>NC_132905.1:74133716-74798716 GCF_047675955.1 Chlorocebus sabaeus
ACCAGGCAGAAGACCTGAAATAGGACTCAGTAGAGGAGAAAGAAGTTTGACATCCAAACGACACTCAGAGGGAGAATCATTCACAAAGAAGACCAAGAAAGGGCAATTTAAGAGAAGTTACTTGGGAGGTTGGGGTGGGAGAATCCCTTGAGCCCAAGAGTTCTAGGCTACAGGGAGCTATGACTGCACCACTGCCTTTTAGCCTGGAATATAGAGACCCTGTCAAAAAAAAGAGAAAGAAAAAGAAAGAAAGAAAAAGGAAGGGAAAGGAAAGGAAGGAAGGGAGAAAGAGAGGGAGGAAGGAAGGGAGAAAGAGAGGGAGGAAGGAAGGGAGAAAGAGAGGGAGGGAGGAAAGAAGAAAGGAAGGGAGGGAGGGAGGGAAGGAAGGAAAGAAGGGAACAAAAAAAAAAGGAAAGGAAAAATAATAAAATCTTGTAAGATTCCTTTAGTAATGCATCTCAAAACATGATGATCGCACAAGGTACTACCAGCCCTCAGGTGAATTACACTTCGCACCTAGCCATTATTATTTTATCCATTGGAATTATTCATGTAATTGTGTTTATCTGTTTACCTTTTCATTTTTTCATCCAATATTCTCTGAAACTGGAGATTTCTCCATGTGGACACAGTTTATGCAGACACTAGATTATTTTAGAAATGTACCTTGTACTATAGCCTTGAAAACAAAAATGTACATAAATATACAAGAAATTTTCTATTGTAAGTATTTTACTCTAGAGACAAATTTGAAAAGGATACAATATTCTATGTAAAAGTTTTAACTTTCATAAGCAGTTATATAAACGGTTGTTCACATATTAAATTTCAACAATATTCGTTAATTGAAGTTTGACAGTAGATGAGTGTAATGTGAATTATTTGAGTCTAGTGGTATCGTTTTTCTTTTTATTTATATCCTCCAAAAGTCAGTGAGGATCAATTTCTTCTTTTATTTCAACAACTGGAATTTTGAAAATTTTGATCTTGAATAAAATGTTTACCACGATCAAGCTAACGGCAGAGACCATTTTCTGCAATCCTAGTTGAGCTGGTTTGGCTGTTGCCTTTCTTATTACACCATTTGGCTTTTCCTTTCTTATTACACCATTAATACAGCAACACTGATAGCCCTGCATTTTAAAGGAAAGAAGTCAGTCTTAGACTCTTGAATGCAAGTTTCAGAAGTTACATTTCTTTCTTTGAGTACTGAAACAACTTGGTAAATTAAAGCTTAAATCCTGTTACTAAAGCTACTGTTGTGCAGCTTCTCAGAAATATAATTGTCAAATTATTTTTGGCTTCATAAAGGTTTTGTGTGTGCATATTATTAAAAATAATACCATAGATGTAAAACTTTGAGTTTTGTTTTAAAATGAGAAATGAGATTTAAACATTAACACAGTATCTTTAGTAAACAAGCTAGAGAAATACAAGTGGAACATCACCATTAAATTAGTTTTAAAACTAGTTTTAAATTTACTTACTTGGTAAATCAAAACTCATGGAAATAATAACTGTGCCACAGTAAGCTATGGCTGTTCTATTTTTTCCCCACATAAACTGATAAAGTGTTTAGAGTTTAAAAAAAAATGTTAAACTAGTAAATATATATATATATATATATATATATATATATATATATATATATATAAAAGGAAATTTTCATGTATTAATATTACAGTGGGATACTTGGCTGCTTTCAGCTCTTACTTCTTAATATGTGCCTTTTAAATTTTCTTTATTTCCTGGAACCAGAATGTGGTCATAGCTTTTATATGTTCTTTGCCTTTCTTTACATTTCTTCTTAGCACAGGTAATGAACATATCTAGAACATGTGCATTCTGGGAATATTAATTCTGAAATGAAGGTTAGCGAATCCTTCTAGCTCTGCTTCACACTGAGACAAAGAAATTTGAAATGTTTCAACTGTTGTACCTTCTAGACTACTCTTCTCCACACTTTTGAATGGGCTCCAGAAAGAAGGGCCAAGAATTTTTCTTCTATTTTACTTATCAGGGTTATGAGCTTAAGCGATAAGCTCTCTGAAAATATTTGAAGAGTCATTTAAACCCACTGGATTTGCTAAGCCTCCTGGCTTGTGACTTTCTTGGTTATGGTACATTTTGAATCCTGTGGATTTGTAGTGCTGGCCAGTTAAATCCATCGTCATGTTTTCTCTCTCATTGTTGAAAGACTGAAATAAGATGCACAGTGAATGTCAGTGTTTCCTCTTTAAAGTGAGAATCTGTGTTAAGCAATGCTAAATTATTCACCCTCCAGGAAGAACTGTGTTTTCTCGAAGGGGAGATAATGGTTTATTAAGCTGCATTATCATGACATTTACTTAAACTCACAGGAATATTATTTAAGAATAATCTTCATACTTCGGAGAGCCAGTATCAATTTCGTGGAGAAAAGGGAGGACTTTATTATTGATGCCTTTCAAAACCAAAACAATGTTTCTATAATCAAGCATAGCTAATTCTAAGAATAAATATCAGTTAAAATACCAATTGATTTTCTATGGAAGGGGGGTGTGTGTGTGTGTGTGAGAAACACTAAAAGTGTTTGAAATAAAAGAAAATTGGTTATATATGTTTTTCTGCTGTTTGCAAATAGAAACATGTCTTAGCATTTTGAGGACACCTTAAAATGCACCTGAAGTCTTCATTAGTTTTCTAGCATTCACTATGTCTTTTAGAAAATTTTTTTTTTTTCTGCTCTCTCACATAATGTCTTCCAAAGCTGTGATAGCAGTTTTGTGTAATTGCACTCAAATTACCATAAGGAACGCCACACTATTGATGAACTAGCTAGAAGCTTTAACTTGTACCTAAACTAACACATTGAGTAAAATTTTTTAAATTTTATTTCAGAAGATACTTGGAAAGAGATATCATGTTATAATTATGCAAATTTTAATATTTAATCTGTAACATGCATTGACTTTTCCACTTTTAAAATTATACAGTCATATAGTGTTCACATTTTCAAATAGGAGAAGGTTCTCTCAACTGAATAGTACAATGTAGCACATATGATTTAGGAAAATCGTTTACTCCTTAAGTTATGAAAGTCATTTGTAGCTTCCAATTATACCTCTCGGATCATTAATGGATAATAACACACAAACACATATTGTTTACTTTCCAACCACTTGAACCAGTTCATTTTTTCATTAGTACCATGCCAATGTGCTCCTATCTGCCAGTTCTCCCTCTCTGGAAAATATCTGTGTTAAGCCAACTTCACCTCACAAAACTTTAACAAGAAATTGCAGAACTTGGCTGTCTTAAAACACATCAGTACTTTCTTGTGTCTTTGGTGGACTTTCTGCTTTTGATATTTTTCTTGAAGGCAGAAGACAGCTATTAGTAATTAAACTTTAAAAATATATGAAAAAGTTGTAGTATTACACTTGCAACTTTTAGAAAATATCATATTTTACAGCCAAATTATGAACACCAAGACTTTAAATAAATTTAAAATTTCACCTTATTCTTCATAAGTGACACATACACTGGACAGGCAAGAGGTCTGACAATTTCAGACCGTATTTAGATGCCTGAATTCAGAGTAGCTGCTATCATCACTAACACATGGCAGCTCAAGGAAGGTTTTTATCTGATGACAACAATGCAAAAAATTGTAACATCCTGTCCAGCTGAGATTCTTTTGTAGCAGGGTTATGAGTTTAACAATGTAATGAAGGTAATCTAATATTGAGACTTTCAATACCATTTTTCCTTAAAAAGTTTACCGATGCTAACACAGTGGTACATTAGTTAATCCTCAGTTTCTTCTAAGGAATCAAAGTTGAATAGAATTGCCTATTTACCTTATGAGGCACTGCTTTTATTTAAAATAAAATTCGCTCTGGAGAGGCAGTAACTCACCTGTTCTAGTTCTGCTCTTTCTCATGGAGATTGGTACTCAGGAATAATATGATTCTTTTCATTTAATTCATGAAATATCTTTGTAAAAATAATCACACTTGTCCCTCAAGCCCTTCAAGTGCTACTGGGCTTCTTATTTTTGCTTATTAAAACTAAAACTCAGCACTCAGCATGCTCTTTTTTTTTTTTCTGGGAGGAGAGGTGATATAAAGTTTACAGAAGCATGAAGTCCTAGTATGTTAAACTGCTGTTTGCTAAAATATTCTAACCCAGAAGTATAAAATTATACCTCCTTGACCCCTAGAAAAAGGCAAATATTCAGAACAGTCCGTGGTCCCAGCCTATGCTTTTAGAAACACTGTATTAGTGATTTTGTAGAAAGATGTGCTTATAAGGCAAATGTGCTTATGCTGGGTGTATTAGTGATAGAACCACAAAGTATTAATCGAAACACTGGTTCACTCAGCTTAATACTCTATCAGCCTTCCTTGCATGTAAGTTTGATCATAGGACTAAGTTCTCGCTGCTGATTTATAAACAAAAAATGGTCTCTGCAACTGAAGTGTCATGTCTTTAAAAGCTTCTTATTACATCTTTTTATTTTCCCCTCCTTCTTGCTAGTTAGAGGCCATCTTTGAAGAAGTAAACAAGTACCATACACTAAAGGGATGACAGAACAACCAAACAGAAGGTATTCTGATCCTGGATGATACCTAGGTCTTTTAGATCTATGTAAGATTAGTCTACATTCTAAGGTACATAATATCAACCTTTGTAATAGTGAAACATTCGAAACACAAAGAAAAGCACATATAAAACATAATAAGCACCCATGTCTGAATCACCCAGAATTAGTAAAAGTTAACTTAGTACTAAATAAAATAAACCACTATAAGTAATTTTTCTTTATCTTTCTTTTCTAAATAATGCGTTGTTTTGTATTTGCTGTGTGTTTTTCCTACTGTGTTTTTGTGCATGTACTCCAAATGCATGTATCCAACAAAAACATAGTATTTTTATTCCATTCAAAATATTTATATAAAGCATAACATATTATGCTTTAGATCTTACAACTCTCCTTTTTTTTTCACCCACTCATGCATTTAATTAATTAATTAATTTTATTTATTTATTTTGTGTGTGTGTGAGAGACACAGTTTCACTGTTGTTGCCCAGGCTGGAGTGCAATGGCGCAATCTTGGCTCACTGCAACCTCCACCTCCCAGGTTCAAGTGATTCTCCTGCCTCAGTCTCCTGAGTTGCTGGGATTACAGGCACCTGCCACCAAGCCTAGCTAATTTTTTTTTGTATTTTTAGTAGAGATGAGCTTTCACCATGTTGCTCAGGCTTGTCTTGAACTCCTGACCTCGGGTGATCTGCCCACCTCAGCCTCCCAAAGTGATGGGATTACAGATGTAAGCCATCTCGCCCAGCTTAATTCAGTTATTTTTATCATGTTTATACAGGTATTTTGAATCTCTTTGTCATACTTTGTTTACTTACCTTGATTTCCTTTGTTTTTCATAAACACAAACTATTTTCTGTTCATCTAGTAATATAATTTAGTTTATTCTACTATGTAACTTTTCTTTACTTATTTGTGTTACACTTTCTATATCCATACTTTTAAAGACTAACTTTAAAATACATACATTATTAATAAACTGTAAGGTACATTTAAAAATCTCTATTTTACTCTTGAATGATGTGACTAAACAAGCATAGATTTTTTAGACCCACCTTATTTATATCATTTTGATGATTATTACTTATTTAGGTTTATCAACAATCTTCCTTGTTCTTTTTTCACCATTAATTCTTACAGACTACATCTTTGTGGGTTTAATTTACTTTTCGCCCAAGAACACGCTTTTGTGCTTCCTTCAGTGGCCCAATGGTAATCAAAGTCCACCCACAGGAGAGAGCAAGTAATGTGTTCACTTTACAGTTCTTCTCCTGAAACACACACACACACACACACACACACACACACACACACACCAACTAAAAAGTAAGATACGACCTGTAAGTTAATGACTTTTATCAGTGTTTAACAGGGCCCTTGAAACTAAACCTCTCCAAGAAAATATGAGTGGATGTTTTTGATAAAAATTTTGCTAAATAATCATAAGTCTCATAGAGATGGTTAATTTCAGAACATCGAAATCATATAAAGCAAATTTATAACATTAGATAGAAAGTAACAAAGTATGTTTATAATAACAGAAATATATCTCTTATAAGAGTTCACAAAGAATGCAGAAAGCTTGAATGAAAAGAGCAATTTTTCTGTTTCTCATTTGTCTAAAACATTAAGCATTTTCATAAAACATATAATTAAACGGCAGTATATACTTATATGTTCACACTGCATTTTTCTTTCGTTACTCTTTTATTTGATTATACAATCATTTTAATGTAAATTATTATCCTATAAGTGGTTCCCCATTCTAGCTATGTCTAGCTATTCTCTTCCCATCAAGGTGTACTTGTTTTAAGTAGGCTCTTACCAGTTAGAATGTGGATTTTCCTGGAGCCACTTTACTTCCTAAAAGGAAAAGGAAATATCTGACAACCAATAATGGTACACATAAATATGATTTTCAGGAAGAAAATCATCAAATTTTAAATGACCCTTGAACTATGGAAGGCAAAAACTCTGACCTTAATGTTTTAGGAAGAAAACAAATGGTTTCTTAATATGCTGCTAAATATAAAATTATTTTTATTTTCTTGTTTTTCTGTTCTAATCTTTTTCTCCTTTTGTCCAAAAAGATAACAAAGACAAACTATAAATCTTTGCACAAACAAAAGGCTATCAAATGATGGAAAAAAAGATCTCATCATTTAAGTTTTCATAATTTACGAAATATTTCAAAGATTTGCAAATAACTGACGTTGTTATAATCCATAACATAGTGCAATGTTAAAACTATAAACCACAGAGTAATGCTGTCTGGGTGTGAATTCTGTATGTGCCACTTATTCATTGGTGACCTTTGACAATGTATAGTATCTCTCTAGACTCCATTTTACTCATCTGTAAAATGGATGGTATCTTTCACATAGAGTACTCATGAGAATTAAATGCATTATAGAACAATGAAGGAAACATAGTACATTCAATATAAGTGTTAAAAAAAAACAGGTTCAGTGGTGTTCATGTACCTGCCACCTACCCTAATTTATCCTATTTGCACATATTTGCTTTAGATTTTCTGAGCATAAAACATTACAAATATTGTTTTAGTTAATGAATTGCTTCATAATAAATTGCTCCCAAAATAAGTGGTATAGTTTCTTTTTGCAGTGCAGAAGCTCTTTAATTAGTTTAATTAGATCCCATTTGATAATTTTGGCTTTTGTTGCCATTAAGTGAACAGGCAACCTACAGAATGGGAGGAAATTTTTGCAATCTACTTATCTGACAAAGGGCTAATATCCAGAATCTACAAAGAACTCAAACAAATTTACAAGAAAAAACAACCCCATCAAAAAGTGGGCAAAGGATATGAACAGACACTTCTCAAAAGAAGACATTTATGCAGCCAACAGACACATGAAAAAATGCTCATCATCACTGGCCATCAGAGAAATGCAAATCAAAACCACAGTGAGATACCATCTCACACCAGTTAGAATGGCGATCATTAAAAAGGAAATAACAGGTGCTGGAGAGGATGTGGAGAAATAGAAACACTTGTACACTGTTGGCGGGACTGTAAACTGGTTCAAGCATTGTGGAAGACAGTGTGGTGATTCCTCAAGGATCTAGAACTAGAAATACCATTTGATCCAGCCATCCCATTACTAGGTATATATCCAAAGGATTATAAATCACGCTGCTATGAAGATACATGCACACGTGTGTTTATTGTGGTACTATTCATAATAGCAAAGACTTGGAACCAACCCAAATGTCCATCAATGATAGACTGGATTAAGAAAATGTGGCACATATACACCATGGAATGCTATACAGCCATTAAAAAGGATGAGTTCATGTCCTTTGTAGGGACATGGATGAAGCTGGAAACCATCATTCTCAGCAAACTATCGCAGGGACAAAAAAACCAAACACCGCATGTTCTCACTCATAGGTGTGAATTGAACGATGAGAACACTTGGACACAGGAAGGGGAACATCACACACCAGCGCCTGTCATGGAGTGGGGGGAGGCGGGAGGGATAGCATTAGGAGATATACCTAATGTCAATGATGAGTTAATGGGTGCAGCACACCAACGTGGCACATGTATACATATGTAACAAACCTGCACGTTGTGCACATGTACCCTGGAACTTAAAGTATAATAAATAAATAGATAGGTGGTGTAAAACCATAACATTTATTTTCTCACAGTTTCTGAGGCTCAGGAATTTAGGAGTTGCCTAGTAGGGTGGTTCTGGCTTGAAGTCTCTCACAAGTTTGCAGCCAAGGTTGCAGTCGTCTGAAACTTTCACTGGGGTTGGGAAATCGAGCTTCAGGTTTGCTCACTTACATGACTTTAATAGGAAGCCTCAGTTTCTCACCACATGGATCTCTCAATAGAGATGCCTGAGTGTCCTCACAAGTCAGTTGGCTTTCTCTCCAAGTGAGTGCTCTGAGAGACAAGATTAAAACTGCAATTATCTTGTATGTCTTATCTTTCTGTGTCACATCTATCATTTCCACTATATATTATTCCTAAGGAGTCACTAAGGACCATCCAGATTCAAGGGGAGAAAATTAACTCTGTCATTTGATGAGAAAGCATCAAGTAATTTGTAAACATGTTTCAAACCACTGTAAATACAATTGAGCCTCCTATGCCATCCTGACCGTCCATTTCCTTTTCCTCCTTCTCTAGAGGTGAGTGCTATCCTGAAGTTGATATGAGTTGCATAATCTCCCAAATCAAGCTGGGTACAGGTGACATATATGCCCAAGATGCAAATTCCCTACTCTATCTGATTCTGAGTGACTTACACAGCCAGAGTTATTGCTGCAAGTTGAGAATAGCCTCTTCTATTAGCCTGGGTATGAGTACAATATCATTAAGGGATCATGAAATATTAAGGTTTATCATATGTGCTATGACATGAAAAACATTTTTAAAGAAATAAATAGTTCCAGTGATTCCTGAAGCCAGAAATATTGTATCTTTAGCCCTTAAGAGGGACAGAGAGCGCAGGAAGAGTGGCAGCTTGGAGACTGTAAGTGGGAGGAAAAGGAATTGCCAATTAAGTAAACTTTGTCAATGCATTATTCTCCCACTTCAGACTTCCCAGGGCCACATCAAATTTCATGGCATTTAAAAATATGTTTTTTAAAACAAAAAAAAGTTCTATCTTAGAACTTTATTGTTGTGGTGTTACAACTTAAAGAACCAGAGAACCAAGAACAAACAAACCCCGAAGATAGCAGAAAACAGGAAGTAACCAAGATCGGAGTGGAGCTGAAGGAGGCAGACACGAAAATCCCTTCAAAGAATCAACTAATTCAAGAGCTGTCTTTTTTTTTTCTTTTTTTTTTTGGAAATAAAACAAAACAAAACAAAACTAATAGGCCACTAGCTAGACTAATAAAGAGTAAAAGAGAGAAGAATCAAATAGACAGTCTCAGAAATGATAAGGGAGATATCACCATTGACCCACAGAAATACAAACAACCACTAGAGAATACAAGAAACACATCTTTGCACATAAACTGTAAAATCTAGAAGAAATGGATTAACTCCTGGATGCATATACTGTCCTGAGACTGAACTGGGAGGAAACTGAATCTCTAAGTAGACCAAGCAAAAAAAGCCTAGGACCAGATGGATTCACAGCTGCATTCTACTAGAGGTAAAAGAAGAACTGGTACCATTTCTACTGAAACTATTCCAAACAGTTGAAAAAAAAGGAGCTCCTTCCTAACTCATTTTATGAGGCCCACATCATCCTGATACCAAAACCTGGTAGAGATACAACAACAACAACAACAAAAAACCTTCAGGCCAACATCTCTGATTAACATTGATGTGAAACTCATCAACAAAATACTGGAAAACCAAATCCGGAAGCGCATCAAAGAGCTGTTCCACCACTCTCAAGTTGGCTTCATCCCTGGGATTCAAGGTTGGCTCAACAGACACAAATCAATGAATGTCATTCATCACATTAATGTAACTAATGACAAAAACCACATGATTATCTCAGTAGACTCAGGAAAAGCCTTTGATAAAATTAAACATCCCTTCATGTTAAAAAAAAAATCTCAATAAACTAGGTATTGAAGGAACATACCTCAAAACAATAAAAGCCGTATATGGCAAATCCACAGCTAACATCATATTGAAAGGGTAAAAACTGGAAGCATTTCCCTTGAAAACTGGCACAAGACAGGGATGTCCTCTCTCACCACTCCTATTCAAAATAGTATTGAAAGTCCTGGCCATGGCAATCAGACAAGAGAAAGAAAGAAAGAAAGAAAGAAAGAAAGAAAGAAAGAGAGAGAGAGAGAGAGAGAGAGAGAGAGAGAGAGAGAGAGAGAGAGAGAGAGAGAGAGAGGGAGGGAGGGAGGGAGGAAGGAAGGAAGGAAGGAAGGAAGGAAGGAAGGAAGGAAGGAGTATTCAAATGGGAAAAGAGGAAGTCAAATTATCTTTGTTTGAAGATGACATGATCCTATATCTGGAAAACCCTATCATCTCAGCCCAAAAGCTTCTTAAGTTGATAAGCAACTTCAGCAAAATCTCAGGATACAAAATCAATATAAAGAATTGCCAGCATTTCTATACACCAACAACAAGCAAGTGAATCATGAATAAACTCCCATTCACAACTGCTACAAAGAGAATAAAATACCTAGGAATACAGACAACAGGGGAAGTAAAGGAACTCTTCAAGGAGAACTACAAACCACTGCTCAAGAAAAACGGGGGGGACACAAACAAATGAAAAAAACATTCCATGCTCATGGATAGCAAGAATCAATATTATGACAATGGCCATACTGCCCAAAGAAATTTATGGATTCAATGCTATTCCCATTAAACTACTATTAACATTCTTCACAGAAGTAGAAAAAAAAGTATCTAAAAATTCATGTAGAAGCAAAATGAGCCCCAATAGCCAAGACAATCCTAAACAAAAAGAACAAAGCTGAAGCATCATGCTACCTGACTTCAAACTATACTACAAGGCTATAGTAACCAAAATAGCATGGCACTGGTACAAAAACAGACATATAGACCAATGGTACAGAATAGAGAACTCAGAAATAAGATGCACATCTACAACCGTCTGATCTTCAACAAACCCGGCAAAGCCAATGGGGAAAGAATCCCCTATTTAATAAATGGTGCTGGGAGAACTGGATACCTATATGCAGAAAATTGAAACTGGACCCCTTCCTTACATCTTGAACAAAAATTAAGTCATGATGGATGAAAGGCTAAAATGTAAAACCCAAAACTATAAAAACCCTAGAAGAAAATCTAGGCAATACCATTTAGGACATAAGCACAGGAAAGGCTTCATGACAAAAGTGCCAAAAGCAACAGCAACGAAAACAAAAATTGATAAATGGGATCTAATTAAACTAAAGAGTTTCTGTACAGCAAAAACAAAAACAAAAAAAACAACTATCATCAAATTGAATAGACAACTTACACAATGGGAGAAAATTTTTGCAATCTATTCATCTGACAGAAGTCTAATATCCAGAATCTACAAGAAACTTTAATAAATTTACAAGAAAAAAAAAACCCATTAAAAAGTGGGCAAAGCACATGAACAGAAGAAGAAGCCATTCTTCTTATGAATAAAAGAAGACATTCATGTGGTCAACAAACATATGAAAAAAAAAACTCAAAACCACTGATCATTACAGAAATGCAAATCAAAATCACAATGAGATACCAGCTCACCCCAGTCAGAATGGTGATTATTAAAAAGTCAAGAAACAACAGATGCTGGCAAAGTTGCAGAGAAAAAGGAATGCTGTTACATTGCTGGTGGGAGTGTAAGTTAGGTTAGCCATTGTGGAAGACAGTGTGAGTATTGCTCAAAGTTCTAGAAGCAGAAATATCATTTGACCCAGCAATCCCATTACTGGGTATATACCCAAAGAAATATAAATCATTCTGTTATAGTGATACATGCACGCATATGTTCATTGCAGCACTATTCACAATAGTAAAGACATGGGATCGACCCAAATGCCCATCAATGATAGAATGTATAAAGGAAATGTGGTATATATACACCATGAAATACTACAAGCCATGAAAAGGAGTAAGATTATATTCTTTGCAGGGACATGGATGGAGCTGTATGTCATTATCCTCAGCAAACTAAGGCAGGCACAGAAAACCAAACACCGCATATTCTCACTTAGAAGTAGGAGCTGAATGATGAGAATCATGGACACATCAAGGGGAACAACACACACTAGGGCCTGTTTGGGGGAGAGTTAGGGAGGGAGAGCATCAGGAAGAAAAGCTAATGGAGAATGATCTTAATGCCTAGGAGATGGGTTGATCTGTTCAGCAACCCACTATGGCACATGTTTACCTATGTAACAAACCTACACATCCTGCACGTGTACCCTGGAACTTACATAGAAGTTGAAGAAAGAGGGAAACAAAGAACTTTATGGTTTTACTGGTTTTAAAGTGAAATTAAATGTAATAGAACAGCACAGGAGCAGAATTCGGGTGGAGCAGAATTTCATGTTTTAACCTTCAAATATTAGATAAATAAAGGAACGGAGTTTATTTTTGGTTTGTTTGTTTACAAAATATTCTCAGTTATGTGGCATAGAGTGTACTGTGTGTTAGTCATTCCAGTTCCTCTTCCTGGGCACAGAAAGACTGCAGTTCCCAGGCTCTCTTGACTAAATGCTGATGTCATGAGACCAAGTTATGTTCAATGGTGTGTGGACAATGTTGAGGGTACTTTAAGATAGGGGTCCCCAACCCCTTTGCCATTTGCCTGGTACTGATCGGTGGCCTGTTAAAAACTGGGTAGCACAGCAGGAGGTGAGCAGCAGGCAGGCAACAAAGCTTTGTCTGTGTTTAAAACTGCTCCCCATCGCCCACATTAGTGCCTGAGCTCTGCCTCCTGTCAGATCAGTGGTGGCGTTAGATTCTTATAGGACTGGAAGCTCAGTTGTGAACTGTGCATGCGAAGAATCTAGGTTGCACACTCCTGATGAGAATCTGGTGCCTGATGATCTGTCACTGTCTCCCATCATCCCCAGATGGGACCAGATAGTTGCAGGAAAACAATCTCAGGACTCCCACTGATTCTATATTATGCTGACTTGTATAATTATTTCATTATATATTACAACGTAATAATAATAGAAATAAAGTTCACAACAAATATAATACACTTGAATCATCCCAAAACCGTCCTGTATCCCTTCATCCCTGGTCTGTGGAAAATTGTCTTCCATGAAACTGGTCCATGGTGCCAAAAAGGTTGGGGACTGCTTCTTTAAGGCACAGCCCTTAAAAGTAACTCATGTGATGATTAAATTCTCTTTATCCATCCCACAGTGACCCTGGAGACCACTTACACTTGATAACATGGCTAGAAGGTGAAAAGAGTCTGGTGCCTAAATCTTTGCTTAGAGAAGAGGTACTGAGGAAAGCTCAGAGATACATGCACACATGTTGGGCTAGGATGTAAATAGGAAACACACTTTTATTGCATTCAACCAGTGAGATGGTGAAGTGTGTTTGTTATTACATCATAGTCTATCCTATCCTGATGAATTCAGAAAATATGAAACAAAAACTAAAATATGTGCCAATATTTAAGAGATCGGGGAAGGTGGTGAAAACTTGGGCACTGGACCCCAGAAAGATGGTCACTATTATTTACAGAAAGAAAACGATGAGGAATACTAGGATCTGCAGTTACTTTGTGGGAAGCCTATCAAGCTAGGAATGGAGGAGGATAAAAGGAAAGCAGGAGTGTGTGTGTGGTTATTGCTGATCACACTTGACAAATTGTTACAAGAAAGTGAACAGAGAGAACACAGAGTTTTCCTCCCTTGCAGCATTGTATTTCAAACAATAAGCAATGGGATTATAAAGACTCTGAATGAAAGAGTCATGTAATGTTCATCGTTTGATAACTCACATGGAGGAAAAACAGACTGAAGCTTTGGTGTTTAATGTAACTGTCAGCTGAATAAAGGAACTGGGGAAAAGATATTTTATGAATGTTGCTCTTCTACATGTTTTACTAGATCATCTTAAGGTAAACAACATTCTTTTGAGACAGACACATGCAGATGGGAACAAGGAACTAATTAATCTTGAGATTTAAATCAAGGAAAGAACAATGGGTATCGTTTCTGGCACAAGGAACTGACAGGAAGTACATAGATAAGAAGTCTACTACGTTTTTGACAGAAGTATATTGTGATTTTGTTGATAATTCCTGGTTGATAACTTCCATAGCCCCTTTTATACCCTTCTATTGTAATGCTGGGGCACTCTAGGCCTCAGGAGCAGACCTCATGGAACAGAAACTCTCTTTCTTTCTCTGAAATTCTCCTGTTCTTCTTCCACAGGCAAGACTCTAATCTGATTGTAGTTCAAAATATTCTCATTTTGTCAGGGCATAGTGGCTCACATCTGTAATCTCAGCATTCTGGAAGGCCAAGGCGGGAGGATCACTTGAGGTCAAGAGATTGAGACCATCCTGGCCAACATGGTGAAACCCCATCTCTACTAAAAAAATACAAAAGTTACCTGGGCATGGTGGCACACACCTGTAGTCTCTGCTACTTGGGAGGCTGAGGCAAGAGAATCGCTTGAACCCAGGAGGCAGAGGTTGCAGTGAGCCGAGATCATGCCACTGCACTCCAGCCTGGCCAGCCTGGCAACAAAGAAAGACTCTGTCTCAAAGAAAAAAAAAAAAAAAATCATTCCAAAGAAAATCCCTGCTCCTACCCTAGAAGAAAGAATGCTACACAAAGGGTCCAAGAAAAGTCTGAAGAGACAAGCCTCATTGGTTTTAGATTATGTGTTATTTGTCCAGTCACATTTCTACATGGCTGTCAATTGTATCTGTGTAATGAAGCCTCTATAAAACCACAAAAGGACGGGGTTCAGGGAGCCTCCAGATAGATGAACGTGTGGAGGTTGCTAGAGGGTGGCAAGGCCCAGGGAGGGCATGGAAGCTCTATAACCCTTCCCCCATACCTCACCCTATGCATCTCTTCATCTGTATTCTTTGTAATTTCCTCTATAATAAACTAGTAAAGATAAGTGTTTTCCTAAGTTCTGTAAGCCACTCTAGCAAATTAATTGAGCCCAAAGAGGGGATTTTGGAAGGCCCAACCTGAAGCTGGTTGGTTGGAATTTCTGGAGGCTTAGACTTGTGAAGTCTGAAGCCAAGAGAAGTTTAGGGGACTGAGTTCTCAACCTGTGAGATCTGATAGGTAGATAGTGTTGGAGTTAATTGGAGGATACCCAGTTGATATCCACTGAGGAGTTGCTTGGTCAGGGAAAAGCTCCCTCCCCTCACATTTAGTCACAGAAGTCTTCTTTTTTGATGTTTGCTGTGGGTAAGAGGAGATGAAAAACACAGTCTGAGAGTTGTTTCTAAACAATTGTCAAGGAAATCTGGCTGTTTAACATCTAAAGCAAGACCTCGGATTTTCATTATCATGAGATGGTCACTTTCTAAGGAATTCCCATTTCAGATGTGGACAGGCAGATTCGTGGACAAGAGTACCTTTCCAGAACGTAGGGTCTAGATGGACATGTGTAAGGGAGATTTTTCCCCAGAGAAAGAGACAAAGGCCTAATCAAGAATCTCTCAGAACCCTAAAGTAAAGTGTTTTCAAAATAGCTACTCAGCAAGGTTTCAGAATATCACCAACCAGTGACTGCTGTATGCCTTCTGACTTTCTCCTTCGGATTAGACATGTTTATTGTGAGCGTTCTCCCCCCATGTCAGGTATGTGGTGGCAAACAACTTGCAATTTTAGTTGATAGGTCATTGGACCAACAGGGGCCATATCCAGATGCATGAGAAACTACTCTACATTCTTGATGACCCTGGTCTTCAGTCATATGCAATGATGAGATAGGACAGAATAGAAACGATTCCTTTGGGGAGATGGAAAGTGTGTTCAAAACCTGAAAGAATGAAACTGGTTTGGCGACCATAATAGTGGACTGTTGAAGAGACAGTGTCTTTGATTCAGCACAGCATACACTTGGGTCTGGCAAATAGGAGGTGGAGGGAAGTGACATAAGTGAATTTCAGGCCTAGATTTGAAAATATCTCACATGACCCTCCAATTTGACAATGGACTTGAACCTCCTGTGTTAGAGGTGGCAGAGCCACAAGACCACTAGAGCTTTGGTAGGTATTGTGCATAATGTTTGTTACATAGAGACACATGTATATACTTATATATACATGTACTCACATTTGTAATAGGAACACTTCCCTATTAATTTTATATGTTCCTTATAGCCAATACTGTGGGGATGCTGAGAGAGTAGGAAATATTTCTGAAGACCATATTCCTAAAACAGTAATCACTGGGAAATTTTGGGAAGGGTGAGCCTGTTGAGTTTCTTCTCTGTAAAATGTGATTAAAAAGACATAATTTTCCTGCTATGTGGAGGATTAGCAATCATACATGCAAAACACCAAGCAGAAAGCCTGGTATGTGGAGTGTTGATAATTGCTAAGTATTAGTGGTAATGCTCTTGTATTTTCAGAATTGAGAGAAATTTTGAAGAAAATATTGTTTTTCAAATGGTGCAAACACTGTCTCATCAAATGAGATATTAGGTTCAATTACTATTTATTTCTGGCCTTCATAGAATGCATCATTTGACAATTGTATTTCTTGAATTTTCACATCTAAATGTTAGAAAATAAGTTGCATAGGGCTTACAGGACATGTGTTCAACAGTTTTGAACACATAGTGAGATTTCTTCTTATGTTTGTACTACTTGGGGGTCTGAGTCAGGTGGATCCAGCTGTGGGGTGTAGATGTGTTAAAGGATGGAGTGAAAGGAGAGGAGTAAAGGTGCAGATTGCAGACCTGCTATGGTTTGTTTGAACAATTATTCAGAATTCTAGTATAGTTCATCCTTGAACAATGCGTCAGTTATGGGTGCCAACTGCCAACAAAGTAAAAAACACCACATACAACTTTTGACTCCTCAAAAACTGAATTACTAATAGCTTACTGTTGACTGGAAGCCTTATTGATAACATAAACAGTTGATAAACACTGATTTTTATGCTATATATGTAATATACTGCATTCTTACAACAAATGAGCCAGACAAAAAAAGTTAACTAAATCATAAGGAAAAGAAAATATATTTACATTGATTAAGTGAATAAAGGTCTTAATTCTCATTGTCTTCAGGTAGAGTAGGCTGAGGAGGAGGAGGAAGAAAGGGGGTTGGCTTTACTGTCTTGGCTTGGCAGAAGGAAAGAAAATCTGCATATAAGTGAACCTGCACAGTTCAAATCCCTGTAGTATGAGAGTCGACTGTACTTGCTCTCCATTGTATGACTAGAAATTCTTCATATTCCACATCTGAAAATATAAAACCAATTTATTTGCAAGGTTGTACAGCATGCATTATTTAGGAGAATTGTCTTTGAGGCTGGATCATTTGGCTGTTTCCTTTTATTGTATATTTTTTCCCATTTTTTCCCCTCTCTCATTTAGATTGTTCTGTCTTCCTTTGATTACTTCTTCTACTGTTATTCCTATTACTTTAACTGTTTAGCAGTTTTATAAAGAATATAAAAAGCTGTAAACATTGATTAGTCTTCTAACAATATGCCACTTACATCTACAAAGAGTAAACAAATAATGTTTTTTCAACTTTCTATAGTTAAAAATAAATTATTTAATGATACTTTTGAAAATAACTGATATCAAACCCTTACAAAACATTGTCATCAGCTAATTGTAAATGAACGAGAAACATAAGGATGAAGTTTCCATAAAAAACACACACATTTAAAAATTTAAGCAACGTTGGCAAATGTCTTTTTGTATTTTGCCAATTTCAAAATATTTGAAAATAATTTGAATTTTTTTTCTGAACATAAAATGTCACAGGATGCTTATTTTTGTGAAAATTCAAGAAAAAATGCTGAAAAAAGTCATGACGTGATTTCTACAGGAATAATTATCAAACAAGTAGTGCTGTCATCTTGATAGCTTCATGGATTGTTTCAAATGTAGTTACCTGAAGGAAATGAACAGACTGTTTTGAAAACCAAGGGCAGGTTGAAAAACAGGAAACTATTATGAACCACAGATATAAAATTATGCTGCTTTTACTTTCAAATATAAAAGGAACAGAATCTTCCAACTTATTTAAAAATACATTCCATATTGCTAATAGTATTTACCAAACTTAATATAAGAAAATAAAATATACTGTATCATTGGCTTCAAATAATTGTTAACCAATTTGACTTTGCCTCTTGTAATATTAAACAAAATTCCATTGGAATGTGTGACCATATCAGTCAGGACCCTCATTTAGTGATAGAAATCTTACTTCAGTCTTAGGCACAAATGTTCTATACATTTTTAAAAATAAAGGGAATATATGGGATCACACAATTAAGAACCCTTGGTCCTGGGCTGATATTTGTTATGGCAGCATCCAGAGTCTCACTTTCTGATCAATTTTTCCTCATTCATTGGCTCTTTCTTAAGACAGTATTTCACAAAATGGCATGAGAAGCTCCTGGCTCATGTGTTCCCAACATAATAACATCAGGGAAAAACAAACACCTCCTTTTGTACAGTTCTAGCAAAGAGCCTAAGATGAGCGTGGCCATGCTGATGTGTTCATCTGCTCTGCTTTGCCTCCGTCATCAGGAGATGAGGGACACACAGGGAGCGGGGGCGGTACCAGCCAACCAGATGTCCTGGGGGTGAGAGGCATTGATTTCTCAATAATTAGGACCAGTATTTCCAAAAGAAATAAGAAAGGATACTGGACAGGTAATAATCTCAGAGATTATTTAATATTGTTCTAATACTCTCTACTTACTACTTATGAAGTCTATAAAAGTATTTGTTCTGATGCAGTGTGTTATAGTAGTTACTTTTCTAAACTGTGACATAAAGGAAAGATTTCATTTTCCCTGTCTGGTTAACTGTATTTTCTTTCAAAACATCCTGATGTATTTGAATTGAAAAGAGCTAGAAAAAGTTTACCTTTCATGGGTGGAACTTTTTTCTTAGTTCCTGTTTCTTTTTCTTTGAGATTTCCTTTGTGATTCTCTTCCTTGTTTTCTTCCCTGCAATTCATCCATGAGGCTGGTGCAGGAATCCTGGCCCTGAGGATTCATTGCAGTAAGTAAAGCTTCTGCCTCGAAAGGCTGGAGGTTGAGATAGATAGGCAGGATCTCAGAGAAGGGAGATATGGATAGAGTGACTGAGGCTACTGTTTGGGCTTAAGAAGAAATTTCTTCTTGGATGTTTGGTGGTTTGTTTTCCTGTACTCCCCACATCATCAGAGTGGTAAGATTAAAAGCCAAAGTCAACAAAATAGGAGAAAGTCCAGGGAAAAGCAGCTTGGAGAAGAAGGTATTCAACCACTAGAATATGTGAAAGGCATTGTGGAATCTTGTGCTATTAAGATTGCAAAAACAGATTGCACAGCTCTGGTGTCTTAGTCCATTAGAGCTGCTATAACAAAATACTATAAACTGGGTGGCTTATAAACAAGAGGAATTTATTTCTCTCAGTTTTGGTGACTGAGAAGTCCAAGATCAAGGTACAGGCAAATTCAGTGTCTGGTGAGGGCTCATTTCTCTCATAGAAGCCTTCCAGCGGTGTCCAAGGAGCTCCCTAGGGTCTCTTTGTGAAGTGCACTAATCTCAAATTCATGAGGGTTCCATCCTCATAACATCATGACCCCCCAAAGGCCTCACTTCCTAATACTAACGCCTTGGAGGAGTAGGGTTTCAACATATGAATTTTGGAGGGGCACAAATATTGAGACAATAGCACCTGGATACTAATGACGTCTGTCCTGTGTGTTTATCTCCTTTTACCACTTCTGGGATCAGAAGAAGACTGGTGGAGGATTCAGAGCTCATAGTTGAGATTGTCATATCCTCTTCAATGATGGAAATATCAGTCATATAAGTTGCTTTTTATGTAGTTTTACAAAATATCTCTTTGGAAAGAACTAGAATACATGAAAAGGTAGTGAGACTTGGTTTCTGTGTCACTGTACTCCATGAATGTGATTATTGAAACAGGTATTCCTAAATTATTTTCCCTCTTGGAGCAGGCAGCTACCGAATCTCAAGACATATGTGTTTTATAGGTCTTGAGTATTTGCATACACGCCAAAAATCAGGTCACAGGGAAATGGCATGAAAAAAACAAAAGCACAGTTTAAATTTCCAGTAACCAGACCAAGCTATCAAAACTTTTTTTTTATTATAATCAGGTTAAGAGATTATATGTTTTAAAAGTTTAGTATTTTTTAAAAACAAGTGATCAAAATTATGTATTAAAAATAAGAGACCACAGGTTATAAAAGGAGAATTATCCTTAAATATAAAGAACTTTTTTAAAAGTACAAATAAATCAGGGTGTATATTAAGTATTCAGTTTGCTTTGTGGCTTCTTGAACAATTTAAAAGGGAACATTTTATAGAGAAAAGGAAATTAGTGATGATTTTTTAAAAAATAAAATTTAAAACATATTTTCTGACATTTTTGTCATTTTGAAAGAATTCTATTTGTATAATATTAAGCATCTTAATCCTCTTTGCTTATTTTACATTCCATTTTTAACTAACTAGGCAAACAATGTTTTTGTTAGTGGTCATTAATCTACACATCCTGTTTGTGTTTTAATTAAACTGTTCTCATGGGGTTAAGCAGTATTTCTCTAATTCCTATTTTAGTTTATGAGTGAGTCAGAAAATATTTACTATGCCGAAATAGGTATAAGAATAACAATTGTTGTAGTCCTTAAATCATCAGTAATTGTCACCTACTGTATTAGCCCATTTTCACACTGCTATAAAGTATACCTGAGACTGGGTAATTTATAAAGTAAAGAGGTTTAATTGACTCACAGTTCTGCATACCTGGGAAAGCCTCAGGAAACTTACAATCCTGGTGGAAGGTGAAGGAGAAGCAAGTACGTTCTTCATGAGGTGGCAGGAGAGACAAACAGTGAGAGACTGAGGAAGTGCCACACTTTAAAACCATCAGCTCTCTTGATAACTCTCTGGCTATCAGGAGAATGGCATGGGGGAATCCACCCCGTTGATTCAATCACCTCTGTACTACAATTCGAGATGAGATTTGGGTGGGGGCACAGAGCCAAACCATGTCACCTACACTTCATGAAAATCTTGTTAGTATAAATATATCAACACTTAAGCACACTTCGTTAGTAAAACATGTATTTTTTAGTAAAGTATGCAGACACATAATAAGGCAGATAATTGCTATACTAATACTAGCTAGCATTTCTCTAACACCTTTTTGTATGATAGACACTATTCTAAATGTTCTATATGTGAACCTGTTTAATCCTCAAGGCAACTTAATGAAGTAGTTGTGACTATTATCCAGATTTTATGATGAAGAAACTGAGCACAAAATGTTTAAGCACGGGTCAAAAGTCATGCAACTATGTAAAATCCCACCATTTTATTTGCCATACTTTATTATTTTCTAAAATTGTTTCGAGCACGCATTAGAAGGATGCTTAAAATTAAAGTGTTATTTTTATAACAATGTTTGTAATTAATATATATCAATTATATGACACAAAATATACTAAATTTGCTTTCTAAGAATAAGAGAACTTCCTAAAATTAAGAAAAATAAGGAAGAAAAAACAAGTACTGCCATGTGTCACTTAGTCATGAGGATACATTCTGAGAAATGTCTTGTTAGGTAACATAGTGTACAAACAACCTAGTGTGTACTTATGCAGACCTAGATGGTACAGCCTACTACACACTGAGGCTACATGTGTATATTGTCCATTGCTCCCAGACTACAAACCTGTACCGCATGTTACTGTACTAAATGCTGTAGGCAATTGTATCACATTGTTATTTGTATATCTAAACATATGTAAACATAGAAAAGGTACATTAAGTATAAAGTATAAAGAATAAAAAATGTTACACCTCTAACAGGGCACCTACCATGAACAGACTTTGAGGAATGTAAGTTACTCTGGATAAGTCAGTGAGTGACTAGCCAGTGAATATGAAGGCATAGGGTATTACTGTACAATACTGTAGATAACACTGTACATTTAGGCTACACTAAATTTATTAATATTTTTCTTTGATATTAAATTAACTTAGCTACTATAACATTTTTTGTTTATAATGAATTTTTTTTAACTTTTAACTCTTGTAATAACAGCTTAATACATGAACACATTGACAGCTGTACAAAAATATTTTTTCTTTATGTCCTTATAAGCTTTTTTCCATTTTTAATTTTACTTTTAAAACTGTTTTTGCTAAAAACTAGAAAACAAAAACACACATTAGCCTGAGACTACACAGGGTCAGGATCATCAATACTACTGTCTTCTACCTCCATATCTTGTCCCACTGGGAAGTCTTCAGGGGCAACAACAGGCATGGAGCTGTCATCTCTTCTGATAACAATGCCTTCTCTGGAAACCTCTTGAAGTTCCTGCCTGAGGCTGTCGTACAGTTAATGTTTTTCTTTTTAATTAGTAGAAGTGCACTCTAAAATAACAATAAAAAGTATAGTAAATACATAAACCAGTAACATGGTCATTTATTATCAAGCATTATGTATTATACATAATAGTGTGTACCACTTATACATGCCTGGCAGCCCAGTCGGTTTGTTTATACCAGCATCACTACAAACATGTGAGCAATGCATTGAACTGTGTAGGACATTACCATGGCTACTGTGTCACTAAGTGAAAGAAATTTTTCAGCTTGCTTATAATCTTATAGGACCATTGTATATGCAGTACATTGTTGACCAAAATGTCATTATATAATTCATGACTATGTTAAATATTTCCACAGATATACACATAAGTGGTTTATCAAGCTTAGAGTTAAAATAATCTCATTTAATTAGGAACCTATAATCATGCAACAGACATTTGTTAGATATCTCTTCTATTCAGGCTTATTTTTGGATAAAGCCCATATTTGAAGCCATGGTGTATTATTGCATTAGTTTGGTGCAAAAGTAATTGTCATTTTTGCCATTACTTTCAATAGCAAAAACCTCAATTAGTTTTGCACAAATTACTTTTGCACCAACCTAATGAATAGACAGATAATTCCTCCTAAGTAGATGAAACAATTATGCTTAATGGTTTTTTTTTCCTTTTTCTTCTTTGTTTCCCAGTGTTCCTTTATATTGATGCAGTATATATTTTATATTTACACTCCTTTTCTGATATTACAACTCTTAGGTAATCAAAAGTTCTTTGGTTATAAAAATGCCCACTTCCATGTTACAGTTAAAACATTAGCTACTTTGAAGATAGGGTTCATCCGTTCTCCTTGTTCAGACCTGCTGCAGAGGGGGAAGCTGGCAGTCAGAGTCAAGTGTACAGCCGACACTACTCTTTCTCTACTTTGTAATTCTTTTACTTTCCTGCGTAGCAACGAGGTTTCTTCCCCCATAAAGGCCAGCATCCAGGGAGCAAGGGGAGGGGCTTGTGTCCTACTCCTCTGGGCCTGAAAACAGTGTGAAGCTGACCACTTTTCTCCTGTGAATCCTTCTTGTCTTCATTCCTTACCCTTGGAGTCAAAGATGCTCCCTTTTCTGGCCTCTCCCTTGCTTCTTTCTTAGGCCCTGCACATCTGACAGTATTAGTAGAGTTTCTACTCAAGTCTGTTTGCCCTTTGGGCATTCCTCCTGAACACACAGACACATGCCCCTTCAGTAGCTGAAGCTGGGAGTGTGGACCTCCCTTGATCAATCTCACTTTCTTTGATTCATACATCAGCAGCTGTCTTGCCTTTTCCTCACCTGTTAGATATGATAGGCAGAGCCCAACATCAGTTGGCCTCATCTAGCAATTTCGGGAAACACTTATCAAGCTCTCTGAGTTGTCGCATTGACGATACTCTCATTAGGCTTGAGGCAAAAATGGCCACCCTCCACATCTCCTGCATTGGACAGAACTCTCTGAAGAAAATTTCTCAAAGTTCAGCTCTCTCTTATAAAAGCGAGGACAAAAATTGTTACCAGGTTCGGCCAACTACTTTGTAAGCTCTATATAGAATCTAGGAAGTTCTTTGCAATGGGATATTGCTTCCTGGTAGCTCAGCAAGGTACATCATGCTATATTTACAGCATGATGTTCAGGGTATGGGGCCACCAAAATGATACATATATATCATTTGCCAGTGTTTAGGCTGAGCCCTAGGCCATTCACATTGGTGCAGGTATGGCTTAGCAAGCCCCCGCCCCCAAGCCCCCACTCCCACCCCCTAGCTTAGCTTTACATACTGACTTCCAATTATTACCACTCTCTGGAGCATACAACTTGGCTGGGAGCAGCACTTAATCAGCATCTGCTCACTGAGTAGTGCAGCATATGTAGCAATAGTATTGATTAACTTTACAGTGAGTTCATCTTACATAGATAAGTAGGTGAGAAACAATGGAATTTTTAAAACCCAACCAAAAAAATGAGAGCAGCTTTCAGCTCTCATAGTATCTTCTGAAATGTGACCATGAAGACTAGTTATAGAAATTCAAACCAACCCAAACTGAGTCTTTCTTCCCAAAATAGCATTGCTAGTATGTATGTGTGTATGCATATGAGTGTATACCTAAGTGTAGGAGAAGGAAGACACTTAACCAATCACATGAAGTATTAGTTAGAACCATCAAGCACATTTTAATTAAAGGACTGAATCCCAGCTCAGACTCGCTTAATCTAAGGGCCAATAATACTTTATTGCTGAGTAATCCAAGTGTGGCTCTTCAACCTGGTTAGAAGCAGCAGCAGGACAGATAATACTGGGTTTCTTCTGTTCTTCCTGACTTCTGTTCACCCTTCCTTATCTCTAATCTCCTTATCAGTTGTCCTCCCAGGATTTCTTTCTTGTGGGTGTCCTTTTTGCAGCATAAAAACCCCAGGGGAAGAGGTAGCAGTCACAAAATAAATCCTAGGGAGGAGTTATCAGCCTGCAGGCTCTGTTTGGCCAGGCAGGGGACATGTGCCAACATTGTGCTGGAAATACTCCAAATACTCTAGAGTAGAGGAGGACTGTGCTAGGGAAAGTGTATCAGTTTGCAACGGTTACCATGACAGAGTACCACAAACTGAGTGGCTTCAACAAAAATGTGTGAAATGTATGGTCTTAGAGTTCTGGAGGCTGGAAGTCCAAAATGAAGGTGTCAGCAGGCTTGGTTCCTTCTGAGGTCTGTGAGGGAGTGAGCTCTTTGAGGCCTCTCTTTTTGGCTTATAGATGACTATCTTCTCCCTGTGTTGCTTCATATTATCTTACCTCTGTGGGTGCCTGTCTCTTTGTCCAAAATTCTCCTTTTTATAAGACACAAAATTCCCCCTTTTATAAGTCATGTTCAATTAAAAACCCACCCTAGTAATCTCATTTTAACTTGATTACCTCTGTAGAGATCCTACCTCCACATAAGATCACATTCTGAGGTACTGGGAGTTAGGACTCCAGCATATCTTTTTAGGGGTACACATTTCAACCTACAACACACTATAACTTAAAAAGGGGAGTCAGAATTGACCATATGAGGACAGATCTCAACTATCATATGCCACTCTACACATAATTACAGAATGGCAAATGTGCAAATGAAAGCAACCTAGGAAGTGGTGATCATTCATTCTCTTTCTCTCTCCCTAAATAAATACACAATCAGACTTTCCTCATTGTTGAACTTATAAAATGTAGATGGTTCCCAACTTAGGATGGTTCAATTTATAATATCTTGACCTTGTGATGAGTTTATTGCCATTAAATGCATTTTCAACATATCATCAGTTTATTGAAAGCAATTCCATCATAAGTAGAGGACCATACATATTTATGCATATATATGTATATGTATACACACATATATATAACATAAACATATATATGTGTATGTATGTACAAACTTATTTTTGTGTATATATATATATTTTTGTTTTTTTTTTTTTGAGACAGAGGCTCATTCTGTCTACCAGGTTGGAGTGCAGTGGCACAATCTTGGCTCACTGCAACCACTGCCTTCTGAGTTCAAGCGTTTCTCCTCTCTCAGGCTCCAGAGAAGCTGGGACAGCAGGTGCCCACCACCACACCTGGCTAATTTTTGTATTTTTAGTAAAGATGGTGTTTCTTTTGTATTTTTAGTAGAGGTAGTGTTTCACCATGTTGGCCAGGCTGGTCTCGAACTCCTGACCTCAAGTGATCTGCCTGCCTCAGCCTCCCAAAGTGCTGGGATTACAGGCATAAGCCACTGCACCTGGCCCATTTTTATATGCCTTTTATGGTTTCTAGTCCTAAGAAAATCTTTTATTTTTCAGTGTTCTATGTATATATCCTCTACAATTTTTGCCTCTGTTTATTTTAAATGTTCTTCTTCAGACTTTGAAAACTATTCAAAAGCAATAGTTCATTATAAGTATTTGTATAACAAAATAATCTTACAGCATTCGTTCTAATCAAATCAAGTATTTATGAAGAAAATAACAGTATGCATTTCTTCCCCATATCCATCTAAACATTTGTTCAACAGTTTCTAAATTAGAGAGGAATTAGCACCTCAACTGAAACATGCAATTACGTCAATAAAATTGGAGAAATTTATTTCAGGAAATCTTACAAAGCATATTGAATAGTGCAGTATTATGTGTTACTCTTTTCTATTAATTCCTTAACTATGAAGTCTAGACCTTCTTTATCAGAGGCAAGGCATTGAACTTTACTTTGCCCTTAACAGCTCCCCAGCAAATATTTTCATGAATGAATGAAAGAAATGACAAGTCATTCATCAAGTAAAATGAAACGGCATTCTTATCTTTATTTTTTCCTAAAAGAAAAACAAGGTAATTAAGAGACAATTGAGAAATACACACATATGCACAGAGTTTAGAACTTATTTGCCATTAAGATAAATCACATCTTATTCCGAAGAAACTTCTGGGCATTTTTCTTGTTGTAGTTGCTGTTTGTTTCATTTTGTTTTTGAATAAGGAACTCAAACAATATGTGTTGAATTGAAACTTAGCCATTTTCTGATACGTCTAAAATATAATTTAAACATAATGTATATGGAATGGCTTGCTTCAAATGTAATAGTTGTATGCCCACGGACTTAAAAAATTTATTATTGGAAATTGTCTTTCCAAATAAAACTGTTTCAAACAAAATTTCCTCTGGAGCTGATATGAATTATTAGGTGCCAGAAGATGTGCCCGCCCAGCATGTGGTGATGTTCATCTAATTTCCAGATGTTCATATCATCCCTCCTTACACAAAACAGCCCCAGGAAAAGGACCATGTCAAAGCTTGGAAAAGCAAATATCCAGGCATCCAGGCTCTAGCACTATCTACCAGGAGACTAAAACAAGTTGGAATGGGTGATCCCATGCTCCATTTTTTCCCTCTGAGATTCTATCATCCTCTTGATTTCAAGTCCACTGTTAAAGTCTATGCTATGCACATGCTTTTGTTGTCCTGTAATTAACATTATTGTCATAATCTGGGATTAATGATGAGTTCCATCCTCAAAATGCCTTGCATTATGCTTTAGCAGTTTCAATGTATGTAAACTTTTATTTTCTGGAGTCAGTTTTATTATTTTAATCTAGAAGCCTATTACATTGTATGAAATATAGAGGAGCCATTACCCCCCTCTGTGGGAAGAACACGATGAAAGATAAGAGACTAAGCCTGCTTCTAAAACATTTCATCAGTTCACTAAAGGTGATATATTAAAAACACATGAGCCTAGAATTCACAGTGATCTGAGACCCAGATTGTAGTCACACTTTCTTCTGGTATATATCATTTTAGAGCCAAACAGCGAACATTTTGCAGGACAGAATTCCCCTTAGTAAAATAGAGATTAAAATAATTATTCACATTGTGATGAAAAGAATTATATACAATGGCAGAAAGGGGTCTAGCTCATAATTTACTTTTCTAAATGTCTATCCTTTCATTTGCCTTACAAAACAAAAGAAAATTATCCTAGTAAGAGTAAGAAAACATGTTAGTGATGCTTACATAGACTTTCATTTACTCTGTCGACCTTTAAATGCTTTGATTTTTAATCACAACTATGAAGTCTTGCACAATTAATACTATTATGGAAGAGTGAAGAATGAATAAAACATAGAAAAAAGTAATGAAGACCTTCAATTAAGTCCAATGCATGTTGAAAAAATTTGAATTGGGGAAAAATTTATGTATTGTAGTAAATTGTAAAACATAGTTTTGCTACGATTCTGTTTATATTAATTACTTATAGAGAATATGGCCTTGATCTGAGTGTCAATGCCATTCTTAATTTATTATAGAAAAATCAGCATAGATTATTAACAAATGATTTGATACATCTTATGTAGGTGTTGTTCGTCTTTGGATTTACAAATTTAGTACTCACCTATGAAATTATTCCTGGAAAAAATATAAAATTTGTCTATATATCTTTGCAAACTAAACAACTTGTAGAAAATTTAAAGACAAATCTAATACATTAAAGAAATTCTGTTTTAATACTTTCTAAAACATGGAACACCCAATGTCAAATAACACAACCTTAATGCAATAAATCGAATGTTTGTATGTCCTCAAAATTCATACACTAAAATAAAACTTGAGTCCAAGTGTGATGGTATTTAGATGTGGGGACTTAGGGAGGTGATTAGGTGATAGGGGTGGAGCTCTTACGAATAGGACTACTTATAAAAGAGACCATAGAGGGTTCCCTTGTGCCTTACACCATGTGCAGACATAGTGAGAAGATAGGAACCAAAGGCACCAAATTTGATGGCACCTTGATTTGGACTTTTCAACTTCCCAAAATGTGAGAAATAAATTTCTGTTGTTTATAATCTGATAGACTAAGAAAATTACTATAGTAAATATCTGTTGAGTCTATATTACTAAATAAATACATTACTAAATTAATACATTAAATCATTTTAAACAAATAATTTCAACTGATTATACTTTAAAATTGTTTAAAAGAATGCATATTAATTTGAAAATTTTATTCCTCTACAGTACTTATTTTATGGGAAATTTTTTAAAAAGATATTATTGGAAAGTGTATGCAAATTGTACCCCACAATATAAATTAAAATGTGAAGATATATCTTGGCAGTTACAATATTCAAGGCCAAAAATGACTTGAGGCATTTATTTTAGCATTTAGTAAAGGAAGAGATACTGAGAAAAAAATCATCTTTTTTCTCCTCAGTAAGTCTATTTCATACCAAGCTTCTAGCCAAATCATTTTCCTTAATTTTTTGCTAATATTTCATTCTCTTAAAAATCCTGAAAACTGATAAAATTCCTAAAGAGTAGAAATCAATTTAATTATTGTAATATGGAGATATTCAAGATTATCAAATATGTGGTATCAGATTTAAGCAATAGCTTTTAAATACAAGTGCTATAATTGATGATTAATTAAGAATGATTAAAAGTAGGATTGTTAAGATGGTGCAGTCTGTTTCAGCTGCTATAATTCATAACCTTAATTTAAAAAGTACAATATCAATGTGACTGAATTATTAAAAATTCACTTCTGCATACAGACATATCTTTAATAATAGATTTTCTGGTAAATACCTTAATCCCTCTGGTTGTAGCTAAAAAAATTAATATTTCACATCATTGCTGTTTACAGCTCAACTTTTAGAAAGATTTCATAATAAATTGCCATATTGGGCCAACGAAATGGCTTGTCTAACCAAGTGTTCTGTTTCTGAATGACACCAAAGGACATTTAATTAAGATAATATTAAAATTGGCCATATAATTTGTCCCTGGAGAATCCTACTGTTTATATTTTTTCATCCAAAAATAAATTTTCTCTTATGTTTACTTTTGCTTAAGCCAGTGTCTTAATCATGTCAAAATATTTTTCATAATCTTGTGATTTTGCTTTAAAAAACACTTATGTGTGTGCACACAATACAGATACATACTTACTCTTCTTTTCTCACACATTTTGCCCATTTGAAAATACGCAGACAGACCAGAATGAGTTTTCCATGCATGTATGACCATGACTTATATTTGCTTTAGTATTTTTAAAAATCCCTAATTAAAACTCTCAATGCTACTGCTGGGAACAAGCTGAAGAACAGTCACCCCGTAGTTTCTACTGACTAGGAAAAGGCAGATGGGTAGAATGAGGCTGGTGCCTTTTTAAATAGTTGGCAAGGATGGGGAAAAGGGCCCCTAAAGGCTGTCACTGGGAGCACATTCCTGAAGGACATGTTGAAAGGTGATTAAGTGTTCACCCAGTAAATAAGCAATACAAATTCCGATGGAGATTGCAACCTGAGCAATTTCATGAAACTCAAGGTATGTTCAGGGAAGTAGAAAATGTTTATAGTATGATTGGTGTATAAGGTGCATTTGAGATGTTGATATACTTTGCCTTTGTGTTCCTATCCCAGTCTCGTCTTGAAACTGTAATCCTCAGTGTTAAAGAAGGTACTTTGTGGGGCGTGATTAGATCATGGGGGCAATTCCTCCATGCTGTTCTCATGACAGTGAGTGAGTTCTCAGGAGATCTGATGGTTTGAAAGTGTTTGGCAGATCCCCACCCCCCTCCTCTCTCTCTCTCTCTCTCTCTCTCTCTCTCTCTCTCTCTCTCTCTCTGTCTCCTGCCACCATGTGTGATGTGCCTTGCTTCCCCTTTGCCTTCAGCCATGACCATAAGTTTTTGGAGGCCTCCCGAGTCATGTGGAACTGTGAGTCAGTTAAACATCTTTTGTTTATAAATTACTCAGTCTCATGTAGTTCTGCATAGCAGTGTGAAAATGAGCTAATACAGATGTGTAACTGGAAATATAGGCTAGATAATAACATTATTCAGATGCCATCCTTACCAACATTTATCAAATTTTTAAAATTGAAAATTCTAGTAAAAAATGCATTTGACTTTGTAAGCCAGGACTTATATACATAGAGCTCTCTCTACAGCCAGAAACTCCTTGCTTTCTATAGTTCTGATAGACACGGATTTCAAATATCAGGCCTTATTTAGTTAAATAATATCAGTTCCCTGGCAAGAAGGTTCAAATATTAATTACCAGGGTATATTACCTGGAAGAAATTGCTTAAAGGACAAACTTTACTGCTAGCCCTACAGTGCGCAAATCACTATACATCATTACCAGTGACCAATCATTGTGTCATTTCACAGAAATGTATTACACAGAAATGTAATAATTTTTACATGCATTTGTTTTCTGTTACTGCCATTGAAGTTACCAAAATATTAGTCATATAAAACTACAATTTATTACCTTGTTGTTCTATAGGTCAGAAGTCTGACAAAAGTTTCACTGAGCTAAAATCCAGATATGAGTCTGACTGCATTTCTTCAGAAGATCTAGGGGAAAATCTCTTTCCTGCCTTTTCCAGCTGCTAGAAACGAACCACATTTCCTGGCTTGTGGCCCCTTTCATCTTTAAAGCAACCAACAGTGAATAGAGTTCTTCCCACACTGCGATCTTTCTGGTTCACTGACAACAGGAAAGGTTTTCTCTTTATTAGGACTCCTGTGATGAGATTGGGACCACCTTGACAATAATCTACTTATATCAAATTATTTAATCTTAATCATACCTGCCATATACGTCAACCTATGTATAGGTTCTGGGAACTAGGACATGGACATCATTGGGGATTATTACGCTGGGTAGCACATTCCACTTTCTAGACTCTTAAGATTTAAGTCTATCTCACCTACAAAATTCATTAACCTAAACCAAGTTCCCCAGAATTGCGGACTTACTACAGCACCAACTCAACATCCAAAATGTCACCTCACCCACTCAAAAGCCTCAAATCACATAACCTGAATTATTGAATTTATGCATGAGTAAAGCTCTGGGTATAATCCATTCTGAGGTACAATTTCTCTTTATTGTCGATCTTTGAAAATGAAAAAATAAGTTATCTGTTTCTGAAAGATGATGGTAGGACAGGCATAGGATAATAGTTACAGACATTCCTCTTTTCAAGAGGGAGAAAGTTGCAGGTAAAAAAAAAACAATCATTTGTCCCAAGCCATTTCTAGATTCTGCTAGAGAAACTCCATTAGGTTCCTAGATCCAAGGCTAATATGATGTTGCTTTCAGCTTTTCCTTCTAAACCTGTGGTTTCCTCCTCTGAGTCCTTTCACGTGTATGAAAAGTGGCAGATCTTTGCAACTGAGTAGTGGTTGTGGAAGCTTCTTTCCTGCCAGAAGTTTGGAGGTTTAATAGTCTTCTTTCATTTCATATTTTCCCTATTCCTTTCAGTACAGACTGACAGTGTTTCTCCTGATATAAAATTCTCAAGAACCAAGTGGGTCTCCCATGTATGCCACAGGGGTTCACTCCATAAAATGAAACTCTTTCAGAGATCTTTCTTAGATAATCAGTCTTCTATTTTTGCCTTCTGCTGAGATATGTGAGGGACAGTAACCTTAAGCTTCCTAGATGCTCTTTGGTTTGATTGAGGAAATCTAATCTCTTCAAAGAACCTTTTATATTGAGTTCTTTTGATCTTTTTGAGGTATTAGCAAATTGCTGAGGTATAAAAACAGAAGGTTATTACAGCCATGTCCTAGGCTTTTTCTTTAGATTATCTATCCCTGTTACTGAATGTACTATTTTTAATATCTTTTGCAATCTGAATAAACTGAGAATTTCCAAAATCATTATGTCTTGGTTTCTTTTTCTTTAAACTGCTCTTCTCTCAATTTATCTCTTTCTCATTACATTTTACTATGAGAAGAAACAAGAAGCCAGGCTTCTTCTTCAACCCTTTGCTTGGAAATATCCTTACTTACATATTCAGTTTCATCATTTACAAGTTCTATTTTTCACCTGAATGTAGGACAACTTTGCTAAGTTTCTACCACTATATAATATGGAGATTCTTTCCTCAAGTTTTTAATATGTGTTTTTTATTTCCTTCTAAACCTTCACCAATGGCACTTTTTATGTCCCTATTTTTACTAAGTCTGTTCATGATGAGTCATGTGTGCTCTAATGCTGTCTATGCCTTCTCTACTGTGCTCTTCTCTTCACTTTCTTCTGAGTCCTTTCTAGCAGAATCATTAACCACCACATTTCTACTAACAATGTGTTCAAAACAATGTAAGTTTTTCTAGGATGACCTTCAACATTCTCTTAGCCTCACTCACTGCCAAATTCCAAAGCCACTTTGACATTTTATAGATTCTTGTTACAGCAGTATATAATTCTCAGACGTCAAAATTTGTATGAGTTTCCTATTGTTGCCATAACAAATTACCACAGATGCATGCAGTGACTTTAAAAACACAAATAGCTGGCAACACCCTCTTCTTAGCAATGCTCCCTAAACAGAATGGACACTATTCCCTCAAGTTTCAGCTGAAGTTCACCCGCTCCAAGGGACAGAAGCAACAGTGATTTTCTCTTCTGTCCACATTATGCTCATTAACTGCATGACAGATTGCTATTTGCCATGGGTTATGCTGCGTCGTTAGTTATTTATCTTCATAATATGTGAAGTTATCTTAAGAATACAATTAGATGGTTGAGGACAGGAACTTCTGGCATTCCTAGAATTTATGAGTGTTCTTATATGGTAGCCACTCTGAATCCATTTGTGATGATCATGAAAAACACAACAGGTAGCTGGATAGTTAATATAGGAAACTTTGCTTTATGAAATAAAATTTTGAGAAAGCTAAATATATTTTCCTAACATTGGATCGCTTATGTATGTTTTATGTAACAACTTATTAATCTCTAATTTTTAATAAGTACAGCTATTATTTATAAAATATTTTAGCTTATAAATAATTTTAACACACAATATCATTTGATCTCAAACATGTAAAAATACTTATTACACAAAGGAGGAACACAGAGTTACCACTTGATTTCGGTTGTGTTTGCTGACTGACATAAGGTCAAAGAATACATTAGCAGCACAACTGAAACATATAAATCTGTGGTATATGATTCTAAAACCTGCATTTTTCCCACTATGCTACATGTACATTCTTATTACATGAATTTAGAATACATTTAATAACCAACACACATACTATTTATTCAACAGCAGTTAAGTTCTTAAGAAATAAGGATGGCACAAAAATAAATGTTTAATCTTGCCTAATTCTTAATGTAATCAGTGAAAATACAATAATATTGTATTTGACAGAGAGGGCAATTCTTCAAATTTTAAAAGAAGTTCACATCATGAGCAGTTCAGATAAATAACTACACTGAAAAAACACTGACCGTAATGATTTATTGTTAGCAAGCTTTATATTCTTTTGAATTTCTTCTAGAGGCAAACAATCAACCACAGGATTTTATCTAACAATAGCAAAAGTATTCCCAAAACATAAAAAGTAGTTGCTGTATTGAAAAGTATATTATAGGACAATAATAATTAAATGGATGAAAAGGAGATCTTGTTACGGGTGCTTCATACCACTTCAGAAACAGCAAAGGAAAAAAATCGATATTAACATGTACCAATTATAATGCATTGTTATGAAATATTTAAAATGAGGAATCCAAGAGGACATAGTTTTTAGCTCATCCACATACTAGAAGTTTAGAGAAACTCAGAATTTCTTATTTCTTTTTCTTTTTCCTCCATAGCATAAAAGCTTTGCTAATAAAAATAAATATATATATCAGAGTTTTAGTGTTTGGTCCTGTGATCAATTGTAACTGTGTCTTAAAAAACTCTCTCATAGATTCCATCTTTTCCAGATCTTCTGATCATAACACAAACTGCCACAGAGACTTCTCTTGTAAGAGAATATGCTGGTTATAAGGCAGCAAAGTGAACTTGCAGTTTTACTTCTTATAAATTAATGCCTTTGCATTGACTTCTATAAAATAATCTCTCCTGAATTTTTTTGCTTAGTCAACTTACTGCCTGCAAGCAACAGAAATTGTCTCTGGTTAACTTTTGCAGCACAATTAAAAATTGTATGAAGAAGCATACAAAATTTTTACGAGGCTGAACCAGCCTCATAAAATGGTCAATGATTAAGAGTATTTATGTAGGACACTTCTCTTGGATTCCTGCTGGCACCGCAAGACTGTCGATGCTGTCAGCACTGCTGTGCTATGAATAATTCTTCGTTGCTCATGTTCTCTGTGTTCCCTATTCGAGATTCAAAGTCTTAGGCAGGAACATCTTATTGGCCAAGTCTGTCAGGAGGTAATGAGAGTAAATATCTCAGAAAGAGAAAGTTCGTTTGGATGCTGAGTGGCCAAAAAATGACAATTTTCCATGAAAGTAAGGTCGATCTGATGTAAAGTAGTAACAACCATCAAGTGTCTGGATTTAAAAGGTTGAGGACCAGACATTTTCTTTCATTTTTTATTTTCATCAAATAACAAGTTCCCAGTGATGGGAGGGATCTTAAATATCATATAGTCTGATACTTCTCCAAGCCTCAATTGAGCAAGAAAAGGGCAGTAACAACAAATAATTCCCCTTTGACAGTTTATTTTATCTGTTTATTTATTTTAGGTGAGGGGATGATTCCATCTTGAAAAAAAAAATTCTTATGTTAAACTTTTGTTCTTTAATATTACTTTTACTTCTCAGAACTACAGAGGAAATAGATCTAATTACTCTAAACCTAATCATCCTTTTGAATTAAACTTATGCATGGTTTTCATATCATTTGTGCAAGCTAATAAATCCCAGTTTATGTAATGTTTTTCCTATGACATGATTTTGACTCAATATTTCTGCTTCTGCCATTCCTGTATTGCCTTTTTCACACACACACACACACACCCCACCACGACCACCATACACATTTAGCTGCACACCAACATTTGCAATACTAAGAAATGAAAATATCAACTGGAAAAGGTTTGACACGTACACAATGTAGAAGGGCTTTCTTTCTTTCTCTTTCTTTCTTTCTTTCTTTCTTTCTTTCTTTCTTTCTTTCTTTCTTTCTTTCTTTCTTTCTTTCTTTCTGTCTGTCTCTCTCTCTCTCTCCGCCACCCTTCCCCCTGCCCCACCCCCCGCCGACTCCCTCCCTCCTTCCTTCCTTTTCTTTCTCTGTCACCCAGGCTGGAGGGCAGTGGTTGGTCTCAGTTCACTGCAGCCTCTACCACCCAGGCTTAAGCGATCTTCCTGCCTCAACCTCCTGAGCAACTGGGACAACAGTCACATGCCACCATGCTTGGCTAATGTATTAGTCAGGGTTTTCTAGAGGGACAGAACTAAAACAATATATGTATATATGAAAGGGAGTTTATTAAGGAAATTTGACTCACACGATCATAAAGTCAAGTCCCATGAGAAGACGTCTGCCAGTTGAGGAGCAAGGAAGCCAGTGGTGGATCAGTCTGAGTCCCAAAACCTCAAAAGTAGAGAAGCCGACAGTGCAGCCTTCAGTCTGTAACCAAAGGTGCAAGAGGCCCTGGCAAACCACTGGTGTCAGTCCATGAGTCCAAAAGCTGAAGAATATAGAGTCTGATGTTTGAGGGCAGGAAGAATCCAGCACAGGAGAAAGACAAGGGCTGGAAGACTTAGCAGGTCTGCTCTTTCCAACTTCTGCCTGCTTCATTCTAGACACACTGGCAGCTGATTAGATGACGCCCACCCAGATTGAGGGTGTGTCTGCCTCTCCCAGTCCACTGACTCAAATGATAATCTCCTTTGGCAACACCCACACAGACACACCCAGGAACAAGACTTTGCATCCTTCAATCCAATCAAATTGACACTCAATACTAACCATCACAGTTACTTATTTAATTTGTTGCAGACACAAGTTCTCACTATATTGCCCAGGCTGTTCTCGAACTACTGGGCTCAAATGATCATCCCACCTGGGCCTAGCAAAATGCTGGGATTATAGGCATAAACCACCATGCCCAGCCTTAAATTCTATATGTCTATTAATACCTTAACATTATTTAGGTTTTCTTGAAGGCCATATGACACCATTCATTTCTTTTGGGCTTTTTCCCACATATTTTTTAAGCGTTCTCTTCTTGAGTCATGTCTCTCATTTCCTGTATTTTATTTTTTTAAATCTCCATTTATGGTGTGGACTGAACCTACAAACTACATCAGTGGTGTGGTTAACATTCTGGTCTTGGAAACTGAACCTGCAATCTAGCTTGGAGGCATTCTTTCCCCAAATACTGTCATCTAAAAATATGTTAAGCAAATTATCCATGTCTTTATTAGCTCTTGATTAAATAAAAAATAATGAACAGGACAAGGTCAATCATAAATTCCTGGGACGTGTCCTTCAAAGTCCCTATTGGTTGATATTATAAAAGAATCTAATGGGCATCTTTTGGAAACAACGATCCATCATATTTTGTGTGGTGTTCTCAGCTGGTGGAGAGGTGTCAATATCCCTGCAGAGATTTAAAATATACACGTTTCTTTTACAACCTAAATATCAGAGAGCCTTCCTCAGAACCGTCATGATTTATGCAATGTGAGAAATGGGTTGATATTCGATTATTTTCTATTCTAACTCATTCATTCATTCATTTATTATATGCCAAGGCCTATCCCACAGTCAATATTATGTGGTTAAAGAAGGGTCATCTGGCCGGGCACAGAGGCTCATGCCTGTAATCCGAGCACTTTGGGAGGCCAAGGAGGGTGGATCATGAGGTCAAGAGTTCGAGAACAGCCTGGCCAACATGGTGAAACTCCGTCTCTACTAAAAGTACAAAAAAAAAAAAAACCCAAAAAAACAAAAAACTAGCCAGGCATGGTGGCACATACCTGTAATCCCAGCTACTTGGGAGGTTGAGGCAAGAGAACTGCTTGAACCTGGGAGGCGGAGGTTGCAGTGAGCCGAGATTGCACCATTGCACTCCAGCCTGGGCAACAGGACAAGACTCTGTCTCAAAGAAAAAAAAGAAAAAGTCATCTTTTCACGAGATTGATGTTTCTTTATGAAACTTCAAGAAAGAGTGAGAATTTTCCTGTGATTCAGGGCTAGATTGATAATGCAAATTAAAAAGCATTAAATGTATATGATTGTTTCTCACCTAGATGAGGAAATATCTTTTTTCCACTTTAAGATCTCTTTATATTATCCTGATCTTGATTAAAACATAGTTTTCTACAAAAAAGAATGTATTTCTCTACAGTGTAAAACATCATGGCAAATATGGCGATACATAGCAAATGACCCTCAGATCCAGTATTGGAGAATATTAGGGAGTGGTGGGGACTATGTTAAACAAGAACATATTATTTGCTTGTTGGAGAGAAACTACATAGATCCAGCCAATTGTTGTCTTATGGGAATCCTAGCTCAGTATTGCCAGATCTTCTGGTTGTTTTTTTCATCCCCCCCTCCAACAGAATCCAGAAATCTGGGTTTTATGTAAAACTTCCCAGTTTTAAGTGTTGGTAATATTTTTTCAAACAGTATAAGAGCCAAATAAAGCATATCTGTGGGCCAGGTTTAGCTTTCAAGTTGCTAGTACGTAACCTTTAGTCTAGAGGTATAGAGCTAGAGCCCAGCCACAATACCAGTCTGCCCAATACTTGCTTCCTGAGAACCTGTGGCTCCTAACAGAAACAGAACCTTAATACAACTTCCCTGCCGCTCTGTCATCATCTATCCAGATTCCAGTGGTGGTAAGCCAACACACCCCTTGAGGATATCTCACTACACAGAATTTTCCCTTCTCCATCAGACCATAAATTCTTGAAGGAAGAGAAAATTTATTTGTTTTACAAGCAAAATACACAGCAACTGGGGGCACATCAGCTACAGTGAATGAGCTTCACTTTTTCAACAGTTTTCTTTTTTTTTTTTTTTTTTTTGGTCAGCATTGCATCCATAGTAAAATTTACAGCATTTCTTTCCCCAGACTCTAAGACATGACCCTCCTGAAACATGAATTTTTGTTTTAATATAAGATGTGAAAGATGATTTTTGGTATTTTGGCCATGCAGTTCTCATGACTCAGAGGAAGAATTAAGTCTTCACTATTACATGCATAGCATGGTGGCATGCAGAAAGGAATGAAGTGGCTTCAAGGTCAGTGATATAGTTTGAATATGTGTCGTCACCCAAATCTCATGTTGAAGTGTAATTCCCAACGTTGTGGTAGGTGATGGGATCATGGGGGTGGATTTCTCATGAATGGTTTAGCATCATCCTCTTTGTACTGTCCTTGTGATAGTGAATGAGTTATCAGAAGATTATTTTGCTTAAAAGTATTTGGCACCTCCCCAGTCTTGCTCTTGCTCCTGCTTTCACCATGTGGTAGACACGCCTGCTCCCTTTTCACCTTCTGCCATGATTGGAAGCTTCCTGAGGCTTTTCCAGAAGTAGATGCTACGATGTATTCTATAAAGTCTGCATAATCGTGAACCAATTGAACCTCTTTTCTTATAAATCACTCAGTCTCAGGTATTTCTTTATAGCAATGTTAGTAATGGTCTAATACAGAAAATTGGTACTAAGTAGTGGAATATTACTATGAAGATACCTGAAAATGTGGAAGCAACTTTGGAATTGGGTAACAGGTAGAGGCTGGAAGAGTTTGGAGAGCTCAGAAGACAGGAAGATGAAGAAAACTTTAGAACATCTTAGACGTTGGTTAGTTGATTGTGACAGAAATAATGATAGTGATACAAACAGTGAAGTCTAGGCTACCAAGGTCTCAGATGGAAATAAAGAACTTACCGGAAACTAGAGCAGAGGTCACTTTTGTTATGCCTAAGTGAAGAACTTGGTTGCATTATGCCCCCACCCTAGGAATCTGTGGAACTTTGAACTTGAGAGTAATGATTTAGGGTATCTGGCAGAAGAAATTTCTAAGCAGCAAAGCATTCAAGATGTAGTATGACTGCTTCTGACAGCCTGTGCTCATATGCAGGAGCAAATAAATGGTTTAAAGCTGGAACTTATATTTAAAATGGAAGCAAAGTGTAAAAGTTTGGAAATTTTGAAGTCTGGTCATATAGTAGAAAAGAAAATCTCCTTTTCAGGAGGAAATTCAAATAGGTTGCTGAGTGACCACTTGCTATAGAAATTTGCATTAGTGAAAAGAAAGCAAGAGCTGATAGTCAAGACAATGGGGAAAAAGGCCTGAAAGGTATTTCGGAGATCTAAGAGGCAGCTTCTTCCATCACAGGCCCTGAGGCCTAGGAGGAGACAATGGTTTTGTGGGCCATGCCCAGGGCCCTACATAACCTTGGAACATGGCTCCTTGTATCCTGTCAGCTTCAGCTCCAGCAGTGGCTCAAAGTGGTCCAGAAACAGCTTAGGCCACAGCTCCAGAGGGTGCAAGCCATAAGTGTTGGTGACTTCTATATGGTGTTTACTCTGTGGGCACACAGAGTGCAAGAGTGTTTGAGGCTTGGGAACCTCTGCATTTCCTATACATTTCCTAGGGAACCTATACATTTCCTAGGATGTATAGAAAAACGTAGGTGTCCAGGCAGAAGCCTGCTGAAGGGACAGAGTCCTCATGGAAAACTTCTACTAGGGTAGTACAGAGGGAAAATGTGAGGTCACATCCCCCACACAGAGTGCTCATTGGGAAACTGCCTGGTAGAGCTGTGGAAGAAGGTCACCATCCTCCAGATCGTGTAGATCCACTGGCAGTTGGTATCTTCACTGTGGAAAAGCTGCAGGCACATAACAACCTGTGAGAGCAACTCTGGGGCAGAATCCCACAAATCCAGAAAGGTGGCACTGCCCACAACCTTAGGAGTCCACCCCTTGTATCAGGGTACCTTGGATGTGGGACATGTAGTCCAAGGAAGCTTATAGGAGAACACTTAGTTTGAAGCTTTAAGATTTAATGACTACTGTGCTGAGTTTCAAATTTGCATAAGGCCCGTACCTCCTTTCTTTTAGCTTATTTCTCCCTTTTAGAATAAGAGTGTTTACCCAATGCTTGTACTGTCATTGTGTCTTGGAAGTGACTAACTTGTTTTTATTATTATTATTATTATTTTTAATTTATATTTTATTTTTGTTTTACTGACTCATAGGTGGAAGGGACTTACCTTGTTTCAGATGAGACTTTGAACTTTGGTCTTTTGAGTTAATTCTGGAATGAGTTGAGACTTTGGGAGATGATTGGGAAGGCATGTTTGTATTCTGAAATGTAAGACAGACATGAGATTTGAGAGAGGCCATGGAACAATGATATAGTTTCAATCTGTGTTCACACCCACATCTCCTGTTGAAATGTAATCCCCAATTTTGGAGGTGGGACCTGGTGGGAGGTGATGAGATTATGGTGGTGGATTTCTCGAAAGTGGTTTAGTACCATCCCCTTGGTACTGTCCTTGTGATAGTGAATCAGTTCTTGAGAGAATTGGTTGTTTAAAAATGTTTGGCACTTTCCTGCTACTGCTCTTGCTCCTGCTTTCACCATGTGACAGGACTGTTCCCCCTTTGCCTTCTGGTATAATTGGAAGCTTCCGGAGGCCTCTCCTGAAGCAGATGCCACTGTTTTCTGTGCATCCTGAAGAACCATGAGCAAATTAAACCTATTTTCTTATAAATTACTCAGTCTCATGTATTTCTTTATAGCAATGTGAGAATGGCCTAATACAGTCAATAACAGTTATTGAGCACCTATGAAATTCCCCAAAGCTATAGACACAGAAGCTAGCATATAGTTGTGGACAATACGTGTCTAAAAACGTATCTCTCAAAAATGCGATCATGAATGAAGCAAGTGTCTGTCAAAATTGATACAGAGTTCTTCCCACATAGGTCTCAGTTTCTGATCCTCTTGGGCAGAAGCAGGTCTTCTACTATATTATCTGAAGCCATGTTGCCTCCTGGACCCAAGGCCACTGTGCCCAGCCTTTGTGCTCCGTGGATCTCCTCCAGGAGCACCCTCACCCACTGTGAAAAAGGCTGTGCAAAGTAGGTAAGAGTGCCCAGAGATAGCTCTGTGTATGCCCACTCCTGACATTCCTAAATTCTCAAATCTTCCCACTTTTGCCTCTTCCATAAATCCCAGCGGCTACCCTGGGTCACATGTATGTACTTTTTAAATGAAATTGAAATATGAAAGATAATAAATGCAAGTCAACTGTTTATTCAATAGACTATTAGGTACTCAAATCTGGAAATATATTTTTAGACTTATGTCACTCATAAATACAATTTTAAAATTAATACACTAGTAATAGCTACTATTTATAGAATGGAAACTATACATGTTAGATGCTATTTGTGTGTTACTTTTTTGAGTCCTCACAAAGAATTTTCAACAAACGATTATATGTGTTGGATGCATTACATATTACCTCCTTATTAGTCACCAGAAATTATAAAATTAAAAAAAATAAGGAAAGTATTATTAGTTCTCTTAACAATTAAGGAAAACAAGACTAAAAGAGGCTTACATATTTTACTTAACTTTACCTTGCTGGCAAGTGACTTTGAACCCAACCTTTAGGAAAGATCATGTGTTTTCATCACACTACAAAGTCTCTTTTGTGGCAGTCTGCCAGTTAGTTTTACCAGTCTCCCAATTTGCTTGTATACTTATATGCAGGTTAGGAATAATTTTGGAATCCCAGCACTTTGGGAGGCCGAGGCAGGCGAATCACCTGAGGTTGGGAGTTTGAGACCAACCTGACCAACATGGAGAAATTCCATCTCTACTGAAAATACAAAATTAGCCAGGTGTGGTAGTGGATGCCTATAATCCCAGCTGCTAGTGAGTCTGAGGCAGTAGAATAGCTTGAACCTGGGAGGCGGAGGTTACGGTGAGTCAAGATCATGCCATTGCACTGCAGCCTGGGCAACAAGAGCAAAACTCCATGTCAAATTATAATAATAATAATAATTTTGGTCACAAATAACAGAAAACCTAAATTACATTATACAATATTATAATTTGCTTTCTGTCAGAAGCTCTGAGACAGAGACTAGTGTTAGAAGTTTTCACAGGGAGTGTTCTCGGAAGCATCACCTTAGGGGAAATAAAGGAAGCAGAACTCTGGATAGAAGGAAAGTTGGAGTGAGTTTTATCTATAACAAGGACTCAGCTAAGCTTGAGGGATGCCTTACAGAAGAGAGGGCCCTTCAGAGTTATCCTGTTTTGAGGAGAGTTACTCAGATTGTTTGTTTTCATACCAAATAGTCCTTAGATGTGGATTTCCCCAAGATGAAAACATCTCCTTAGATGGGGAAGCATTCCTCAGCTGATACAATTCTGGAAGAGGTCTTGACCTCTGAGAGATATCAACATATAATCTTCATAGCAGCTGGGAGAATAACTACCTCAATCCTGATGGGGATATCTAGGACGTCCAGCATTGCATCTACTACAAACAAATGTATTGATTTTCTCTGATATGAAGAAAAGTTTAGATATTAATGGTTGTTGTAATTTGGGTTCAGCTATTCAATGGCGTCAGGCCTTCTTTACATCTGTTTTTCTCTTGGCCTTTCTGTATGATCACAAGATGGTGACTACAACTCCAGGTATCAAAATGAGAAGGGAGAAGTCAGTGGGCTGTATATCAAGGTTCCCTTCATTAGGGAAGGTAAGGCCAGCCCCAGAGTTCTCCAGCAGACTTACCTGTTACTCTTACTGTCTATAACTAAGTCACAGAGCAGGAGAGATGGGCAAATTTCATAGTTTCTGGAAAAAGAAAGCATTATCTTGACTGATTTAATTTTCTGAGATTGGAAATTTTTTTGTCTGATGAGGTTTACTGACAAAGGAGAAGGAGGGAATGGATATGTTGAAGGCAAAATGCAAAAGCAGGGTTAGCCATGGGTCATTTTATTCTTAACTTGTAACCATGTTGACTTCTAAGAAGCATATGTCTTATAACCATACATGGGGCATCAGAGCATTTGGGGTAGGGGCAAAGAGAAGATATGAGGTGTGGATAAGAACAAATGATTCTTTCCTTAAATCAGTGCTTATCTCAACTCATTTGAATCTACAGAATATGATAGATGATCAAAAGTAAAGTGGAGATGGAAAAGAGAACAGGGATAATACACTGAACTTAGGTAGGAATTCCAACTTTATATGTAATGGGTAACAAAAAGAATGACAAATTCAGTTCTGTCTAGTGAGAAACTGTACTTTCATTTATCTCAATCTCTGTTTGCACCATCAGAAACATTTAGCTTGTTATTAGCTGTTTCCCATTGCTATTGTTTATTGGCACTGAAAGTGGATAGCAATACATCTGTGGTAGATTAGCTTAGTAAGGCTTGTAAATGGGGTCACAGAGTCCTAGAAATTTAGGACTGGAGAGACTTTGGAAATCATTTAATGCAAACTCATCATTTTACACACAGGAAACTGAGGTCAAGAAGGGGCAAGTTGCCCAAAATAAATATAGGTGTGAACTTTTGAAAGATCTTGTTTGTTTGTTTTCCTTTGACTTTTAAATTAAGTAATAGTTACGTGTTTTGCTAGTCTTGGACTTCTCTTTGAACAGATTTGAGCAGAGTGTGATCCTGTTCATCACCAAAAATGTTGAAAAGACTCATTCATATTCAGGGAAAAGAAATGCAGACAGCTTAAGTAATTTTCTTAAGATTGAAGCCTACCTCATATGCCAAAAATAATCAAACATCAGAAGTACCACCTTTTGACAAAGTAATTACTTTAAAATAATAATTGCTGATTGTTACTAAATTCACAGAACAATTCACATGTTTCTGAGTCAGCAAAAATAAAACATATTTCAGCAAGCATCTATTTAACTTCGTGATGTCCCAACGGACCAATCTAAACACAGATTTCAATGGCGAAAGTTTGTTTAACGGGAAACCTATCCGAAGAGAAACATTTGTTTCATCTGTAGTGGAGAAATATCCATCTGCTGTTAGGTTGGCACAGAAAGCCGGGAATTTTGCAAAACTTTCCACTGGCTGATTGTTGCTTGGGATCCAAGTGAAGAAAATATTTGAAAAAAAAAATCAATGGTCGATCAGTTTTAAAAATGAAACTTTGACAAAAATTTATGTGGGGATTGGGTGGTTCAACAACTAAATGACATTTTGCTGTTATTGGATGAACTATGTTTGGGAGTATAAATGGAGTTCCAGCATGAGTGAACTGGCAAAGATGAATCGTGTATGTAAATAGCAAAATCATGGTTACCAGAGGCTGAGAAGAGTAGTGAAAAGTTGAGGTGGAAAATGGAGATAGTTAATGGGTAGAAAATGCAGTTAGATACAATGAATTAGATCTAATATTTGAAAGCACAACAGGATGACTAACGTTAGCAATAGTTTGTTGTATATTTTCAAATAGCTCAGGGACTACAATTGGAATGTTTGTAACACAAAGAAATGATGAATGCTTGAGGTTATGGAAACCCTATTTACCTTGACGTGATTAATACACATTGCATGCCTGTAGCAAAATATTTCATGTCCCCCATTAATATATACACTTACTATGTACTCATAAAAATAATTTTCTTTTAAAAGAAGCAACTAAAAAACATACCAAAATTATCTGAAATAGTGACTATCATCAGATGAACTCTTAAGGTGGGAATGCTTTTTTATATTACCTTTTTTAGCTTACATTAATTAGTAAACTATACAAATTATTGTTTTGCTTCTGCATTCATTTTAAAATACATAAATTATTTCATTTTTTAACTCCCTCAAAGGAACGAAAGTGTGTATCAATTCTGATTAACATTTATATCACTTCCAGACTTCACCACTATGCAATATATCCAAGTTACAAAAATGCACGTGTATCCCTTAAATCTATACAAATAAAAAAATGAAAAAGTTTGATCATCAAATTTTATGTTAAAGAGGGTACTTTAGAGACATTGTTAGTTAGAACTATTTATTTTACAATAAAAAACCAAAGCCATGTAGATTAAATAACTTTGTCTGTATCACAGAGCAAGTCAGTGATTTTCCAGGTTTTTTCATTACCTTGCATTAGTCTATAAAGAAAGAAGGCTCCCTCAGTCTCTACAGTCTTAATATAATCTGTACATTAGAATTCATTGAGCCAACATGGCTTTCTTATTTCTTTTTCAAAAAAGGGCAGGATATAAAAAACAGACCAATGGACACTTAAGAATTGACAGATAAAACAGAAAACAGATACACTACAAAACATGGAGATTTTGTATAATTATTAGAGGAGCAAATAACTTTACATATTGCAGTAGTCCTTGAGAACTTAGTGTACATTAAACACACTTTAATAGTTGAGATTCATAATGCCTATTTTGAATTATGAAGGCATTTCAGTATATGCATAGCACATTTTGTATATGCCTAAGTCATTAGGGAAAGAAAGACTACAGGGGAAATTTAAAATCTGGATAGGACAAATTTTGCAAACAACTTCTAGTACTTAGAAATAAAATGCAATTCAGTGATATGAATACATTTCTTAGGACTTCCGATACAAAAATATGTATTGATATAATTAAAATGAATATGACAAATTGTTGAAATTTTGTGATGGCAATTCTAATATTTTGGCTTTTAGTAATTCAAGTTTCCCTTCTCCTTGACTGCAATTACAGATGGATTAATCATAACAGTAGTTAATTATTAATTCAAATAAAATATTTTTTTCTTTTGCAAATGATAACTAGCAATTTGTTTTAGGTCATAAAGTCATCATATAAATCTTCTATTTCTTTGATGTAGGCAGTTTCAATATAGTATGCTTGTGATATTTGTTGCTTATTAATCATAATTTTATAATGAAATGCAAAATATACTCTAGCCAAATTTGAAAAGTGGGAAGTGGTAGCACCCAAACTATTTTAATATTTTAATGCAATATTTAATTATCTTTATTAAGTATTGACTTTATTAAATTGGTAAGTAGAACTCTAGGAAGTCATTGATTAAAACAACTCCTCCAATCAAAAGAGAGCTAGAAAGTTTTATTCATATTCTCCTCACTGCTCCCTTTCCTTCTCCCTAAGACAAAGCTTGACATGACCCGTTTGTGTATGTGCATGTGAGAGATAAAAATTTAAACTATTTTATTTCACACACACAAGTATGTGTGTAAGTACGAAAATACCCAAACTGTTCCTTGAAATTTTAAACAAAAACAAAATTTCCAGAGTTAGAATATCAGTGTTTGGAAGAAAGATTCTTAAGACTGTTTATGAATTTCTGGCCAGATATAAGCAAATAATGTTATTGTTGTAGGTGTTTATATAATTTTGTTTGTTGTTTTGTGCAAATCTGGAAATATGCAGTTCTACATTCGTTTATTTTTACTATAAAAAATTTAAATCAAAATACTCTAGCATTATTCTATGCTGTTTATTCTGTTAAATCTCTTCCCTTGACTAGCTTTTCTAGTGACAGGAAGGGTCATAGCAGAGGAAGGGGAAACTATTACTTGTCCCCTACATTCTTTATGATTGATCTCTACAATCAGTTGGAGATGACATAGAAACCGCGACCAATACCCACTCCTGAGATTACAATAAATCATTTTATTTTAAAATTCTTCAAGTTAATTCTCCAACATCGTTGTTTAAACCATGAAATTATTTTAATCAAAGCTCATTTATGGAAAACAATGTTGCAGAAAACTAGAGGGGCAGCTAAATAGTCCTAGAAAAACATGAACATGTGACCAGCCCCGTGCCAACAGCAAATAAGCCAAGATATTTCATGCTGCCCCTTGGAAAATAGTTTCCAATTTCTATATATTAGCCATTCAAAGAAAGGTAGAGCAATAAAAACATGGAAAAGCAATGACAAAAAGGATGAATAATGTACGCTTTAATACAATAATTCACGTTCCTGAAACAATTTATTTAAAAAGGACACCTGGTGTAAATTTATTCCCATTGACAATTTTAAGATTCATTTGTCAAAATTACGTGTGCTTGTTATAAGAATAACTTACATATGGTGTGTATTCATACTTTATTTTTGTAATATTCAGGTAGCTTTCTCATCTTTACTCTTGCAGTAACTACCTTGATAATCACTATATATTTTCCTAGAGAAATAAAAGAATGTGTAAATGGCTCTGTACTGTGTACAATTCATGGAATAAAAGTGATGGGAATGGTTTATGCCTTGTAAATAGCTGATCTGAAAATTTCTAATTAAACTAACATTGACTTAAACATGGATGGTTGGAATAATTTATTAAACACCCTGTAATATTTGTGCTCTATATTTTCTATCTTTGCAGTCTTAAGCTATTCTAATGCTATTGGATGTTGCTGATAAATTAATGTGGTTTTATTACGGTAAAACTACAATATAGCACCAAAATAAAACTAATAAAATATTTTGTTTTTAATATAAATGTATAGTATATGTAGTTTCATGGCTCTTTCTCACATTTTTCTCTCATTCATACATAACAGTTTGTTTAAAATATAATTTGAAAAAAGAGGAGGTAAAATATATAGAATAAAAAAAGAAAAGTCGAGAAAAGTGGGAGGAGCATAAATTTTTAAGGTAAGCTTTCACTATGAAATCAATAAAAAAGGAAACGTATGTAATAAACAATAAGTCATACAAATCAGAGCAGTGAATGGTTAAGTAGCACCTTTCTTCCAGCCTGGGTTGTTAGTAAAGCATTCACTGGGTAAAACTCACAAGCCGCACCCTCATTCCAGTGCTGCAGGAGGTCTGGCAGGGTAAGATGAAAGGCTCTGGGAGAAGAGGGCGGCCCTCAAAGCTATGGAGCTTCTAAGCTTTAAGATTACAGAAGAACCTACCTTTTTCTCTAATAGCCATTTGATATGATAGAAACAAACCTGTCATATCTTGTTACCTTACTATCCCTTCCACTGGCATGATCAGGATTAGGGTCGAAGCCTTTCAGATGACCAGAATTGGTTGACTTCATTACTATGCTGAAGTTAGTTTATATGGTGTTTGTGGGATGGTAATAACATGTTTTCCGACAGGCCAACAAGAAGAGCCCAGGTAGCTTGTTACTTCTGCTTTGGTCACATTGGTGGACAATAGATACTGTATTGTATACTATGTTCAATTTCAGTCAGAAGAAACAACCACTTCTCATTATAACCTGTTTTTGGAAGAATAGTAGGCCAAATCGGAAATCTAAGTTTGATTGGTATAGGCAAGTATTAGAACTGACAAACATGAAGTTAAACATTTCTGGAAGTGGTAACTTTTTTTAAGTGGATATTTTAAAGAAGAGCAAATATTTAAATCATGAAGCAGTAGAAAATACTTGAGAAATCAAAAGTGTAGCTTACTGTAAAAAGCTAATTTAAAAATTTCTCAATCACCACTACATATATTAATAAAATGGTAAAACTTTTATTCAGTATTGTGAGCAGAAAATCATAATTTTTGCTTTTCCTTCTAATACTAACAGGTTTATGACACAAATTTAATTTGCAGCATGACATTTACGAATACGATCCTTAATGATTCTGTGTCATAGAAATGAGTAAAGTGCATAAGAAAATGATGTACCTGATATTGATTTGTCATTTTTCCACTCATACAAGCCCTTTGAGTCCACATGCTTTAATAAGCATCTGTCAAAGCCTTTATTTGGCATGTCAGTTATTATGCTTTGAGTATTTAATAATAAAAGCAGGTTAAAAATAGTGCCTGCCCCCCTTTTTCCTCTTATCAAAAAATTTTTAAAAATTGGTTTAAAGTTGATAGTATTTTTATTTTATAAGGTATAATTAATTCTTAGTCTAATGGATTTCACTGGAAGACGATATTAACACCAAGAATCTCTACTTAGAATTTAAAATTCAAGGGAAATATCATTACACCAAATACTGTTTTTCACAGAATTTTGCCTAACACTGGACTATGCTTCATCAGGTGAAAATGTGGCCAGGGAATAGAAATCAAGAGAGGGAGGGAAACAACTAGGGTAAGAACCATTTTACTTTGAAATAAGCCAAAAAAATACATATAAATAAAGATAATAGAGGTGAGTGATGTCTGTTAAGTCATGGGATCCCACAGAAACAAGAAAATAATTTAAACCTAAGAATCATCCATGACTTAACTCCACATACATCTACTATCAACTTATTGGTGTAAAGCAAAATACACCAATAATATGAATCACAGTTGGTATTAATTTATTCAAAAATTTAACTTTGTGGCTTAAAACAGCCTTTTCTAACCCCAAATTTCTAACCTATATAGGAAAGTCTTGGCCCATTAAACACTTGAGTCCATCTCTTTTAAATTATATTGTCAAAATGTTTACTAGGAGAAAGTATAAATTATTTAAAAATCATTTTCGTTAAAAGTTACTTTTATATGAAGTGCTCCATAGACCATAAAAACCATCCTAAAACTGAATTCACTGTGGATCAACATTTAGGCTGGACTCTGCTGGGGAAATCTTTTCCTCACATGTGAATGTGTTAACTGGCTGGGGGGATGATCTACAAATGACTTATCTAGGATGGCTAGGAAAAGGTAGCTCTCTCAGTCCTGTCTCCCTTCTATGCAGAATTACAGCCTAATGAAGTTCTTTTGGTTGAATGCAGAGTCATTGGAATGAGTAAGTGCAGCCAAATAAGAGTACCAAGGCAGAAATATAATGCAAACATCAGCTGACATTACATTGACTATCTTAACATGGGTCAAATGAAGTGGACGAGCACTGCAAAGATGTGGCCCAAAGATCTCATTCAAACTACAGTCAACAATAATTTGTTGTAGATTTTAAAATAACTAACAGAGTATAATGGGATTGTTTGTAACACAAAGAAAGGATAAGTCCTTGAGGTGACAGATACCCCATTTAACTTGATGTGATTATTATGCATTGTATGCCTGTATTAAAATATTGCATGTCTTCCATAAATATATGCACCTACTGTGTACCCACAAAAGATGAAAATTTTACAAAAGATATAGCCCAAAGTGCATGCATAAGGGAGGGTCATTAATTGGGCATAAGAGTGCTGCCAATACCATGAACAGCTTGTGAACTTCATATTCTTGCTATTTCCAAATATATCTTTTTTCCTAAGTCGATAATTGCCAAGTCTACCTAATGCCCCCCTCTGCTAAAATATGCCTTTAAAATTATTTCTAATCAAGTTCATTGAGGTGTAATTAAAATTAATCCATTTTGAGTGTATGGTTGCATTAATTTAAAAAAATATATGCAGTCATGTAACCACTACCTGATAACTTAGAACATTCCCATAATCCTGAAAGTGTCTATCATGACTCTGCAGAAAAGACTAATGCTTTCTGTCAGGCAACCTTGAAATGATTTTCCCCTTTTAAATAGACTTTTTTTTTTTTTTTTTTTTTTAACTGTTTTAGTTTCACAGTGAAATTGAGCAGTAAGTACAGGGATTCTCACATATCCCCTGCCCCCAAATAAGAGTAGCCTCTTCCATTATCAGTATCCCCCACCACTGTGGTACATTTATTATGATTGACGCACCTAACCTGACACATCATTATCATCCAAATTCAGGGTTTACATAAGGGTTCACTCTTGTATATATATTATATGGCTTTTGACAAATATATAGTGAGATGTATCTACCATTGATGTATCATTTAGAGTAGTTTAACTGCCATAAAACTCTGTGTTCTGCTTATTCATCTCTTGTTATTCATTTCTTCCATTGTTTATTTTTCTGTTCCTCCACTGAAGGAAATCTTGTTTGTCTCCAAGTTTTGACAATTAAAAATAAAACTGTGGCAGGGTGTGGTGACTCAACCTGTAATCCCAGCACTTTGGGAGGCCGAGGTGGGCAGATCACTTGAGCTCAGGAGTTCGAGAGCAGCCTGGCAAAACCCTGTGACTAAAAAAAATATGAAAATTAGCCGGGCATGGTAGTGCACACCTGTAGTCCTAGCTACTTGGGAGGCTGAGGTGGGAGGATCGCTTGAGCTCGGGAGGTCGAGGCTGCAGTGAGCTGAGACTGCACCACCACACTTCAGTCTAGGTGACAGAGTGAGATCCTGTCTCAAAACATAAAATAAAATATAAAACTGGTATAAACATTCATGTGTAGGTTTTTGTATGGATTTGGTACGATTTTTATTGTTAAAGATTAGTTTTTATGTTGTAGAGTTTTATATATATATGAATCATTTAATTTGTATGCTTATGTGTTTGGCTCCTTTTCCTCAGCATAATATTTTAAGATTCATCTATGCATCAGTTGCATATATCAGGAGGTTTTTTTTCTTACAGTTTAGTAATATTCCATTACATGAATGTAGTGTAATTTCTTTATCTCTTCAGTTGTTAATGAACATTTAGGGTGTTCAGTTTGGGGATATTTGAAATGTTAACAAAAATTTGGAACAGATCTTATGATAGATACATTTTTATTTTTGTTATCAGAATGATATTACTGAGTCATGTGATATTTTTATTTTTAACATTATATAAAACTGTTTTAAATAGAACAGTTGTTTTCCAAAGTAGCTGTGCTATTTTTTATACCTTCAATCAAAGTATATAAAAGTTTCCTGTGACTGCACATAATCTTCAACAGAATGGACTTATGGTAAATCTTTAACAAATTTTAGTCACTCTACTCCCTGTTGGTGGTATCTTTTTGTGGTGTTTTTGAAAGACATTGACTTTTATTGAAGTATGATTTACATATAATTAAATGACCATATTAAGAGTACAATTTGATAAGTTTTGCTAACTGTACATATCAATGTAACCACCACAATTAAAAATTAGATCATTTTTATCTTCTCAAAATGTTCCTTTATACTGTTCTGTAGGCAATCTTCCCCAGTCCTCAACACAGACACCAATGGATCTGAATTCAGTCATTGTCGACTGGTGTTCTGCCTGTCCTAGATGTCATGTAAGTGGATCCAAATAACTGTGTGCTCTTGTGTCTGACTCCTTTTGTTCAGCGTGGTGCTTTTGAGATTTATCTATGTCATTTGGGGTATCAGTAATTCATATCTTTTGTTTCCAACTAGGGTTGTGTGATTATACCACAATGTCTTTTGCAAATTAGTTGTTTCATTTTATATATTTTATATGTATCAGCAGTTTATAAGTTATAAATAACTTCTTTATAAATTACCCAGTTTCAGGTAGTTCTTTGGTGGTGTTTTCCTGTCGCTCTATGTTCTATCACCTGATATTGTTGGTCTTATTTTTAGCCATTTTAGTACTAGATGCTCCTCAACTCACGATGGGTTTATGCCCCAGTAAACCCATTGTTAAGTTGAAAAAATCATAAGTTGAAAATGCATTTTTAATACACCTTAACTATCAAACATCATAGTTTAGCCTAGCCTACCTTAAACAGGCTCACAACACTTACATTATTCTATGGTTGAGCAAAATCATCTGGCAACACAGCAAACTGTAGAGTATCTCTTGTTTACCCTGGTGATCTTGTGGCTGACTGGAAGCCTTAGCTCCCTGCCGCTGCCCAACACCGCAAGAGGGTATTCTACTGCTTTCTACTGAATGTGTATTGCTTTTGCATCATTTTAAAGTAAAAAAAAAGTTACATGTCAAGTCATCAAAAGTTGTTTTGATGGGATTTTCTGTTTGCGTAGTAATATTTCACTTTAGTTGTAATTTCTGTATACCTGACAGCTAATTGTGAATGTTTACATTTATTTACTTGACATTTCATACCTTCTTTTATGAAATTGTTGTTCACATTTTTGTCCAGTTTCTAAACCACAGTTTACTTTATCATTATTAATACGTTTTTCTTTTATAAAATTTGAATATATAAGTCCCATATAAAGTCAACTTATTTTTTTTTTCTTGCATGGCTAGTGCTATACAAGATGATAAAGATATACACCTACATTTTCTTTCTTTAAGTTTATATTTCAGCTCATATGTTAAATCTATAATCCATTTTGAGTTAATTTTGTGGATGAGGTGAGGTAAGAATAGATACACAACTTTTAGGTTGATATTCAGTTGTCCTAGCACTAGTTTATTGAAGATAATTCTTTTCCCATTAAATGTCCTTGAACTTTTTCAAAAAAGCAATTGACTATATGTGTTTGCGTGTTGATACGGTTTGAGTCTGTGTCCCCACCCAAAGCATGTCAAATTGAAATCCCCAGTGTTGGAGGTGGGGCCTGGTGGGGAGTGATTGGTTCGTGGGGACAAATTTTCCCTTTGGTATTGTTTTTATGACAGTGGGTGAGTTATGAAATCTGGTTGTTTAAAAGTGCGTAACGCCTCCCCACTCTCTCTTCCTCCTGCTCTGGCCATGTAAGACATGACTGCTTGCCCTTCGCCTTCCATCATGATTGAAAGTTTCCTGAGGTCTCCCCAAACATGCTTCCCGTAGAGCTTGTAGAACTGTGAACAAATGAAATCTCCTTTCTTTATAAATTACCCAGTTTCAGGTAGTTCTTTATAGTAGTGAGGGAATGGACTAATACAGTTATATCCTGTTCCATCTTTTTTCTAATGCTTTGCTGCATTGTCTTATAACACAGCTTTATAATCTTGAAATCATATCCTGTAAGCCCTCAAAATCTGCTATTGAAGGTCCTTTGTATTTCCATATAAATTTGACAATTATCTGGTTGATTTTCTCAAAAATTATTTTGGCTTCCAAAATTTGAAAGCAGCCTAAGTGTTATCAGGAGTTGAATGGATAAATAAAATGCAGTACAAATGCACAATGGAGTACTATTCGGCAGTAGAAAGAATGAAATCTTGTCATTTGCAACAACATGGATGGAACTGGAGGTCATTATGTTAAGTGAAATAAGCCATACACAGAAAGACAAACTTCATATATTCTCACTTATTTGTGAGAGTTAAAAATTAAAACAATTGAACTCATGGAGATGGAGAATAGAATGATGGTTACCAGATGCTTGGAAGGATAGTGGGAGTGAGGAATGTGAATGGTTAATGGGTACAAAAATACAGTTTGATAGGGTTAATACCTGTTGATACAACAACATGGTAACTACAGCCAACAATAATTTATTGTACATTCAAAAATAACCAAAATAGTATAATTGAAATATTTGTAACACAAGGAAAGGATAAGTACCTGAGGTGACAGGTACCCCATTTACCCTGATGTGATATTACACATCGTATGTCTGTATCAAAATATCTCGGGTACTGATAAATGCATACACCTACTATGTACCCCAAAAATCAAAAATTAAACAACATAAAATTTCTTCTGGCTTCTGTTGTTTCCTGGCAATCTTTGTCTTCCTTGGCTTGTCAACTCATCCCTCCAATCTCATCCTCCTTTCTTCATGCGGTGTTCTTTCCGCCCTGTGCTGGTGTCTCTGCATTCAAATTTGTTTCTTTTTATCAGGTCGAACCCTACTCTAGCATGACCATATTTTAACTTGATTACATCTGCAAAAACCCTATTTCCGAATAAGATCACACTCACAAGTTTCAGGTAGACATGAATTTGGAGGAGAATATTTAACCCAGTACAGTACTATTTTAACAGATGTGTCTTTATATCTCATTTTGTAATTGTTCATTATCATTATATTGAAATACATAAGACTGTCATATATTTACAACATACCTGTAATCTTATTACATTTACTTAGGAGTTGTAAGATATATTTTGTGGATTATTTAAAATTGTGTATACAAATTATTATGCCATTTGCAAACACATATGTATTGTTTTGACTTATTTTTTTCTTACTTTCTTCCACTGCCCAAGTCTTTTAGCGCAGTGCTGAATAAAAGTGCTAAAAATGGACATTATTGCCTTGTTTCTGATCTTAAGCAGGATGAGTTTTTTCACCATAAAATATGTTAACCATAAGGTTTTTTTTTTTTTTTTTTTTTTTTTTGGCAAATACATTTTATCAGGCTAAGAAAGTAATGCATTCAGTCTCCAATGATGGCTTGTTTCCTTTTTGTTGTTGTTTGTTTGTTTGTTTGTTTGTTTTTCCTCTATTTTAACTTGTTTCTTTATTGCTAAGTCTTCGGTTCTTCTCAATGCACTTCATTCTTTTGCTTGTTTCGCCTGGGATTTCTCATGTAGTTGCATTGAGAAAGTGCCTGGACTGGCTGTCGTTACAAGCTCAACTGGAACATGGAGACAACTGTGCCTTTCTCTTTGTTACATGGTGTGATGGTTAATATTGAGTGTCAACTTGATTGGATTGAAGGATGCAAAGTATTGTTCCTGGGTGTGTGTGTGAGGGTGTTGCCAAAGGAGATTAACATTTGAGTCAGTGGACTGGGTAAGACAGACCCACCCTCAATCTGGGTGGACACCATCTCATCAGCTGCCAGTAACGGCCAGAATAAAAGCAGGCAGAAGAATGCGAAAAGACTAGACTGGTTTAGTCTTTTGGCCTACATCTTTATCCTGCGCTGGATGCTTCCTGCCCTCGAACATCAGACTGCAAGTTCTTCAGCTTTGGGATTCGGACTGGCTTCCTTGCTCCTCAGCTTCAGCCTATTGCGAGACCTCACCTTGTGATCGTGTGAGTCAATACTCCTTAATCAACTCATATATCTATATGTACGTCTATCTTATTAGTTCTGACCTTCTGTAAAACCCTAATACACACTGTCTTAGGGTATCTCACACAGTCTCTCCAGCAGGTGTAACTGGACATCTTTCATGGCTGCTCAATACTCCCAAGATCTCAAAGTTAAAAATCAACAGCATTTCTTAAAGTGTAGGTCCAGAATTACCTCACCATTCTTTGTGGGCAAAAACTACACAGGATCTGGAAGGCTGGCTCCTTTGGGGCCATCTTTGGAGACAAACTATCAGACTTCTTGCTGGTGTACATTAAGTTGGTAATACTTTATGTGCTTTTGTTAGCTAATTATAGAATATGGATTTCAGATAACACCCTTCAAGTGTGATCTAACAGCTCTAGGTTGGAGATTGCAATTAACTTTTCTACCTATACACATGCCACTGCTTACTTTGAACTATTTTAAAGTAAACTGCGGAAGATGTAACATCATAGATTTATACTTTCATTAATTTTGCCTTATATATTAGCATTAAATAGTAAAATAATAATGCTAAAACACTAAAAGAAAGATTTCTAAAGATATTAAATTAGTTGCATTTATATAAAAAAATGTACATTTGAAAGTTATATACCAAGCCCCAAATAAAAAATAGAAGAAAAACTGAAGAATGAATTAAAAATATTAAAGTTAACACTAATAGAAAAAAACATGAATAAGAAAGAAAAATATGACTAATTTAAAAACAATGTCATTTATATAAAAGCGAAACAAACTGACAAAAATACAAGTAAACATTTCTGACTCAAAACTCTGGACCTAGCCTTGAACTACAGAGTGGTTTCTATTGGTGTTTGCCTTCAGAAAATCTGTGCAAAATAGATATAGTGAGTCATCAAAGATTCTTTTCCTATGGGCATAATTGATTTATATTGAAATAAGTATAAGAAAAATTGTATAGATAAACAAGATAACATAACTGATAAATATCACTTGCAGGAGTAAAATACGCTACAATATGTTGTAAAGTCATGTCTATATTATTTAGAGGCAATTATCCATTTGTGATGAAATCTTCCATTAATATGTCAGTCCATAATCAGCCCTTCCTTCTTCCTGTTATGGTAACTGCTAATTTGTGAGCACTTACTTTGGATTATTAGCCATCTTTTAATGCTACTTCTTTATTATTTTTCTATGGAAAATTTTCATGAACATTCTAAATTCCCTTATGACTAGAAACTAAGCCTTCTATCTTTTGCATCTCCCATATTTCAAACTGTGGAAACATATATTAAGGCTATAAATGTTTGTTAAATTAAGCAGAATTAAATATTTTTGTTACCCTGAATTTGGTAGTATATTTTTCATTAGCTTTCAATTAGAAGTCAGCAATAAAAAAAGATCTGTAAGATAATTTGAACATATAATGTTACACCATGTTCTTCAGAGTCATCTGATAGTGTATACACGCACAAGCACATATGTGCACACACACACATACACCCCCCGTATACAGAGCCTTTATATTGAAGAACAATGAAATACTCTATGCATTACTTAACCAAATGATATACTGTGCTCTTTTTAAAATGCTCTGTACAAAATGGACTGTGTTTTGGAATTCAATCCCAGCTCCAACAACTGTGTAAATTTAGAGGTTGAGCTGGAGAGAGCACGTAAGTCATCTAGGCATAGTAGTTAGCTTTGGAAGAGCAAAGATGCGTATCTAAGCATCACTGTATCCTTAGCAGTTACCAGGGACATTACTGAAAGAGGAGTCTAGCTGACTAGGAGCTAACCATCAACTGCATTCAAGGGGCTGTTTGGATGTTTGTAAACATTATTAAACTTTTTTATCCACAGTATTCATACGATTTTTGACTATCACTCTAAATTAACAAAGATATTTATTTAGTGGGAAAATCTACCTGGAAAAAAAAATTCTTAATTCTTGTGACTTATGTAAAAGTTTTCTATAATAGAACTTCAAATACCTTTTTATCTCCGAATGAAAAAGGAAACAAAAACCCAGACATTCCTATTAATAATAAATCTTTTTTGTAAAAAATTTAAGCATGGGAGGCCAAGAAAGAAGACTCCAAGTGAAGCAAAAAACACTTACAAGGCAAATGTAGAGTAACATTTTAACTTACCATTGTTTTAAACAAGAAGTTACATTTTATAAGGACCAAAGTCAAACGTACACAGTCATTAAAGAAGTGCCATGATAGTTTCATGATTCCAGTAGCAACTGGAGAACTAAGGTTAAAAAGGAAACTTCTTGCAAACAGTGAAGTTTTAAAGTTCAGCATGAAATAGTTGCAATACCTTGCCCTGGGCCACATGAAGAGAAACACCTAGTAAAAGCCAAACTTAGTTCACATGAAGCCAGAACATTAGCATTATTGAATACGGCCTTACTCTTGCTGTAGAAAATTATCATTTGCTGTTGTACTGCTAGCTTCTATAGAGTACCTTCCATTTGCTCTTCACCAATAGCTTGAGCGCAAATTCATTTTTTGTCCTAGAAGTAAAAATCTGCGTTGTTTACTAGCAGATCTCTTTGGTTGCTGAGGGCAGTTAAAAGTCCTTGATTGTGTATGTGCATGTGTGTGTGTGTGTGTGTACGTGTGTGTGTGTGTATTTATGGTTTATGTTTTAACCAGACTGTCAAAATATTGCTGTTGGGCTGAGAATCCAGATTTTGAAGAAATATTATAGTTTTGTATTTATGTTTACTTATGTTTTAGATAAATGTGGAGAGGAAAGAATGGTCAAAATATTGGCCTCTCTGGTACTTTTCCCTCACTGTATTGTTCTGCAACTCTCAGGACATTTTAACCTTTCGATTTGATCTTATTTTGTTTTGAATGGATAGCATGGTACAGGTAAGCCATAAATTGCATTATTGCACACTAAATAATTTTAAAAAGCATGGTGGAAACTAACAATTGCAAGAACTATTATTTATCCTAATTGATCCCAGCTGAGCTTGGAAGGGAGTCTGGCCTGAGAGCCTTCAAAGGCTTGCCAAAAGGCTGTCAGGTTTGATAACTCACACCACGCTGAACTTGGCTCAGTGAGGTCAGTTACAGAGTGAACACTAAGCTGCCCCCGATATCCAAGCCTGCTTAAAAATGCAGAAACACTGCCAGCTGACTCGAAAGCCACTAGATTTTCAACTTTGTTTTAAGAAGCTCATGTTTTCTTGGAACTGGGGATGGGCCCGTAAGCAAAGAGAAGACGGTCCCATGTGGAGCTACAGAGCAGCTGTAGTTGTCCTGTGTGCTGGGAGGCATCTGTTTTTGTTAAAACATGGTTTACACATTGGCCTAAAGTTTTAGGATGGACTAGAGATATTAAAAAAAAAAAAAAAACACTTTAAATTATGCTTATTTGATTGAATAACTAAATGCATCCAGGAATTTGTATTTTATTGTTTTATATAATGATTTTCACATACAATTCATTTACAGATTATACAAAGAATTTTGTTGTTTTACATTATCAAAACTTCAGCTGAATAATCTTAAGCACTAGAGTAATTTGTAACATTAAGTTGTAAGCACAGTGAAGAAAAGAAAACAGTATTTTTCTCTTCATTGTTACAGCCTCCTTGCCTAACAAAATCCCTGGGCTCACAATGGGATATCAAGAAATATTTGTTGGTGAATGAATAATGAAAAAATAATCGCATGAATGAAGAAACTGGCCAATCTATTTTAAGGCTGTTCTTTCCTCTTAGTTTAATAAACTTCCTCACTCTTGTCACTTTTTAAGACATTTTGGTAGGAATACACTGTTTAAACCATATACTTACAGCATTCTCTTCAAATTCTAATAGCAGCTTTCTGAAACTTTCGTATCATTGATAGACAATATTTTTAAAGGAGCCTAGAAATTGGCAAGAGAATTTTATAATGAAAGGTCTTTTTCCTCTCCATTTTCTAATTTATGAATATATGTAGTAGCTTCTTTATATGTTTAACTTCATATCAGAAACATGGCCTAAACAGCATAATGGATTAGAGATGGCCACAAATTATTTGCCCCTTTTCATTAAAAGAAGGGATTTCTATTCCCCTTGAATGTGGACAGACCCAAAGACTGACTTTGACCAATATAATGGTCAGAAGTAACGTTGTGTACCTCTCAAGGTTGGGCCTAAAGATGCTTGCAGCTTCTTGTGTCACCTATGTTGGTACGCTCCCTTTTGGAAGCCAGATGTCGTGTAAGAAATCCAGGTGACCACCATTTTGTGAGGAAGCCCAATTTTCCCAGATGGCGAGGAAGAGAACACCTGAAGGAGTACATGGGCTCCAGACATGTGAGTGAACTTTTTGTACCTTCCAGTGCAGCAAAGAGAGAGAGTGAATCGTGCTAACACTACAGGGCGCAGCTGTCCAGCTGATTCCTTCTTATGTTCCTGACACATTGGAACATTAGGAAATAGAGATGTTGTCTTAAGCCAGTAAGTTTTGAGGCACTTTGTATTCACAGCAGCATATATAGAAACATGCATTTTCTTTATTAAACATAACTTTGAAACATGCCAAATATGCTTATAACATATTTGGAAGAAAATAGTAAGTAATTCCATGTTACAGTAAAACTTCTTTTTTCAGTGTGAGTGTGATCCCCTGGGGATAAATAATTCATTCCAATATGAATTTATAATATTAAATTTTCACACCTACTTAAAAATCAAACTGATTGAAGCTTTATTATATCATGACAACACTTAATACTAAAATATCTGACTTTAGAAATATGGTTTTTAAATTTAGTTTTTTACTATAGTTTATTTCATAAATGTATAAAAAGCATGAATATAGTCACATCAGATTTTAATTTATTATATTCTCTTTACCATAAACAGATATCATATGTCAAGGTCACATCACATGTAGCTTTCTGTGGGATTTTACTTAGTAGACCCATTAAGCAAAATACTTTCCTTTATTTGTTATAAAATTCATTAAGTGATGAATTTCTTCATTTATTATTTCAATAATATTTAACAGTTCAAGCTGGGTTTAGGTCTGAACTTTTTATCAATATAAACAATTTGCTTGAAAGAGCCGTGCTGACATACATTGATCATCTTAGGATCATCGCTTATCTAGTTTAAGAAAAGATAATCCTTTGATCAGTTCACTCACATTTAACCATTTTGCAAACATTAGAGTTATGTAAGATGCTCAAGAAGATATGATGAATTTCACATATTGATTATTTAACTCTCCTTCAAATACACTATTGGATCAAATATGTGGACACATTTTTTAAGTACTAGTAAAACAAGTGAAGTGTTAGTGACATGCACCCCTGTCCACCTCTCCCCGCTGCCACACAACAATTGAAAACCGCTTTTTTTTCTGTGACTTGGTGTGAAATGATTCAATAGACTTAGCAACTGTTCATGTGGATAGACTGGGCTGAAGCTATAAGAAATGTTATACTTCACCATGCTCTCTTCCTTTCTGTATTAGTTAGGCTAAGAGTTTAAGCATGAGACGATCCCAAATATGAGTGAAATTAACATGATAGAAGTTCATTTTTTCTCTCTTTTTAAAATGTCAAGGAGTCAATACAGCCCCACTCTGTAAAGTCAAAAGTTTTCTCTACTTGTCTATATGGTGACTCTGCTACTTCCCGAGATGCTGTCCTGCCCCTTCAGGGTTCAATATGAACAAGTAAGAAGAGGAAGAGGAAAAAAGGATGGCACACCTTATCAAAGGGCATCTCCTGGAATGTATTTCCATACCCGTTACCCACTTCCTAGTGCAAGTGGGAGTCAGTTGGCCATGCCCAAGTGCAAAGAGGGTTTGGAAAGTATTTTTTATTTCCCTGTATCTGTGTGTAGAGCTAAAAAATTTTATTACTATGGAGGAAGGGGGTATGGAAATTTACAGACAGCTCACTGTCTCTCACTTCTTTTTTTTTTTTTTTTAATCACTTATTCAATTCTTTATGATCATTTAGTAGAAAACTAGCATTTTTCTGCCTTCGTGGTTGTTTTAGTCAGTTTGGACTGCTATGACAAAATGCCATAGACTGGGTGACCTATAAATACTAGGAATTTATTTGTCACAGTTCTGGAGGATGGAAGTTCAAGATTAGAATGCCAGCATGGTTGGGTTTTGGTGAAGGCTTTCTTCTGGATTGCAGACAGCCAGCTTGTTGCTATCTCCTGACAGAGTAGAAGGGAAGAACTCTGGTATCTTCAGCCCCATATAAAGGCACTCATTCCATTCATGACAGTTGCTACCTTTATAACCCAATCACCTCCCTAAATCCCATCACATTTAGGAATTAGGTTTCAACATATACATTTGGGGGAGGACATAAACATTCTGACCCTGATAATACAGGACACTAATAGTTTGTAGATAATGTTCCAAGCTCTGTCTTCCTGCCTTCATTCTCATATAAATTGATATAAATAGATTTTTAAAATGCTTAACTTATCCTTAAACCAGCAAAGGATGCGTAGTCTGTGAGATACTACAGAGAAACAGGTTAGTATGTGTTTTGTAAGATTATTTAGAACCACATAATGTTAAATAGAGAAGCCAATGGTGAAAGTACAGATACTGTATTATACAAGCGGTAGGTAGTTTCTCATCACAAATGATTTTTACCTTTTGTCAATTATACCTTGTAATAAATATGTAAAGAAGATCCTAATAAATAACCTCATCTAATATTATTAGGAATTAGTCACCTTTCTATTTTTCTTTGTGGTCTGTATCTTTCCCCCCGTCCCACCCTTTCTCTTCTGTATCATCTGTCTCTAGTGAAAGTACCAGGAAAAAGGGTAACCCAGCATAGCAGAAATCTTTTAACCATACTTATCTTTCTTCAAGAGGAATACTATGAAAAAAAAATGTGTTCTATCTCCACCTCAATGAGTGCTATAACCGTGGGAGTGGGGATAGAACCCTGTCTTCCACCCTCTTCCTGGGGTAAGGAGGTAGCACCCCCCACCATGGAGGTCGTGGGTGGAACTCACATCCACCTACCTTCTGCAGGAATGAGATGACCTTCCTTCCCCATAGAGACTATAACCCCTCTGACTTTCTCCCTTCTTCTGCAGTAACTGGGATGTACCTTTCCCCAGTGGAGCTTATGTGCACAACTCAGACTTCCATCTCCCTCTTCCGTGGTATTGAGGCAGTCTCACCACCTCTGCAGACATATGGGCAGAAGCCCGTTATCCACCCCATCCCAGTATCAGGAGGCACCGCTACCTACTGAATCCTGTGGGTGCTACTCTGCCATTCATTTCTGACCAGCATTAATATGTAAGTGCCATTTCCCTATGGACATGCGCCTAGAACTCTGAATTCCACCATCCTCTGTGGCAGTGAAGTAATTTTCCTTTCTCTCCCCAGTCCATGATGAGAAGACTGCAGGGCAGAGTCCTGTCACCTGAGTCACATACAACTGTGACTGGGGGATCTCGGACTCTCCAATACAGGGGATTTTGGGTGCTGACGAGTTGATGGGTGCAGCACAGCAACATGGCACAAGTATACATATGTAACAAACCTGCACGTTATGCACATGTACCCTAGAACTTAAAGTATAATAATAATTAAAAAAAAAGAAATCAGGTGAATGGATTTAAAAAATAAAGAGACAAGAATTAAAAAAAAAAAAAACAAATTGAAATTTGAACAATAGCTCACAAAAGTGAACTAGCAGATGTATTTTGAAACTAAACAGGTTGAATACCCGCTTAAATAAAAGATCAAAGTAGTAACTTTAGTCTTATATCATAATACATAATTGTATTTTTTCTTATTTTCTAATAAGGAATACTCCCTTTATTTTTAATATTTTGGTTTCACTTTTTCTTGTTAATTTTGTTTCTTCAAATGTTATAAATACTTCTTTAATGTTTAAACCTCATGCAACACTCTGAATCCAATTGATGCAGATATTTTAATGTTAGAGTTGTTTTCCTATATTTACACAAATAGGTAATTTTCTATAAAGTATAGATCACTTCTAAGGAATATGTTTTCCTTTTTCAAAAATACTTTAAATCACTGACAAAAAGATCTACAGACACTAAAACTAATCATGCTTTCTGAAGTAATTTTAAATCCTGGTATCAGAGAAACAAAAACCTTGAGATGTAATCAGTACTAATTTAGAAGTAAAAATAATTTCTTTTGATAATAATTGTTATAAAAAATAACCACACTCTTTACGAAAGGATTAGATTTCTTATGCCCTGTTTAAGGACTCTTTAATAGAATGTTTGTCTCCAGCTTAAGGAATCTCAGAGTAACTTGAAACAAGTAATGAACTTCATATTATCTGTTCTTTTTTATAGACATCTGGAATGAAAATTTCAACATATGCTTGCATGTTTGTGTGTATGAATGTCAGTATCCTGTTTTCATTTGGTAAATGTAGCAGCCCAAAATACACCTGTGATTTTGATAAATGTTTGAGTGGAAGCATTTCTAGTTGTAAAACCTAGACAATTCTCACCTAGCCAATATTGGTTCATTACCTATAATCTGATTTTTTTTAGAAAAATATATTAATTTCAATTCAGTTATCAATATTATATATTTTGATTACACCTCCCAGGATCAATATGAATATTTACAGAGAATGTATATTAATATTATATAATCAAATAGAAAAAATAAGTACTATTACTCCTTTTCTTGACCACATTTTGTGTGGAATATTTTCCATGTCTCATCCGCAACTGAAAGTACATTGTCTCTGATAGATAAAATTCTCACTGCCATTTTGATGGAGGCCCTTTTTCTACTTAAGTAAGGAAGAGGTGTTAAAGATTAATTACTCACAGCTGCCAATTTCAGGCAACTTGTCTTCCACCACCCACTTTTTAAATAATGTTTATCATAACGTATATTCTCTCCATCCATAAAGTCATCAACCTGTAACATCCTAACATTCTCATTTTCTAAGTACTTGCTTCGTAATTTTTCTCCACTCCAATCTTATTATGAACTCCATCATTTAAGTAGATGGTCCTCTTAGCACTCTGGCTCAGAGTGCCTCAACTCCTATGATGCCAAGGACTCTTGATTTCATCTGTCACTCACTGGCATAAATATAACCCTGATCAAAATCATCACATTTGTTTTCTCATTCTCTGCAATTTTGAATGCTGACATTTCCTCTCCTTGAAAATGAGGAATTACAAGAAGAGCAGTTCTTTTTAACTTGCATCGTCTCTCCCACTTCCATAACTCCAGCAAGCCTGTTTTTTTCTGTCTAAATCCTAACATCTTTTATTCTGTTATTCTCTAACTCGAAGCCTAATTCTGCTTTCATTTTTCTTCATTACCAGCTAGGATGCCAGAGGCATCTATGTCTTCTGCTGCCCATAGCAACCGAGACACTGATACTCTGGCCACACCACTGTGACTGCATTGACATTTATTTATTACCTCTGCTGTCTGGTGTAATTACATCTGCTCTCCAAATAGAAGTTGTTGATTTAAAACATTTTCAAAAATACGCTGACTGCATCCACTTCTGGTTAATGTTATTCTGGTCATTCTTCACTTGTGTATTTTTTTTTCCCCTCCGTTTGAATCATTATCACATTTCTTCCAGCAGGTGTTCCAATGGTATCTCAACTAACTGTCAATTTCCCTATTCCGAGATGAGCCAATATACTCCAACTTCAGGAATCGTGATTCGTATTACAAGAATTATTGTACCTCCATAGATCCATATCATAATTAGGTATTGAGAGGCCTGCCATAAGCCAGGTGCTGGAGATAGAAGGATATTAAGTCAAAGATGATTTGTTACAAATTTCATTTCTGGAAGGAGAAACACATAAAACAATAATTTTGATTTAGGATGTTAAGGATTACACCTGTGATTCTTCTTTATCTCCCCATATTTTTTTTCTTTACAAATTTCTACTTTTTGCTTCCTACCTAGGAGGAACAAATGTCTCTCTTCTTTCCAATGCTGTCTCCTTATTGCATGTCATTGCCACAAAAATGCTCCACTATTTTAATCCCCTGCTAAGGTCTCTCATCCTCCACTGAATCTTTTCCTTCAGTCTGCAAACATTATTAAGCCTTAAAATGAAAATTATCTTCCCTGGGTCTAGTTATTTCTTGACAAATTTTAAATAATTTTCTTTATTCAGCATAATTTACTCATTTTATACTTAAAAATCAGCTTCTGTCCTACCACTTACTGAAGCTTGGCTTATGAATTACCAATTCAATTGTCTTTATTCATTCTTTATCTTCTTTGAATATTTTGCTTCATGAAATTATTTTTAGCTCTCATTTTTATTGCTCCTGGCAGGAAAGATCTACTTGTGTTTCACATACGAGATTTAGTGCTTTGCTTTTTTTTTTTTTTTTTTTTTTTTTTTTGATTGAGTCTTGCTCTGTCACCCAAGCTGGAGTGCAGTGGTGCAATCTCGGCTCACTGCAACCTCCACCGATTCTTCTGCCTCAGCTTCCTGAGTAGCTGGGATCACAGGCATGTAATTTTTGTTTGTTTGTTTGTTTTGGTAGAGACGGAGTTTCATCATGTTGGTCTGACTGATCTTGAACTCCTGACCTCGTGATCCTCCTGCCTCAGCCTCCCAAAGTTCTGGGATTACAGATGTGAACCACCGCACCCAGCCTTAGTGCTTTTCTTCTGTGAAAATCCTGGCACCTCCTTCCTCTCAGAATTAATAGGTCTGATTTCACTTATTGTTTGTGCATACTGCTATCATAGTTAATTCACAATTATTTAGATTCCAGAAAAAAAAATCAATAGTGTGAGCAAAAAATAAACAAATAATTTTTTGAGTACAATACATTGTTGGAATTTATATTTAAGTTATAAGGTATAACAAGGTGAATGTGGGAAACAGAAGTGAATGATAGGTTACTGCCTAAAGGTAAGAGTCCTAGAAAGCCACACTAAGCCTTCTGGGGTCTAATCTTATTTGGAATTCTCTATATAGAAGGTACCAGCCCCATTTGTCCTTTGGCTTTTCGCCAGAGTATTTTTGAAAGAAGCAAAAATTGACTGAACAGAGTTTTTGATCAAATGTTAAAGAAGCAACTTCTGGGATATTTCGCATTTTTAGTAAGTTTACTATTTATTTCACCAGATTCTGATCAAATTTTCTAGTAACATTGAGCCATTGAGCTGGATTGTGGAACATATTTATCTCTACCGTGTGTGTGTGTGTGTGTGTGCGCGCGCACGTATGTGTATATGGTTGTGCACGTATTTTAGATAGCTGGAACCGATTTTAATAACCTTCTGAAGTTTCCACATTTAAAACTTCCATTAAATGAAACTAACTTGATGAGAAAAGTTTATTATCAGATTGATAAGGCCTCTCCTGAAGCTTCATCCTTAGGAAATCTAGGCTTCAAAGGATTACTTCTCATTGGGCTCCTTCTCCAGGGGTAGATGCCTAAAGGAAGGAAGAAAATTTCAGCATCCTTTATTGAAGCACTTTTATAAGGCTAACAGCAACACGTAGAATACGCCTAGGGGAAATTTCAGGTAGATTGCTAATTATATACCAGCTTTATTGAATGAATGGCAATCAATTCTTAATTTATTTTACTTTTGCTTAATAGGTTTTAGAGCAGTGTTTCTTCAGACTAGATTGAAAGTGATCTTTCCATTCCCTATACCACAAATGTGGTTATTCACCTAACTCAGGAGAGAGATTATGGAATTATAATTTGTTCTCTGACACCAAAGTTACACTGTTACTAAAATGATCTTTTACGGTCTGGGGGAAGCTTTTATTTAATTTCATACAATCAGATGTTATAAAGATTTAAGTCATCCTTAACTGCAACCTATCTGGGCAACAGTCTATCCTATATTCTGAATTGCTGAAGACTACTGGGAAGCAAAATAAAAGTTTGCTCTGGCCAAATCAGTAAAATAATGCTATGAAATACTTTTAGATTAAGTCAATCTAAAGCTATTAAGTTCAAATCATCCTCATCCTCATCATTATCATTTTAGCAAATATCCTTTGGGAGTGGAAAGTAATGGGGTCATAAAAATTTCTCTTAGGACGCTTTGGGCTGTAGTATGGGAACTTGAAATGAATATAGGTTTGCAACTATTATAAAGGATGCCATAGATTCTACAACACAATACATAGTCGCATTTTTTTTTACACTGGTGACTGACAGTTTACTTGAACTTAAGGCTTGATGTGTTCCATCTACAGTTTATATACAAGAATCTAGATTTTATCTCATAAATCAATAAAAACTGAAGCCCTTCTATTACTAGAATTATCATTCTGCCTAATTTTATGAGCCTCAATTATTATTTTAAAATAATATTAAATATTATGTTGAAATATGTTGTTTATCTAAATATATTATTTAAATAATAGTATTATTTATTTTATTATTTATGCCCATTTGAATGCCTAAAATTAAAACAACTATCAATCCCAAGTGTTGGCTAGGAAGTGGAGCAACTGGAATGTTCATACATTGCTTGTGGGAGTATAAAGTGGTACAATTACTTTTGAAAGATTAATCCATTTCTTGAAAGGTTAAACATATGCCTGCTCTATAGCCATGTAATTCCACACAAGGACTTGAACAAGACACTGCATAGAAAGCTTTACACAACATAGTCAAAGACAGTAAATAACCCTAATGTTTATCAGCAGGAGAGTTAATAAACAGATTGTGGAATAACGCTTTGTACTGAAAAAGAATGAACTACCAATGCGTGTGACTGCATGGATGAATCTCATCAGCATTATGTGGACAGAGAGAAGACATTCACAAGACAGTACATATAGTGTGATTCCATTCATAGGATATTTGAGAGTAGATCTCTGGTTTGCTGGTGCTGGGATGACAGACTGGGGATTGTATACAAAGGCTTAATGTGTAGTGGGTATAAAAATCTATGCATTTGTCATAATGCATCCAACTCTACCCTCATTTTGTTTATTAACTATACCTGAATTTTTCTTTAAATATTAAAAAATTAATTGCTACTATAACACCAATAATTCTAAAGGAAAACCTATAAGATAATTTCAATGGATGTTGAAAGTAAAAAAAATACTCATTTCTATTAAAAAGCAAAGCAGAACATAAGAAAAAAATGGTTTAAGTAGGACTAGGAAGTTAGTTTTTGAAATATGGTTAAGAAAAACTATATGAAATCAGTAGCTGTTGGTAAATATAATTATATAATAGTTATAAAATATAACTATTATAGTTAATACTTAATTTTATTAAATATATTAATAATAATATTTTACATTATGAAATTTAATTATGTTTAAGTATTGGAAACAAATAACTATTTCAGGGCATTTTAATTAATATTAGAGAACTAATGATAGCTAACTAAAAACAAAAAGAATTACCAAAAGGTTTCAGATAGGAGTTAGGAGAGTAAGAAGAAAGAGAGAAAATGCTGAAGTTTTCTGTATAACTGATGAGTGAGAATAAAATATCTCTACACAAATCAAATGGAAAATATAAGTAAATCTGTATAGGACACTTAAAAGATGTGTAAAAATGTGATTATAAGAATTACGAATATGTATATGTACTATATATATAATTTGGAATATATTGAATTTTGCTTAAGCTATTTAATGAAAGTCTAAATATTTTTTAAATGTCCTATTTTCTCCTAGATTAATTTATACCTATGGTAGGCAGCCAGCAAAAAAAAATAATAATAATAAGGCAGAGGATTTTAATGTGACAGCTGCAAGGAACTGATTCTGCCAAGAACAGAAATGAACTTGGAAAAGAATCCTCACACCAGATAGGAACACAGCCTGCTGTCATGTTGACTTCAGCCTGAACAGAGAGCCCGACCACACTGTCCTGGACTTAGGACCTATGAGCCGCTAAGGTTGTAGTAATTAATTACATACCAATAGGAAACTAACATGACGTTTAAATATGATATTAAAGCCATCGTAGTCTCGAGGAGACTTTTAACTTTTAACACAATATGGTTATTCATCTGAAAGAATGATCCTTTTTTATTTTAAAGTTATAAAGTAGATAAAGAAAAGTTGGAATTAAAAAAGTGTACCCCCAGGTATTTTAGACATAATTAAATGTGTTCTGTCATCACAATGATTTATAGATGTATTGTGAAAGACATTAGAAAGTCCAGAGACAACTTCTGCTTTCCTAAATTTTTAATATATGGTTTAAGAATCATCAAAACTCATGAGGCAGATATTTCTTATTAAACAAAATGTGTTTGAAAATTTACCTTGGAAACAAAATCAAATGAGGTCCAAACTAAACATTAATAAGATCAATTACAGTTAGATTACACACTTAAAAAATTTAAACCACAATAATCTAAGATAAAATAACAAAAATCAGCTTTGAATTTGCAATGACTTTCTACATATAAAACACTGTGAAAATCAAAATTTTCTTCATGGTAAAAAACATAAACAAATCCCGGAGCGGTGGTTCACGCCTGTAATCTCAGCACTTTGGGAGGCCGAGGCGGGGGGATCACCTGAGATCAGGAGTTCAAGACCAGCCTGACCAACATGGAGAAACTCCGTCTCTACTGAAAATACAAAAGTGGCACATGCCTGTAATTGCTACTACTTGGGAGGCTGAAGCAGGAGAATTGCTCGAATCTGGGAGGCGGAGGTTGCTATGAGCTGAGATTGCACCATTGCACTCCAGCCTGAGCAACAAGAGCGAAACTCGGTCGCAAAAAATAAATAAATAAATAAATAAATTAATTAATTAATTAATTAAAAGTTAAAAGACAAAAATGGAAAATATTTGCAAGGAATTTATGTTTAAAAGGAACTCTAACACGATTATTGGGTTAAAATAAACAATTTGGTAGACATAAATTGGTTCTCAGGACAATAACCATTGAAATGGATAAAAGCATGTTAGTAATAAACTAAGTGAAAATACATTTATTAAATTGACAAGCATATTTTTAAAGCAATAATGCTGAGATAGACTTAGCATATGCAATATAATCCAAGAGTGTTAAACCATTCATATCTATCTTTGACAAAGTAATCCAACTCTTAGAGAACCTTTTATAAGAAAATAATCAGAAATTTAAAAATTATTTACTCACATATTATGTATACTAATAAGACACAGGAAATAATCTAAATATTTCACAGGAGAGAAACTGGGCAAATAAGTTATAGTATAACTAAATGGCCAAATATTCTGTTGGCCTTAAGGTATTTTATGAAAAAAAATTTACATGGGGAAAATGCCCATGGTTTGCTAAGTAACAAAGTTAGATGTCAAAACAGGTAACTATTAGGTAACTATATACAAACAAAAATAATTGGAAGGAAACACCTCCATATGGGAATGGTTATTTCAGACTTTGAAGACTGTGGGAATTATTATTTTTTTCTTTAGAATGTTGTTTCTTTCTTTTCTAGTATTCCTATAGAACACTCATTAACTTTTAAGTCATAAACAGATCTATGTAAATTTTTATTTTAAGTGGTGCCTGTATTCTTGCCACTGAAATCATGACGTCATGCATCAGCACTGCCATCGCCTGGGAGCCTGCTAGAAACTCAAAGCCTGTGCTGGGTAGCGGGGAGAAAATGCTATTTAAAAATCTGATGGTCCTCAGGGATCATGTTGAAATTTTACTATTGTCAAGGAGGCAATTTTTCATTCCCTGCTTCCTAACATTTCACAGTGTTCATTCATATCTACCATGTGTTTTCCATTAATATTGTTCTGTCATAATTATTCCCATTTCTAAGCAGGGCAAAGTCCTGTGTTTTTTTTTTTTTTTAAATTCACTCTAAGTTCCAGGATACATATGCAGAATGTGAAGGTTTGTTACATAGGTATACATGTGCCATGGGGGTTTGCTGCACCTATCAACCAGTCATCTAGGTTTTAAACCCCACATGCATTGGGTATTTCTCCTAATGCTGTCCCTTCCGTTGCCCCCCACCCCCTGACAGGCCCTGGTGTGTGTTGTTCCCCTCCCTGTGTCCATGTGTTCTCATTGTTCAACTCCCACTTATAAGTGAGAACATTTGGTGTTTGGTTTTCTGTTCCTGTGTTGGTTTGCTGAGAATGATGGTTTCCAGCTTCATCCATGTCCCTGCAGAGGTCATGAACTCATTCTTTTTTATGGCTGCATGGTATTCTATGGTGTATATGTGCCACATTTTCTTTATCTAGTCTATCATTGATGGGTATTTGGGTTGGTTCCAAGTCTTTGCTATTGTAAATAGTGCTGCAATGAACATATGTGTGCATGTGTCTTTATAGGAGAATGATTTATACTCCTTTGGGTTTATACCCAGTAACGGAATTGTTGGGTCAAATGGTATTTCTGGTTCTGGATCCTTCAGGAATCACCATACTGTCTTCCACAATGGTTGAATTAATTTACACTCTCACCAACAGTGTAAAAGCATTCTTATTTCTTTTTTAAAGAAAATCATATTGGTGGTTGGGTCATGGCTTTTAGATGATAGTGGTCTTTGCACAAGTCTCATATTTTGTTTAAAATAATAATGGTGATGATATTATTAGTAGGCTTAATATTTTATAAATAATTTTACTTTGAATGGAAACAGGATATTTTCCTTGTACGCCCATATACAGTTAATTTAGCAAATAATTAAATAAAATGTCACATTTAAAAAAATTAATTTTCTTAATTAAAAAGCCTTATAATTGCCTGGTCGAGGTGGCTCACGCCTGTAATCCCAGCACTTTGGGAGGCTGAGGTGGGCAGATCACGAGGTCGGGAGATCGAGACCATCCTGGCTAACACGGTGAAACCCCGTCTCTATTAAAAATATAAAAGATTAGCCAGACGTGGTTCGGGCTTCTGTAGTCCCAGCTACTCTGGAGGCTGAGGCAGGAGAATGGCGGGAACCCGGGAGGCGGAGCTTGCAGTGAGCCGAGATCGCACCACTGCACTCCAGCCTGGGCGACAGAGCGAGATTCCGTCTCATAAAACAGAACAAAAAAAAGCTTTATAATTTAAAAAACTCAAAGGAGTCTGTTAATTTATCATTACTTGAGAATCCATAATTTTAATCTGTATATTAAAATGTATGATTTAAATTCCCCATGGACTCACTGCATCCTTGGCTTTTACAAAGTTGTTAAAAATGAATTAATCTTATGACATTCGCCATAGTGTTATTCAAGCCAGAATAAACAAAATTTCTCAAGAAAAATACCTTCCTGCTAGAAAAAGAGGTCTCTGTTTCCTTTTATCAAAAAATGTGAGCCTTGTTAAATATAATACACGTTGTATATTGAAATGAACTTTATCATATAGTTTTGTTCATCTTGGACATCTTGTACACGTACTTTTTTCATTCATATTCCTTTTAACGTTTTTCTCTAATCTGTGTGGAGTCCTCCTATGTAAAATGGAAGGAACAGTGCTTAACATGTGTGAATGTGTGAAAATGTAATAATGCAACACACGTTCCCCGAGTTCAGCTCGCTATCAGATACACAGTGATGTTCTGTAAACAGCAGCTACTGTTACTATAAAGTTCCTCTTTTCAAAGTATTCTGAAATATAAGCAAACGTGCAGTTTTGGAGGTGGATATAAACACAAATATTACTATTTTTATAAAAGTTGTTTTAGAAACTCTTCAAAGAATCTCCTAAATACTGTGATGCATTTAAAAATAGCTGTACTATTCTGAGGTTTAAAATATTTATTAAAACAGGCATATTTGTATCTAGACTATTAATCTTAAAACAAATTATCTACAAGTTACAAATAAACCGCAAATTGAATATTACAAATGTGTGAATTGGGGAGAAATAATAAACAAATACACACATTTTGATTCTAGTTATAAACTGGTAAGTAATTAGATCTGGGTTTTAGACCTGATTCATTAGCCATAAATTTTAGTATCTTTAAGGCTGAAGTTCCTCATCTGTACTGTAATTAAATGATACTAGTTTTTTGCTAAAGTTTTCCTGACTCAAAAATTTCAAAACTTATATCACTCTCATCTGAATTTAATTTCTAAAGAATGAGGATTTTTATTTCTATTGTATCATTCTAAACATATTGAATGTTTTAAAATACATTTGTATTCTAAAATCTATTTACTGAAGAAGATTTTGGAAGAATATAGCTATCTGTAATCAACTCTTCTAAGTACATTCAATTTTCCAAATTTTGATCATTTTCCTTATGGGGCTACAGCTCATCTCTGCTCTTAGACCTGGTCTCTGATTCAACTATTTTGCCAGAAAGCTGGAAATTTTGAAATAATATATCTCTAGTTGAGGGATTTAGTCAAAAGTACGGAAACTCTTCAGTAAAGAGTTACATTAATATCATACAGGAAGTTAGATTAGGTTCACAACCGAAAGCCTGGCTCCCCTGGCTACCCCACCCACCCTCCATGTATTATCTATCTGTCTGTCTGTCTGTCTGTCTATCTATCTATCTATCTATCTATCTATCTATCTATCTATCTATTTTATCATTTATCATCTATATGACTTAATAGAATGTCAAATTTGCTGCACGGAAAGCCAGCCAGTGCATTCTAAATAATAGAATTATGGTCGTGGCCATAGCATGTGTGTCTGTCTCTGGAAATGATAATATAGAAATTGATATGATGGCAATGAGACCAAAGCTGGCTGTCAGGAGTGTTTGCTGGAAATTAGGATAAACTTAAGCATAATCATGAATCTAACTGCTACAATAATATTTTATTTTTGACTTAAATAAAAATTATCATATTGAATTGCTTTGTGAATGAATGTGTTTAATATCAGCTGTAGACCATAGAATACATACTAGCAGGATCGCAATTCAATGTGGAGCAGATGGAGATTTTGGATGGTCTTCAAAGTGAAGCCCAGTATATGATCTATTGCAGCAAGGTAATTTGAGGGGGTTCATAAAAGCATGGATCAGTACTGCGTGGCTTGTATGATACTGAAAAATCCTCAATATTTTTTGTAGAGATACCTAATATAAATATTATCATTTGTCATGCAAAAATCCTGGTTACAAGATCAGTTAATGGATTCCTTCAAAAATATTTTAAATTATGAATTTAGTCTAATCACATTTTAAAACTTGGACTAAAGTCAACTTAAATAAATATGAAAATTTAATTTCCAAATTCGGGGTAAGTTAGATGTTGTATGTCACATTCATTCTTAATTATGTAGGTAAAGGCAGTGAAATTGATGTAACACTTCTAAAATAGATTTGTTAAACACCCCCTCTTATTAATACAATTTTCATAAGATTATATAAGCAGAAATAAATATCATCATAGAAGATTTTTTAAATATGTATGAACTCACACCGTAATTTCTTAAAGAATGGCAGGCTAAAGATGTTTCATCATTGTCAGTTTTGTGTATAGATACCATTTGTAAAAATGTTTTAAAACTGTGATAAAGAACATCTTACACACCTGGCACATTGGATTCTTTGATTAAATGCTCCTTTTAATTAGCATTTTAAAAAGACTTTCTTGACAAGAAGATCAGAAAGCTCTTCAAGTGCAGTTATAAACTTTTTTCAGTATTATTTCCAATATATCTTCATTGCATAGAAATATAGCTAGTATTGTGCAGATATAACTCTAGTTTTAACAATGCCATGTGCTGGAAATTGTACTATTATTGAGAAATACAACTGGTTCTTATGATCCCAAATTGCTAATATTTGCTCTTGTCACCAAACCATAGGATGTACCCTCAGGAGTCTCTCATATTAATGCAATTAATTGATGAAACAATGACAACAACAGTAACAATCCATTTAATCAATGGTAATTTCCAATTTGGTATCTTTCCATAATTGATTTTCTTTTTTCTTTTCTTCTCTTTTTATTTTCTATAGAAGGGGGTCTCCCTGTGTTGCCCAGGCTGGTCTCAAACTTCTGGGCTCAAGTGATTTGCCCACCTCACCCTCCCAAAGTGCTGGGGTTACAGGTGTGAGCCACTGAACCCGACCCATAATCAGTTTTCAAAGAAGTCTCAGGTTTCAGTCTGACTGTAAGCATATTTACTGGTAGTAGCATCTTTCCTTAATTTACCTGTCATTTATAAAGTTATAAAGTTATCTTTTCACATATAAAATAAATGGTAATATTAGTATATGTTTCTGTCGAATATTAGCTAGAACATAAATTTAGGAAGTGTTTTTGTATACTTTATACTATGACTGGCATAAAGGTAAGCCATCAACTTTTGGCTATTTTATATCCTTCTTAAGAATATTCTTTCTTTTAGAATTCTACAGCTTGTTCAAAATGTCCTGAACTGCAGGATTTGGAGAACCAATAATCAAGCTTATAATCTTACCATTTTAAAATAGATCAAACTTTTAGAAATAACTTAATATTGGCTTTGCAGAAACATATTTGAAATAATATAAACTATACTTCTAAAAATCTTAACCTAACACAAGATCGATAGTATTTTAACATCATAATGTCAATTTATATTTTCTGCAAAGGAATACACGTTTTACAAAATATGTTTCAAATATCTGTTAATACATTTCACTGCCAGCATTTTTATTCTGTAGAATACTTTTCATTGCATATTTTACTTCTTAAAACTATTATGCACAATGTATGCAAGTAAGATAAAGTAAGTAAGCTTTCAGGACCAAAAGTCATTTTATCATTACCAACTAATCTAGAATGTCTGATTCACGATGCCAAAAATGTTCTGCCCCACAGTTGCTACTAGATCAAGCAGAATTTAAGGAAAACTAATTAGCTCCAGAATGAATCTATGAAATGTTAAGTCAAGTTATCAAAATTCTCTCATTCTTCATGCATTTGTGCTGCTTATTTTATATGCCATTAGTGTCAAGAAATGTAGTCCGTATGAATTAACTTTTATACAGTAACTTTAGTAAGGCCTTTAAACAATTTAGATATTTTATATGAAACAGACCATTTAAGAAAACTCCCACTTAATGAAGTGAGTCTTAATATAAAGAACAGTATCAGATAGTTTGTCTTAAGCAAAAATAGAGCAATTTACCAGTTAAACCAAACTTATCATTTCACTCAGCTCATAGTAAATATTTTAGTAAAGCTTAAACTAAAAACATGTGAAAGGACATATGCACAAAAAGGTAATGATCTTTAACAATGGAATCATTCATTTTGAAGGCATTTTTTAAATTTTTTCTCTTAAACTTGATATAGACCTAAACTACTAACTTCGATTTTTGTAAGTAGATATGGATTTAATGTGTTTAGAAACAATATAATCAAGTAAACTTTTAATTTATTTATTCATAAATTAGTAGGATTGAAAGGATATGAAAAAACATTCATACTGAACTGTTTATGATAATAGGAGTGGCATTTGAAGGCAGAGGAATTGTTGGTTTCTACCTTGGTATTTATAATTACTATTTTAAATAAGGATATTATGTTTATATGTTATATAATTTAAGTATATGGTATTTAAAAACAAACATTAAATATAAAAATTAGATTTTTCATTGTTCCCCTGTTTATTAACCTGGGACACAGTGTGATGATAAGTAAAGAAAGGATCTGGGCAGCTGTCATAGATGTCCCAGGCCACTCCTTGCTTTTCTGGAAGTGGCTTGTGTTTACTTGTACGCTTGTACTTATCAGTAAAGTTTGTCATGGGATATGTGAGTCTGCCTTGACAAATCGACCCTTTTTATGTTCTCAAAAATAACAGGTAATTCTCCAAAGAGTAAATTTAAATTAGCACAGGAAGAAAAATCAGTTCACTAATAAGAGAAAATTCAGTAAGCACACATGATAAGCCATTTCCCTCAAAATTTAAAAAGGTAACTGTGCCAGGTGATACAGAAAAAGAAAAAAGAAATAAATCCCCATATCTGATGGGAATATAAATCAGTATCAACATAAGAGAAGGCCGTTTGGCAACACAAATCTAGGGAAAAATCCACTAACCCAAAAAGTAAAAAATTATATGTGTATGTGTGTGTAGGTATGTAGCCTAGTGAATCCACTGCACTTGCATGTGAAGACAGAAGCAAATATTTTCACTGTAACACTTTTTGATATGAGGCAAAGTTAGAAATGACCATCAATCAAAAATAGACAAATTTTGGCGTTTTCATACAATAGAATACTGGAATTTAGCAGTTGTTTAACCATACCTGAGCAAAGCTTCAAGAATCAACATGAATCAATTATTACAAGTAAAGATGAACCACAAGAAGTTTCTAAAAATATGTATATATTTTGTCAGTGCAATACAAGACAATGTTTTGTATTAGATATTTATGTAGTGGGTGAAATAACAAAAATGGTAGTACTGAGCACCAAGTTTAGAAAATCAGTTAACTCTGGGGTATAAGGAAAAGTAATAAAATTGGTGAAAATAAATTTAACTATACATAGGATCTTCCAAACTTCATGGAAAATATGTGTTATCAAAAAGGCTGTGTGCCGAGATTCAGGGGATCATGGTGGACAGGAGGCAGGACTAGATTGAAGCTCCAGGCAAAGCAGCCTACAGAGGCTTGCATCTTGAATTTTAGCTCCAGATCAACGTCAAGAACAAAGTAGCAATCCTGAGAAGACCCACAGCCCCTCTGAAGGAAGCAGACTGCTCCTGCAGGACCCGGGAGACACCCCAAATACTATGAGTGTCCCAACTGTCGAAGTGGGAAAGGGAGACCCTCGTCTCTCGTTCGAACACACACCCCCACTGGAGAAGCTGAAGGTCTGTTTGTGGGAGAAGTTTCCGACTTTACCTGGAGCTGAGTCAAGTCAGAGAGCTGAGCAAAATACAAGGGTACAAGAAGCAGCAGAAAGGCCCTTGGAGTTCACTGGGTCCCCAAGCAGGCCATTCCTGCCTGGCACCACAAGGATCCATTGGGAGGGTGGCCAGAGGAGCAGGGGATAAAACTCTACAGGGAGAAGAAATTCTCTAGCTGAACTTTGTAACAACTTGAACAGGGCAGGAAGCCTCCTGGCCAGAATGTGGGGGAGGGCATGAATCTGGTGTGCAGACTTCACAGGCAGGGGGAAGAACTGAAGCCCTTTTCTCTCCTGGCTGGGAGATGGAGAGCGTTCAGCAAATCTTTAAGCCATTCTAACCCTCCACCTGAAAACTGATTCTGGGTTGTTGGGGTTGAGGGGGCTTGGTGAGAGTGAGACCAGCCCTTCCATTTGTGTGGGAGCTGTGTGAGGTCAGTGACTGTCAGCTTTCCCCCACTTCCCTGAGAACCTGCATGACTCAGCAGAGGCAGCCTTAATCCTCCTGGTACATAACTCCAGTGACCTGGGAATGTCACCCCCATCCCCAACAGCAGCTTCAGCAGGACCCACCTGAAAAGAGTCTGAGCTCAGACATGCCTAGCCCCACCCCCACCTGATGGTCCTTCCCTTTCCATCCTGGTAGCAGAAGATGAAGCACATATAATCTCAGAGATGTAGGCCCTGCCCACTGCCAGTTCCTTTCCACACCACTACAGCTGATGCTCTCTGAAAAGCACCACCTCCTGGCAGGAACCCAACCAGTGCAAAAATAGAGCATTCAACCACCAAAGCTAAGGACCCTCATGGAGTCCATTGCACCCTCCACCACTTCCACCAGAAAAGGTCCTGGTATCTACGGCTGAGAGACCCACTGATGGTTCACATCACAGAACTCTGTGCAGACAACCCCCAGTACCAGCCCAGAGCCAGGAGACTTGCTGGGTGGCGGGGCTCAGAAGAGAGATAACAATCACTGCAGTTCAGCTCACAGGAAGCCACATCCACAGAAAAATGGGGAGAGCACTACATCAAGGGAACACCCAGTGGGACAAAAGAATCTGAACAACAGCCTTCAGCCCTAGACCTTCCCTCTGGCAGAGCCTACCCAAATGAGAAGAAACCAGAAAACCAACCCTGGTAATATGACAAAACAAGGGCCTTCAACAGCCCCTCCCCCCACCAAATCATACTAGTTCAACAGCAATGGATCCAAACCCAGAAGAAACCCCTGATTTACCTGAAAAAGAATTCAGTACGTTAGTTATTAGGCTAAACAGGGAGGGACCAGAGAAAGACGAAACCCAATGCAAGGAAATCCAAAAAATGATACAAGAAGAAAGGGAGAAATATTCATGGAAATAGATAGCCTAAAGAAAAAAAAAATCAAAAATTCAGGAAACTTTGGACACACTTTTAGAAATGTAAAATGCTCTGGAAAGTCTCAGCAATAGAATTGAACAAGTAGAAGAAAGAAGTTCAGAATTCGGCAACAAGGTCTTTGAATTAACACAATCCAACAAAGACAAAAAGTAAAGAATAATAAAATATGAAAAAAGCTTCTGAGAAGTCTGGGATTATGTTAAATGACCAAACCTAAGAATAATTAGTGTACCTGAGGAAGAAGAGAATTCTAAAAGCCTGGAAAACATATTTGGGGGAATAATCAAGGAAAACTTATCTGGCCCTGCAGGAGACCTAGACAGCCAAATACAAGAATCACAAAGATGGACATTTGGGTTGGTTCTGTCGTGGGGTGGGGAGAGAGGGGAGGGATAGCATTAGGAGATATACCTAATGTAAATGATGAGTTAATGGGTGCAGCACACCAACATGGCACATGTATACATACGTAACAAACCTGCATGCTGTGCACATGTACCCTAGAACTTAAAGTATAAAAAAAAAAAAAAAAAAATCCAGGCCAAAAAAAAAAAAAGAATCACAAAGAATACCTAGGAAATTCATCACACAAAGATCTTCACCTTGGCATATTGTCATCAGGTTATCCAAACTTAAGATGAAGGAAAGAATCTTCAGGGCTGTGAGACAGAAGCACCAGGTAACCTAGCAAGGAAAACCTATCAGATTAACAGCAGATTTCTCAGCAGAAACCCTACAAGCTAGAAGGGATTGGGACCCTATCTTCAGCTTCCTCAAACAAAATAATTACCAGCCAAGAATTTTATATCCAGTGAAACTAAACATTATATATGAAAGAAAGATACAGTTGTTTTCAGACAAACAAATGCTGAGAGAATTTGCCATTATCAAACTACCACTACAAGAACTGCTAAAAGGAACTCTAAATCTTGAACAAATACTGGAAACATCAAAACAGAACCTCTTTAAAGCATAAATCACACAGGACATATATAACAAAAATACAAGTTAAAAAGTAAAAACAAAAAGTAAAATCAAAGTACGCAGGCAACAAGGAGCATGACAAAAGCAATGGTACCTCACATTTCAATACTAACATTGAATGTAAATACCCTAAATGCTCCACTTAAAAGATAAAGAACTGCAGAATGGGTAAGACCTCACCAACCAATTATCTGCTGTCTTCAGGAGTCTCACCTAACACATAAGGACTCACATAAACTTAAAGTAAAGGGATGGAAAAGGATTATTTCATGCAAATGGACACCAAAAGTTAGCAGGAGTAGCTACTCTTGTATCAGACAAGAAAAACTTTAAAGCAACAGTGGTTAAAAGAGAAAAAGAGGGACAGGATATAATGGTAGAAGGCCTTGTCCAACAGGAAAATAAAATGTCTAATTCTAAACATATATACATCTAACACTGGAGCTCCCAAATTTATAAAACAATTACTAATAGACTTAAGAAATGAGATAGACAGCAACACAATAATAGTGGGGGACTTCAATACCCCACTGACAGCACTAGACAGGTCCTCAAGACAAAGTCAACAAAGAAACAATAGGTTTAAACTATACCTTGGAACAAATGGACTTAACAGATGTATACAGAACATTTCATCCAACAACCACAGAACACACATTCTATCCAACAGTGCATGGAACTTTCTCCAAGATTGACCATATGATAGGCTATAAAAATGAGCCTCAGTAAATTTAAGACAATTGAAGTTATATCAAGCACTCTCTCAGACCACCATGTAATAAAACTAGAAATCAACTGCAAAAGGAACCTTCAAAAAAATAAAAAAAAGAAACAAACAAACTGCATACCAATATCCTTAGTGAACATAGATGCTAAAATCCTTAACAAAATACTAGCCAACTGAATCCAATAACATACCAAAAAGAGAATACATCACAATCAAGTGGGTTTTATGCCAGGGGTTCAGGGATGGTTAACATACACAAGTCAATAAATGTGATACACTGCATAAACAGAATATAAGACAAAAATCACATGATCATCTCAATAGATGCAGAAAAAGCATTCAAGAAAATCCAACATCCCTTTATGATTAAAACTCTCAGCAAAACCTACATACAAAGAACATACCTTAATGTAATAAAAGCCATTTATGGCAAACCCACAGCAAACATAATACTGAATAGGGAAAAGCTGAAAGCATTCCCTCTGAGAACAGGAACAAGACAAGGATGCCCACTCTCACCACTCCTCTTCAACATGGTACTTAAAGTCCTAGTCAGAGCAATCAGACAAGAGAAAGAAATAAACGGTATCCAAATCAGTAAAGTGAAACTGTCACCTGTTTGCTGACGATACGATCATTTACCAGAAACCTCCTAGAACTGATAAAAAAAAATCCAGCAAAGTCCTGGATACAAGATTAATGTATATAAATCAGTAGCTCTTCTATAACACTAGCAGTGACCAAGCAGAGAATCAATTCAAGAATGCAACCCATTTTACAACAAAAGCTGCAAACAAAACAAAACAAAACAAAAACATTAAATACTTAGGAATATACCCAAAAAAAGGAGTTAAAAGACCTCTACAAGGAAAACTACAAAACACTGCTGAAAAAAATAGATGACATGAACAAATGGAAACACATCTCATGCCCGTGGATGGGTAGAATCAATATTGTGAAAATGACCATACCACCAAAAGCAATCTACAAATTCAATGCAATCCCCATCAGAATACCACTATCATACTTCAGAGAATTAGCAAAAAAATCCAAAATTAATATAGAACCAAAAAAGAGCCCCTATAGTCAAAGCAAGAGTAAGCCAAAAGAACAAATCTGAAGGTATCACACTACCTAATTTCACACTATACTATAAGGCCACAGTCATCAAAATAGCATGGTACTGGTATAAAAATAGGATATAGACCAAGGGAACAGAATAGAGAACCCAGAAATAAACCCAAATACTTACAGTCAAGGTCTTCGACAAAGCAAACAAAAACATAAAGTGGGGAAGGACACCCTTTTCAACAGATGGTGCAGGGATAATTTTCAAGCTACATGTAGGATAATAAAACTCTATCCTCATCTCTCACCTTATACAAAAATCAATTCATGATGGATTGAAGACTTAAATCTAAGGCCTGAAACTGAAAAAATTTCTAGAAGATAACATTGGAAAAACCCTTCTAGACATTGGCTTTGGCAAGGATTTCATGACCAAGAACCCCAAAGCAAATGCAATAATAATAATAAAAAATAGCTGGGACCTAATTAAACCAAAGAGCTTTTGCACAGCAAAGGGAACAGTCAGCAGAGTAAAGAGATAACCCACCGAGTGGGAGAAAATCTTCACAATCTATACATCTGACAAAGTACTAATATCTGGAATCTACAACGAACTCAAACAAATCAGTAAGAAAAAAACAAAGAATCCCATCAAAAACTGGGCTAAGAACATGAATAGATGATTCTCAAAAGAAGATATACAAATGTCCAACAAACATGAAAAAAATGCTTAACATCAGTAATGATCAGGGAAATGACATGGATACGGTGAACAGGGAACACTTCTACACTGCTGGTGGGAATGTAAGCTAGTACAGCCACTGTAGAAAACAGTGTGGAGATTCCTTAAAGAACTAAAAGTAGAACTACCATTTAATCCAGCAATCCTACTACTGGGTGTCTACTTAGAGGAAAATAAGTCATTATTCGAAAAAGATACTTGCACATACATGTTTATAGCAGCACAATTCACAATTGCAAAATCGTGGAACTAACCCAAATACCCATCAATCAATGAGTGGGTAAAGAAACTGTGATATATATCACAGCCATAAAAAGGAATGAATTAACATTTGCAGTGACCTGGATGAGACTGGAGACTGTTATTCTAAGTGATGTAACGCAGAAATGGAAAACCAAACCTCGTATGTTCTCACTGATATGTTGGAGCTAAGCTATGAGGATGTAAAGACATAGGAATAATACAATGGGCTTTGGAGATTTAGGGGGAAGAGTGGGAGGGGTCAAGGGATAAAAGACTACAAATATGGTGCAATGTATACATGGGCGATGGGTGCACCAAAATCTCACAAATCACCCCTAAAGAACTTACTCATGTAACCAGATACCACATGTAACTCAATAACTTATGGAAAAAAAATTGCTATGCATGGATTTCAAAAGCTTTTTGCATCAAAATAAACTTGTACTAAGCTGTTATAACACATTTGAACAGGATCTAGTTGGATCTGGTTTGAAGCACAAAGAAGGATAAGACATTAGTTTGAAAAGAACCCCTCTCAGAGCAACAGGAATTCTGCTAAAGTTGAAGCAAGAGCAAACATCAAATTTATGGTAGATCTTGTGTAAAAGAATGGTAAAATGATTGATACGTTAAGAAAAGTTTATGGAGACAATGTCTTAAACGATTCAGTGGTTTATAAATGGAAAACTAATTTTAAAATGGGACAAAACAATGTTGAGGATGAAGCCTGCGGGGCAGACAATTCATGTCATTTCTTGAGGAAAAAATTCATCTTGTTTGTGCCCCAAATAAAGGGGACCGAAATTAACAGCAGAAGCAATAGCCAATAGCATAAACATCTCAATTGGCTCAGCTTACACAATTCTGACTGAACAACTGAAGTTGAGCAAACTTTCCACTCAATGATTGCCAAAACTGTTGCACCCATATCAGCTGCAAAAAAGGAGCAGAGCTTTCAATGGAAATTTTAAACAAGTGAGATCAAGATTATGAGGAATTTCTTCAAAGGATTGTAGCAGGAGATGAAACATGGCTTTACCAATATGATCCTGAAGACAAAGCACAACTGAAGCAACTGCTACCACGAGGTAGAATTGGTCTGTTCAAAGCCAAAGTCGGCCGGTCAAGAGCAAAACTCATGGCAAAAGTTTTTTTGAGATGCTTACAGCATTTTGCTTGTTGACTCTTTGGAGGGCCCCAAACCAATAACATCTGCTTATTATGGGAGTGTTTTTGAGAAAATTAGCCAAAACTTTAGCAGAAACCACAGCCACCCCCTCCACCCCGCCTCGGGAAAGCTTCACCAGAGAGCCCTCCTCCACCATGACAGTCCTCCTGCCTCATTCCTCTTATCGAACAAGGGCAATTTTATGAGTATTTTCATAGGAAATTTTTAAACATCTGTGTTACAGTTCTGATTGGTTCCTTCTTTTTATTTCCTAATATTTAAAAAACCTTAAGCGGCACCAATTTTTCTTAATAGTGGAGAAAAGACGGCATTGACATACTATGTTCTCAGGACTCACTTTCTTAGGAATGGACTGAATGGCTGGTATCATCACTGGTATCACACATCACTTACTTATTTTGAATTTTTTGGAGCTTATGTAGAAAAATACTATTTATATTTTTTATTCTTTTAATTATATTTTTCCATGAACTTTTTGAGGTCTCATATATAGTTTTTTTTTAATAAAATACAGTAATGAATATTTGTAAAATTTATATGGTGTATAAGAGGTGCTTAGTTATAATATTCTTATACCTTTATGTGTTAACTATTTTTTTATTAAATGAATCAAAAGAGTTTGAGCTTCTCTCAGAAGTCACCCAGGAGGACATCAATCAAATTGATGTGATTTTTCTTCATTATCCTGGCAGAATATTGGACTTCTTTGTCTGGGCTTAGAGTTCATTACAAATTTCCAGAAACTTCTTTCTTGGCTTTGATCCTTTGTCATAATGTGCTGGTGAACATTAAACAGTAGGCTCTCTGGAGTGTGTTTCAGGGGCGATATAGTAAGGGGAGTCCTGACAGGTTGCATTTGCTGATGTTTGTGGTGGGAATTTCTCTAATATGGTCACTTTCAAGCTGCCAACACGATGCCACTGAATGCAAAATTCTGAAAAGTCATCCTGTGGCACATGAATAAGATACTCGTAACTTCAAGAAAATAGATAATAAAGTATAGTAAAATAATTAGAACAGGATGAGTTTGAGTCTTTCTTACCTTTTTAAAATGTAATTTATTTAATTCTAAGGTTATATAGTTTATAGCAGCCACCTTTCCTCCTTTAGAGCCACATGTCAGTCATAAATAGCACCTTGGCCATGGAGTGAGGCAGAAAACAAAACCAAATCATACAAAAAGTATGGATCCAGGTAGAGGATTATTTGTTTTTCTGATCTAATTGCCATTTGTGGGATTCTTTTGATATTAAGAATACCAGAAGTATAAATGCTTCATGATGGAGCGATCATCTTTTTCAGATGAGGCAAAACAGAGCTATACACATTCATCTCATCTCATTTCATCTCATCTCATATCTCTTTCTCTCTCTCTCTCTCTCATCTGTCTATCTACCTATCTTGTCTATCCATTTACCTATATCTATCTATCATCATCATCATCATCTATCTATTCATCCATCAACCTATCTCATCTATCTATCTATCTATCTATCTATCTATCTATCTATCTATCTATCTCTGTATGTCTGTCTATCTAATCTATCATGTATAAATGTTTGCTGAGATTACTGCTCTTTGTGTTGTCTTAACTTCTTTTGTATATTCTGATTCTATGTTGAGTCATGAAAATTCAAGCTAAAGTTCAAAAAAATGATGGAAATGTTAGTGATACAGCTGAGCTTCAACATACTCTAGGTTTCTTTTAAAAGCTATGTGCAGAGTTCAGGGGCTTATGCAACTAATTGGGCTGTTTGGCAAGATAATAGACATAGCAGAGAGAGAAACTTGTATGTCCTACGTGAACGTTTGTGTGTTTACGAGAGTTGATGTATGACACATTCCAGAGTTCGTACTATGTCAGCTTATATTCTGAATTTCTTTGGCCTACTATAGTCTACTTAGAATACACCGAAGTGTAAATACATTTCTTCTCTGTTTTGATTTTAAGTGACCATTGTCCTTATAGACATGCTATGCAAGGGTTGGGTATAGGTACATCCTCTTGAAATGACTTAATTAATACAATGTCATATATAAACTTTAGAAGTATTTTACAACATCTAATTATGAGGATTCCTATCAGCATAGAAAAGTGTCAGCCGGGCACAGTGGCTCACGCCTGTAATCCCAGCACTCTGGGAGGCCAAGGCGGGTGGATCACGAGGTCAGGAGTTTGAGACCAACCTGGCCACCATGGTGAGACCCCGTCTCTGCCAAAAATACAAAAATTAGCTTGGCGTGGTGGTGGGCACCTGTAATCCAAGCTACTTGGGAGGCTGAGGCAGGAGAATCATTTGAACCCAGGAGGCAGAGGTTGGAAAAGTGTCAGCAATGTTACCAGTTGCCATTTATGTACATTTTCTTTTTATTTCAAAAGGATTTTTTATTCTATAATGAACTATAAAAGAATCATGGCAGTTGCTTTCCATTGGTTCATATAATTCTCTGCCCTGAGAGAAAATACAAAGCTTTAAAGGACAGAATCATAAAATATGATGCCTCCAAGCAAAATGCAGGGAATTTCATCCTCCTATGTATTTTTAATTTAAGAGGGACATGAAAACAGATGTGGCCAGTGATAGAAAGGGTGAATTTGGGGCACTTCTGTCCTCTTTTTTTCTTTTATAAAATGGCCAGAAACTTGTTTGTGACAACATGTCTAGCATCTTGCTTGACTTCAAATACTTGCAAAAGAAATAATAAAATTATTAAAAACAGAAATGAAATATTTCATTTTGTTTCACCAGTGAGAAAAGCTGGTCAAAGAGATTGTCCTGAGAAGTTCGTTTCCTCATCACTTAATAAAGCTGTGATATAACTGAACAAGTGACTTGTGTTTTTCATCATAATTATAAAGATTATGAGTTGAATGATCAAATTAGAAGACATTTTAAAATGCTTATTTGATGCACTACACCTGTAATCCTGGCACTTTGGGAGGCTGAGGCTGGTGGATCACGAGGTCAAGAGATTGAGACCATCCTGGCCAACATGGTGAAACCCCGTCTCTACTAAAAAAAAAAATAAATAAATAATAAATAAATACAAAAAAAATTAGTTGGGTGTGGTGGTGGGCGCCTGTGATCCTAGCTATTCGGGAGGCTGAGGTAGGAGAATTGCTTGAACCCAGGAGGTGGAAGTTGCAGTTAGCTGAGATTGCACCACTGCACTTCATCCTGGGTGACAGAGCGAGACTCCATCTCAGGAAAAAACAAAATGCCGTGAGGTTTATTCTTTTTAAAAATAAAGCAAGAAGGAAATGGATCAATAGATGTCACAAATCAGTGCTATTTCTGCTAGAACAGAGACTCTGATGTTACTTAGACTCAAAGTGTTGTTATAAACCAGGAGTTTCTGAACTTCAGCATGCATTGCAATCACACAGATGCTGAGCTCTAGCCCTGGAGTTGTTGATGTGGTACATCTGAGGTGGAGGCTAAAAATTTGTATTTCCAATGAGTTCCCAGGTAATGATGATTCTGCTGAATTGTGGATCACTCATTGAGAACCAAAGCTGTAAACAGTATCACATATTGAGGATAGATGTGATGATATAATACAAAATTACAAAGAAATCCATGAACACGAAAATTACCAGATTCACAATAGTGTGTGTTTATGTTGGAGAAAGTAATGTGGAAAGCTGACACAGAATGTTTAACTCTATTAGAAGACAATGTTTTAAATAATCTAAGTAGGTAGATGAATGTTGCATCACTGTTTGTAGGTTTTGCATGTCTTGAACATTTCATGATGTACTTTTTAAAAATAAAATAAAGTTGTTAATACTGAACTAAGGTTTGTATAAATTAAGTATGAATAATCAGGTACATTCTGTTAGCCAAAAGGTATGGAATTGCTAGCTTTTGAATTTTCTTTAATCAAATAGTTTAAATAATACAATCTAAAAAAGCTTAAAATGTCATTATATAAATGACATAATGGAAAAAATATTGTAGTGACTCTATTCGGCTTTAAATCTATTAGTTTATTCAACAAATATTTACTGAGTTCCTACTATGTTTCAGAAAATGTTCTAGGCACTAGAAATAGAATGATCAAAATGTACATAAATGTTGTCCTTATGGGACCTCCATTCTGTAAAAAGTCATTGTATATTCTGTTCAGTAACAAACATGATGTGATGTTAAGGTTGGTAAATGGACAGAAAAACCTGAAATATCAATCTAGTTTTGATATCTAAAAACAGTAGTGGACAAATACAGTGAATTCTAAGCTAAACAATTGTTCAGAATATGCTAATAAGAAATAGACTCACAGCAAATTATAAAATTAAAATTAAAACTACAAGTTTAATCTAATTTTCATGGGGAAGACTAGTAGGAAGACTGTTGGGAGAATTTCCACTCATTTCTTTCTTTTTTTCTGAATATCTAAACCAGTTATATACAACATGGGTTTTCCCTCTATGAATGTCTCCTTTACACATACACCATATTTTCCATGGGAACCTGTCTAAATAGAGACAATGATTTGGGAGTGAAGTTGTACAGATGACTCCTCCCGCTACTCAGCAAACATCTTTCCCAAGAGTCATGCTCCCTTTTCATTTGAGAATTAATGAAATAAGTAATAAAACATGATTGTACATATTTATTTAACTGCTTCACTAGTTTATTTACTTGTCAAGCATGTTCAAGATTTCTAATAAGTTACTAGCTCAGGACACAGCATTGAAGTTCAGATTAATCAGACCGGGTCTTGCTCTCAAATAACTCAGAGGATGAAGGAGATATGAAAAATGCAGTCAGAGAAGAGCTGTGATAAAAGTACTTGCTGGAGAAGTCTTTGAGTCACGGCCAATGTATACTAGCAATACATGAAATAGGCAATGATTCCCAGAGGATGTAATGATTTGAGCTGAGCCTTGAAAGGTGAATAGAGTTAGCTAAGTGAGGATGGTAAAGATTAATTGAGAGGTGAAGACAGCCAACATGGAAATTATTGCAGCATTTCCCTTCATCATGTGTGTGACCAAAAGACGCAGGGAAAAAAATGATTCAAACACTGTGTGTATGTGCCTCTGTGCGTGTGTGTGTGTGTGTGTGTGTGTGTGTGCAGTGTTCTTTGTGGTGTCTGTTGAGTCTCAACAACCCCCCTTCTGGGGGTCAGACACTGCCACAGCTGTCAGGCATTCAAAGGTGAATGAGACATGGTCTTCCTTTCAATGGATTTATATTCACATAGGAGATTTGCAAATTACTCTTTGCTTTTGGGGCACTAAGTGATTCGATTTTACTGGCTAAAAACTGTAAAATAACCTTTAGCAAAACTGTAAGTACTATTCTTGCTCTCAATTTTTATGTTTTAATGTCATGAAAATTCAGTTTAAAATATCACAGTAATTAATTAATACATTTTTTTCTGCAGGTGAAGCAGTTCTTATGTACATACTGAGTGTATCGTTTACAAAATTTTAGATAAAATTTTAGTAGACCTTTAGTACACATCCTTGGTTATATATTACCTGAAGGAAAATTCAAAACCAAACCAAACAAATAAACATACAGGCAAAACAGAACCTTTGATTTTTCTCCAACCAAAAAATCTGTCAGTAGTGTCTCCTTTCTCTCAAATATAAAATCATGTTTATCATAGATGTTAAAGGATATCTACCAGCTATTATTTGGGGTTATTTTTATATCCTACTATTACTAACACAGATAGTGGTATATGAGTAAAAGCATGTATTCTTTTCTGCTTTAATGTAATTAAATGTAGCTGAAATGGTGGCAATGAAAGGGCACTCATTCACCCACATACGTTATGAAATTGTTTATTTAAAAACAAAACAATCTATGGACATGGTTCATAACACAATTTCCCTCTCATAGTACATGGAGAAATTATGGTCCGCATTTTAAAGGTTTGTGTTCTAAATTAAATCATGTTGTGCTCTAAACTGAATCCCTGAAAACTCAAATGCATTTTTTTCTTTGTTAGCAATTTTAAAATGAACAGCTTGCATAATTTTTCTTAATTAGATTTTAAACCCAAAAAGGCCAGTAACTATATTTGGTATCCAAGACTGAGCTGTCTTGCAATTCTGGTTATCAGCATATGAAAAATAAGTAAACCTTTTTTTTTTTTTTAATCCTAAAATTTGGGAGTATGTTTGATAGTACTTTATTTATAAAGCAAATTTCAGCATCATGATCAGAATTATGCTGATGCCAAATTCATGTGAATTGACTTTATGGGAAACACACTATTTAAGATAAGTATCTTGGTAGACTAATAAATGAACAGGAATAATAACACATGCTCCTTTAATTTTAAAAACACTTTTATTCTAACCAGGAATTAGAGATATGACAAATAAATTTTTAAGTTATATGATTATGTATTTAGTACTAATATTTCTGGTATAGCCAGTTCATTAAAAAAGAGCTACCCAGAGCCCCTGACATAAAATACTCAAAAACGAAAATTATTATGCTTCATAACTCCTCAAGAATTTACTAGGAGCACCAACACTTATTACACCAAGGAAAATGCAAGTTTGTTAACACACTTCTTGATGTATTATTATGTTTATAGGGTAAACAGTCCACTTTTGGTTGTAAATCATTGATTCACACTTGTGCACAGCAAAATATCTGATTCATGTATGAATGACAGAAGGACTATATATATCTATATATATATAGATAGATATTTTACTGGTATGACAGAAATCTACTGAAGAATCAGTTATAAACATCTACTAAAATGGATGGAAGTTAATATTGAAAAACAAATGTTGACAAACATAGCTCAGGACCCTTCCTCCATTCTCATTCTTAAGTAAACAAGTTAGTAAGAAAACAAATTTGCTCTCAAGACTTTTCTATCCCATTTCTAGGTTGATATTGTTCTAGGGTACCTCCTGGTCTGTTGTGTTTAAAATAATGTTACCCATTACATAAATATTTAATGGAAGCAGATCCCCATTTGTCTGGCTTCTCCCTCCAACATAATTTTCTGTCATTTTAATCTGGTTTACATCAACTTTCTATTTAGATTGTTATAAAGACACTGCTGGGTATTAGTTTTCTTTTCTCCTGGAAGATTTACCTCTAATTTTCTGATTTTCTTTTTCTGTTTTTGTAGAGATGGGGTCTCACTATGTTGCCCAGACTGCTCTCAAACCCCTGGGTCCAACAAATCCTTCTGCCTCAGCCTCCCAAGATTTCTGTTTCTTACTAAAAGTAATGCATTGTATTCTTCTGGGAAAATTAGTCCACACTGGTGGTCACATTAAATGGGACCTACTAGATGGCCAAAGAACCATCCCTCTCCCTTCTTGTTCCTAAATAGGATGACAGAGATTCTAAAATGAACCAATATATCAAAACTTTTGTCCCATTCGGGATCCAGTGCAAACTGAACATTTTTTGCCTCTGAGAACTAGCCCTTCAGCATGCTTTTATCTTCAAATCCTTAGTCCATAAAATTGGGTGAAAATGCCCTGCTGTGTCCATTGATAGCCTAAATGAGAAGTTCACACCCTCTCAGTTCTGTCCCTAGTAGAGCTTGCTGCTTTCTGGAATGAGCTTAATTTCTCCATTCTCTGTACTATACCTATCATTTCTTGTTCTGCTACTTTAGCCAAAGCATGGAAATCAACTCATTCAAAACCAAATTCTTGCATATTTTGAAGATTTGCTTTTGAGAGTTGTTTTGGACTACATATTTCACATAATGAACTCCATTGGTGATCTGAAGACAAGATAGTGTTAAAGTCTATGCACATCTGATTCAAGTGCCCTGGTACAAGATTACATATGGAAATGGTAGGTTTTAGAGTAAATGACTAAAGCAATAATATAATATTCTTTTGTATCTAATCATCTTCTTTTTTTTTCTCTCTTCTTTTTTAGTCTTTTTAATGATTATGAGGATTTTTCTATCTATGATTCTGGCCAGATAGGCCTATTGATTAATTTGCCTAGAGCTAATACTTTAAATTTGTATTACTTACACGGAAGCAACCAACTAATCTTTGCAAGATTAGTAGGTAGCAAGTTAGTTGCTTGCATATTAGAGAAAAATGGTACAAGTATTTCTTTAAAAACTTAGAATCTGGATGTGAAAATAAAATTTGTATTCCTCTTATAGCCATATCGCATCATATTTCTTATATAACACTCATTTGACACAATGTAACTTTGATTTTTTTAAAAGGAAAACATTAAAAACCCACAGAATACTTTGAGGTAATAATACACTGTCATTATATTTTGCCAAATTTCAGAAAGAAAAGTAATAATATAAGAAGTAGATTTATTTTCTCACTGACTCAGTGTTTTGTTTTCATTGTGGTGTAGGGCTAATGCAATTTTTAAGGATTTTAGATATTTATTTTGTGTGATTTCCCTAGACCAAACTGTATCCTTTTTGAATTTTGGTACGTTATAACAGGAAGCAATTTTGCAGCAGATTGAAATGGTTGGATTTTACAGCTCTTCTTTAGAACATCTCCTTCCCCACCCCCAACTTTTCTTTCATCAAACAGCAATTTCCCAGCATCCACACAACATATTACTTGATTTTTCTTCTGAGACCTTCTAGTCGCACAGAAAAAAGTATTTTTCCTCCTAAATGTTCTATTATAGAATTTTCCTTTCATAAAGCATCTATCTATGTCCCCTATTATAGTGATTAAAATCAGTTTCATGCAGTGCCAACAAGAGGATCATTTCTCTCTCTCAAAGAACTATTGTAAACACTTAATCTCCTTTATTTATATTATTCCCACTGTAGAAGGCCTCTTTTATGATATCTTCTTCTAGGGTCACATTGTCATGTCTGTGATCTTTCTAGGTGCACAAATTCTTTCATCTTGTTCCAATATTTGCTTTAGACAGGGATAAGATTTGATTTTGACTTGGGCAGTACACACTACAGCAGCAACTGACTTATCAGGATCCAAACACTCTCCCTGCCATCTGTGGGGAGTTGACACATCCAAACTAGACAACAGATCAGATTATGAGGTCTTCTCTAACCACATGGATTCAAAATAAAATCTAATTTCTCTTTATAGCCTCCATCACATTAGGAAAATTCCAGAATACACTGCCTTCTAGTCCTTTATTTTTCCTACTCCCTACAACCAATATTTAAGCAAATACTTTAAAAACATTAAGAAACATATACTTTACTGAACTTTCTACCTTGGGCAGAATGTTACAAACAGTTCCCTTATGGCATCAAGTTTGCCAGCTTGCCAGTAGGAAGTCTTGGGGAATACCATCTCATCCCCCAGCCTCCTCTAACTGCATGCATTCTTAAGAAGCTAATGCTCCTATATCAGAGGTTGGTCTTCTAACTAGGTAGAGCCAGGTGCATGTTACCACATTTAATTCTCCTTTGAAAGGACAGGCTTACTCAAATAGAAGGTGATTCTCCTCCTTCACTACTTAGGGATTCCAAGGGGTTACATGAAGAGGCCTTCATCTCAGAATACCAGAATTCAAATCTAGGTTTTGTTATATATTAACTATGTGACTTTGGACAATTTTGCCCGTTAAACTGTGAGTCTCAATTTCCTCATCTTTAAAATGAGGCTAATGATATGTTACTTATGTCAAGGAGTTGTTTTAAGACATAAAGATATGGTATAACAGTACCTGGTGAAATACAGGCAATCAAGTATTACTAACTATTATTATCTTTTTTAACATCAATAACTCTGAGTTGGCTAGGCATGATGGCTCACGTCTGTAATCCTGGCACTTTAGGAGGCCAAGGTGGGCGGATCAGTTGAGGTCAGGAGTTTGAGACCAGCCTGGCAACCATGGGTGAAATCCCGACTCTGCTAAAAATACAAAAATTAGCTGGTCGTGGTGGCAATGGCTGTAATCCCAGCTACTCAGGAGGCTAAGGCAGGAGAATCGCTTCAACCTGGGAGAGGAAGTTTGCAGTGAGCTGAGATCGTGTCATTGGACTCTAGCCTGGGTGACAGAGTGAGACTCCATCTCAAAACAAAAACAAGCAAACAAAAATTCTCTGAGTTACTCATTCTTTCTTTCTGGGGAAAAGAGGTTGAATAATGATAGAGCTTTCTGGAAAAATGATGGTTGAAATATACCTCAATAAGGGTCCAACCCAGACATATCTTTAACAGATTATTCTGTTTTTATTTGCATCTTGATATGTGTTTTTACAGCATGGAGGTAAGTATATCCAATATCCATTTTTCTATAGTATTTTTCTATCACACTGAAACATACCTGCTAATGAGTTCATTACATGTTAAATTATTAATTTATTGGCACTTAGTTACATTGTATTATACACGTTTTTTGTTAGATTGTTTCTGGTGTTGAAGTATGTTTTGTGTTATTGGGAGTATGGATTAGAATGTGGTGTTATTTTTTCTCCAAATTAAAAAAAAAAAGGAATATGAGCTTGTGCTATATGAAAACTCACTATCCAACATAATTTTAGGAATGGAAATATTTAGGTAACAAGGATTGCATTTTCTATTCCATTCAGTCCCCCTTAAGCTATGAAAATCTCTGTTGAGTATCTTCCACTTTCAAACCCCAAGGAATAAATATTATTCGATATTGGGGGAACCAGCCTCCAATATTTCAACATAGGTTCTTTTCTATTTTCCTTAAGTGTCGGTCAGACTGAGAAATAAAGGAAAAGAGTACAAAAGAGAGAAATTTTAAAGCTGAGTGTCCAGGGGAGATATCACATGTTGGCAGGTTCCATGATGCCCCCTGAGCCGCAAAACCAGGAAGTTTTTATTATGGATTTCTAAAGGGGAGGGAGTGTACGAATAGGAAGTGGGTCACAGAAATCACATGCTTCAAGGTCAATAAAATATCACAAGGCAAATGGGGGCAGAGTGAGATTATAGGACCAGGGCAAAATTAGAATTGCTGATGAAGTTTCATGTCCCACTGGGCAGGCATTATCATTGATAACATCTTATCAGGAGACAGGGTTTGACAGCAGACAATCGGTCTGACCCAAATTTACTAGGCAGGAATTTCCTCATCCTAATAGGCCTGGGGGTGCTACAGGAGACTGGGGCTTATTTCATCCCTTATCTACAACCGTGTAAGACAGACATTCCCAGAGTGGCCATTTTAGAGACCTACCCCTGGGAATGCATTCTCTTTCTCAGGGCTGTTCCTTGCTGAGAAAAAGAATTCAGCGATACTTCTCCTATTTGCTTTTGTAAGAAGAGAAATATGACTCTGTTCTGTCTGGCCCTGCAGGCAGTCAGGCCCAATGGTTATCTCCCTTGTTCCCTGACAATTGCAGCCATCCTGTTCCTTTTGGATGCCCAGATTTCATATCGTTCAAACACACAGACTCTATAAACAATTTGTGCAGGTAACACAATCATCACAGGATCCTGAGGTGACATACATCCTTAGCTTACAAAGTTGACAGGATTAAGAGATTAAAGACAGGCATAGGAAATTATAAGAGTATTGGTTGGAGAAGTGATAAATGTCCATGAAATCTTCACAATTTATGTTCAGAGACTGCGGTAAAGACAGGTGTAAGAAATTATAAAATTATTAATCTGGGAGACTAATAAATGTCCATGAAATCTTCATAATTTATGTTCTTCTGCTATGGCTTCAGCTGGTCCCTCCGTTCGGGGTCCCTGACTTCCCGCAACAATTCCTGACTTGCTCACTATTTTCATTCTCAAATCCAAGTGCTATGACTTCTTTTGCAGCTAGCTCTTTACAACTTGCTTTCTTAAAGTTGACCAATTTCCACTGAGGAGTGGTCTTCTATTAGTTATTTTTATTCCTGGACCCCTGTCATATACAACAGGAGTCTCCAGTCCTAGGGCCATGGACTGAACTGTTAGGAACCCGGCCGCTTCCTAATATTGAAGCTTCAGCATATTTACAGCCACTCTCCATCACTCACATTACTGCCTGAGCTCCACCTCCTATCAGATCAGCATCAGCATTAGAGTCTCATAGGAGCGTGAACCCTGTTGTGAGCTGTGCATGCAAAGGATATAACTTGTGCACTCTTTGTGAGAATCTAATACCTGATGATTTGTCACTGTCTCCCATCACCCCCAGATGGGACTTTCTAGTTACAGAAAAACAAGTACAGGGCTCCCACTGATTCTACATTATGGTGAGTTGTATAATTATTTAATTGTATATTATAATGTAATCATAATAGAAATAAACTGCACAACAAATGTAATGCACTTGAATCATCCACAAACCACCCTCCACCCTGATCTGTGGAGAATTGTCTTCCATGAAACTGGTCCCTGGTGCCAAAAAGGTTGGGGACTGCCGGTAAATAACGTTATTGAACTCGGTTGCTGTTGATACTCTTTTCCTAGTCTCTTTGATATAAGAAAGTTGTTCTTTGGAGTCACTTGGTTGCTAGCTCCTCAACCTTTTCTTGTTCTCTAGAGACAAATGTTTATCAATGTTGTTTCTTTTTGGCCTCCAGAGTCTCATAATTTCAAGCATTGCTTTCCAGCAGGATGCATCATACACCATAAAGCTTAGTGATAGCCCAGCTCTAAAGTTCTCCTAATTTTTTTTTTTGAATAGAGTTTAGCTCTGTCTCCCAGGCTGGACTGCAGTGGCACAATCTCTGCTCACTGCACCTCCATCTCCCAGGCTCAAGCAATTCTCCTGCCTTGGCCTCCCAAGTAGCTGGGGTTACAGGCACATGCCACCATGCCTGGATAATTTTTGTATTTTAGTAGAGACAGGGTTTCACTATGTTGTCCAGGCTGGTCTCGAACCCCTGACCTCAGGTGATCTGCCTGCCTTGGCCTCCAAAAGTGCTGGGATTACAGGTATGAGCGACTGTGCCTGGCCTAAAGTTCTCCTAATTTTTATATGTTTTTATGATGTTTCCAGGATGTCCCATAGACATCTTACATTTAAAGTAACTAAACGGATCACCTTCGTCTCATACAGTGAACCTGTATTTTTGACATCCCTATTTGTATTCATGGTATTACTCTTCTTCTAGTCACCCAGATTTGAAATCTTTATCATCACAAACACCTGATTTCCCTCATTGCTCATGGATAATTAATGTCCACCTCTTACATTTTTCAATATAGTAGAATCTATTGAATCTATTTCTTAATTTTTACCTCAATTTTCATCACCCTAGATCAGACCCTAATTGCCACCGTGCTGACCACTTGCAATAAACTACCAGTGAGTTTTATCACATCTTGAAGACTGCAGAATTTTGACAGTTAAAGATGGAGGGAGGTATTATACACAAAGGGCATATGTTTCACTGAAGATCTAGGATTCATTTTAGAACCTTTAAGCAGTTGTACTTGGAGAGGGTCATAGAGGTAGAAGAGTAATAAGATTTGAAATGCAACTTGGAATAAGATCTTGAATCCCAGACTATTGAGAAATATTCATGAATATGCTTTTCTTCCATTTTATTTTTTTCTTTAATATCCATAGTACCTAGTAAAATGCTTTGCATATTTTAGATGTTCAAAACATTCTTATTTCAACAAACAAAGGAAAGTATTATAAGCATGTTAAATTACCAAAATGCACCTTGATTTATTTCTTTTAAAAGTATGTAGGACACATAAACTATCATTTTGCTTCTACAGTTCATCTTGTTAAGTATTTAAACACAATATAATATAAATTTTAATTTTTTAATTATTCACTTAGTGTCGTATATACATATCACTGAATATGTTACAAATATACATGTATTGTATATGTAATATATTAAAAGATAAGTTAAGGATTAATTGAAGGGGCCTATCTGGTGCCAGAGTTTTGCTTTGCTTTTGAATTCTTATTTTAGTCTGCTCTATTTACTGAATGTCCATCTCTGTGTAATATTTGAAAAGCCTCCTGAGTTAAAAATAGTTAATTCTGGGAAAGAGCTCAGCTCTTGGTACTTAGCCATATTATTCATCTTATATGGCTGATACATTTATAATACATTGATTCAAATACATACAACTTTTAACTTTTTGCAGAAACTATAAGGTCATATATCACAGATTAATATTCTTCTCATGCCCTCCCCCCACATTCATACACAAAGGTCTTTTGTGGTTAGTGATATTAATCCATTCCTGTGGTTTTGCAGTCAAGAGGAATATAGTGCAGCGTGCCTCCTCGTTTAAAACAAAAAGGCTTACGGTGTTCTTTGGCTTTATGCTGCCTTGGCTTTCTCCAGAGGACAGCATCCATGAGAGGGATTTGCTTTGTTTTTCTAATTATCAGCAGCTGGGTGAAACAGCGTCCAAAGGGGAAGAAAACAACACACAGAATTTTAAGCCATGCTAGTAACAGGTGTTCCCAGAGCTCAAGTTCTTAAGCAACCCTAAGAGTAGGATGAGATGCACTTTGTTGAACTGTTGCTGATGGTAGAGGGAAAATAATCAGGAATTTGCATACAATAACTCATTAGGTCTCCTTCCCAGTATATTAAAGAGACTTAATTTTTCAAAATGCAATTTTGTATAAAAGTAGTGAATGGTGTGCTAATATGAAATGACTACACAGCATAATTTCATTTCGGCTTGGTTTGTTACTTCTCTTCTCCTAATCTCCTTGCCATATCTCCAGTATAAGCCCCCCCACACACACATACATCCACGCTCAGATGCGCACACACTCATGTGAGTGCACACATATTGCGTATTTACTGATAACATTGTCCAAGCTGCTCTGATAACATCTGGGGTCATTCACCTATCGTTTTATGCAATTATAAATAAAACAGAATTCAAAAAGAGCACAAGAACATATTGTGAGATAGCTTCGTGGGCTAATCCTGAATGGGGAGACTCATCAAATTATTTAGATACTTATCTTGAATTTATAAAAGCTGGTATAAATCTCAGTATGACAGATTTAACCAAAGAGAAATGGGTACTGAGTAATATAACTGCATGAAAGTATTCTTAAATAAATATAAGCCTATCTCAAATTTATAGAAAAATAACAATCCCAAAGAGGTTATCCCTCACATTAAAGGTTATAGAGTTTTAGCAACCAGGGCATTCAACCAGAGCTTTCAGGAGGTGATTAAAGTAGCCTTTAAGCCTCAGTCACTCGCTGGGCTCTTTCACTAGAATGTGAAAATTTGCCACCTCATGGTGACCTGGAGTGTATCAAAGGCCAATCAGTGTTAGAGGGAGAAGCAATGGCAGTAAGAGAGAGGATCACAAGAACAGTTAATCCAAGACACTCAGTCTGTAGGCTCACGTTTCTTCCAGTCCAGCACACTGGAGGAGCTACTCCCAGAAGAAGGCAAGGAAGAGACAGCTCTGAGCCAGACCTTGCTTCAGGCAACTTCAGCAGCCTTCTGTGACCATTTGAGTTTCAGCTCAAATTCAGGCTGGTGTCAAAGGAGAAGTTGATTTTTACATTGAATTTTGCATTAAATTTTTAAAGGTAATTAAAAGTTGCCGAAACATTTTGGAATCTGCTCAAATGGCACTAAAGGTTAAGAAAGGAAGATTGATGGAAGATAGTTAAAAGTAATGATTACCAGAAAAATAAAATCACTGAGTGGGAATACTAGACCACGATTCTCTCAGGTGGATGACATTGAACTGGCTGTCTACTGATAAAACTTGATAGAATCTTTAAGAATTCCTGAAATAGGCTGGGTGCAGTGGCTCACGCGTGTAATCCCAGCATTTTGGGAGGCCGAGACGGGCGGATCACAAGGTCAGGAGATCGAGACAATCCTGGCTAACCCGGTGAAACCCCATCTCTACTAAAAATACAAAAAACTAGCCGGGCGTGGTAGCGGCGCCTGTAGTCCCAGCTACTCCGGAGGCTGAGGCAGGAGAATGGTGTGAACCCGGGAGGCGGAGCTTGCAGTGAGCTGAGATCGCGCCCCTGCACTCCAGCCTGGGAGACACAGCAGCAAGACTCCGTCTTAAAAAAAAACAAAAAAACAAATTCCTGAAATAACCTTCCCCTACCCCCGCCATTACCTCCTTAACATAAGTGGAAAAATAAAAAAGACTGCCTGCTTTTCTGGGCAATGGCAAAATCTGTATTTAAGAGTGTTAATTATGACTCAGTGACTAGATCTGAGTTCCACACCATTCCCTTTTTAATATCATCAGCTGTGTCTTGGCACTCAAGTTTTCTATGAGTTTGTATCATATGCAAATATATTTTTTATTTCAGTTTTGTCTTTTCCTGTTATTTTTATTTTCAATTAACAAACTATAATGACAAAATATGTTTCACTATCCCCAAAATGTATGCCCACTTCTGTTATTACTTTACCATTTTTTTCTCTTTAAAATTATTTTTTAGGGTGAAGGGTTGTTACTGGTGGCAGACACAGTATCATGGCACAGTTGCTAGTAAAAGCTATACTTTTGGCTTTTAACTAAAATCTATGCTTATACAAATACTATTTAAATAAAAAGATTAACTCTCTCAATAAATATGTTTTCTATACAATTTGAATACTTTTTTTGTGTATAGGTGTCATCAATAGGTAACATTTATATCAACAAATTATTGACTAGAACTTCCTGGGAATAAAAATAATTTTTAAAGACTTTAACTAACCTAACTCTGCATTACAAAACTAGCTGTTTATTAATATAAGAGTTCATGAAAAATATTTCTGAAAGAACTAAACATTATGTTAGTTGACACAGAGGTTCCCACCTACAGAGGGAACATGAGTTACCCTAAGCTGGAGAAGGGTGACTCTCCCAAACTTTTCTTTACTATGCAACATCTTTATTCTGTCTTCCAATGGCAGATTTTTCCCTAGCAGAAAACTAGGTCTCCTAGACTCTCTCAATTCAAATTATTCACTCCACCCAAAGCCTGAATATATCTGAATAAAAACATGTCTCTGCAAATGAATCATAAATAATCTTGCGTGCATCCATAGGTATTTTAAGACACCCTAACCTAAGCACGTTGCAGGTGCAATGAGTAGCATGGTTTCTACGATGTTGAAGTTGGCAGAGCCAACAACTCACATTTTTACTCATACTAACATCTGTGTCCACAATACGTCATTGAATATTCATATCTTCCCTGCTTTTCCTATCTCTAGAAGTTTTCCAACCCCTATGCCCTGCTGTATTTTGGCCATTTTTAGCCAACACTCAGAGTTTTCAGTCTTTGCAATTTTTATTTTTCTTTTGTCAGCATTTTCTTTTATCCCAGATCTTCCCCTTAGTACACAGATTTTTCCACTTATTTTCAGCTTTCCTTATCTTCTGAGCCCTAGCCCTTGCATGACTGTTTTTCTACCCTTTTGTTCAGTGGTTAGCTAACCGGGCCCACTACTCCTTTGGATTTTGGATCTTCTTGGTTAGTGAACTGAATGATTACCATGTTTTCTTTACCTCAGCTCTAATGAACTTTATTTGAACTACAGTCTTTAGTTCTTCTGGCTGCCACTTCTGCCTTGGGAAAGACAACCATTACTTGAGAATTCTGGTTAATCAAAATGTTACCGTCCTTGAAAAATGGTCTAACATTAATGAATCTGACACTCAAATAGACACATAATTATATCTGTAATCTGGGTTTTGTAGAATTTAAAAATATAAATAAAGGCTATGGTCGTGATTTTTTTAGAATTTTTAATTCAGTCAACCAAATCAAGGCTGCTTCCTTTTTCTTTTTTTTTCAAAAGACTTGAGCTCAATAAAATGCACATAATTTTTTGCCAAGCAATTCTTTTTTTTCCCCTTAATTTTTAAGCCCATGGGTATTTCAAGGGAAATTCAACCCACATGTTTCTGATTCATTTACACTTAATTCATTAAAATGTTGTTTTGTAAGAGTTATTTGATGTCCAAGGGCCTTATGAGTCTTTTTATATGACTTTTTATGCCATTTTTTTCCTCAAAAACAGGAAGTGGTATTTTGCTAAGAACTGAAACTCCAAAAGGGCTGAATTTCGTATGAATCACATAAAGCACACTAAGATGATTGTATTTCTCCTGGGTCATCTTTGCTTTGGGGGAGCACTTGAATCTGTTATCTGTGTTGACTATATGTTGTTGATGAAATTCCTATTTCTCCAACACAATTCTAAAATCTTCTAAAAAGGAAGATTTCTAAAGTCAGTCTTTAGAAGAATACACAAAATGAATCAATTTAACTCCATATTCGTAGAATATAATGTTATTTATTAGGACAAAGTGTTATAGCAGAGGCATCCACCATGTGATAGCCTTAGGAAACCACTACAGTCTGTTTATTTAAATCAAAACCTTCCTTTATCCCCTCATCTCACTCCAAGAAAGGAACTTTGTGTAAAAAGGGGCAAAGAAAGAGATTGCAATGGATTAAGTAAACAGAATATGTGTGTGTTCAATGACAGTAAAAAACACTCTAATGTATATCTAAGTCATGCTTTCTTATATAGAAGCAACAACTTTTTTAGCCAGAGACTATTTGAATAGCAGGTGTGCAATATTTTCTTTGTGACAAAAAAATTGGAATGCTTATGTAATGAGTCTGAACTTCCTCGGATACACAGTTTTTACTAGTAGAACACTGAAGTGTCTTCTCGAGAACGCTTGACTTCAAGAGCAGCTCTGTGGTCCCTGAATGAAATCCAGAACCAAAGGCCCACCAAAGGGTTCTTCTGACTGGTTTAGTTTTCAGTGCAGACAAATTCAGTGAAGGAATCCAAATACCACTGAGAATAAGAGTACCATTTTGGATCAAATCTTTGGCAGCTGAAATCAAAACTAGAAAAAATTATTAGGAAAAAAATTATCTGGGGTATAAAGGAATGAGATTAGAAACAAAATTTCTTCGTAAAAGGACATAATGATGTGGATAATGAGCAGAGGATGACAATTCCTAGAAATAGAATGGATAAAGTACTTAAAGTAGAAGACGAAGTTTTAAAAGAGAGAAACACAGTAAACTGTCAGAGGAAATACAAAGACAACTACTAAAGCTGAAGTTGTCTTTCCTTAAATCCAAAATACTTGGCTTACTTATTGGAAATATTCGAACTTCTAAATACAGCAAAGGCATGAAGTACAGTAATTAGAGCATCCACAGTGTTCCCCCCACCCAATTATTCACTGTAGAGCTACTAGATGGATACCTATGCAACATCTTTGATGTAACATCATGTAACAGTACTGAAATTAATGTTTTACAAAGCATCCAAGCTTAACGTTTATTTAGAAACCTACTAACTCTGATGTGTAGATTGCCTGAAAATAGAGAGGAACTGCCCTTTAACACCAACTCTGTTGATTCTGACATCAACATAGTTCCCTCAACCCCCAAACCATAAATACATGGAATAAACATCAATATTTATGTGTACTCTTTTTCTCCACAATATCTCATGATGTGTGCCTTTGACACTGGTTCACAATTCCGCTTTCTTCAGAGAAAGTAAGTCTTGAGTAAAGAGAGAAGATGAGTACCACATGATTGGTATAGCATCATAAAATTTTTATAATACCTTAGAAACACTGATTAATTTCCAACTATGGACAAGCTATTTTTCTACAAACTTTAGTGAAATTAAATTTAAGACTAATTTCTTTAAGTGGATTGCAATTTACTGGAGGTGAGAGGCACGAAAGAAATTACAATCCAAGATACTATATTAAATGTTATACAAGGGATACAAACTATTTCTTTTTTTTTTTATTTGAATTAGGGTCTTGCTCTTTTGGCCAGGCTGGAGTTCAGTTGTGTGACCTTGGCTCAATACAACCTCTATCAACTTCAAGAAACCCTCTCACCTCAGCCTCCCGAGTAACTGGGACTACAGGTATGCCAGCATGCCTGGCTAATTTTTAACCTCTTTTTTTTTTTTTTTTTTTTTTTTTTTTTTAGTAGAGATGAGATCTCACTATACTATGCAGGCCACAAACTTATTTTAATTGATACAAAAATTAATTAAGGTAGTATTTCAATTGGAGATGTTAGAAATGGTTTTATGTAAGAGTTAACCTGTGAGTTAGCAAGAATTTTAATAGGTATGAGTGAAAATGAAGGAAGAAAGGATGAATGAAAGCAGGCAAGTAAAATGAGGTAAACTGGGAGAGTTAGAATAACAGCTCTACTGGGAAATCATATTGGAAGTTTAATTGGAGCCATGCTGTTGGTGACCATGTGTGCCAGACTGAGTAATCTGAATCAGTACATAGTACATAGTTCATTAAACCCTGGGAAAATGGAAAATACTTTGAAAATGGGGAGTGCGAAGGAGGTGGCATGGCTAAATTTGTGTTTTGGAGCTTGGCAGAAAAATATAGGAATTCTTAAAATCAAAATCTATTAGTGGGCTTCAGTAGCTTAAAAACTTTTAGAAAATTGATTTGTTTTGTGGGACAAGTTTTATATCTTTTGTCAGTTTCTTTAGAAAACCATGATGATTCAACAGTTTAACAATTATTGGGACCTGTTGGGAGGCAGTGTTCCATGAATAACTCGTTGCATCTACATATTCAGAGCTTTCTAAGCAAAGAGTGCTGCCACCTAAGTTAAAAGTTGATTGAATAGGGAATAATCCTTTGAAGTCAGAGACAGATACTTCCAGAGACATGTAGCGATGTGTATCTCCCTGTGTCCATTTGTTTATATCTCAGGGTGGTAAAGCAGTGACATTTGTCTCCACTCTGAGAAACAACTTGTTTAGATTCTGTAACAAAGGTTTCTTTCTCTCTCAGGAAGCATAGGCAGTTTTGCTAGTAGCTCCTGCAGAGGAGCTATTTTCATAACTTGGAGCCTCCTCTCCTGTGGTGTGAAGCTTGCTGCATGACATCTTGTAGCAGTATCATGGGGAACAAGTTCCTCTGTGAGAAAATAATCTTTTCCCCAACCAAAATACTTGTGATTAGGTATATATGTATGTACGTATATAGCTCTGGCATACTAATTTTTGAGCTAGCAAAGTAATATCTCAGACTCTTTATAGTTTTGAACTAAACAGAATCAAATAGAAATTAAATACTGGAATAATACTGAGTATCACAACTGAGTAAGATTACTTCCATTATACAAGTATGTCTCAACATTATTCAATCTATTGATATACTTCATTACATGAAAAGATTGAAAAAATAATGCAATCATATTATTAAAATTCAAAATAATTTGATAAAATGTTGCATTCATTACCAATAAAAAACCCCTTAAACTAAAAAATAAGAAATTTTAACTCTATTACTATAAGCCACAGGTAGAAACCTACTATAAACATATTTAAGAGAGACAAAAACAAACATTTTAATATACTTAGCAAAGAAGAAAGATTCACATCATTGGAGCCCTACTGCAATAATACATAATGAAATAGTAGAAAAATTGTTATTATAATGAGTAATAAAACATGGATACCTGCTATAATTCCTTTATATTTTTCTATAAAATACTATAATCCTAGCTAACTCTGAAGATAACACTGTCAATATTTGTAGATTAAATAATTATTATATGAAAATATAGTTTTCAAAGTGTGTCCCTAAACCAGCAGCAGCGACATGTCCTAGACTTACTAGAAATGCATTGTCTCAGGCTCTGTCACAGACCTGCTGAACCCAGTGATTTGTGCTGTAACAAGCATCCTGGGTAATTCTGATGCATCCTAAAATATGAGAACTACTAATATAGAAAATTCAAGAAATTTTAATACACTTCAAGATAATTAAAGAGAATAAACCAAAATAATCTTAGAACAATGCAAAATCCATAAAATACACCTGAAAAATAGCTTTACAAATACATGTATTAATATCTCACTAAATGTCAGAAAGATATACAGAGCTAAAACTTTGTAAACTATGTGAGATATATCAACATCACCAGTATATAAAAAATACTCAACACAAAACAAAGAGATAAAATATATGAAGAAAACAAATGAATGACCTATCAAATATGTAAAAATATTCCAAATCAAACACTCTTGAAAATTAATGCAACATTATAACTTTTTTTATTCATTAGATTGACAACACTAAAAGACCTAATACCCAGTATTGTCTAGGCCATAGGAAAATTCACACTCTTTGAAGTTATTGTGGAATTGTAGATTGTTAAAATTTCTCCTAGAAAAGGGGTAATTTAGCATTACTCATTAAAATTAATGTCAGATTTGTTCTTTGCCCCAAAATTTATATTTCTAGGATGTTATTCTATAAGGATTCTTAAACATGTGTAAAAACATGAACTTATGTGTGTGAATCAAAGTATTATTCAGTGAGAGCAAAACATGGCAAGAACCGAAGTAAACTTTAAGAGGAAAATTATATAATAAATTTATGTGTGTGTGCATGCAAATGTGTAGAAATGGAGCTAGCAGAAATGACCTCAGAAAAATGAATAATTCATTAATAGAAGGGGAAAAAAGAAACAGCATAACCAATTTGAGAAAGAGAATGTTTCTCATTCCAGCCTCATTGATCAATTTCAAGACCCCATCTTTGCTCATGGGCCTTTGGACTGGGTAGGGGCATGTGCCCCAGAAATTGAGATTCATGGATCAGATGCAGCTTGTTCATCTTGTTTGCTGGTACAGGAAATGATGTGGAGCTCTTCCAATGGATTCAGAAAGAGTCACAAGTGGAGATTCAATTTAAGTGGAGTTTAGCTGTCACTGAAACGGAAGAAGAGCTCATGTAAATGAGTTTAAAATGATAGCACTTAAGAGCCTTCATAATGAAGGAATGTACTCCAACTTAGATAATAGGACCATTTTAATAGATAATTTGGTCACTTTTCTGATTTCTTACTATGTTCACCACATTCATGAATACATTTCTCTAAAGGCTTTACATATGCAGCTATTGAAACAAGACAAAGAAAGTCAACCACACAATAGCAATGAATACCTCTATCCTTATTATATCTGAAATAGGTTTAAGAATTATTATAACTAAATGTACTAACATTAAACATGTTCAAAATATATAGCTACTGGATTTTATGAATAAGTGTCGCAAATTACAAACATAAGTGACTTTTGCTGATAGAAAAAACACAGCAGAACTTTTGTTTTTAAAAATACTCACATTTTAGAATAATTTGTGTGTGTTAAGTTATTCTGAGGTGAGAATAGCAGCAACTGCCCAATTCTAGATCACAAAAATTGTGCACCTATTTTCTCTTCTAATGCTATAGGATTAGCTGTTACATTTAAATCTTTGATCTATATTGAGTTAATTTTTGTGTAGTATAAAACAGTTGTCCAATTTCATTCTTTTGCACATGGATTTTCAGTTGTCCCAGCCTTGCTGAAAACACTGTTCTTTCCCTGGTTGAATTGTTGCAGCACCTATGTTGAAAATAAATTGACCATAAATGTGAAGTTTTGTATCTGGATTCTCAAACATAGGCCATTATACAAGTACAATATTGTCTAATTATTGTAGTGTTGTGGTAAGTTTTGAAATCAGAAATAGTGATTCCACCAAATTTGTTCTTTCTCCAGATCATTTTGGCCATTCTGGATCCTTCAAATTTTCATATAAAATTAAGGATTAACTTGTCAATTTCTTTAAAGAAACCATCTGAGATTTTGACAGGGATTACTTCAAATACATAAATAAAATTGGAAAGTACTAATACATTCTAAATACTAACATTTTCTTGATGATGCAAATGCCTTAGTTCATGGGCATATTGATCTTGTGTCCTGCAATCTTGTTGAACTAATTTCTTAGTTTTAATAACATTCGTGGATTCTTTAGTATGATCTATATATGTATTAGTCTGTTTTCATGCTGCTGATAAAGACATACTTACGACCGGGTAATTTACAAAGAAAAAGAGGTTCAATGGACTCATTGGAAGCTAGGAAGGCCTTATAATCTTGGTGGAAGGTGAAGAGGGAATGAGAACCAAGTGGAAGGGGTTTCCCCTTATACAACCATCAGATCTCGTGAGACTTACTCACTACTGTGAGAACAATATGGAGGAAACTGCCCCCATGATTCAATTATCTCCCACTGGGTCCCTCCCACAACACGTGTGAATTATGGGAGCTACAGTTCAAGATGAGATTTGGGTGGGGACACAGACAAACCATATCATTGTGCCCCTGGCCCCTCCCAAATCTCATATCCTCACATTTTAAAACTAATCATGCCTTCCCAACGGTCCCCCAAAATCTTAACTCATTTCAGCAATAACTTAAAAGTCCACAGTTCAAAGTCTTATCTGAGACAAGGCGAGTCCCTTCTGCCTATGGGCCTGTAAAATCAAAACCAAATTAGTAACTTCCTAGATAAAATGGGGGTACAGGCATTGGATAAATACAACCATTCCAAATGGAAGAAACTGGCCAAAAAGAAGGGGATAAAGAACCCATGCAAGTCCAAAATCCAGCAGGGCAGTCAAATCTTAAAGCTCCAAAATGATCTCCTTTGACTCCATGTCTCACATCCAGGTCATACTGATGCAAGAAGTAGGCTCTCCTGCCAGTCAATGCCCCAGTGAGGACCCTGTGTGGGGGCTCCAACCCCACATTTCCCTTCCACACTGCTGTAGCAGAGGTTCTCCATGAGGACACTGCCACTGCAGCAAACTTCTACTGGACATCCAGGCATTTCCATACATCTTCTGAAATTTAGGCAGAGCTTCCCAAACCTCAGTTCTTCATTTCTGTACACCTGCAGGCTCAACACTGCATGGAAGCTGCCAAGGGTTGGGGCTTGGACCCTCTGAAGCCATGGCCCAAGCTATATCTTGGCCCCTCTTAGCCATGACTAGAGCAGCTTGGATGCAGGGCACCAAGACCCTAGTTTGCACATACCAAGGGGGCCCTGGGTCCAGCCTATGAAACCAGTTTTTTCTCCCAAGTCTCTGGGCCTGTGATGGGAGGGGCTGCTGCAAAGGTCTCTGATGTGCCCTGGAGATATTTCCCCATTGTTTTGGCTATTAACATTTGGCTCTTTGTTATTTATGCAAATTTCTGCAGCCAGCTTGAATTTCTCCTCAGAAACTGAGTTTTTATTTTCTGTCACCTCAGGCTGCAAATTTTCTGAACTTTTATCTGTTTTCCTTTTAAAACTGAATGCTTTTAACAGCACCCAGTCACCTCTTGAATGCTTTACTGCTTAGAAATTTGTTCTGCTACATACCCTAAATCATCTCCCTCAAGTTCACAATTCCACAAATCTCTAGGGCAAGGGCAAAATGCCACCAGTCTCTTTGTTAAAACATGGCAAGAGTCACCTTTATTCCAGTTTCCAACAAGTTCCTCATCTCCATCTGAGACCAATTCTGCTTGGATTTCATTGTCCATATCATTGTCAGTATTTAGATCAAAGCCATTCAACAAGTCTCTAGGAAGTTCCAAACTTTCTCACACCTTCCTATCTTCTTCTGAGCCCTTCAAACTGTTTCAGCCTCTGCCTGTTACCCAGTTCCAAAGTCGCCCCCACATTTTGGGGTATCTTTACAGCAGTGCCCCACTACCTTGGTACCAATTTACTGTATTAGTTTGTTTTCATGATGCTGATAAAGATATACCTGAGACTGGGTAATTTACAAAGAAAAAGCAATTCAGTGGAATCACAGTTCCACGTGGTTTGGAAGGCCTCACAATCATGGCAGAAGGTGAAAGGCACATCTCACACGGCAGCAGGCAAAGAGGAAATGAGAGCCAAGGGAAAGGGGTTTCTCTTACAGAACCATCAGATCTCATGAGACTTATTCAATACCATGAGAACAGTATGGAGGAAACTGCCCCCATGATTCGATTATCTCCCATTGGGATCCCTCCCATAACACGTGGGAATTATGGGAGCTACAATTCAAGATGAGATTTTGGTGGAGACACAGGCAAACCATATCAATATATAAGATAATGTCTTCTGTAAATAGACAATAAGTTTGAGCATTTCTCCTCCTTGCTCTCTCTGCTGAGTTACCACTTATTCTCCACATCCATCCACTGAATGTTACAGCCCCTGTCAAGCAGCTCTGACTATGGCTATTTTCTATGTGTGCTACTAATCAGTCTCTCTCTTTGTCCCTTTAGGCCCATGGGTGCCAATGACTTTTTGATTTTTTTAGCCCTAAGGGACCACATCAACTATTATACATTTCTTCTAACCTTGCCCATACAATTTTCCTACCTTAGAATATCTTTTAAATTATATGTTAATGTACTAATATGTATAAAAATCTAGGACATAGTATAAAATGATAAAAATAATTTGCATTGTTCAAAAATATATTACTTTTTTCAATGCAAAATATGGGAAAACTTAAATATCTAAGGTCCTAAATCCTATACTATTGCTAATTTGCCTTTTAAGGATTTAGAAATATTAATGCAAAGCACAGTGAAACAATATGTAACATTTATACTTAGAATCACTATTTTGAGAAATTTCTAACCTTAGTGTAGGTTGGGAATTCTAAATCTATTAAAACGTCATGAGTAATGCTGCATTTGTCTTTCAATAGTTATATATGTAAAGCAAATACAATAATTAGCTTTAGAGTCAGAACAAAATTTTTGTGAATTACATATTAGCTGTAATTTAAATTAATACACATGCCTTAATTTTGAGAGCAGAAAATGCCAGGCTTGAATAACTATCTATAAGTGACATGTCAAAATAATTCATATTAAAGTATTACATATACTTCAATATCCTCAAACATATCAATTTTACAATAGCTTCTGTTGAAATTCATCATAATTTTCAAAGAAAATCAGGCATAGAACAATTATTCTGTCCTTATCATTGTTTTAGTGTCTTAGAAATAAGCCAGTTATTGAGTGAGACAGATTTTGAAAGAAAAAAGAAGGCATTGTAAAACAGCACCTTATGCGGAAGAATTACAGATTTTAATTTAAAAACATTATGCTTACATTTCAATAGCTGACATTTTTCACTTTTATATAAAATTTTAATAATTGGTGTTATGAAAAACACACTTGATAATAAATAAGATTTTGCATTTAAAATCTATTAAATTTTTATTACTTTCTCAAATCCAGGAAGAAGGTATTTTTCCATATAAGGTAAATATTTTCCCTCCTGTTGTTGCTCCAGTGCTATTTCTTATAAGAAACTCAAGCTCTTTAGCATTTGTGTCTGCATTATGAAATTTACTACTTATTTATTTATTTATTTTTTTACTATTATCATGTCAGTTTCATTTCGTTTTCTCCACCTCCTCTCGATAATTCAGCCTGTAGAGATGTTTTGCTAAGCCTGTGGAACATTCTTTCCTTTTTTTTTTTTTTTTTTTTGAGACGGAGTCTCGCTCTGTCGCCCAGCCTGGAGTGCAGTGGCCGGATCTCAGCTCACTGCAAGCTCCGCCTCCCGGGTTCCCGCCATTCTCCAGCCTCCAAGTAGCTGGGACTATGGGGGCCGCCACCTCGCCCGGCTAGTTTTTTGTATTTTTTAGTAGAGACGGGTTTCACCGTGTTAGGCAGGATGATCTCGAGCTCCTGACCTCGTGATCCACCCGTCTCGGCCTCCCAAAGTGCTGGGATTACAGGCTTGAGCCACCGCGCCAGGTCAGGAACATTATCTTTCAAAACATGCAGCCAATTGTGCAGAGGTCTGTATCTTTGTTGCTTTGATATTTCCAAGCTAGAAGAATGCAAATGTCATTATTGAGGATCGCTTTGGAAAGATCTTAAATCAAGGTTAATTCCATCTTTTTGTATGAGGAATGATTGTCCGTGGACACTAGGAAAGTGAAGACACATAGAATCCCTGGGCCCACGTATGTTGATTATAAGAAGGTTGCAGGACCCGAACAATGATGCTATGTCTGTGGATAATAAATACAGATGACTTTATAGCTTCCAAAATATGTTTCAGAAACATAATTTTATTTTATATCATAGCCCACATTTAATTAACAAACATATAGTTGCAAAACTTTCCCCAAAACTCACATATACCTAAATTCATAGCATTCTAAAAACAATTGCTAAACCATCCATGTGGTAGTTGCCAAATGATGGCTCCAAACTGTTCTGCTGACATTAATGCATTACCCGTTATATAAAAAAAGGGACGAGGATGAGAGGGGAGAGGGGAGTGAGAGAGTTTATTTTAAGGGAGTAGTGTGAATGGCATTCCATTTATCCATCACCATCTGTGGCTGAAAGGAAGAGGACGTTTATATTTTAGCTTAAGTCAAGTGAGGAGGGGAATTTCAGGAGAATAAACACACACACACACACACACACACACACACACACACAAACTCTCTCTCTCTCTCTCACATGTACAACAAAACAAAACAAAGCCTTTGAGACCTTGATTTAAGCCCAGGATTTCAGGAGACAGGAGTATGTTGTAGCTTACTGAACAAGGATACAGCGATCTATGTGTTTTATAATGACAAAGCAAAAGCACAGATTTCCCAAGGACTAGATTTAAGAACATGCTAGGCTCGTGTTATTGTAAAAGGGATCTTGATCAAGATGACCATCAAGAGAGAAAACAACTCCAACAAGAGCAAGAGACAAGGTGAAGTCCAATGGCTCACTTTCAAAAATAGTGGCTAAAGGACCTCAGAAAGAATCTGAGTAACCTTCACTATCATCCTACTGGAAGACAATTCCACTTTCAACATTCATTCACCAAGTCCAGAGAGTACCAACACTATCTCTGGTGTGCCATACACATAAGCCTGTGTTCACTACTCCAAGTATCAGCTTACCTGGGCCCTGCATATTAGGCAAGGTAGCAGAAGAGAAAGTAAGGCAAGGAGAAGGAAACAAAGCCATCACATTCCTCCCTCCACTGCAGGCTCCTAACACTGGAGTAAGCCCAAATTAGGGGAGACAAGAAATGTTAAACAGATTCATGTTTGTCATTGGACGTTTTATAATGGATTGGACTATGTATTGGTACTGAATGAGTAGGACCATTTGAAATGTCAAAACATCAATTGCTGAGCATGTAATTATCAGGAGTGGTATATTCTGCTAGAGATTTTATTTAGTGAGACAGAGAAGAAAAAAGAATAAAGTTGCTTTCTCCTGCATAGTAGTGAATCCAGGATGATTTTTTTTCTTAATGAAACAGTACTTTTCACATCCTCCTGTTTAGAGAAATTCACATCAATGCTTTTCCCACAATATAAAATACATATGTGTTTTGGCACTTACAAACACTGAGGAGCAGCAATTTCCTTTTTTCCCCCATCATGTTTTTTGACAAATCAAGGTATCCCTAATCAGTTGATCATTGCCAACATGCATTAGCACTAGCTCAGCCCAGACTTATTGCAATTAGGTTACTTCACAAGTTGAACACATCCCCTGGTGGATTTTAATAAAACGGGACGTTTCCATGAACCTCTAGTTGTAGTATGTTCAAAAAGAACATGTTATCAAAAATGTTAGGGATTTAAACTTTTATATACATATTATGTGTTAAATTAACATTTCAATACAAATACAATAGAAAAAGGGGAGCAGATACAAAAAGAAACTGGCAATAAATAGATTTTTTTACATGTTATCAATATACGAAAATATTTTAATAAAGTACTGAATATGTTTGAAATATCAAGTTCTACTAATGTGTTAAAAGCTTGTTTTGAGTAGTTAGGATGCTCAAAATGCTGATAACATCTGCAACACATAGCCTGTGCTGGATGTTTACATATCTGGTCCTACTTATTTATGAGAAAAATAAGAAAAAAAGAAAGAAGTAGAAATTAAAAGGGTAAGGAAGCCAAAAAGACAGGCAATGAAGAGATAAACTCTATTATAGTATAATTATTTATTTCAGATGTAAAGTTGTATTACGTATTCTTTTTAAGTCTATACATCCTCCAGCAGCAAATGTACTCCTACTTTTAGGATTATAAATCAAAACTATTTATTGAGAAACTGTCATAAGCCAGGCACTATATTTCAAGCTATAATTCTTTTACTATTTGAAATAAGGTTTAACCAGAAGGTTTACATGGAGTTAAAAAGTGACCAAATATTTAAAGTGACTCAAACTGAATATGCTTTGTTTAGTTCAGGTCTGTTAAACATCAAGCGTGGACATGCCAACGTTGCTTGAGTTCAGCACTGAACTCGGTCAGCTATCTCCTGCTGATAAATAACAAAGAGGCAAAGATGACATTGAAACAAATGATCCTGAGAAGGTGAAGGTTGAGCCCCGTTGAAGCACATCCATAAACTTACCATAAACTTATACACACACACACACACACACACACACACAGGCCCCAAGTCACTCAGTCACTTCATAGGAAATAACTTCAACTACCAATGTGTATATTTTGGGAAATAAACATGGAAGAAGATAGGTCAGAGTCAGTTTAGTGTCAAAAAATGCCTATATTACTTGGCTCTTCTTTAAATACGATACTTGGGTTAGGAACAAAGACTCTGCTGGAAAAGCAGTTTAATTATCACCAACCTTCTCAAAGCAAAGGACAAAACAACTACTGTGGGATTTCAAATCTGTCAGCAATCTCTCTTATACTTCACTCATCACAAGGCCCCTGGATTTCACAAGCACGAGGCCTCACCCACTTCAAAGACCATGGGGAAACCCACTTCAACAAAAGTCTCCTTTGAGCCTACATGGAGTGATTTTACTTTTTTCTTACTCTTCATCCCAGAAGTTAATTCCAGAGTTGGTTGATGCAATAATCTCGAACAATAGACTGCAAACCTAAACACTTATTGGCTGACTTTATCCCATTTGAAATGCATAAAGTTACTGTGATTCAAGTTATGCCCTAGGTGTTGATTTTTTATGAGCCTATAATCCTGGAGATGTAACATTTGATTTGGTTCACATGGTGTCTGTAAGAGTACCTTGCAGTGATAGAAAATTAGAAACAACATTTATAAATAATTGCCAGGTTTCAAGGACTTCTCATCCATCCCCATGACATAAATCCTGGAATCTACAGCATGTATATTTGAAATACATTACCATAAAATATTTGTAATTACTTTTTAAATTCTCTCGGACGTGTCTTGGTGTCAGAAATATAGTATTTATTTATTATTAGTTATTTTTCTCTCTGTTCATTTCTCTTTGTGCATTTTCAGAGAATAACACTTGACCTAAACATTTGCATTTTTAACGTATTTATAGTAAAAAGAACTGATAATTTGCCACACAAGACATTATACTGATCTTCACCACAAGAAATAGATGCTATGTATCTGTGTACCTACTGTGATACAAACGAAGAAAGTAAAATGTGGAGCAAATAGATAGTTTGTTCAAGGTAACACTGAAGGAAAGCCAGCACTCAGGATTCTCACTCCATTGCCTGTTTGCTTAAAAATATCTTAAGCTGCCCATCTATCAACTGGAGCTCAGTTCAAATCCATCCTCCTTCTTGATTCCTTCTGTGACCTCTCGGACTCCAAATCCTTTGTGGCATCCCTAACACATTGGCTGTGTCATTTATTTAGAACTTATCATGTACCATTTTCCGTTGTCAGTTATCTAAGCTGACTAAAATTTCTGGTAGGCAGATCCTAAATCTTGGATTATCAAGGACCTACACCCAATGTCATCCCTAAGACTCAAAGCTAAGCAGTTACCTGATTTTAAAACCTCTTTAGAAGAAGCAAAACTGGAGTATATAAAAAGTTTTTCTAAATATAGTTTTGAATAATAGGGTCATAGATTTAGTATCATTAATGTTTGTGTATAAGGAAAAGAAACCAAAGGGTTTATTTACTTTTGCATCTTATAACTATCCAAGTCATATCCATCAAAAGTAGGTACTGATTACAGACCAATGTTTCACAAGCCCCAGTGAGCACGGATTGCTTAACACAGACAGAAATTCTTCTTCCCTAATACATAGACTGAGAAACAGAAATGATTAACAAAGGCCTACCCTCCAGCAGCCAAACTCTTTGGAAGTTTGGAAGTAAAGGATACCTATATCACGTTTCTTTTGATGTTAGGAATGAGGACTCCAGACTAACACAGATTGTATTTTCCCTGGTACTAATCATCATTTCCTCAAATTTTCCAATTCCAACCACTAGATGTCATGCAGAGACCACAAAGTAGAACATCTTAGTGGTTCCCCTCCCCCCCCCCCCCACATCAAGCATTACCAATTTTATGAACTTCAACATTTAAGGTGGTTTTGAAAAATGTTAAGAGACAGGCATTAAAGACACAGGTCAGTGCAATTTATTTCACAGGCTGGGTGCACAGACATTAGGGCAAAAATACATAGAGTGAAAAGTACTACGTCATGCATTGCAAAGCATTATTTCCGGAATCTGAAAAATTCATGCAAGTGGGTTCCAAAAAAAAAAAAAAAAAAAAAGATAGATTCTAAAGCTTCCCATCTTTAGCAATCATGTACTTTATTTACCCTGGTAGACAAAACTGGAATTCAAGAAAATGGAAAGAAAGAGTATGTAAGTATATAATAGAAAAAAATAAAAAGTTTTTGGATTAAATACTAGCTTGGACATGTGCTAATTGAGTAAACCTGCTGTAATACTTAACTTCTGTAAGTAACTGTTTCCTGGTCTGTGAAATGAGAATATCTGACATGTAATAATTGGGAAGTTTCAATAAAACATTGTGTATATATATACTATATGTATTATGTTATATAAAGTGTATATATATATATATATCAGGACCTCAGAAGAGAGAGTTACAGATTCTGGAGTCAGCAAGTTATGAGTGAGAGGTGAAGCAGTTGAAAGAGGACTAAGTTGTCCAAAAAGACTGCAGCAGATTGGAAAAAAAAAAAAAAAAATAGAGCATCTGGCTTTAGGCGTAGGAAGATTTCAGAAATGGGTAAGCAAAAGATAAGAAAGAATCTACAGATACCAGTTTGGGTGTATAAGTAAAAAGATAATTTTAAAATCATTTCTTTATTGTTTATAATTAGATATGCCTCCACTAGTGGGAAATGAGAATAAGAAGATAGAAAAAAAATTGGCCTATTGAGAATAAAAATTCTCAAGTAGGTGAAAGGAGATGGGATCCAGACCTGGAAAAGGCTGATTGGAAAGCTAAAGGATCCCTCCAAACATACAATTAAAAATACAAACAATAATAAATCAAAAGAAGTTTAAGGAAGGCCAACAGAGTTTGAAGAAATAATACAGCATCTCATCCACCACCACACAAAACTAGTTTTTTAATCAAGAGAAAACTTATAAAATAGGAATCATGGCCTTTATTCCTAAGAGCCATACTAGATGTAAAAATCTCTCTAAAGTATATGACACATATTGAAATATACACATATACATACACACATACACATATGCATATATGTTTTTGAAAAACAAAATTATGAAACATTTTTCTTTTTTATGCATCTTTTGCTTGTATCAGTAAATCCTACAGTCAGCTTACAATGAAGGCCAGTTTTTCTCAAACACCATAATGCTCTGCCTAAATCATTCATTTTAAAAATGATGGGTAAAACTTTATGAATAAAATGAAGTATACTTTATGTTAAATTATTTTGAATTCTCTATATTTAAAAATAATATTGAGATTATGACTCCAGTAAACAAAACTGAAATGCTAAAGATTACATTTAAATAACACATTGTTTATTATTATTATTTTCTTATTTTAAATTTTATTTTAAGTTCTGGGATACATGTGCAGAACATGCCGGTTTGTTACATAGGTATACCTGTGCCATGGTGGTTTGCTGCACCTATCAAACTGTCATGTAGGTTTTAAGCCTCACATGAATTAGGTATTTGTCCTAATGCTCTCCCTCTCTCCCCTTGCCCCCCACCCCCAAACATAGCACACTAAAACATCAAGTATTGTAATTTGCAGTTTGTGATACACCATGTAGGCTAGAATAAGAAGCATTTTAAGTATGAAATAGGAAGATATAGAGAAATTAATTAATTTGTAAATTTAATCTTAAAATTTCAATTCATGTTTATATTTTAATAATGCTTATAGTTTAATATTAGCTATCGATGTTTTATCTATAAAGGTAGACTATGAAATTTACTTTTTAAATATTTAAACTTCCTTAGTTTTCAAGATTTTCCAAATCATGCACATATTTGATGATTTTTATTATTCATTTAGGTAACTAGGTAAATATTGTTCAAAACGACTACATTAATTTTATGTTTTTAGTAATGATTTACTCCCCAGAAGGTATATGTTTCCACCTTAAATTCCTGTAAATAAAATTCTTGTGATACCTTCTTAAAAAGTAAGAGAAAAGAAAGACAGAGAAAACTGATTCATTTCTACTTGGAGCTGATTTCAAATACGTAAACCCCAACTACGTAATTCTGTACACAGGGATCTCATTGTTTATTTTTATAGTTGCTGCTTTATTTAAAATTTTGTCTCTAAAGTTTATATTTGGCAAGACAAATAACAAAAATAAGCTGGTTTATAATTTTTCTTATTCTAAGGTGTGCATGTGTGTATGTGTAAGTATGTTTTAATTTCTAATGGCCTGTCCAGGTGAAGTTATCACTCCTGGAGACATGGCAACCCATATGAGAATGTTTATATACCCTGGGGTGCAGAAGATCAACCAAGCCCAAATCCTAATTTAAATCACCTTTACCTTTGAAATGTTAAAACTGTATGTCTTCTTCAGTTTCTCTCTGCTCCTCCTTTTCTCCTATGCTCTTGCTCAGAAAACATTTAATTTCAACTCAGGTGTATTTATTAAAAAGAATCCTTCTATTTTAATTTTCTGAAAGTCATTGGAAGCAGATCCTGTGTACTTATAAAATTCCACAATAAAACATTTACTTTTGTAAGCTGTGTGTATCTAGATGGTGATATTATTGTTAGGAAATAAAATGAGAGCATTTGGTAACTATGGCAACATGATATGTTTCAAAAGAAATATGAACTCTTTTTCCTTGAAGAAATTAGATATTTTCCTTGACTGGTACTTAGGGATCCAAGTCTAGAAGAGAAATAGGATTTTTTAAAGCTCACTATTTTAGTCCCTTTTTTTTTTTTTTTTTTGGAAATTTTTCACTTAGCCACATCTGACAAAATAAAAGATTAAATTTGAGGCTGCAGAAACAAAATTGCTGTTGTAATTTGCCAGCACCTAGTCCATGTTAGGGTAAGCAAACACAGTCAATTCCCATTTATCTAAAGTTTAAGCAATAATAATTTTCAAAAATGGAATTTCTTTTTTACCTTATTATTTTTTCTCTAAAACGCTCAAAATGAGAATGTATTAGTCTAGTCTTATGCTGCTGATAAAGACACACTGAAGACTGGACAATATACAAAGGAAAGAAGTATAATGGAGAACTCACAGTTCCACATGGCTGGGGAAGCCTCACAATTGTGGCAGAAGACAGGGAGGTGCAAGTCACATCTACGTGGAAGGCAGCAGGCAAAAAGATAGTTTGTGCAGAGAAACGTTTTTAAAACTATCAAATCTCGTGAGACTTATTCACTGTCATGAGAACAGCGTAGGAAAGATCCACCCGCATAATGCAATCACCTCCCACCGGGTTCCTCCCAGGACATGTGGGAATTGTGGGAGTTACAATTCAAGATGAGATTTGGGTGGGGACACAGCCAAACCGTATCAGAGACTATTCCTTATATAGAGATATGTTGAAAAATGTTATTTCTGGTTTCAGTCATTACGCAATAATAGAGTCCAACTTCTAAGTCAATAGTTTTAAACGAACGATTTGTTTATACCACAAAGATTCCAAAATGCTATGTGACTGTGAATTATCGTCCTAATCAGATTAATTTCTTGGTATAATTTTAGGGTTAGTGTGTATTATTTGTGTATGGGTTCTGTGAAAATTATACAGTAAAATATGCCTGTAGCCATCAGCCTATAACAGGAGATCTCATTGTGAGCTCAAGGAAGAGGTAAACACACTGAAATTTCTATATTGGTGCAGGGTGATGGTAATTGCAAGAAAGGGCTTGAATAAAACAGTAGTATAAAACTCAATCTGATACAAAGAAGTCAGAGGCAAGACAAAAATAGTTTATAAATATAAAATAAGGAATCAAATCTAAGCTTGCATGTGAATAAGATAAAAAAATTACGAAATTCATGTTCAGTCTGGTAGGAGTGATCTAGACAAAAGACGAAAAAAGACTGACTATGTCAGTAATTTTGTGGGACTATTATGACTTTTAAAAATATTTGATCTTTTGAACATCTCACAGGATAAAATATTGGATTAATTAGAATATTTAGTTGACTGAAACACCCATTTTCCTACTCATTTTAAAAAACTGAATTTTAGTATATAAGTATAGATTAATGAATGTATACACAAACACAGAGAAAGAGAAAGAGAAAAAAACATTCTCTGCATATTGCTGCTTCTTGCAAGAATGTAAGAACAAAGGTTTTTCTTCATGTCTCTCTCCAATTAAGTTAAAGATGGTGGAACTGCATGCTCGTTGCTATCATAATAGCTTCTGCATAACATTTTGTTCACAGTTGGAAAAAACAAATGAGCAAATAAACATTGAGATGTAAAAGCAGTGTACCACTACCTTTAGTGGCCCAGCCTTTATTAGGTGAGAGAGTGTTTTGATGTGTATATTATCTTCTGCTCTATAAGGTAGTTTACTTTCACCTGCTTAGATGGGAATAGATAGATAGATAGATAGATAGATAGATAGATAGATAGCCAGCCAGCCAGCCAGATTAGATATATAGACATACAGGTAGATGGATAGATAGCGTCATAGTCCATTTTGTGCTAATATAGCATACCTTAGACTGGGTAATTTACAAAGAACAAAGACTTATTTCTTGCAGTTCTGGAGGCTGGGAAATCCAAGGTTGAGGAACCTGTATGTAACAAGGACTTTCTTTCTATGTCATCCCATGGTGGAAGGCAGAGGAGCAAGAGAGCGTGTATGCATGTGACAGAGGAATAGGAATAGTGCTGAACTCATCCTTTTATCAAGAACTCACTTCCTGGGTAGCTAACCTGCTCTCAAGATAATGGCATTAATCAATTCATTCAGCAGAGCACTTGTAACCTAATTACCTCTTAACAAAAACATTTTTGTCAACTAAAGTACAGTGTCCGTGAAACAAATATAATTCATTTATATCATATATAAAGTAACTTAGGTTAGCACATTTTCTTCTCTACCAACTTCAGTGAGGTTGTGTCACACATGTGAAATACAGTTATTTTTTTTTTTTTTTTTTTGCTTAGTTGGTGTCAGGGATTTCCAGACACACTATGTTTCTTTTAAAATTTGCATACATTAAGGTTTACGATTTCTTCTGTAAAGTTCTGTTGGTTTCGACAAATACATAATGCCATGTATCCACCATTACAGTATCATACAGCATAGTTTTATTAACAGAAGAATCCTTTGTGCATCAATTATTCTTCCATCCTCCTTCACTCCCCACAAATATTTGGGGACCCCTGATAGGTTTCCTTCTTGTGAAATGTCACATAATCAGAATCATTCATCTGTATCCTTTTCAGATTGGCTTATTTCAGTTAGAAATTTCCATTTAAGCTTCTTTCGTGTTTTTTTCATGGTTTGACTGCTCATATCTTTTTATCATTGAATATTATCTCACCATATGGATGTATCACAGACTATCTGTTCACCTCTTGGGGAGCGTCTTGATTGTTTCCAGTTTGGGGTAATTTTGAATAAAACATCTATAAAAATATAAATAGAATTTTTGTGGGCAAAAATTAACAAATCAGTTTCATAAAAATCTAGGAGCATGATAGCTGAATTGTATGTTTAGCTTGATAAGAAATTGAGGCCGGGCGCAGTGGCTCACACCTGTAATCCCAGCACTTTGGGAGGCCGAGGTGGGTGGATCATGAGGTCAGGAGATCAAGACCATCCTGGCTAACACGATGAAAGCCCGTCTGTAGTACAAATACAAAAATTAGCCGGGAGTGTGATGGGCACCTGTAGTCCCAGCTACTCGTGAGGCTGAGGCAGGAGAATGGCGTGAACCCAGGAAGCGGAGCTTGCAGTGAGCTGAGATCGCGCCACTGCACTCCAACCTGGGCGACAGAGCAAGACTCTGTCTCAAACAAAAAAGAAAAAAAAAAAATTGAAAAGCTCAGGAGGCTGAGGCAGGAGAATGTCATGAACTCGGGAGGCAGAGCTTGTACTGAGCCAAGATTGTGCCACTGCACCCCAGATGGGGCGATAGAGCAAGACTCCTTCTAAAAGGAAAGAAGAAAGAAAAAAAGAAAGAGGGGGAGAGAGAGAGAGAGAGAAAGAAAGGAAGGAAGAGAAAGAAGGAAAGAAAGAGAGAGAGAAAGAGAGAGAGAGAGAAAAAGAAAGAAAGAAAGAAAGAAAGAAAAAGAAAGAAAGAAAGAAAGAAAGAAAGAAAGAAAGAAAGAAAGAAAGAAAGAAAGAAAGAAAGAAAGAAAAGAAAGAAATTGAAAAGCTGTCTTCCAAGGAGTCTGTACAGTTTTTCATTTCCACCAGAAAAGAATGAGAGTTCCTGTGACTCTGCATTCTTCTCAGTATTACGTATTATCAGATTTTTAGATTTTAGCAATTGTAATAAATAAGTCATGGTTCCTAATTGTTTTAATTTGCAATGTTCTAGTAACAAATGATGTTAACCATCTTTGTTTTCTATCTGTATATCTTCTTTGATGAGATGTCTATTTAAATCTTCTGCCAACTTTCAAATGTGGTTGTTTTCTTTTAGTTGAGTTTTCAATGTTTATTGTATATTTTGGATACAAACCTTTTATCATATGCATGTCTTGCAAATTTTCTCCCAGTCTATTACATTTTTAAAATTATCCTAGCAGTGACTTCCACAGAGCTGAAGTTTTTGATTTTGGTAACATCTAAGCTTTCACAGAATTTTTTTGTGGTTGTATCTGAAATCTTATGGTCAAATTCAAGGTCACCTAAATTTTCTCCTATATTTGTAGTTTTGCATTTAAAACTATGTTATATTTTAAGTTGATTTTTTGTGAAGCTCTGAGGTTCGCATGTCCAGGTCATTTTTTTTATGTGTGTGCAGAAGGATATCCATTGTTGCAGCACCATTTATTGCATTTATTGCAAAGACTATTCCTTTGCTATTAAATTGCATTTTGCTCCTTTGTCAAAGATCAGTTGATTATATTTGTATGAGGCCTATTTCTGGACCCACTAGTTCCATTGAACTATGTGTGAATTATTTAGTCAATACCACACTGTCTTGACACTGTGCCTTTATAGTAAGTCTTAAAATCGGGTAGTCTGCATCCTCCAACTTTATGTTTTTTCAGTATGTATTGAGTATTTCAGGTTTTTTGACTTTTCATGTAAACTTTATATATCTGTTTGTTGACATCTAAAAAGAGTATTTTTCTAAAAGATTGGGATTGCATTGAATATATTCATCAAATAGGAAAGAATTAACATCTTAACAATATTTAATGAAGTAATGTTGAACTTAATCACGTTTTATTTAGATCTCCTGTGATTTCTTTTATCAGAATTTTATAATTTTTCACATGTGGTAAAAGTCATGTAGTTTATTTAAAAATTTTGTCAGATTTATATCTCAGTATTTATTTTCATGTCTGTGCTATTTTAAATGGCATTTTTAGAAACTAATGTTGTTTCTTACTGCTCACTGCAAAGGATGAATTTCATAGTAAATAACTAACTTGTATATTGACCTTGTTTTCTGAGATCTTATACTTATTATTAGATTTTTAAAAACTTCTTGTTTGTGCAAATTCCTTGAGATTTGTTACATAGATAATAATATAAACTTGGCATGGATAGTTCTAATTCTTCCTTTTTTATGTTTTTATGTCTTTTCTTGTCTTACTGCACTAGTTAAGACTTTTAGTATGATGCTGAGTAGAAATGATGAGAGACGTTATCTTTGCCTTGTTCCCAGTCTTAGGAGAAAAGCTTCCAGTCTTTCAACATTAAATATGATTCCACCTGAGGATTTTTGTAGGTGTCTTCATCAAATACAGGGAGTTACTATCCTCTCTACTTCTAATTTGCTAATACTTTTTATTATGAATAGGTTTCATGTTTTTTTCAAATGCTTTTTCTTTATCTATTGATGTAATTATTTAATCTTCTTTATTAGTCTTTAATGTGGTAGATAAAACTGACTTCTGGATGTAGAACAGCCTTGCATACCTGGAGTAATTCCTTCTTGATCATGGTGTAGAATTATTTTTATATGTTATTGTTTGATTTGTTAATATTTTATTGAAAAACTTTGAATCTGTGTTCGTGTGAAATTTTCGTCTGTGGTCATAATCTTTCATTTTCTTTTCTGTAAAGGCTTTATCTAGATTTAATATTAGAGTAACACTGTCTTCATGAAAAATGTTAGGAAATAGTCTCGTTTTTTTCTACTTCCTGACAGAGATTGTGGAAAATTTGTACAATTTCTTCTTAAACATTTGATGTAATTCAGCAATGAAACCATTCAAATACTACGGTTTCTTCTTTGAAAACGTATTAGTTATTGATTGCCATATTTTGTTTCATGTGTTAACTTTCCTAGATCACAGGATCCAGGTATCTGTTTAGACAATATTTCTGAGTGTCTCTGTCATGTATTTATGGGAGAAAATAGCATTTTTATCAATAGACATAGTAAACTTGATTGCCCTTCTCTATGTGCGATATCAACTAATTCAGTGAGGGTCTGAATAGGACAAAAAGGTGAAGGACAGGAGAATTCACTCTTTCTCTGCCTGATTGATTGAGCTGGAATATCTATCCTTCTCCATTCTTTGAAACTCCAGGCCTCCAAACTGGGACTAAAATTACACCATTGACTCTTTGACTTTCAGGTCTTCAGACTACACCAACTGGGTCTCCAGGTTTCAGAGGATATATTTTATTGATTTTATATCTCTGAATAACCCTGACTAAAACATATATTGGTACTGGGGTGGTTTTATAGAAACACAATTTTATAAATAAGTTTCCCAGATTGATGCTATAGATTTTGGAATAAACTATCTAATCTGATTGGACATAAAGATTTAGATGATTCTATTTCTAGTAGTAAAGAGAGCACCAAGGTCCATGACATAATCTGGTAATAGAGATACACAAACAATCTGCCTTGGATACCACTTATAAAAAGCAAGGAACTGAATGGCTGTGTAAATGATGCTTTTGAACAGTTTTGGAAAACTAACAAATATAATAAGGTTGGCTGTTTGCTCCTGATGTCACTGGACAAAGTGGTGAAGGAAAAGGATGAGCTTAAGATTTAAATTCCCAGAAGCATAAGTGACCTGCGGACTTATTGTCATCCGAAGATAACTCTTATTTTTGGTATCCACTGAGTTGAGATTGCAGAAAGTGAAATGCAGAATCTCATCCTGTGAATGGCTGGATTATAACGGAAATTAAACTCCAAACCTTTCAGAGTGTTCTTGTTAAAGCAAGAACATTTGTTGGGAGAGAATGGGGAAAGAGTTTCCAGAAGGCTGTGTATGTTCTGTATCAGCATCTGATATGTGATCCTGTTTCTCCTACAGTCAGCTTTCATGGGTCTAGGAATTAAGGGGCAGAAATGGGAGTGAAAATCCTCACTACTACCACTAGTGACTCACTAGCAACATATTTATTTTCTTTTCCCAAACCTTGTGCTGTGCTGGGCTGGAGGTCTTAGTTGCAAAGGGAGGAGTCCTTCCATTAGGAGACACAATAATGATTCCACTGAAATGGAAGATAAGACTCACCTGGCCACTTTGAACTCCTCATCCTTCTCAATCGATAGGCAAAGAAGGGAGTTAAAGTACTATCTGGGGTGATTGATCCTGATTACCAAGGGGAAATTGGACTGCTAGTCCATAATTGAAGGTAAGGTAAAATATGTCTAGAGTGTGGGTGATCCCTTGTAGTTTTGCTTAGTATTACCATGCCCTGTAATTAAGGTTAATAGGAAACAACAGCCCAATGAGGACAAGGTTGTTAATGATCACAGCCCTTCAGGAATAAAACATTAGGTAACCCCAAAATACAAAAACCCACTACCAGCTGAGGTGCTTGCCGAAGACAAAGGGAATACAGAATGGATAGTTGAATAAAGTAGTTATAAATAGTAGCTATGACTGCATGACCAGTTACAGCAATGATAATTTTAATTGTCACAAATATGATCTCCCCATATTGTTATAAATGCATTTTTGGTTGTGTATATAATACAGTTGTTTTCTTCTCTCTCCTATTCTCTTATCATGTAACATGAGATATATTGGCTTTATATCATAGTATTTAAGTATGTAAGGAGATGAATATGTGCCACATTGACAATTAGTGGATTTGTGAAAGTCCCAGCTTTCATTTCTGATATTGGTAATTTTCTTCTTTGATTGTCATGCAAGCATGAAAAGTACTGCATTAAAAATAAAGACAGATGTAAAGCACAAAAAGAGCCTAAGTTATTCTTACACAACTGAGAAAAAAAACAGAAGAATGTTTTCACAAAAGAAAAATGAAAGATAATGTAATTTTTAATTAAAGAAGACATCAAATATAAACAATGTGAATAAACTCAACAAACAATTGTAAAATTAATTGAACAGAGAATCAAAATGACATTACAGAGCTAATTAAATAGAAACCATAGGAAACAGATTAGACAGTGTGGATGATAAAATTGGTAACAGAAAAAGCCATGAGGTAGTCTCAGTGAAATAAAGGGGTAAAAAAATACTAGTCAGAAAGAAGTTAATGTTAATGGTATACAGGAAATGTGGATCCAAAATAAAGGTAAATGATACACCTGCAATAAAAGTCCAACAAATGAAATTAAAAAGAATAATTATGTAGTAGAAGAAAATATTTCTAAAATGTAAAATAATACTCATAGATTTAAAGGCATACTGTTCTCAAGAAATTCATTAGAAGAACTGATTTTATGACATTCTGGTAAAGTGATTGAATTTCAAGGATAAAGAAAGAATTCATCAGGTATCCAAGAACTTACAAAGGGGATAAATCTGGCTGGGCTCAAATGCCTCCATGGAAAAATAAAGTGCCAGAAGATAATAGAACAATATTTACAAAATTCTAATGGAACAAGTGTGTCTCAAGAATATTATAACCAGACAAGTTGTTATCCAAGTACAAAATGGCAGTACTGGCATACTTAATCATGCAGAAACTCACAGAATATGTCATTCCTTATTCTGTCTTAGAATGAAACTATGTAAGAGACAAATGAAGAAACCATTGTAAAAGAACTGAATGGAGCCTTGTTGCTGCTTCCTCAGAAGGGAAGGAACACCATGTCCTCACATGTAGAAGGTACAGAAGGGAACAAACCCACACCCTCAAACCCTTTTATAAGGGCCTGAATCCCTTCATCACCTTCTAAATACCCTATCTCTTAATATTATTACATTGTCTATGAAGTTTCAACAAAAAATTTAGGGTGCACCCAATTTGGTCATTGTTTGGATATTAGAACACAAAATTTAATGACTCAGTTTCTTACTGTACATAAGACATTATTATCACATTAATTTTGTTATTTTTATTACAATTGTAACAAAACCTAGCAACATTTGTAGAGAGAACTTAAACACAAAGACTTTCCAGATTTTGTCATTTAATCCCAAAATCTTACCACTTAAGGGAAGGTATCTTAATTACGGTTATCCCCAAACATATGCAAATACAAAGATTGGAAGACCGAAGTAACTACTGAGTAAGTAACTACTAAGTTGTGGAGCTGAGACTGAATTCTGGGTTTCAGACTATAACTTCCAAAACATTTCTGTTGCATAATGAGGTAAACAATATAGTTCCTAAACTGGAAGGTTAAATGATTCCTTCATAGAGGAAATTAAAAAAAAAAATATATATATATATATATAAAATAGAAGAAAACAGTGTATTATGTGTTGCAAAACAGTGACAATAAATGTACTTAAATAAATCACCAACTTAATAATTCATCTTCAGTTGAATCCTTAGTTTTCTCATGCAAAGTCTAGTATTCCTACAGAGCCAGAACAGTGTACAAAGAACAAGACAGGGAGATAAAATTAATGCTAGCTTAGTTTTATATGAAGCATCAATTAGGAATATTAACTGTTCTCATGTTTAAATATTTGCTTTTGACAAAATCCAAACAAGCTCACTATGTGTTAGATTAGTAGGTATAGAGTCAGCATGGTGGTAGATCTGGAGTGGAGCACGTGCATTTTGTAGATTCAAAGATGTTGTCAATTTTAAAAAATATCAATTGTCTATATTAAATGTGGAGAGAATACCACTTTATTGAATGCACACCAAAATTTTAAGATGTCTTCCATTTTCAGAGCAATTTTTATAAAAAAGGATATGCTGAAGTTTATTCTACTACAGGCATGAAAGTTACCATACAAACCAGAGATACATTTGTTCTTTGTGAAGAAGCTTCTGCCCATTTGTCCGTTTCAGTGTATCATTTAAACAGTACAGCCAGTGCTCAATAGCGGCGTCAGTTGAAGTCACCATCATGGCTACACAAATTGATTCCTTATGTGGGAAGAAAAAGTCCTCAAATGGCTGATGGACGATTACATATCTTGGTTCCCATGTTATTTCCCTGGAATCTCAAGTAGATTTAGTCAGACCCTTGTTAATTGATAAATATGATTGAGGACTTTGCTATATCTTTTTTTCATCAAATGAATACATTAGTCAGAAACATAAATAACCCATTGTAGTGATCATTGCCTACATGGGGAGATTTTTAGCTTCAAGTAATGGATACACAACCCAAAGTGAACATTTATTCTAGGAGAGAACACAAAGTACAGACGGAGCGTGGTTCCATGATTGATTCAGTATCTCAGTGACACGATCCATGTGCTAGGTGTTTTTTCATCTTTGCACTCTCTCCGACTCAGCCTATCAGCCAAGTGTAAGTCCACATTTCCAAAAGGCTGCAGCCTTTCCAGGTCTTTGCAGGGAGAAATGATCATGACCACATTCTCTGAAGGAGGAGAAGGGAACTTCCTCCCCTGAGTCTCATTTTATTAAGGAAAAAAAAATTTTTTTTTTACATGCTCAGCCCTCAACCTGAAGACATTCACAATTCTTATTTTTCAGTAGCAATTAATTTTATTAGTTTGACAATAATTTATGGTCATAAAACAATGCAATTCAAGAAATGACTAAAATATGTTAAAGAAAATATCATAATTATTCCTGGCACTTAGATCTAATATTTCAAAACAGACTATTTCAGCAACTGATTTATAAAGTGCTAATATAAAAATAATCTCAAATATGTTTAATTTCACCCATAAACTATAAATTATGAATTACTATAAATTTTTGGTTAGCAAAAAAAGCCAAAATATTTTTCCTCATGCGACTTAGTTATAGTGATAATTAATTTGAAGAGCACTTACATAGACTGAATGTTGACGCAAGAAGTAGTTTTTGCATGAGGATTTTGAGCATTATCTTGGAATTAGAAGTAGTTTTAAGTCACTTTCTCCTGTGTATTGGTTTCCTGCTGCCTCTGTAACAAATTACTGGAAACTTGGTGGCTTAAACAACAGAAAATTTATTCTTTCACAGTTCTGGATGTCATAAATCTGAAATCAGTATCAAGGGGTTTGGAGGGTGTGGCCATCAGGAAAGTTCTACACAGATAATTCCTTATCCTTTAGATAATATTTCTAGTGGCCACCAGCATTCACTGGCTTATGGTACATCAGTCTCACCTCCGCCTGTGTGATCACATCCCCTCTCTTTTTCTGTCTGTGTGGTCAAATTTCTTTCTGCTCCCCTCTTACACAGATACATGTGATTGTATTTAGAGTCCATCTGGCTAATACTGGATAATCTTTTAGGTCAAGATCTTTAACTTAATCACATGCAATGATTGATTTTTGTCTGATTTTTCATATAAGGTAATATTCAGAGGTTCAAGAAATCTAGATATGAATTTTTTCTGGAACATTTTGGACCTACCGCACACTCATTCACTTATTCATTTATGCATTTAACAAATGTTATATGAACACCTGCAATGGAACGGACACTGTTCTAATGCAGGGTATATAACAGCAAACTAAAGAGACAAAGATTTTACATTCTTGGAGTTTACATTCTAGAGCAAACATTGGCAAACTGTTTCTGTAAAGGGCCAGATAGTAAATATTGTTTGTAGATCATACAGTTTCTCTGTTGCAACTACTGAACTCTCCTGTTATAGCATAGACACAGCTCCTCCTCTCTAAATATATAAATAAATAGCTGTGGCTATATTCCCATAAGCAATTATATATGAAAACAAGAAGCAAGCTAGATTTGGCTCTTGAGTTATAGTTGGCCAGCACTTTCTCTGGACAGAAGATACAGGAGAAAAAGTGACAGGCAAATACAGCATATGTCAGATGGTGATAAGTGATGTGGTTTTAAATAAAGCACATTCAGAGAAATAGGACATTCAAATGTGAAGGCTATAACTAACCACTATAACAGATAAATCAAAAAATTTTAGTGGCTTCCCAAAGAGCAATTTTCTCAGTGTTTATGTGAAGTCCAATACTAAGATTACTTATTAGTGGGAAACCTTCCATGTGGTCATTCAGGAACCCACCCTCTTGCTCTCTTGCATCTGCCCTCCTCAGAACTCTAGAATCGTATGTTCAGTTGGTGGTTGAAGAAAGGGAGTAGAGAACAGCACACAGGCATTTTAAGGAAGCAGGATTACAAGGTTTGGTCAATTTCACTCAGTTTATATGCATTTTCTTGTCTAACAGCTCAATTGCCTGACTTCACCTAACTTTAAGAAAAGCAAACTATGCAGTTGAACTGGGTGTCCAGGGGCATTTAAAAAACAGTGTTGGGCCGGGCGCAGTGGCTCACACCTGTAACCCAGAACTTTGGGAGGCCGAGGCGGGCAGATCACTTGAGGTCAGGAGCTTGAGACCAGCCTGGCCAACGTGGTGAAACCCTGTCTCTACTAAAAATACAAAAATTAGCCGGGCGTAGTGCTGGGCACATGTAATCCCAGCTACTCGGGAGGCTGAGGCAGGATAATCACTTGAACCCATGAGGTAGAGCTTTCAGTGAGCTGAGACTGCACCACTTCAGTCCAGCCTGGGTGACAGAGCGAGACTCTGTCTCGTACAAACAAACAAGCAGGATTGGAGATCACTGAGCAACATTTAATTCAGGAAGTGTTACTCTTGTAAGCAGGATAGCCAGAAAAAGTTTTCCTGGCCTTGCTGGGGAAAGTAGGAGGATAATGTGGCAGAGATTTGGTAGGGGGGCGGGGGGGTGTTCAAATATTTAGGCTAGCTTTGTGCTTCTGAATTTATCTCTTTGCAGATAGTTTAATCATGAGACTGAGCAGTAGTTGTTGAAATGTGGGAAGGAAAAATACAGGCCGTTTTCAGGTCAGACTCTTAAAACACACTGTACTCTTCTCCTTGCTTTCTCTCTCTCTTTTTCTATGGGACCAAAATCAAGGACTTAATCTCTGCTTAGAAGAGAGCTAACCAGAGGTCCTTCCATACTCTCACTGGACTGTAATATTAGCAAAAAAAAAAAAAAAGACATTGTATTAAGCTACTTAGATTTGTAGTATATTTTGCAAACCAGTAAGTGTTATTTACCTTATATTCTAGTTCTATAGCTACCAGAGAGTAGGATGCTCCAGGCAGATACCCTGAGTCTGGGTCAAGTTCAAGGATTCCAGGGTATAAGGAAAAGAGCTAGAGAAGGAGAGAGGTAAGAAATGAGGTCAGGAGATAAGATGGACAATTATGTAGTGTCATTGTTAGACCTGGCTTTTACTCTGAAAAAGAGGGTTTATACTGAGAGAGAGATAGGATCTAACTTTCATTTTAAAATAATCATTTTGGCTGCTGTTTTAAGAACTGATGTTGGAGGTGGTGAAAACAAAAGAGCAGCTTCTCAGGAGGATATTGCAATAATGCAGGCGTAAAGTGATGATGGCTTGAAAAGGTTTTCCACATCAGCATCTGGAAGAAAGTCTTTGCCATTGTTAACGAGATCGTGCATGTTTGTGTGATGTTATGGCCGTAGAGAGTATTTGCCATTACTGAGAAGGAGACTTCAAAATTTTATTAGAAGAGGGAAGTATGAGGGAGATCAAATGTGGACATGCTACATTTGAGATGCCTTTTAGATATCCAAGCAAATATTTAGAGTAGGCATTTAAACGTGGAAATATAAATTGCAAAATCATCCATGTGTAGACATGAGACTGGATGAGTTCAGTAGGGCAATGGGTATTTTTAAAAGGAAATATCAATGGACTGAGTTTTAGTGCATCCCAGATTTCAAAGGCTGGAGAGTTAAGAAAGATCAAACAAAAAAAACCTAAGCAGAATCTCATGATAAGAATCAAGAAAATGGCATCCTGGAAATAAACTGGACAATGTGTTTCAAGAAGGAAAGCGATCAGCTAATTTAAGCACCACAGAGGTCAAGTAAGACAAGTACCAAGAATTGACCTGAACTTAGCAACTTTGAGATCAATGATGGTCTGGGTGGAGGATCTCATTTTGAAGTCATAGGACTGAGAGCCTTTCAGGACTAGATCAAGGAGAGAATTGTGTGGGAGAAACTGGAAACAGTTGGAGAAACTTTAATGTAAAGAAAAAGAGATAAATGGGGCGGGAAATGGAAGGAGACCTTGGATCAAGAGAGGCTTTTTTTTCTGTTATCTATTATAGCTGTAAATTTATGGGAATTATCCTTTAAAAAGGGAAAAATTGGAAAGTCAGTATATCATTTTCTCCCATATCAGGAGAAAATGAGGGCAAATGCTAGAATGATACAAGTGGGATCTAGTGAAGAGATGCCTTCCTTGGACGGAGGCCTGGAAAAAATCTTCAGCAGTACCGGGAACAAAAATGCATGGAAAAATTTCTCCACAGTGGTAGGAAGGATGATCAAGAATCAGGAGAGATACAGGTGGAGTGATGATTTTCATGGTGGCAGTTTGTACATGTACTCTTCTGATTTTTTTTTTAAATTTATTTATTATTATTATACTTTAAGTTGTAGGGTACATGTGCATAACGTGCAGGTTTGTTACATATGTATACTTGTGCCATGTTGGTGTGCTGCACCCATCAACTCGTCATTTACATCAGGTATAACTCCCAATGCAGTCCCTCCCCCCTCCCCCCTCCCCATGATAGGCCCCGGTGTGTGATGTTCCCCTTCCCGAGTCCAAGTGATCTCATTGTTCAGTTCCCACCTATGAGTGAGAACATGCGGTGTTTGGTTTTCTGTTCTTGTGATAGTTTGCTAAGAATGATGGTTTCCAGCTGCATCCATGTCCCTACAAAGGACACAAACTCATCCTTTTTTATGGCTGCATAGTATTCCATGGTGTATATGTGCCACATTTTCTTAATCCAATCTGTCACTGATGGACATTTGGGTTGATTCCAAGTCTTTGCTATTGTGAATAGTGCTGCGATAAACATACGTGTGCATGTGTCTTTATAGCAGCATAATTTATAATCCTTTGGGTATATACCCAGTAATGGGATGGCTGGGTCATATGGTACATCTAGTTCTAGGTCCTTGAGGAATCGCCATACTGTTTTCCATAATGGTTGAACTAGTTTACAATCCCACCAGCAGTGTAAAAGTAAAACTGGCACAAGACAGGGATGCCCTCTCTCACCACTCCTATTCAACATAGTGTTGGAAGTTCTGGCTAGGGCAATCAGGCAAGAGAAAGAAATCAAGGGGATTCAGTTAGGAAAAGAAGAAGTCAAATTGTCCCTGTTTGCAGATGACATGATTGTTTATTTAGAAAACCCCATTGTCTCCGCCCAAAATCTCCTTAAGCTGATAAGCAACTTCAGCAAAGTCTCAGGATACAAAATTAATGTGCAAAAATCACAAGCATTCTTATACACCAGTAACAGACAAACAGAGAGCCAAATCAGGAATGAACTTCCATTCACAATTGCTTCAAAGAGAATAAAATACCTAGGAATCCAACTTACAAGGGATGTAAAGGACCTCTTCAAGGAGAACTACAAACCACTGCTCAGTGAAATAAAAGAGGACACAAACAAATGGAAGAACATACCATGCTCATGGAGAGGAAGAATCAATATCGTGAAAATGGCCATACTGCCCAAGGTAATTTATAGATTCAATGCCATTCCCATCAAGCTACCAATGAGCTTCTTCACAGAATTGGAAAAAACTGCTTTAAAGTTCATATGGAACCAAAAAACAGCCCGCATCTCCAAGACAATCCTAAGTCAAAAAAACAAAGCTGGAGGCATCACACTACCTGACTTCAAACTCTACTACAAGGCTACAGTAACCAAAACAGCATGGTACTGGTACCAAAACAGAGATATAGACCAATGGAACAGAACAGAGTCCTCAGAAATAATACCACACATCTACAGCCATCTGATCTTTGACAAACCTGAGAGAAACAAGAAATGGGGAAAGGATTCCCTATTTAATAAATGGTGCTGGGAAAATTGGCTAGCCATAAGTAGAAAGCTGAAACTGGATCCTTTCCTTACTCCTTATACGAAAATTAATTCAAGATGGATTAGAGACTTAAATGTTAGACCTAATACCATAAAAATCCTAGAGGAAAACCTAGGTAGTACCATTCAGGACATAGGCATGGGCAAAGACTTCATGTCTAAAACACCAAAAGCAACGGCAGCAAAAGCCAAAATTGACAAATGGGATCTCATTAAACTAAAGAGCTTCTGCACAGCAAAAGAAACTACCATCAGAGTGAACAGGCAACCTACAGAATGGGAGAAAATTTTTGCAATCTACTCATCTGACAAAGGGCTAATATCCAGAACCTACAAAGAACTCAAACAAATTTACAAGAAAAAAACAAACAACCCCATCAAAAAGTGGGCAAAGAATATGAACAGACATTTCTCAAAAGAAGACATTCATACAGCCAACAGACACATGAAAAAATGCTCGTCATCACTGGCCGTCAGAGAAATGCAAATCAAAACCACAATGAGATACCATCTCACACCAGTTAGAATGGCGATCATTAAAAAGTCAGGAAACAACAGGTGCTGGAGAGGATGTGGAGAAATAGGAACACTCTTCTGATTTTTACCATTGTGTTTGTATAATAAGAACCAAAGTCATTAGGTGAGATGAGAATTGGGCAGGAGATACAGGAAGGAGATAGAGAAGAAATGGAAAACATTTTAGGAACGTGAAAGAGTCAAAGGAGCAGACAACTATTGAAGCATTGGTGCTGATCACTAACAGACCACTTGAAGTTCATGGTTAGTAATTTATGGTAAAATCTGGCAAGCACGGTTGTGGGTTTTACCATGTGAGGGTGACAAATACGAAGCACAGAATTAGAGTCAATCAGATTGGGGATTTTGTAAGGCTTCTATGATGAAAGAAGTGCATGGCAAGGAAATTGAGATCGGATCTTGGGAAATGAATATAAACCTGATGAGGATGAGGATCTCGTTTATTTTTTTCACTGATGTGACTTGTGCACCTGGAAGAGAGCCAAGCACATATAAGCATGTGATCAATATTTTTGGGGTGAATGAATTAAATCCAATGCCTTGACTGATCAGTTGGGCTGGGAGGTAAATGAAGACAGAATGCAGTTAAGAGAGGAAGTGAATACAGGTAGAGTTCATGGCTTGTATGTCTCAGAAGCTTAACAGACATTTAAATATGGGTGGGTGAACTGCTTGCTATTTTTGAGGCTTGTTTTCTTCAAAGGTAAAATTGTAATACATAATTACATGGAATCATGGCAATAACTTATGGAATATGCTCAGCACAGTGCCTTGTATATAAACAGCACTCACCACCTCTTCTCAGTCATTGTTTTACAGAGGTTGTTTTCATTTTGTTTCCTTAGCTTTAAACTAAAAACTTGCTGGCATCATACATGCCTGGATATCACTATATATTATTACCAAGAGATTGATTTCATGACTAAAATAAAAGGCAACTTGTTGAATTGAGAGGTAAGATTAATTAAATGTACTGTCTGAGGACTTCCAGGAAAATTAGAGTTCTTTCAATACACGAAGACTAAACTAGCATAAAACATTATCTAAAATATTAGCATCATATAGTATATAAAATCTTCTTAGAAGTTTCCCTTCTAGATTATGTATTTTCTCAGAATGTGTCTACAAGCATAATGAATGAGAGCTAAGCATGGCAGCCTAAGGAATCAGCTTTAGTAGAACAGATTAGATTCCGTGTAACTAATACAGATCTCCCTGTAAGATGTGAAGACTGATTAGCATTGTGCAAATACATAAGGGAGCCGTGTTCCTCAGCTTCTCCTGCTCACTTGCCATCTCTCCATCATTCACTTTTAATTAAAAGATTAGTAGGTAGTTTTGAAAAAGAAAAAAGAAACAAGGGAGGAAGTTCCTGTCTCCTTCTATGGTTTCAAGTAGCAGGGTTATTGAAAGAAAGATTTGGATTGAAACACAGATCTCATCTTTTCATCCATGTAGCTTTTTTCTTGACCCGTTATTTGAAGTTATAAATCAGGAAGAAACAGGATGACAGGAGCTCTATATTTAGTGCTTTAAGGTAGACAGCAGGTTAGTTTCTTCTGTTTATTTGGGTTCTTTACTTGTATGTTTGCATCTACTGTCAGGCTGTTGATTGCAACTGAGTTAAGTTCATGTTTTGAATCTCTTAAGTTAAAGTGGATCAGGTTTGCTCATCCCACTTCTCAGCCATATCTAAATAATCTTCAATAATATTTTGATTTCCTTTATTCACATTTACCAACTACTGAATTTAGTTGAATAGATAAGCAAAAGGTACTTTGGTTCTCAGGCCAGGAACGTAGAAAAGTTTTACAGTGACTTAGAAAAACCACTGAATAATAAGACATGGGGCTTGGGTCCTTATTGTGGTTCTGCAGCTGACACGTTGAGGTCTTGTTTTCTTATGCTTTAAATGAGAAGTCAGTCTTCAAGGTCTCCAATGGTCTTTATTCTGCAGGGGTTACATGAATGTTACTGAATGGTTACTGAATGGTTACATGAATGGTTACTGGAGTTGACCTAAGAATGTTTACAGGTGTGCAATATCTTCTGATGGGAGTGGAATTAGAAAGGCTAAGGCCAAATGTGTGTACATGTGCGTGTTTATATTTGAGAAATAGGCAAACAAGTGGCATAAACTACATTGCAATCAGAAGGCATTGCTGGGAAATGTAGGAATCATGTTTATCGTATGAGGCAGCTCAGGAAAGTGAAAAAGAATGTGTTTTCCCCTGGGGAATAAGGCTGAGATGATTCCACTAGTGGACCCTGCTCTTGCCTTTCTCTCCTGTACTTCACATTGGCAGAGCCTTTGAAGACAAAGGCAAGAAGGAGACATTTCTCAGCCACTCCACAAAGACAGTAATGTCAAGTCATACAAAAGGAAAATAATTTAGTGGGAATCACACACATTTTCAATTCCTCTTTGATTTGTGTAGTAAGCAGGAATGAGTTTTGAGTATACTTAATTGAAGAAGCCACTTCCAGAATCCCTTTTAAGAATAATGCCCACATTATTATTTTCCATAAATGGATACGAAAATAATTAGTGTGTTGAATTTGATAATTCCTATATTAGGTATTTATTTATTTGGATACAGGATCTCGCTCTGTCTCCTAGGCTGGGGTGCAGTGTCGCTATCATAACTTTTTTTGTTTTGTTATTTTTAGTAGAGATGAGGTCTCACTATGTTGCCCAAGCTGGTCTCTAACTCCAGAGCTCAAGTGATCCCCCTGCCTGGGCCTCCCAAAATGTTTGTATTATAGGCATAAGTGCCATACCTGGCCCATAATTCTTATCTTACAGAAGGCAGAATAATAATGATTTACAAGGATCATTGTCAAGTATATTTTAATGTCATCAACATTATTAGATGTTAAATAACAGAACACATAGACCACATGTATGTAATGCTTTGCACAAAGGCAAAATGTGTCTCTTCTTTAGGGAGAGAGGGACATAACAGTGTGTGTGGCCGGGCAGCCTCCTTCCATACAGTCTTCCAGGCTGACTGAGGCACTCACATCACTCAAATCTTCAGCATTCCTCAGACATCTGGTTATCCTGGAACCTGTGAACTAGAAGTAGAAAGAGCATGAAGAACATTTGCAGGACTTTTTTGTCCTGCAAATTTTATATATTAAAGTGTGCAACATTAGTGTTTTGATATACATATACATAGTTAAAACTACTACTGTCAAGCCAGTTAACATATCGATCATCTCATACTGTTAACTTTTGTGTGTGTGGCTAGGAGCATTTAAACTTTACTCTCTTAGCATACACTATTACCAGGTAGAGTCCTCATGCTGTACATTAGATCCTAAATACAGTTATCCTAAGTAATTGCAATTTTATACCCTTTGCCCTGTATCTTCTTATCTCCAACCCTTTGTCTCTGGTAACTGCTGTTCCTATTGTCTGTATCTGTTTATTGAACATATTTTTAGATTCCACACATGAGAGAGATCATGCAGTACTTTTTTGTGTGTGCCTGGTTTATTTCACATAGCATAATGTTCTCCAGGTTATCCATGTTGTCTCAAATGGTAGGATCAACATTTTTTTTTTTAAAGGATGAATAATGTTCCATTATATGATGTGCATATGTATATGTATCATGATATCTTTATCTGGCCATTCATATACAGATACTTAAGTTGTTTCTATATCTTGGCTATCAGGAATAATGCTGCAATGAACATATGAGTGCAGATATCTTTATGAAGTACCGATTTCATGTCCCTTGGGTATATGCCCAGTAGAAGGATTGCTGGGTCATATAGTAGTTCTATTTTTAATTTTAAAATATTAATTTCTTATTTTGAGATGGAGTCTTGCTGTCACCCAGGCTGGAGTACCCTAGCATGATCTTGGCTCACTACAACCCCCGCCTCCTGGGTTCAAGCAATTTTCATGCCTCAGCCTCCCAAGTAGCTGGGATTACAGGCAAGCACCACCATGCCTTGCCAATTTTTGTATTTTTTGGTAGAGATGGGGTTTCACCATGTTGGCCAGGTTGGTCTTGAGTTCCTGGGCTCAAGTGATCCCCTCACCTTGGCCTCCCAGAGTGTGGGGATTAGAGGCATGAGCCACCCGCGCCTGGCTCTCTATTTAAAGAAAAAAAATTTTTTATTATACTTTACGTTCTAGAGTACATGTGCACAATGTGCAGGTTTGTTACATATGTATACATGTGCCATGTTGGTGTGCTGCACCCATTAACTCGTCATTTACATTAGGTATATCTCCTAATGCTATTCCTTGCCCCTCCCCCGACCCCACAACAGGCCCCCGTGTGTAATATTCCCCTTCCTGTGTCCAAGTGATCTCATTGTTCAATTCCCACCTATGAGTGAGAACATGCGGTGTTTTGTTTTCTGTTCTTGTGATAGTTTGCTGAGAATGATGGTTTCCAGCTGCATCCATGTCCCTACAAAGGACATTAACTCATCCTTTTTTATGGCTACATAGTATTCCATGGTGTATATGTGCTACACTTTCTTAATCCAGTCTGTCATTGATGGTCATTTGGGTTGGTTCCAAGTCCTTGCTACTGTGAATAGTGCCGCTATAAACATATGTGTGCATGTGTCTTTATAGCAGCATGATTTATAATCCTTTGGGTATATACCCAGTAATGGGATGGCTGGGTCAAATGGTATTTCTAGTTCTAGATCCTTGAGAAATCGCCACACTGTCTTCCACAATGGTTGAACTAGTTTACAGTCCTCCCAACAGTGTAAAAGTGTTCCTATTTCTCCACATCCTCTCCAGCACCTGTTGTTTCCTGACTTTTTTGAGAAACCTCCATCCTTCTTTCCATTATGGCTGTACCAATTTACATTCCCACCAACAATACACAAGGGTTTCCTGAGAAAACCTTCTTTTTTTAATAAAGATAATGGGCTTTACTTGAAAAGAATAGAAGGATCTATTAGCAAGAAATTGTATAAAATCCAAATTCCTAAAACGTCTACAGGTCAGATATATAACATTTTTTGTAATTAGTGATTAAAGACCCTAGAATTTCATTTCAATTTTACTAAGACACTAATCTGAGAAACTGTGATACTCTTGTAAGAGCTTCTGGGAATTAGCTCAAGGCCTATGCACACAATCCGCCAGGCTTCTACATCTTGACCTAATTTTGTGGCACTTCGTTATGTCTTGTCCATATTTTAGGGAGAAAATTACATGCTTTGTGAATTTAAGATTTTATAGAGGTCTCAGGATTCCTTCTGAATGCCCAAAACCTACTGTATTACAGGTTTTGATATTTGAGGTAGTTTTATGAATAGCAATATATTTAACCTTTTTGGAGGGGAGGCGGGGATAGAGTTTTGCTCCTGTTGGCCAGGCTGGGGTGCAGTGGCATGATCTTGGCTCACTGCAACCTCCGCCTACTGAGTTCAAGTGATTCTGCTGCCTCAGCCTCCCCAGTAGCTGGGATTACAGGTACCTGCCACCATGTCCAGCTAAGTTTTTGTATTTTTAGTAGAGACCGGGTTTCATCATGTTGGCCAGGCTGGTCTTGAACTCCTGACCTCAGGTGAACCATTCACTTTGGCCTCCCAAAGTGCAGAGATTACAGACATGAGCCACTGTGCCTGACTGATCTATTTAATCTTGAATGGAATTGAAACTATAGAAAAAATATGTCACTGAGAGTATATTGCTAAACATTTTTACAAAGGGGTATGGGCAGTGAAAAAGAGGCACCATGAGAAAACAGCGTGTTAACTTGAGTCCCGGAGTCTGAAGCTGTAGTGCACTATGATTGCATCTGTGTGTGTGTGTGTGTGTGTGTGTGCGCGCGCGTGTGTGTGTGTGTGTGTTGTTTAGAACTATATATCTTACGTAGCATCTGTAGTGTCAAATTATATCTTTATTAAGTAGACTTAAATGTGGTGGATACAGAAGTCCCACTAAACTTTATAATACAGTTTCTTAGGGTTGCAAAATATACTCACTGCTTTCTGTTGTCTACGAAATACACTGTACTAACTGCACTCCTGTTTATGATACCAAAATATCTAAAGGATTGTAACTTAAGACACAGATCAAACATATCTGGGGAAGAAAACAAACTTCTATCCATATAAAATGCTCAGGATAGTGTTGTTTTATTTTTAAATACAGATTCCAGAAAGGATTTTAAAGAGGAAGTTGAAGTCAACATTTTCTACAGTGACCTGCACAGTTACTGACCCACTTGACTAAGCTACTGGGCACTCCCCACCTAACTTATGTCTTGGTCCCTGGTTTCCTACTGTCTTGTTTCTTCTCTCCTAGTTACTGGTTTATTTTACTCAGATCTTCAGGCTCAGCTGCTATCTTCTAGGGCATATATTTTTTTCAATTCATACAATAGTTAAATCAAGATATAACAGTCTATCTTTGACCTTATGCCTCCATCTTTTTGTAATTTGGCTTCGGTCGTGTCTGAAACCACTTTAAGCACTGTGGCTTACTTTTACTTTCACCTGGTGCCCTTGATGGTAGCGGCCCTCCAGACAACCTGCCACTGCCGTCACCCGGCTGGAGCAGGGAGGTGCGGTGGGGGCTGTATGCTCTGTGGAGCCAGGGGACCGGGGACAAGCTGGAGCCCCGCCCCTTCTGAGTTAGAGTGGGAGCTCCCAGGGTGCTGCCGCAGCCACCCAAACCACGACTGCATACCCAGCCTCGCTCCGTGGAGCAGGCAGGAGTCCCGCCCCACTCCCAGGCACAGCTGCAGCTGCCCAAACAGCGGCTGCAGACTCAGGCATCCTTACACTCTTGGGGGCCTGGGAAGGCCTCCCTGCCCTCTTGCCAAGGAAGGCCCCTCTGTCCTCGTAGGCGCCAGAGTGTCTGTTCTTGATGCCTGGCTTCTCCCTTTTTTCGTGCCAGCAGATAGGAGCAAAGTCAGGTAGCCTGGGTGCCTTGAACAGCAGTAGGAGGATGACAGGTTCATGGGCAGAAGGAGGCAGGCCCCCAGTGAAGCCCCGCCTTTAGGCTGGGGAAGGCCTGAAGTCTGGGGACAGGCTGCTAGTTCTGAGGGGGATCTCGTGGTGCTTTTACGTGGGCCTGCCCGTGGCTGTCCATGTAACACTCAGCCTGCGCCTCCTCCCGCTGAGGCCCACAGAATCCCGGACCTCAGCCAGAACAGAGCAGAGAAGCAGATACCAGCTGCAGAGAGGAATGAGGAGCTACTCTCTGCTGATAACTGGAGAATGTTGGGACCACCAGCAGCAGAGAGGAGCTTCCACTCCAGGGAGACCTGTCTGCACAGAGGAGCAACCTAACCCAGGGCCTTCTACACTCTGCTGAGGGCTGAACACTCGTCAAACACCCTGGCTACAGAAAAGAGCTATCCAAAGCAGGTCTCTGAGCTGTTCTACTGCTCAATAAAGCTCTTCTTCCTCTTGCTCATCCTCCACTTGTCTATGTGCCTCATTCTTTCTGGTTGCAGGACAAGAACTCGGGGCCTGCCGAATGGCAAGTCTGGAAGAGCTGTACCACAAATAGGACTGAAACATGCCCTTTGCTCACCTCGTTGTGGGTGAAGAGAGGCAGAGAAGAGCTGCAGCCCTTGTAGGAGCCCAGACACGGGAACTCCCTGAGCCAGGGCTGTTAGTCCCTCTTTGAGGTCCTGTGGTTCCTGGCATCTCAGAGCTTCTGGGTACCACCACATTCCCCAGTGCCAGCTGCTTGTGGGGTGCCTGTCCAGCTGCAGCCTTGCAGAGAGCTGGCACCTGTGCCAACACCTGGTGCTGCCTGCATTGCAGTAGCTGACGGGTCTGACTGCATAGAGGCTGGACCTCACACTTGCTGACACACCCCTCACCACTCCATGCCTAACTCACCCTTGGGAGGCATGGGATACAGGCTAGTAGCTTGAGCCAAGCACCGCCTGCCAGGCCGAGTGGGTAGAACAAGCCCAGCGGGCCGAGCAAAACTCAGGAAAAGGCACCACTGGACAGAGGTTTCAGGCCAGAAAAGCGACACTGCAAGGATCCCATAACATCACTGTGCCTGAAATCCTAACTTTGTTGTCTGACTTAGTTTTCCTTGGCCAATCCCCCTACTTGAGACTAGACACATGTCCCCCATCTGTAATAGTGCTGGACCTCAGCTCCGGCTAGGTGTATGTTTCCTGAAGACTTCTCTGTGTCCATATCTCTATTCTGTCAGTCCTAGAGCTGCTGAGGGGTTCTGATTGTTTTACAAACTGAAAAATTAAGCCAAACGTAATATCTAAGAACTTCTCTCACTCTCTCACAGATTCCAGTATCCTCACGATAAGTTGAGTTTATCATAGCTTTTACGTAAGCAAGCAAGCTATCAAGACCCCCATACAATAATAACATGCTTCGAAAACACTTGTGTGTGTGTGCTTGTGTGTGCTTGTGTGTGTTTGTGTGTGAAAAAGTTAAAGAAGACCAGCATAAAATTGTGTAAGGTGATTGAAGAAAGAACACACTGATGTTCCTTTAAGTATCTTGTGTATATACACAAGATATAGAGAAAAGAGAGGGGTAGAAGCATTATGGCATTTTTCAAAGAACTAGATACTAGTTTCTTTGAAATTTGTATTACATTTTACTCTGGTCTCTTGTCTAGAATACATTCAAATGCACATGTTTGCTGCTGCTAGAAGTTTGCCTATGAAATTCAGATCTATGGTTACCCTGGAAAAAATTATAATGCTGCTTTTCAAATCTCACACACAAAAAATAACATGATTACATAATTGAGTTTCTGATCCTGCAGGCCCCTGAACTCTGTTTGTGAAATGTTATTATGAAATGTTATTTCTTTATACTACAGTTTTCTCATTACTCCTGTCCTAGTAGTCTCATTTTATGTAAGTTGACTGATGAGATATAATAACACTCCGTAAGGATACATTGCCTTAATTTTAGTCTCAGATTATTTTTATTTGCATAATGAATTTTCTTTATGTATTACCAGGTATTATGGTTAATTTTATGTGTGCATTTGGTTAGGCATCAGTACCCACATATTTGGTCAAACATGATTCTGCATGTATTATGAAGGTATTTTTTAGATAAGATTAACATTTAAAACAGCTGAGTTTGAGCAATTACATTCCATTACATTCCAAAGCAGATTATGTTCCATTATGTTGGTAGGCCTCATCCAATTAGTTGAAGGCCTTAATAGAAAAACTGCCTTCAAACTCAAACTGCAGCATCTACTCTTACCTGGGTCTTCAGCCTGCTGGCCTATACTTCAGATTTTGGAATTGCCAGCTCACACAATTTTGTAATCTAATTCCTTAAAATCTCTCTCTCTCTTTCTCTCTCCAGAATTACCAATAGCCTGTATGTGCCTATATATATACACACACATATGTATATATGTATATATACATCTGTGTATATATAAACACGTGTATACATACACATCTGTGTGTGTGTGTGTGTTTACATATGTTTCTGTTTCTCTGGATATTAAAACACCAGTCAAAATTTTGTTAGCTGCATTATAAGTATAAATGGTACTAAATGCCTCTTCTAGGCAAAATTATTGTCACTCAATGACTGTACTTCCTTCAATTTTTTATAAGCACATTGAATTCTTATATATTTTGGGAGAATGAGGCTATATTTTCTTTGTATTCATTAGCAGGTTAGTGTGAATTAATTTGTCATATCACTTTGATTCAAATGTTGGCTAGGAGAATTGGTTAAATTACTACTAAGTGGTTAGAAGAAACTGGATATACAAAATGATTCCTTAGGAAAAAGAGGATCTCATATAAATGTTTTACTCAGGTAATGGATTAGGATCAGGTTCAGATTAGGGATGGGAAGAAAAGACAGATTCCCTGTGTGCTCAAGGAAGCCACAGTGGAGAATTAAACCAACAAGGAAATAAAACCTTGACCAAAACTTTAGGAGAAAAGGGGAGTGTTAGATAGGCTTGGTGTAGTAACCCACAATCTACAATAGTGTCTCCTGAGAAAGTCATAAACATAATTAAACAAAAAAGTATTTCCATGGAAGCCATAGTGGAGAATTTAACCAACAAGCAAATAAAACCTTGACCAAAACTTTAGGATAAAGGAGGAGTGTTAGATAGGCTTGGTGTAGTAACCCACAATCTAGAATAGTGTCTCCTGAGAAAGTCATAAACATAATTAAACAAAAAAGTATTTCCATGGAAGCCATAGTGGAGAATTAAACCAACAAGCAAATAAAACCTTGACCAAAACTTTAGGAGAAAGGGGGAGTGTTAGATAGGCTTGGTGTAGTAACCCACAATCTAGAAGAGTATCTCCTGAGAAAGTAATAAACATAATTAAACAAAAAAGTATTTCCATGGAAGGCAATTGTGGTATAGTAAAAGGTAGTATTGACCCCAAAGTCCAGATGTGAGTTATAATTCAGTAAACTTAGGCAAGTTTATTTATTTACTCCAAGTCATAGTTTACTCATATTTCATGCTAATATTAAGACCCCAAGATTTTAAGAAAACATCGTGTAAAATATTCATTAGTTCTAAAATCTTGCTGTGAAACAGGCTTTGAAAAAGTATGTGGAGTTGTTTAAAAGTGTAGTCTACTGGACTCTACCTCAGAAATACTGGTTTAGGATCTCTGAGCACTGGTACCTCTAAACTATCTCTGGAAAACTGTCTTCAGCTAATACTGATCTAGTTGTTGAATGTATATGCCTTTGAAATTTACTGAGCACTGAAATGTCTTGTTTACTAAATGGCCTAGAGATGATTCTCCATGAAAAGATGATACTGAATGGGTGGGATGAATGAATGGGTCTTCATGCCTTCCTGTTTCTCTTGCCATCATATGGCAAATTTCCACTACATGAAGGATTCTGTGTGTGACACTATGTGAGATACAAACCCAATATATAGCAAGAGACAGCTTTCAAAAGGGTACTATCTTTTAGTAAGGCAGTATAAATTCACAAATACCTATAAAACACGATGAAATACAGAAAATTACATAATAGACACACATGGCTGATTTCTAAGTTACAGGGATAGATACCAAGGAATGAAAAAGAAATGTCAATTTCCATGAATTTTTAAAAATATGTGCAGCATGTAAACTGAGAGGATTCTGTCAATTGAAGAAGGATGAGATTCATAAATTTGGAAAGGAGAGATTGGTTTCTTGTGAAGGGTTGCAGCCTGCCTGGTAGCTATTCTTCTTCCTTTTTTCTTTTGACACAGGGTCTCACTTTATTGTGCAGGCTGGAGTGTAGTTGCACCATCATGGCTCACTGCAGCCTCAGTCTCCCAGGCCCAGGGAGTCCTCCCACTTCAGCCTCCTGAGTATCTGGGACAACAGGAATGCACCACCATGCCTGGCTAAATTTTAAATTTGTGTAGAGATGGGGGTCTCACTATGTTGCCCAGGCTGGTCTTGAACTCCTGGGCTCAAGTGATCCTTTATCAGCCTCTCAAAAGGCTGGGCTGGAATTATAAGAAGATACATTCCTTCTTGTATCAGTAGGGAAAGAGTATTAAGAGCAACATTTCCAGAGAATAATTTCATTTTAGGTAATAGGAAAAAGGTAATGATGAATGTGGAGATATTTTTATTTGTAGGTAAGATCGTGAAGAGCTTAGAGTTTTTTATTGAGAAGCTGTAGTATATAGACTATGAAGTGGAAGAAATTTTACATAGGGCAATATCACAAAGTTGATTATTTTTTCATAATTTAGTTTTGTTTTCTTAAATAAATTACAATATGGGTGTATCCCATACTTTAACAGTCTTTCATATATACAAAGTATAAGATCTGTAGTTTTCTTGGTAAATATATAAGTGATTGAAAGAAGTGACTGTATGGACTATTAAGAGAGGATTCATTCCTACATTAGTAATAATTTCTATGTAAGATACAGAAGTAAACACTTTTTATTTATTTTATTGATTCATATTCTGAAAATGTTTCCTGTAGAGTTAAAGTGAATCTACTATACCAACCTTCAAATTAATAAGATATTTTGCATTTTCTAAATTCCCTGTAGATAGTTAAAAATAAAAGTTTTTCAAAATCAACCTATCCATTATAAGTTGATAAAAACCTAGTCTCATTTGGGTGTTTTTTGCCAGAATATTCACAGCCCAAATAATATTTCAGTGAAAAAAATTCACATTTATTAATGCTGAATTCAATCAAGATAAAAGTTAGATGTAAACATCCTAAGTGTTACGGAGTATGAAAATTTGCTGTAATAAATGTTCAGTGGATGAACATATAATATCTTTTATCCAAGTATGATTATATTTTGGCCTCAGAATAAATAATACAGTCTTTTCCAGCCTCTCGACAGTTGCCGAAGTGTAGGAAAGGATAAGATTATGGCATGAAATAATTCACGTGAAGCAGTTCATTAGGAAATCCATACTGAGCTTCTATAATATATGTACTTCCAATAATTGAGAACAATTCTTAGAGCATGATAGCATTGTGTGGGCTTTTAACCTTCATTTAACTTTTCTACTTCATTTAACTAGTATTGCTAGAAAATACTTTTACAATCTTTGGCTAATTAATAGTCTCAAAAAGATAATGATGGATTCCATTGGATATTCTAAATCATTTTCTGCTTGTTCTCTGCCTATATCAAGTCTCCAGCAACAAAAACAGCCATGCAACGCCCCCTGCATATTAAATTATCATTCATGTTAGGAACTGAATAGATCTAGTAAATGATTAATATGTACTAACCAACTTACCATTTTAGGGCAATATTTGCACATGGCTAAACAAATAGATCTTTGCAGAAGATAATGAGATACGTGTCTGTTCTTTGCTTTCTTCATTGATTTGGATCACTGTACAATCATTAAGCCGAAGTCTATCTTAAAGAGGAGAGAGGGCTGCTGGCAGGAAGCCACTATGGCAGGCTCTTCTATGTTGTGGTCTGTTTGGTTCATCCACAGAGACATGGATTAAGATAGAATTATAGGAAATCCTATTGAGTAAAGGCCTACTGGATGAGAAGAGGGAAAATTAATTTAAGCCTCTCTACTCCTTCAACATAACCTTTTAAAATACTAGGTTACAGCGTGTTCATTTCACTTGTAATTCTGATGTAAGATACTAATGGAAATGACATTTGAAAAGGGACTGATGTGTATATAAACTGTCACTGGCAGGTCCTAAAAGTACCTTTTCATGTGGGCATTCAGTTTGATGACATTTTCCAGGTTATGAGCATAGATTGGAAGTTGCGAAATTCAAAGCCTATAAAGGCGTGTTCAATCTCTATCTCTTACAGGGTAAAGAGTTCTGAAATCTTGATTTATGGAGTAAAATATTAACCCAGGACATTGTTAGGGCTATCATCAATTTTTGTTTATTGTTTGAATCTGAGGATAGAGGCTTAAAAACATCTTTGTTTTTTCTTAGCCTGTATAAAATCCATTGCAATGCAGCCTTGGAATTGGATTCCTTTAGCTTATGTACCCTGTCTCTTGGTCAGTCATAGATGAGGGGCCCTGTGACTTAATATCAATACTAATACAATGCATATGTGAGAGTGCCGAATTTCCAAAGCTCTTCCATCTATATCAACTATTTTCTCCTCTCACACAGTTCTCTAACTGGTCTCATTTGGCAGTTAAGTCGACAGGGGATGAGAGATTTGAGCGACTTCTACAACATTATAGAGTCAGAGATGGAGCTAGGAGATGCATTAAGGCCTTTGAAATATACTCTTACACATATATTTCCTAGTAGTGTCAGCTGTTGACAATCAAATGTGTGTGTAGCTTATATTGTTCTCAGAAATTCTTAAAAAGAGAAAAGAAAAAGGAGGAAAAAAAGAGAAGAATAGAAAAGAAAGAAACAACTTTTGGAGTTTTGGCAGAAATATTTCTAGTGCCCTAAAATGAAGAGAAGGCCCCCGATTCCAGGGGCACAGATGTGTGGCAGGCAGTGAAGTGGCCACTAGCCAGACAGCCAAATCCCCATCCAGGGAATGCTCGGCGCTGGGGCTAAGGGAATAGAGTGGGGGAGGGGCAATAAATGACCAGTGTGCCCAATAAAACGAAAAGGCCAAACTGTTGCTTGGTCAGCTTAGCTTACTATTTTAACCAAACTTTCGGAAGCCATAGCTAATGAAGGTATCCCAAAAACGTTTGAATTGTTGCTGCATGCAATAGCCTGGAAAATGAGAATGGAAAGACAAACAGAAGGATTGATACTGTGGGTCTATGTGTCCTTCGTGCTGCAATGAGAATAACTCAGTTCACTGGAAACTTCCAGGGAAGATGGCAACTTTTCAGGAGCAATTGTTTTGGGATTCTTTTCCCAAGTGTTTTCATATTTTAACAGGTCTAACAATTTTAGTCATGAATGAGAAATCAAGCAACAGAAATCTAGTGTAGAAAAATCACAATTAATATTTTTAAAGACTTAATATGTCCTCTATTGGCTTAGTAGTAGCTTGTGTCTAATTAACTCAAAATGACTTTACACTTGGCCATGAAAAAAACTTGTTACCTTTTCCACCTACTGCACATTGCTAATTCATATCTCTTTCTCTTTTCTTTATTGATGTATATGGTTGGGGAGGTTAAGGGCAGGAGGGGAAGAAAGCCTGCAATGTAAACGTTTTTGTCTGTAACATGAAAGGTACATTTCATGTGCTTTATTCATGATGAAAAGAACAAATGAAAAGAACAAGTTTTCATTTGTCATGAATAAAACCATACATCTATCATGAATAAAGCACATTTCATTTATCATGAATAAAGCACATAAAATGTAAAATATTAAATCAATTTTTTTGTAATGAAGCGTTGTTAAATGCCATGAATAGTTGAGAATGTTCAAGTCATTAATAACAAAACATATCTTTAGTTGGTGTATTAGGCTGTTCTTGCATCGCTATAAATACATAACTGAGACTGAGTAATTTATAAGGAAAAGAGGTTGAATTGGCTCATGGTTCTGCAGGCTGTACAGGAAGCACAATGGCTTCTGCTTCTGGGGAAGCCTCAGGAAGCTTCTAATCACAATGCAAGGCAAATAGGGAGCAAGCACATTACATGGTGAGAATGTGCTTGCTCCCTATTTGCAAGAGAGAAAGATAGTGGGGATGGGGGTGGGGGTGGGGGAGAGGTGCCACATACTTCTAAACAACCGGATCTCACAAGAACTCATTCACTATCACAAGGACACCACCAAGGGGTTGGTGATAAAACATTTATGATAAATCCATCCCCATGATCCAAACACCTCCAACAATGGCAACTAAAATTAGACATGAGATTTGGGCAGATCCAAGTCATATCAGTTGGCAACGATGTTTGGAATATATCTGTGTATAGGTACCTGTCATCTATGTATCTACATATCTATGTATCTAAATATCTCTTTATTTATATGTGTAGATTGCTATGTCTACCTATTTTTCTGTCTAATGGGTGGTTACAATGGATATTATCCATTATTTTCACTATCATGCAAAAACTAGATTTTGTGTATGTATTTTATACAGAAATACTAGAATATCATCTGCTAGATTTGCTGAATTTGTAGGTACTGTTTTCCGTGTATGCCTAACAGGAAGTGGAAAGAAGTGGATGCTTTCTACTTCCTAATCCACCCCTGGTAGAAGGATGATGTGAGAGAGTGCTTTGCGGACCACAGTGAGAGGATGCTTTGGAGAACTAACTGTGGGTCCCCGGGGCCCAGGAAGTAGAAACCAGTGTCTATCTATTCAAGTGTCGGAATAGAACTTACACTTCTGGCAGGACATAGGCTCGGGAGTACATAGAAGAAAAGGCAGAGCCTTCACTATGAACCCAACTCAAGGCGGCCACTAGGTAGGACTAAGCAAGTCCGAGTGGGGGGCTGCACGTTGACATGCACGTGGAGCAGAGGCTGAGTGGCAGGATGTTTGCTGCTTTGCTGCCGAGGAAATGCCTCAGAAAACTGCAGGATGGCGATGCTCAGAGGAGAGGTTGCCAAGGAGCTTGAAAGGCACCACCAGGAGATAGTCAGCAAGAGGAACTGACCCCCAAGAGAAGTGACATTTGACAGCTCCTGTGTCAATGTACAAGTGAGGTAGGATGTGCCCCTTTCCCTCCCAACCCACCTCTCCTGCAGCTCATTGAGTGGGTAAGAAACAGAAAAGAAATGAGGTTAAAAAAAGTAATAAACATGCAAACACACACACACAACACACAACACACACACACACACACACAAACAGCCCAGGCCTGCTGTCCCAAGTAGTGGCTAAGGCTGGAACTTGTAAGTGCATTTCTGCGTGTGTGTGTGTGTATGTGTGTGGGTTTGTATGTAGAATGTGTGTGTGTATGTAGAATCTTTGAAATGGATGTAAGATTAAAGGTTAGATTTGAAGTTTGACTTTGACTAACTTCAATGCCCATTTGAGAAAATTCGGCAAAAATTACCAAATATAAAATTTATGTTGTGACACATACATATCACTTGCTTATGAATAAGCCATCTAGATACCTATGCTTATTTGTGCTCTGAATATATATTATAAGAAATATTATAATGTGTGCATAAAACAAATTTTCATACAATAAAATTGTGCGGCTTTTTTTGTAACTTGTTGACATTTTTGATTAATACTTGCCCATAAATGTCTACATTTAAAATGTAGTGAGGATTTTCCAATTGCATTACTTTTTTAAAATTGCTAAAAACCCATTTTATGAAATTTGCTATGTAATTATCAAAGAATTTTTCTTCAAAATGAGATTTGGGCAGATCCAAGGCATATCAGTTGGCAACAGTGTTTGGAATATATCTGTGTATATGACTTTTAAACTGACTTTTAAACAATTTTTGCTGCTTGGCATTTGTACTTTCATAATAAATATAAGTTTTAAACAAATCTCTCATCTATGCCATTTCCAGTTTGAAATATTTCCCACTATATTAAATATGATTTTTATGTTTCTTAAATATAATGTTTAGTGGTTTTATCCTTCGATCATAATGGCTATTAGATTTTTTAAAGGTAGAATAATAATTTTTAAATCATTTTTCACTAAACTAAACTAATGAGCAACTAGGATGTGAGTTTTAGAGCTAGCTGGAAAATGGACATGACTAATCAGGGAAGACAAAAGAAAATGAAAGTCTTCAAAATATACACACAATCTCCTCACCATTATGCAACTATTCACCCAATGAATCATGAGGCAAGAGTTATTCCAGAAATGAGGGTAAAAATATATGTCAAGACCATTACCTACAGTCAAAGCTTTTATTTTCCTCATTAACCAAAGTTTGTTTGAATTCAAAGCTCACTCACTTAGTAATCATTATTTCCTGGGGAGAAATATGGAATGAATTTGATTTTCATCTACATTTGATTAATGTTTCCTAGTAAAACTTTATTTTGCTAAATTCAAAATGTATCATGTGAAACTCCTTTGTTTTCGTTGCTCCTCTTTATCTAACTCAATGATGTCATTAATGTATTTTACAACTTAATTTTTTATAGAGGTAAACATATGCCAAAGGAGCATGTATGCAAGTACCCGAGGAAAGAGGATCTATATTATAACCGCTTGCACCTTATTTTCAGTCTGAGTGGTTCAGATTCCTTTGTCTACTGACAGGATGTGGACAGTACCTCTAAGATTTCATTTCAGGCAATGTGTCTGCTCTCTGAGAAACAGGACAGCTTGAAGCGCTACACTAGAAGCAGGCAGAAGTGCTATTACACAGGCACTGGCTGCTGATTGCCAAGAATCACCAGGGGTAGGGGATGAGACATGTGGAATTGATGGGTGGTGAGAGATTATTGCTGTTCTGCAAAGCAAGATGTCAAAAGATATTCCTAGCTGTTTGCCAGATGACAGGCCCGTTGGGGATATTTTGTGTGAAATGATTATTCTCAGTCACATTCAGACCTTTAAGCAATGATGTCAGCATTATCCTAGAGATTAAGGGAAAAAAAAAGAAAGAAAGAAAGAAAAGAAAAGGGCATGCAGAAGCAGACACCCAATCTGTCTTCTAGAGAGCCATAAAATGTTTTCTTATTTCCTGGCTACTTACAGTTCTTTTTAATGGTTTGCATTCAATGATCTGGAAAGTGTCAGCCCATATACATGGTGTCTGAATTGAAAACCCTGAGGCAGACTGCTAAAAGATGGACTTTGGAGTTCTACTTTGTTGGTTTCTCCAAACAAGCAAACAAATCATCATCATCAACAACAAAACCCTTCCTCTCAAAAACTACCTGCTTTAAAAATGACTATGCCATGGAATAAACTCGACCTGGCTTTTCTACATACTATTGCCTTTTCTTTCTTTCCTTCTTCTTTTTTAATCCTTAGGGTACTGCTGTCATCATTGCTTAAGAAATTGTGTGTAAATGCACAAAAAGAGACTTTCAAACAGACCGATGTTAGCAGCTCACCATAGGAATCAGCTGCATTAATTACAGTGGCTCTTTCTTGTATAGCTGACTCCGGGAAAATCAACTGAAAACAATTAAGAATAGATTCCAAGTGTCTGCACAAAGGTTTGTGGTGTTACTAACAGGTAACTGAATGTGTCCTATACGTAAACAGATAGAAAGTAAAGACTAACATAACCTAAGATACTATATTAAAAGGCCAAGGAATTATACAGAAAGTTAAGAAGATATTAGTATATGTGGGTGGAAGCTTAATTGAAATGAAAATCACATATTGGATTAAAGAGTGATTTCTAAGTGCGCCATAAGAACCTTCATTTAACAGTTTTCGTAACTGCTGTAAAGATGTAATAATGTTCAAACTTCTCAATGTGTATCATTCTTACACCTTGGTGTGCTTAGCAAATATGTGGCGCATACCTGCTATTTCACAGGAAACCAGAATGGGCTGCTCAGATACTTATCTCTACTCTAACTTACTATTAGGGTCCTGTACCCACAGGTCCCTAATAGTAATAGTTCCTTTCTCTATGATTACTACAGATAACCATCACTTATTGAATTAACTTGAATATATGATAACATCATAATTTTAGTAGCATTAGATATATATAACACTCTGGTAAACAAACCTAAGATACAAAGACTTCATTTAAGTGATATAGTTGTTTTTTCCATTTTTCCCCCTACTCTAAGTCCTAGACTAAAGATTTGTGTTCCATTTGTTGATACAGAAGCTATATCTGGCTTGAAAAAATGGCACAATTTCTTTACGTAAAGCCCAAGTACGTCACTACTTACACACTGCTTCTTTCTAACATCTAGAAGAAGCCAAATCATAATGTTTACATAAACCTGTTCATTTACTTCAAAAGACCCACAAAAAGAAATGTGACAAAATTTGAACAGCAATACTACTATTTAGGTATTTTTTCCATGAGAATTGAACTGAGTTATTTTTCCCAAAAATATTCCCCAAAGAAAGCAGAGCTTTTTTTTATTATGGAAACTTGAGAATTTTCCATAAAAGATTTTAAAGTCCTTGTAGAGTTTAAAAGGTATATTACAGTATATTACTTATCAAAAATTGCCATTAAACCTGTTTTAAAATTCCAGTGCTGCACCCAAAAGCCCTGTGTAACACCCTTAATTGCCTTACAACTCCTCTATAATTCTGGATTGGAAATAAAGGCAATGGTGTAACAGGAAAGTGAAAAATTCATTCCTTCATGTTATAATCCATAAGTTCACAATTAAATCAACACAATTTGTTGTTTGATTTCATTGGGGGAAAATTTGACTCCAATTGCTTTTATCATATGCTGTACCTTCAATTTAGCAGTTTGTTATTCAGCAAAATGTCTCCATTTGGGGAAATTATGTGCTAAATGACACACTTGTAATTTCTGCATTAATATGATCCCAGGATTTAAATTCAAATATGGTGTAAGACCTAGTTTTCATGGAAAATACATCTGATTTGGATTTAATAGAAAATAAATAGAATCTATAACACATTCAATTATCTTCTGTTCTGAAATATTAATAAATCACTGTTAATAAACATTTTTAAATATTTCCTGAAGTGTAACCAAGTACTAGTATACTTTTGTGCTCACAAATTATTTAAGGTCATGAGAAATGTGTAGATATTTGAGCTGCAATCCATTCTTATCATTGTTTTCTCTTTACTAAATTTAAGTGTATGAGTGTGTGTATTTGCATTTTGAGTTGGTGACAAAAAAAGAAAATAAAAACATAGTTTCTTTCATGGTTACAAATAAGGGATTTAATTCATCTTATGTGGCTATACTGTATACTCATAGTCTTAATCTTCCAAAAGATCATCTATGTAATGTTTTCAAGTGCAAGTAATAATACTCAAAATAGGATAAGTTTCGGAATTTCAACAAAATAAATAAAAGAGAAAAAACAAAGCAGGAAAACTTTATCCTTTTTTCTTGCTTTTTCCTTTGTTTATCCACTTATAACAGGTCTTTAGAAACATGATGCTGTTTTGTTTTCTTCTTTTCTACTGTCATCTGTTGTCTGGTCTCGCTCTACAAAGTAGACAGTGGAAATGGAATGCTGTTTCCCTACTTCCTAGTTGCCCTAAAGGAAAACCACCTAGTCTCTTTTTACTGTAAAGCTTTACTGCTCAATACCATAGGGAAACACATAAAAAATAAAAATATTTTAAATTAAAAGGTTAAAAATGCTCGTAGTATATGCCTGAGAGCTAAGAGTCATGTGCTGAAGTCAGACTGACAAGATTATGGTTTTGGTTCTACCACTTATTATTAGCTGTGTGACCTTAGTTAAGATATTTAACTGCTTCTTTTTCTCTTCACTATGAAGAGGATAATGGATCCTTACCTCACTTGGCATTATAATGATTGAATGAAATACCTGTAGCATGCTTAATACAATGCCTGGCATGTAGTAGTGATTCAGTGCTTATTAGCTCATTAGTTATCTATGTCCTTGAAATATTTACCCTTCCCCTCTTTTTTTCTCTTCCTAACTTCTATTGTGGACCTTTCATTTGTATTTCAGGAAAATAAATAAATAAATGAATTTCTTCTTATCCTTATTTGCCACCCTTCATTATTTTCTTAGGTGAAGGCAAAGACAAGAACAACAATGAGTGTTCCCTTGCCTAATGGGAACATGGTAATCTTTAAAAAATCCTCAGATTTCATGACATGTATTCCCCTAAAATTCAGATCCTGCAAAGAATTATTTCTGTAATGGATTATTGTGAGTAAAATAATTAGATCAGTGGCACATAGCAGTGCTAATTTAATGTCATGTATTACTATGCTATCATTACTATATATTTTTGCTGTTATTACTGATATTATTATTCTTTACAGGATGATATGGTTTGGTTGTGTTCTCACCTAAATCTCATCTTGACTTGTAACCCCCACAATTCCCACATGTCCTGGGAGGAACCCGGTGGGAGGTGATTGACTTATGGAGGCGGGTCTTTCCTGCACTGTTCTCCTGATAGTGAATGAGTCTCACGAAATCTGGTGGTTTTTTAAAATGAGAGTTTCTCTGCATAAGCTCTCTTTTTTGCTTGCCGCCATCTGTGTAAGATGTGACTTGCTCCTCCTTATTTTCCACCATGATTGTGAGACCTCCCCAGCCACATGGAACTGTGAGTCCAGTTAAACCTTTTTCTTTTGTAAGTTGCCTAGTCTCAGGTTTGCCTTTATCAGCAGCATAAAAAATGGACGAATATGGGGGACATTACTTTACAACTGTTGACACTGCAGTGAACAGTTCAGTTTTAAATTTTGCTTAGTACATATTGGATTCTCTCTTTTTTTTTTTTTTTTAATTTTATCTTTTTTTTTTTGAGACAGAGTCTCGCTGTGTTGCCCAGGCTGGAGGGCAGTGGCGCGATCTCGACTCACTGCAAGCTCCGCCTCCCGGGTTCCCGCCATTCTCCTGCCTCAGCCTCCCGAGTAGTTGGGACTACAGGCGCCCGCCACTGTGCCCGGCTATTTTTTTGTATTTTTAGTAGAGACGGGGTTTCACCGTGGTCTCGATCTCCTGACCTTGTGATCCGCCTACCTCGGCCTCCCAAAGTGCTGGGATTACAGGCGTGAGCCACCGCGCCCGGCCAGTACATATTGGATTCTCTTGAAGTAATTCTTAGCTCTTGAGTATATGTAGCTCCACAGACACTCTGCTCTTTCTGTACATGGAAGGGTCCCTTGTCATCTCTGTCAACTTACGTTTTCACCTCTGAGGGTGCATGATGATAGGTTGCTGAAAATAATAGCAATACCAATAACTTCTCAATGTACAGACACTGTCCCCCTTATGCTGAGAAGAGATGATGGTAGGGGAACTTTTTTCAGTGGCATATTCAATATATAATTAAGCCTAAATTGGGAAAAATAATTTTTACCCTTGACGGATTGTGTAATATGCTGAGCTATATGATACATCAGGGATATGAGGTAGTGGGCCGTATAACTAAATCCATAGTTATACTATAATGATGCCTCAAAACAGGGTTTTACTGTGTTATCGTGTTGTTCTATTTTTTAACATAATAAAATGAGATGAAAACTGTGTGTCATAGAATTACTCAGTTAGCAAGCAAACTTTTTTTAAATACATTGTCCATTGTTTAATTGTAATCAATTGTCCATTGTCTAATAATTGTCCATTGCATTTGTTTCTTCTTTTATTGTTAAAAAGAAAATAGTCACAGAGGCTGGTCATTTATGTCTACTCAAAGCAGACATACTTATACAGAAGATGACTTTTTGAGTATTCAGGAGTCTGCAGGAGGATAAAGATTTCATTCAAAGGTAGTGTGATAGAAATACACTGTATTGCAGTGAAATTCTAGGATAGTAGAAAACACTAGTTGTCTGGAAAGATCTGTTTAACTTATTTTTGTGAGCCTTGCATTGGACAGAATTCAAGCAAGGAATTTTATTAGGGGGTAGCATAGGGAAGAGAAAAGCAAAAGAGGAGTGATAAAAAAGAAGGAGAAGCCAAGAAAAGGATTTTGTAAGGCAGTATGGAGTTCATGAATTCTTCTCTGGGGATTGTTACAGTCTTGCTAAAGCTTTCTGGATGAGCCAAAGAAATTGTCATTGCCTTATATATAGCAATAGAATGAGTAATGGCGATTAGGCTTTCCTGACATTCATGCATTCATCTAACAAATACTCATTGTGTATCCTTTTTTGTTTTTTTGAGACGAAGTCTTGCTCTGTCACCAGCCTGGAGCATAGTGGAACAATCTCGGCTCACTGCAACCTCCAACTCCCAGGTTCAGGTGATTCTCCTGCCTCAGCCTCCCCAGTAGCTGAGACTACAGGCACGTGCCACCAGGCCTGGCTAATTTTTGTATTTTTAGTAGAGACGGGGTTTCACCATGTTGGCCAGGAGGGTATTGATCCCTTGATCTTGTGATCCGCCCACCTTAGCCTCCCAAAGTGCGAGGATTACAGGCGTGAGCCACCGCATCCAGCCTCATTGAGTGTCTCTTATGTGTTAGACATTGTTCTAGGTTCTGGAGGTATAGTAGTAAACAAAATTAACAAACATACCTGTCTTCCTGTAGTTTTCTTTCTGTCATGGGTGAGGGGAGATGTATATTAAAATCCACTAGATGGTTGTAACTGCTATAGAAAAAAATAAAACAGGAAAAGAATATCAGGAATGCTAGAAAATGGAAAACTTAAGTAGTAAGTCAAATAAGTCCTGAAGGAAATGAGGAAATGAGCCATGGTAATAATGATGGGAAGAATGGTTCCACACAAAAGAAAACAGCAAGTATGGGTTGGAAGCATACCTGGCATGGTTAAGAAATGGTTCACAAGCCAGTGTGTTTCTAGAAGAATAAGCAAAGGGAGGAGTAATAAGACGTAGTCTGAGCAGAAGAAAAAGGGAAATCCAAGTTAACAGAATACAATTTTCTCATTGTATTTCAATCAAAATCTAATTATATTGAGAGCAGTTGAGTTACAGAGTATCCTGCCTCTTTTCATTTCTCTCATCTTAACTTCGCTTGATGGATATTTGATAATGTTACTTAGTCATGTAGCTCAAGAGTAAATCATCTATGGCACTGAAGGCCATTGTAAGGCAGCCAGTGGAGGCTTAAGAGAGAGGAAAGCCATGATCTGAATTAGGTTTTTTGAGGAACACATTGGGTGGCTATGCCAAAAGTAGATGGCACAGGATGGAAGTAAAGGCCAGCCAAGAAGCTATGGAAATAATCTTAGTGAGAGGTGATGGAGACTTGGAACACAATGGTAACAGTGCAGGTGGTGAGAAGGAACTGGTTCTATAAATATCTATTTCGAAGGTAGAACCTGAGAAACAGAGAGGATAGAGATGTTTATGATTGAAATGGGAAAGTATGCAGGAGGATAATATTATGATTGAGAAAAAAAGGAAATCAGTTTTGGACATGTGAAATTTGAAATACCTATTATTAGTCTATCGGCACTTAGGAAAGTGAATATGCTAGTGATTGATGTGTAATTACCACAGCATTGCAACTAATTTGTACCACTCAGTTACTCATTCAACAGACACTTGTTAAAGGTTTATTACATGAGTGATGCCCTGGTTGGCACAGGGTATGTCTCAAGAGCAATACAGATATTTTTATGCCCTCTCTAGTTCCATTCGTCAAAATCGATATTAAAGACATAATTAGAGGAGCAATGAAAAATATATTCACAGTGTCATTCATTGTAGCTTGATGTTTAGTAGGTTTGAATGATGTATATTATTCAGCTTGATTAACATATATTGCAGTAGCTGAATAACATGTAGAAAGGGGTCACCGTCCACTCCTAGACCTGTTTTTGGTATCTTGCATTTACCTATATCTTGCTCAGTTTGCAGGCTTTTCTGCATCTAGAATGGGAATTTCTTTGCCTCCTATAACCTCTGACCACAGTGATTCTCTAATACCTACGAGCAAGCTGTGTACAGCTTTTTCGAAATAAATTCCTACTGAAGACATAAGAAAAAAGAAAATAAAGCTGAATTAATGCAGTACAATGTTCTTATTACAGTTTAACCAAAATCTAATTATATTGAGAGCTGATGAGTTATCAGCATGCTGTCTCTTTTCACATCTCTCATCTTAAGTGTGCCTGATGGATGTTTGATAATGTCATTCCAGTAGGTTGCTTTGAGAGTGATTTAAAATTTACTTATTTGGGCCAGGCACAGTGGCTCATGCCTATAATCCCAGCATTTGGGGAGGCCAAGGCAGGCAGATCACCTGAGGTCAGGAGTTTGAGACCAGCTTGGCCAACAGTGAGAAATCCGGTCTCTACTAAAGATACAAAAATTAGCTGGGTGTGGTGGCAGGCGCCTGTAATCCCAGCTACTCAGAAGGCTGAGGCAGGAGAATCGCTTGAACCTGGGAGGCAGAGGTTGCAGTGCACTGATACGATGCCATTGCACTCCAGCCTGGGTAACAGAGCAAAACTCTGTCTCAAAAAAAAAAAGAAAAAAAGAAAAAAAAAAAAAAAAAGAAAAAAAGAAAAGAAAAGAAAAAAAAATTTTTTAAATAAAATTCACTTATTGGGACTGTAGAGAGATTTCTGTTTCTGCCACATTCTGATTCTGTCTTCTCTCTAGATACAGATTAGCTCTTAGGAAAAGCATCTATTTATACCCATTTTTAAAAATTCAGAGTATTCTTTTTCATTTGTCAAGAACACATTCAATAGCCACATTTAAATGCAGTCATTAACTTTGGCGAAACTTGGCTTTGACACCTAATCTTCTATGCTGATTTATATGCTTATTTTCATTTTGGAGCCATTCATGAAGGTTGAGGCCTTCCTCTGGAGTAAAGCTTTATTGCTCAAACCTTTGTCAACAGCTGTGTGAGAAACTTGTGGTTCAGATGCTCTCCTTTTCCATCTTGATAGGATACCCTATCAATGTCCTGCTTTCTAACCGAGGAACACTTGTGATACTCAGGTCATTTGCAGGTAGATATGATTCAGCTTTTCCTGGTTCATGTTAGTACCTCTACTTGCTTTTCCATTTTCTCTCCCCATTTTCCTCCAGGCAATAGTTTCACTTAGCTCAATATCTCTTTTAGAAATCTAATATTTTAAACATGAAATGCGCTCAACAGACTACATTAAAAAATACATGCTATTTTAAGAAATAATAAATTTTTTTAAAAAAACATAATAAGAATTTTTTGTTTTTAGAAATAAACCAATGGTTATGGTTGTATTAATCTAAAATTACAAAATAGATGCACCATTTTATACAACTTATGAATTAATAGATTAAAAAAGTGTATTTCAGCAGGTATTGCTGTGTTTTGATAAGTTGTTTCTGATGGTAAGATAATTCAATGAAATGTAAAAACTTTGGTAATAATCATAAACAATGACCTGCTTTATTGCCACTGACAAGAGTCACTTTACTGAAGCATATTTTAGAGTACTATTTGAAGGAATTTCCCAATGGTCATCTAGGGCTCTATAAATGCTAGGAAAAACAAAAATCTTATTAATTTGTTAATAGCAATATATAATTCTTATACATTCCTTAAAGGGAAGCTGCTATACTACTACATAAACAAGTAGTCTAGTTAGAGTGATATTTTACAGAAATGTTATAAAAACATGTGAGCCCATGGTAAAACTGGAAAACTTTTGTGTGCTTTTACCCAAAGAGAAAGAATTAGGAAGTAGTCCTACAAAAACGCATTTTGAAATCTTTCAATTTAAGATTAAAAGTAGCTATAGTAATAATATTAATATAATAGTAATAGTTTTGATATTAAAATAGTATTTCTTGTATATTAAATACATAGTTCAACATGAGCGCACAAAAATAATCATACGCTTATATATTTATCCATCTAACAGACTTGTTTCCTCTTCTATTCAGGTCACTGGAATTACAAAGGATTGTGAATAAGTCACTCTACTGGCACTTAGATATTTATGATACACTGAAAACCAAATAATACTATTAGAGATATTGTGGGGATATCTATCTTTTCCAAGGGATTAAGTAGAAAGATTATATAATTAATATTAAGAGAGATGACTCCAGTAAGTCTTTATCACAATTGTCGTTTTGACTGAGGGACAGTGGGACAATTGGAAGTTTGAAGGTATAAGAAAAGGCAGAGAGATTCAGTGAGTTCCATAGAGCGGAGAAACTCATGAAAGAAACATTTTCAGAGACCTGGAAATGACAGTGAACACATCAAGGGGCTATGAATGTTTCTTGGAATTAGAACTCCAGTTGAGTTTAGGGTAATGGTGAGAAAATAATAAGACTGAAGCAAAAATCAAAGACAAATTTTAAGGACTATGTACATTTTTTTTTCTTTTTTTTCTTTTTTCCTTTTCCTTTTTTTTTTTGAGACAGAGTCTTGCATTGTTGCCTAGGCTGGAGTTCAGTGGCACCATCTCAGCTCACTGCAACCTCCGCCTCCCAGGTTCAAGCAATTCTGCTGCCTCAGCCTCCCAAGTAGCTGGGATTACAGGTGCCCGCCACCACACCCAGCTATTTTTTAGTATTTTTAGTTGAGACAGGGTTTCACTATGTTGGCCAGGCTGGTCTTGAACGCCTGACCTCATGATCCACCCTCCTTGGCCTCCCAAAATGCTGAGATTACAGGCGTGAGCCACCACACCAAGTCATATGTAAAATATTTTAAAGAATTTAGTCTCTTTTCTAAAGAAGTGTGTGTGTGTGCATGCACGCGCCTATGTGCATGTGTTATACATGACGTGTGAAGGGGAGGGTTACAAAGCAGTGTTATAGTGTTAATAGTTATATTTCAGGAAAGACTCCTGGATGCAATGTAGAGAGTGGCCTGAGTGAATTTAGGATAAACAGATGTGATCTAGTAATTACCTATTTCAGAACTGATGTAGAGAGAGTGAGAGGAGAAAATGATATTTGTAGAAGGAAGAAGTAATTCTAAAATAAACAACCAAGTAGGAATGATCAGTCACAACAAAAAACAGATGAAATTAGATACATTTAAAATTGTACTTTCTAACAGGGTTTATTTGGAAAAAGCAGTGAGAATCAGTCCTTGAGGAGCTTTGGGTCTCTGTTAAGCTGCTCAGTTGGTAGGAAATGCCATAGGTGGAGAATACATATATATATGGAGAGAGAGAGAGAGAGAGAGAGAGAGAGAGAGAGAGATTTAAAATAGAGGGCATAAAAGATAAGTTTTACCTGCTTCAAAATTCGGTCTCGTGGTGACTCCAACTATATCACTATATAGGAAAGATTTGATAAGGAAACTCTCCAACAATTTTCATGATTTCAAACTCATACAACCAATAATAATGGAAGATGTTCCAGTTAACTATTGCTGAGTAACACTTCTCCCCTGAGAAATAAAACCTTAATGGATTAAAATAACAACAATTATTGATTTTGCTTATGAATCTACAATTTGGGCAGAGCTCAGTAAAGATAACATGTACCTGATCCCAACATTTGGAAATCTCAGCTAGGGTGACTCAAATCCTTAGGGCCTGAAACAGCTGAGGCTTGTTGGATAGCTGTGTCTCTCTCTCGCTTCAGGTCTTCTCAGGGTCTTCCTGTGGTTTCTTAGGATAGTCTAACTTCTTACATGGTATCTCAATGATCTGAGAACCAACATTCTAATAAGTCTAGTGGAAGCTATGAGACTTCTTCTGAGCTAGCCTGAGAAGTCTAAGAATGTCATCCCTCATGCTTTCTATTGGACAGATCATTAAGGCCAGCACAAATTCAAGGAGAGGGGAATTAGACTTCACCTCTCAATATAAAACATAGGAAAATATCTGTGGCCATCTTTAATTTACCACAGAGGGCCACATTTTACTGTGGCAGGGTGCTCGAAGTTTCTATTTCTAATTATTTCACCTTAAAGGGAGTTGTTTACCATTGCCAACCATGGAAAAATAGTATCTGTTGTAACACAACTACAAATTATTTATTTTAATCCCTGAACCAGTCACTGACCTGGCTGATTTTACTAAGGGAATGGGCAGATTTCTCTACAAATAATGACCAACTCCTTTTTTAAAAAAGCTAAATATTTGGCCAGGTGTGGTGGCTCATGCATTTAATCCTAGCACTTTGGGAGGCAGAAGTGGAAGAATAGCTTGAGCCAGGAGGTCTAGATGGCAGTAATCTATGATCGTGCCACTGCTCTCCAACTTGTGTGACAAGTGAGACAGTGCTTCTAAAAAGAAATAAGGTAAAATAAAATTAATTAATGAAAAACAACAAAAACCCAGAAACAAAAAGACAAAATGCCCATTAATAGTTGCTGTCCATAAGCTATCATTTACATTGAAGAAATTTAAACATTCTGTTAGTCACTTTAACGTGATTGGTAGAAATAGCCATCCTAGGCAGAGAGAGAAACACACAGAAAGGTTAAAGACCCATGAGAGGAAGGGCAAGAGTGGTGTTCATCTGGAATGTGCCTCTGACAAAAAGAGGAGCTAAAAAGACACAGGGTCCCTGTTTTAAACAAATGGTGGTGAAAAGGCAAGGACCTCAGTGACTGATTATCTGGAGTCAGGGTTGTTCTTTAGCACTGGAATGCAGTTAGTTAGGACTATGTTGTTTTAAAGAGCATAGCAGAAGCCAAGTTCCATAGGAGCGTGTAAAGTTTTTGGGAGTCCTTGTCCAAGTAATTGGCAGGGAGTTTAGACAATTGTGCAACCTGGATGTCTTTGCCATGCATGTATCAGGGTTGAACACTTCCTGCATTAAAGAGGAAAGAATTTTCCCAGTGGTAAGCAGTGTTCCATATAGTGGAATGTTCTACAACAGGACTTTAAATAAAAAAATGTTAAGTGTCAGTTGTCATCCTGTTTGGAAACTAGAATGAGAGACACTTTATTTTTGTTCTAGAGTTTTGATTACAGAATACAATAGAGACATATCAAGGAATAAATATTCTTAAATCATAATTTTAATTTACTGAAATAAAAGTGTATTTAGATTTTACCATTTTGGTTTTGAAACTTCTAAGTTTCTTCACACAAAGAAAATGCTTTCAAGATGTTCGTTGAAGAGAAAATCAATTGCTCTAAACTAATTGTTATATGATTTTTGAACACCCTTGTAATTAGATTCAAATATCTTCTTTAGGGAATATTAATGATATGTATGTCTTTCTTTTTTTAACATTTTCAAGAAAGTAAATTGTAATGGAGTCTGTTTCCACTATCACTGCTGGAGTAAAAATAATAATGATTTTTTTCCATAAGGCAATTTTATTAGACCTATTATCAAGAGTGTTCTATACAAAAGGTCTTCAGAAAATTATAAAAATTAGGTTGGGTATTAAAATGCTTGTTGCAAATATTCTGCAATATGGTAGGTATAGATTTAGAGAATTGTTTCAGCTCCTGTGTTAAATTACTTAAGTAGAGAGAAAGTTTAACTGCCTTGAGGTCATATCAAATCAGTTCACGAATTCAACATTTTATAAATCCTTGTTTATTCTTCACCTGATCCTTAAAGATTAAGCAAAGAACATACATCGGGCCTAGGCTTAACGTCAACATTAAAAAGTTGCAGGAAGATTGTACTGGAAAATAACAGGAAATGTTTAGAAGTAAAAGAGGTAACTGTATATGGAAGGGAAGGATGTCAAGAAAGAAAGCAAAATCCAAAATGGAAGCATTACATAAAACTTACATTTCCTGTCACTTCGGTGCAGATATATTAACTACTCATTAAGCTCCAGTGAACCTGTGAGAATGTCCTTTTATGAATTTTAAAGTGTGAATATTCATGTGATGGCTCCAGCTTGACAGAAAAGCAAAGACCAAGCTCTTGACCCAGACATCATAAATTAATGCAGTCTTATCCTTTTGAGTTGATGTATGTTGATAATTTAAGGAGTAGCACATGGATTAAATAAAAAGTAAATTTAAGTCAACATATGTCTAAATTGGCTTCACAAGAACAAATCCAGTTTTCTGTCATTCCTAGAACTATTGGATGTAACTTCATTTGAAGCACCTAAATATTTAAAAAATATATTTTTATAAAAATTTATAGCTATGTCATTATATTCAGTTTCCTCATTATGATTAATTTCCTCATTGATTGCATACTTTTGCAATGAGAGCAGAAATGAAATATACAATTGGAAGTATTTTCAGCTCGCCAATTTAAAAAAAATATCCTGTTGAATGATAGAAATCAAGTGCAGACAACATCTAGTGCACAGAATTCCCAGCCCATGGAACATTTTAATCATCAAGGGGAAACACAGTCTGTGTCTTCTTACTTAACTAGGCTGCAAGGGACTCGAGGCTAGAAACTGAATCTTAGGTAGAAAGATTTGTATCCCCACATAACTATTTGACACACAGCAGATGCTGATTACTGTTTATTAAATTGAATGAAATTTTGCTAGAAAGTTTGGTTTTATGAATGCAACATCATGTCATTAAATTCATAACCCAGAGGAAGATTTGCTTCTAGAGGAAAATATGTGAAATAGTATTTGTAAAATAGTAATCTTCCACTATCAGACACTAGCATTCAAGTACAGAAAATAAAAGGTTACAAATGATACAGACATTTGGAAGGACTGCTCTGGGTCTCCAAACAGCATGTTTAAGCTTCAGGATTGGTTAAAGAAGACATAGAGAACTTCAAAATTGATAGATTTTTCAAATGTTATTAGAATCAACCAAGTTTCTTTAAAAATTCTCAGTTGAATTATGAGTATAACTGTTAGGTGATTTTAAGAAGTGTTATATGATGGAGTTTTTTTTTTTTTCTGCTAGATTCTATGGAATAGAAGAGAAGGGGTGGGGTTGTAAATATGTTCTCTTTCCATGAATCTTCCAAAACCTGGCTAAAGAAAAATTTGTCTACCCAACTTCCTTTTATTTCTGGCAAAAACTTGGTTTTTGCTAATTATCCCCAGCTGTACCAGATTCTGTAGTTTTTACTTTTAACTTTTCTCTACATGGCCTTACATCTGTGTACTCTTTATATTGGAGTATTGGGTCTTAAAGTAGTAAATCCTTTAGGAAGGGTGAGTACAATGTGATTGTCTAAAGAGAAAAAATCATTTTAAACATTACTTGCACGCTATTAGTATCTGCCTATAAGAACAATGGAATGTACTTAATCAGATATCAGGAATTTTGATGGAATTTAATATTTAAAAACTCACATTTTCCTCCCTCTTCATTTACTTTAAAAGAAGTCAATGTGTCACCCTATAATTTTAAATATACCTACTGCCCTCATTATGCATATTTTGTCTGATGTACACAAGGCTGTTCAGAAGATTCTTCACTTTTCCTGGTGAAAAAATGGTCCATAAATTTTAATAAATAAGATCTAAGTTTATTATTTTACCCTGCTTATTTGATTGTGATGATAAAACACAAAAACAGGTACATGGGGAAATTAGAGTTAAACTGGGTAGAGATTCTTCTAGGAAAAAGCAAGCATTTCCATTACAGGTATAGAAACAAAAGTAAACCATGAAGGATTTTAACATTATATACCTGCTCGTTTTGTATTTGCCCTGGTTGACATCCTTTTCTTGCTTTTGCAATGACTTCATCATTAATACTGAAGTAAAAATAGTGGAGATAAAACTAACAGTAATCCCTTTGACTTTTAGCTGGTGCATTTCCTAGTAATTTCCAAAACTTGAAAGTCACAGTTTGGGTAAATGCTAAAACAATATGTATTTCCATAAGCCGTAATACAATTCTTTGTAAATGGCAAAAGCACATTTGCCTTTTAATCAGAAAACAACTTGCTGAATCCAGACAACATGGCCTTCTCCAAGATGCTTGACATGAACAACAATAATAAAGTTCAGTGGTATTTGATATTTTGCAGATGTTCTTAGATTGAAAATGGTAGCTTTACACATATTTGCAAATGATCATTATAAAGCTATATTGGTCAATGTAGAAGAATAGAATATATTTAGTGGGTTTTTAGGTTGATTTATAACTTTTAATTATTTAGACATATGGTATGTAGGCTTACATTTGATTTCCTGTCCTGAGCCCCACAAATGTTAGGGACCTGCATTTCTGAATACACTATTACTGTCGTTACAGACAAACGTGGTTCATCCTGTTAAAGGGAACTTTTTGCAAGCATCTAGATTTCTTACATCGGGGTAAAGAAATGGATGAAAGAGACATTTGATTGATGCCACTGTCACCCAGGTGTTTCAGATCTCACCAGGTCCCTTTTCTTATTTAAAAGAAACAGCCATTGCAGCCAATGAGGGAATTTTAAAAGCTAGTCATGTTTCATGAATTGTGTATCTTGGTTTGAATGCTCATCAAAGATAATAAGTTTTGTTTACACTCATCATGAATGACTCCCCAAAGTTTGCAAATCCACCTGTAAGTCTTATTCTTATCAGAACACATCAATGAACTTTTCCCTACCTTTGATTTGAATGCTGGTGTGAAGGACATGTTGATCGTATTTGACAGTTCATAGAATAGAATTGGTTTCTGCAAAGGATAGCTATTGTTAATTCTATTCATATTTTCTCACTTATTTTTAGTTGACACATAATAATTGTATTATGTTGGTGCAAACGTAATTACGGCTTTTTTACTGTTGGAATTTGTCATTCAATATTGGAATACATTGTTAAATAAATGTGGTTATGTTATACAGTGTTTTAATGGGCATTTTTTTGCTTTACTAGACTAGTAATAAGTCTGGCTAATGACTTATTACTTGCTGTTTGTTTTATGTTTATTTTAGACTGTGGAAATGATGTTAGACAAAAAGCAAATTCAAGCAATTTTCTTTTTCGAGTTCAAAGTGGGCCATAAAGCAGCAGAGACAACTTGCAAACTCAACAGTGCATTTGGCCCAGAAACTTCTAACGAACGTACAGTGCAGTGGTGGTTCAAGACATTTTGCAAAGCAGACAAGAGCCTTGATGGGGAGCACAGTGCACAGTGGCTGGCTATCAGAAGTTGACAATGACCAGTTGAGAGCAATCATCGAAGCTGATCCTTTTACAACTACATGAGAAGTTGCCAAGGAACTCAACATCCACCATTCTACAGTGGTTCAGTATTTGAAGCAAATAGGAAAGGCAAAAAAGTTCGATAAGTGGGTGCCTCATGAGCTGAGTGAAAATCCAAAACTTTGACTTTTGGTAGTGTCACCTTCTCTTATTCTATGCAACAACAACTAACCATTTCTCAATCAGATTGTGATGTCCGATGAAAAGTGGATTTTATACAACAACCGGTGATGACCAGCTCAGTGGTTGGACTGAGAAGTTCCAAAGCACTTCCCATAGCCAAACTTGCACCAGAAAAAGGTCATGGTCACTGTTCGGTTGTCTGCTGCTGGTCTCATCTACCACAGCTTTCTGAATCCCAGCAAAACCATTATGTCTGAGAAGTATGCTCAGAAAATCGATGAGATGCACCGAAAACTGCATAACCTGGAGCCGGCAGTGGTCAGCATAAAGGGCCTGACACCATAACAACAATGCCTGACCACATGTTGCACAACCAACGCTTCAAAAGTTGAACGAATTGGGCTACAAAGCTTTGCCTCTTCCGCCACATTCACCTTATCTCCCTCCAACCAACTACCACTTCTTCAAGCATCTCAACAACTTTTTGCAGGGAAAATGCTTCCACAACCAGCAAGATACAGAAAATGCTTTCCAAGAGTTTGTTGAATCCTGAAGCACATATTTTTATGCTACAGGAATAAACAGACTAATTTCTTGTTGACAAAAATGTGTTGATTATAATGGCTCCTATTTTGATTAATAAAGATATGTTCAAGCCTAATTATAATGATTTTCAATTCATAGCCCCAAGCCGCAATTACTTTTGCACCAACCTAATATGTATTTGTGGCATGTAGTGATATTTCAATACATGTGTACAATGTGTAATGATCCAATTAAGGTAATCAAGATTAATAAAGATAATTAGCATATTCATAACAGTTTTGGGAACATTCAAACTTCTCTCTTCTGGCTTTTCAAAAAATATATAATAAACTACTTTTAACTATATTCTCCTTACAGTGCTATAGAGCACTAGAACTTATTCCTCATATCTAGCTATAATTTTGTATCGCTTAGCCAACTTCTCCCTATCCTCCCATACCCGCTACACTTCCAAGCCTCTAGTAACCACAGTTCTCTCCACTTCTATAGGTTCAACCTCTTCTAGTTCTTACATATGAGTGAGAACATTCATTATATATCGTCCCGTGCCTGACTTGCTTTACTCAATATAACTTCCTTCAGGCTTATCCCTGTTGCCACAAATGGAAGTATTTCATTCTTTTTATGGCTGAATAGTATTCCATTGTGTATATATACCACATTTTCTTTATTCATTCATCTGTTGATAGACATTTAGTTTGATTCTGTATCTTGGTCATTGTGAATAGCACTTCAATAAACATGGGAGTTCAGATACATCTTTGATATGCTGATTTGCTTTGTTTTGGATAAATATTCAATAGTAAGATTACTGGATAATACGGAAATTCTAAGTGTTTTGAGAAAACTCTACTGTTCTCCATTATGGATATACGAATTTATGTTCCCATCAACAGTACGTAAGACTTTGCTTTTCTCTGCACAATTTTTTTTTTTGGGAGGGTCTTTTTGATAGTAGCCATTCTAACTGGAGTGAGATGTTATCTCATTGTGGCTTTAATCTTCATTTCCCTGATGATTTGTGACGAGTATTTTTTATATACTTGTTGTTCATTTGTATGTCTTTTTTGAGAAATGTCTACTCAGAAATGCCTGTGTTTTAATGGATTGGTTTTTTGTTGTTGCCATTGTTATTGTTGAGTTGTTTGAATTTCTCATATATTCTGGATCTTAGTCCCTTGTCAGATGCATAGTTTGCAAATATTTTCTTCTAATCTACAGATAGTTTCTTCACGCCGTTGATTGTTTCCTTTGTTATTTATGCAGGCAGTTTTAGTTTGATACATTCTTGTCTGTCTGTTTAAACTTTTGTTGCCTGTGCATTTGAGGTCTCATCAATGAAATCTTTTCCTAGACCAATTTCCTGATGAATTTTCCGTAACTTGTTTTCTATTATTTTTATAGTTTTGCATCTTACATTTAAGTCTTTAATAATTTTAAGTTAAATTTTGTGTAAAGGGCCCCGTTTAGCTATTCTGCATATTGATATCCAAATATCCTGGCACCATTCATTGAATATACTGTCCTTTCCCCAGTGTATGTTCTTGATGTTTTTGTCAAAAATCAATTGGCTGTAAATCCGTGGATTTATTTCTAGGTTCTCTCTTCTGTTCCATTCATCTGTGTGTCTGGTTTTTATACCAATGCCATTTTATTTTGGTTACTATAGCTTTGTAGTATATTTTGAAATCAGGTGGTATGATGTCTTCAGCTTTTTGTTTGTTTGTTGTTTTGCTCAAAATTTCTTTGACTACATGGGCCCTTTTGTAGTTCCACACAGATTTTATGATTTTTAAAAATACTTCTCCGAGGAATGTCGTTTGTATTTTGACAGGGATTGCATTGAATGTGTAGATTCTTTTGGGTAGAGTGGACAATACTCACCTTACATTTCTTTAAAAGAAAAGAGTAACCTGAAAGAAAATGTAGTGGTTATTATGAGGTGCTGTTTATGTCATCCTTCAGGATGGGGGCTCTTATTTTCTTAGCTACTGGCAGTGATGCTTGCATCCCTTGTCAGAAATTGTTCTCAACCTAAGGGAACTGTCCCATCTCTTTCCCTGTGTCCAGTGATTGGTGTCCAATAATTGGTCATTGCAGCATTCAAAGGCCTGACTCCCTGGTCTCAATTAGTGATATCTCTAAAGGGCTCTAGAATTCCTTTTGGGACTGGCTGACATTACTGTGGCAACTGCAATGCTGTTCATTTAATCTTTATACCTACCCCAGCTTTACTTGCTCTTTTCTAGATACTGTATCAGAGAGGACCCCATACATACAAATATCAAAAGTGTTTCCTCCCTGGGACCAGACTGAGAGAGAAGAATATCTTCTTAGCTTCCTCCGCTCCACCCCATTATCTTTGAGACTGGAAGGATAATGGGATGGAAAGGAAAACTCACAGAAGGAAAACTTGTTATTCTGGTGTGGTTGGTGTCAGCTCCTTACTACACTGATACATTAATGTTATTATGCTGTCTTAGTTTTACTCAGTATCCTTGAGCAACCTGGCCTCTTGCTTAGGATTTCCATAATGAATGGAAGGGCAATTATCCTCTTAAGTTAATATCAAGAGACAGGAATAGAGCTCCAAAGCTTTCCTCCAAACTTTCCTTCAATCGATATGACTGGAAGTTCATACGCCTCCCCTACTTCTAACTTCCATCACTCCACACTTATCCACACACATATACATCAGCTTTTGATTTCCCAGATTGAATTACTTACTTTTTGTTAGTTTGTTTTAATTCCAGGAATTTATACATTACTTTCACACACAAACACAAAGGTTATTACATTTTTTAGGAAAGGTGAAATTCAGGTATAAATCCATTTTCAGGTTATTCAGATGTAAACCCATATCTTCTCTTAGCAACTTTCAGTGAATAATAAGGTTTTTTGTTTTGTTTTGATTTGTTTAGCTGCTCAACCAAGAAAGACTATTAGAATTTCAAAAATGCACACTAATTAATGTGAGCTCTCTATGTTCCCTGGTAATGGAGGCCAGCCTCCAACAAACTATTTTCAGCTTCATTCAACCTCTGGATTGAGGTTGAGAGTTTGCAATTACTCTCAGCACACTGTTACTCTGTATAATGTGTTTATCCACATGACACAGTAAGTATTTTCAACTTAATGATCCTCAGAGTCTACACCTGAAGTTCTCTCCCTCCACCGACTCCATGCAAATAACTTCAGTTCTTATCTCTGTTAGTAGAAAGCAGGAGAGCATTCCACTAACAGTGACTTTTTCATCAGCCTCTATAGCATCAGAACATCGTGTCTGATCTCTGGCTTGATACACCCAATTGCTTTCATACATTCACTTCCACGTCTCAAAGACAGGTTCAGCTCAGCCCAACCAAAATTATAATCATGATCGTCACTCTTAAACCTGTTTCTCCTGTATCCCTCAATGATCCCTGCTGTTATGCGGCACCACCACCTATCCAGCTCTTCAGACCAGAATTCTGGCTGTCCATAAATTATCCTCATTTGCATTCATCAATAAATTCTGAGACATTTATCTGCCAATTCCTCTTGAATCTATTTGTCTCCTTCTCTGATGTCAGCATCCTAGTGCAAGCTAGACTTATCCTCTCACTTATACTGACATGACAACCTATTAATTAGCCTCCCCACTAACCTCTCTACTCTCTGCAGTTACTTCTCCGTACTTCAACGAGATAGACTAATCTTTATGCTTGACACATTCTTTAGATGTTTAGAAAGACTATTCAGATGGACATATTCTTTCGAATAAAACTTGTAATTCTTAATACGATCCATTAAGCTGTACATTATTTAGCCTTTGCTGACATTCAGCTCCTCCAGGGTAACCATTAGTGTGCCTCGATTTTTATGAATGAAGACCAAGAATTATAGAAGTGAAAATCCTGTCTATAGCTTGTTTGGGATGTTATGATATCTAGATCTTCTAAGTCCTATAATCTTCTTTCAAATATGACACTATATCTATTCAACACTTGGAAATGAAATGATAACTGTATTCCTACCACTCAGCTAAAACATGGGTCCACAAATATGAATACTGGAAAGCTTTTCCCACTGGACTTACCAAATTCTAGGTGGATGGTTACAGGGATATATGTGTTTCAAGACAGTGTTTTTTATTTTTTTTCAATTGTCTTTTACATAATTTTCAACAACTAGAAACTCACTTGTAAACGTGTTAGGTTGACATTTAAATGTTTTCATTTTAATAGTTGTAAATGGTATATAAACTTTAGCACATTATAAATAGAGATATTTTGAAATAAAATTTATCAATTTTAACGTGTTCTATGAAATTAAAAATACAACGGCAATTTGATCCCTGCCATCATCCATATAAAAATATTCATGAACATGTTCATTCATAGCATCTGGGAATCTTCCACTGTTCTTTTTTTTCTTTGACCACATAGTTCTATTTCACTTCCACAAAAAATTTATTTTACTGCATATAATTATTTTATTGAACACGTTATCATTTTCTGCAACAAATACAGAAGTATAAGAAGTGTTAATTGTTTATTTTCTAAAACAATTTTTCTGGATTTTATTGTCATAAGAATATGTAGTGTTACGTAGCAAATTCAAGCAACCTGAAAATAATAAACTTTTAAGAAATTTAAACATGTATAGAAATTTAATAAAAGTATAAGGGTTGTAAAAAAATTTTAGTAAAATTAATGGAATTGCATTTGTTGATGTTTATTCAGCCATGAATAAATATTACTTATTGCTAGCATGAGAACCAGGTTCATTATCAATGCTATGTCTATGTTTAATTTTTTGTAGTTGTAAACAGTTAACATTGTTGACATAAATCAGAGGGAATAGAAGGGGTATGTTTCATAACACAATACGATTACTTGATCTTCTTAAGAGCTACTTATCAAAATGCAAAAATTACGAATATTTTTAATCTTTAATTTTTTTCACAAAGATTTGTAATTTACTTGAACTTGAGCAAAAAAAAAAAAAAAAAGAAAAAGAAAAAAAAGAAAATCCTAAGAAACAAAACTTGACACTCTTAGCTGTTCACTTTCTCAGCCTCTTCACCGGTCTTGCATATTGTCTCTTTGGTTGGCCAACCCACAGTTTGCACATGCCAGGGTCACAGTGTGGGTGGGAGGAATGCCTTCCTTTTTTTGTAGATGGAAGAAAGATCACTATGCAAGGGCAGCTGGGGAAGAAGAACATGTACTCACAGAACAGGTGCCTCTGGAAGGCAGTCAGATGAAAGCTGGAGATCTGGATATTGACCCTTTAACATCACCTATGCCAATGTGCCCTTTAGAGACTGATGTAGATAGATGCATATCCCAGTTTAGAGACCACTCATCTAAATAACCTCTTATATTTGGGAACTCTACAAAAGTAGTAATTTGAAATGCAGTGAGGCTAAGCAAAGTGTCTGAATATTCTTTTCAAGTAACATGTATCTGTAAAAAAAAAAAAAAACCAAAAAAACCCTCTCAGTCAGCAAGTCTTTTAAAATGTTCTAAAAATAAATGGATATAATTCTATTATGCTTCTTTAGGAATAAAAAGTTATTATTAATCTTATTATCTTACTTTTACTTCCTGAAGACTCCATACTATCTTGTTAGTGCAACATTTGGAACTTGTCTGATTACTCCATACATTTGCCCAATACCCTTTGCAGTATTTACTCACTTAGGTGTGGCATGGCTGGTAGCAGCATCCAGGAGACCTGTAATATTTAAGGTGATGCTGTATATGAAGTAAGCAAAAGGTATCTGCCTCTGATTTTATATCAATTCTAAGGAATATAAAATAAATTTTTCTTCAGTCATCAAGTTGATACAATGCTTTATGAAAAGATTATTTTAATATTCATTTTAAGTAAATCATAAAATGAAAACCTTGTATAAACTATGATTAAAACTTGCCTAAGGACTGATATTGTTCATCAGTGTTTGGCTAATTATTTGTTACAATTTTTTCTATGATTGCTGAAGCAGTATATTTCCAAGTAAACAGATGAAAAAGGAGTTTAAATTATTTAAGTTTTAATAAAGTTAAAACATTGGTATGCTTATATACTTTTTTCCATATCATAAAGTCATTGACTTTTTGCTTGTGCTTGTTTTGTGTGTGCATGTGCATGTGCTAATGTCTTGAAATATTACTTTTAAGAGTCAAGTTCAAATGATCAACACACTATGTCAAAATGGCTGTTTTGTTTTCTTGACCAGTATGTGGTCATGGGCCAAGTCTTACTAATGCTTTAGTTTAAATGGATTTAAATATCAAAGTTCACTAACATTCAATGAAATGTTTATCTTGTATATTTAAATTGAAATAACTGCTTGATTTTCATTTTATATGCAAAGCCATGATATAAGTATCCTTCATAAGTATTGATACAGGTATGTACATAACTATAAATTGTATGTGTGTGTGTATATATATGTATATACACACACAGACACACACACACGTACACACATGTATGAAACACTTCATTAAATCAAAACCATCTGAATTATTAATCAGTAAATATTTAGTGTCATATTAATAATAAATTCTATATGTACAATTATTCTTTCATAAAATAAATATTAACTCATTTTAGCATCACTATGCCATAAACTACATGAGTACATTATTTTCTTTTCATATATATTTGCATTACCAAGTTGATATATTTTAAAATATATTTAATGCAAGGTTAACTTTGAATGCAGCCATTTACTACAATCAGAACTTTTAGAGGAAAAAGGAGAAGGGCAATGTCACCATTCCCTTTTCCCTTAAGGTGTCCCTGATTCTCACACAAATGCTTGAAAAGAGGTGGAACATGGAAAACACAGAAAGACCTTATTTGGCTTTAACACCTTCACTCCTAAGTCACTGGAAAGCAGTCACGAGGAGGGATTTATCTTTCCCTTAGTCTTCTCTCTCTAGGACTCCCAGGACTATCAGCTAGAAAACTGGAATTAGACTGTATTGGATATTATGTTACACTGAATATTTTTTAGTGTCTGTCATTCTATTTATTCAACTGAATGTAAATATATTCCTAAGAAAGGTAGTTAATTAAATTATCAGCCAACAAAAGGAATATCTAATTCTTTCTTCTCTGTTCCTTCTCTTCCTCTTTCTCCTTCCTTCTCCCTCAGTTTCTCCTACCTGTGCACTCTCTCTCTCTCTCTCTCTCTGTCCCTCTCTCTTCTTTTTTCCTTCACACATATACTCCTTCACTCTTAAAACCAAAGTTGTCACCATTTCAGGTTTCTTTCCCTGTTGTATTTTTCTTCCCCAACATAATTGCAGGATATATCTTTCTATTATAGAATATTTATTACATGTAAAAAAATTCTTATTCTTCAAAATTATTTTAATAAGTATTTTATGCTTTTTTTTTTTTTTTTTTTTTTGAGACAGAGTCTGGCTCTGTCGCCCAGGCTGGAGTACAGTGGCACGATCTCCACTCACTGTAAGCTCCGCCTCCTGGGTTCACTCCATTCTCCTGCCTCAGCCTCCTGAGTAGCTGCGACTACGGGTGCCTGCCACCACTCCCGGCTAATTTTTTGTATTTTTAAGTAGAGACGGGGTTTCACCGTGTTAGCCAGGATGGTCTCGATCTCCTGACCTCGTTATCCACCCATCTCGGCCTCCCAAAGTGCTGGGATTACAGGCTTGAGCCACCACGCCCAGCCTTATGCATTTAAAATATTATTAAAGATCATTTCTGGTGTTAGTGTGGGTATGGTAAAATGTGTACAGTTATACATCGCTGATGGAGATCATTCCAAAAGATTCTTAGATGGCCGTAGAGGTTGAAGCCGCCCTCTGAGACGCAGATTCCCTGCTTCGGCAGATCCTAGTCTGTGCCCTCTTTGGCTTTAGAGCTATAAATATCATGTGCCAAGGTATGAAAATGTGTTGGTGGATACACAACTTTATTTTTAAAAATTGAAATGTCATAAAAGAATACCAAAGAGAATATTTCCATAAAAGCACAACTGGAAAAGAGAGGTATACTTACATATTTTGCAGCCTAAGGAAATGTAATGAGATGGTTGACATTCCTCAATTAAGGAATGTTAAGGGCTTAGTTTTAGGCTGCAGTAAAAATGTATTTCTTATGCTTATACTACTTTTCTTTGAGTTCATTGATAACACATTTTCCCCAACTGTTGATATCTCCAAACAGTATTTTTAGTAAAATAAAAAACAGTCTTATTTTATAAAAATGAGTAAATTTCTAATAGCATAAAGTAAACATAAAAAAGTACATGTAACTCCATTTGGATAATATAATCTAAAATACATTGTGTATTTCTTATCTCTTTGTAAATACATATATAATTTGGATATAAATTCCTTAAATATACTTTTAAACTCACAATTTGTAGATGTGATTATAATAATTTTTAGTTTTACTCTACACCTGTATCATTAAATATTCTTCTATTGCATGACTTTTCATGGCTGCACACATTTTATTTCATAAATATTACATGAATTGTTTTACCATTTCCCTACTACTAACAAAATTATTGGAAGTTTTTGTTATTATAAATAAAATGGCACTAAACAGTATAGTAATAAATACTCATATTTGCTCTAATGATATCTTTAATATAAATTAGTAAGAATTGAAATAATGTATAAAATGATATGAATTTTAAGGCTTTTGAAACATGCTGTCAAAGTATCTTCTATTACAGTTAAGGTACTATTTCCTGTTCTTATCGCACACATCTATACATCCATTCATACACACACAACTTTTTAACATAGATAAATTGTTCCCAGTACCTGATTTTATACATAATTCTAACTCTGGACCAGAAGTGGACATCTGGCTCAGACATGCCCAGGCAGGCAGGCCAGCTGTTTCAGATGGTTGCCTTGGCTCCCACCTTGACCCCTTCTTCAAATACTTCTCAAGGTCTAGTCATCCTCTGGTCATGAACTCCATGGAAGATTATTGCAAAGCTGTACAACTGAAAAATAATTCAGGTTAATTAGCTTTCATTTTCATTCTGCCCACTGTGTGATGCTTTAAAAGGTTTGCTGCTTTAATTTAAAACCGCTTACAAAAGCAACTGGGAATTTGCCATTTTTTTTATATCCTCCAACATTCTGATCCTTTAAACTCTGTCCAACAGCTTTACATAGCACATGATTCTAATTAAAAGCCTCCACTAATGCTTGATGGCATTACTTTCACCACTGATTATATCAAAATAAATTGGTTGCTTCATACACTTAAAAATATATTAAAACTAAAACATTAGCTTATTTGTTCCTCCATAACTTTTCACCAGCATGAGTTATCTTTAAAAGTAACTCTGTGATTATTCACATATACCTTATAAATACTTAATAATGACAATACTTCATTATCAAAGAAAGTAATGTTTCCAAGATTGATTTAGCCTCTGATAGTGAAGTGAAATAATTCTACACTCTTTCAGACCTTTATCATTTCTTACTAGGATAATTTCAAATGCCAAAATACCTCTACCTTCCTTGTTGTGGGGATGTGTGTGTGTGTGTGTGTGTGTGTGTCTGATTGTAGCCTTTAGCTATTTTAAATGCTCAAATGATTTGCTACTTTTGTCTAAAAATTTATTTTCTTAATATATAGTACATTGTTTTAGAAAAAACAAGGTTTAGATAAGTAAATCTCCCATTTTCTGACTTGTCAGTTACATAATCCTGGGAAAATTATCTTGATCACCTAAATTTAATTTCTTCATTTATCAATAAAGGTAATGATTGCCTTCTATAGTTGTGGTACTTACAATTCTCTGAAGTCTCATACTAACTTTTCAAGTTAATTTCTCATTCTGTTCCTCAGTGTATCTCTTTATTTTCACTTGAATATGATGCATCTCCTACTCCTATAATCCTACTCTCAATCTTAAACTAAATTTGACGTACTCCAAGACATACTGCCTTAGAGTGCCATTTGAAATCCATATGTCAACCATGATTATTAATTATTACTTTATTTCATACAAGATTTTTGAAGTTTGGCCCTCACTTTCAAAACCTAGCCTTTGCTTTTCTTGTCTCACATCCCATTTACAGTTCATATGTCAGCTACACGAGAATGTTCAACACTCTAACCACTGTTCAGTCCTTCTATACTACTGTCCCTGCAGCCCTCTGCATGGCACACTGCCCTTCACCACCTTGGGAAAGTTCCTCCTCTGTGAAAGTTCTGCTCTGTCCTCGAGTATTTTGGATAAACATATATAATAACATTTATTTAAACATTTATCTTTTAAAATTCAAATACCCTTGTGGCATAAAATACATCAGGTCAGCTTTTTACATTTCAGCATAAATTTAAATCTTAGCTCCTGCAAGATACTGAAGTTCAGATCTTTAACTCCTTTAGTCCTATTTTTAGTCTCAATAGGGTAATTTGGAATTGGTATTTCCACCTAATGTGGGCTCTGAGTCACAAAGAAAAAAATAACTGAGAGGATCTAACATTTACAAAGTGTGCTACCACATGAGATTCACACACTAAGGCAATCATATTCTTTCATATTCATCCTTTAACTCTTTATGAAGTCGCAGATAAATATTATTAATTATCAATCAAAATTTATAGACATTAGCTTTAACTCTCAGAAGGATGAATTCGCTTTATTTATTTATTTATTTATTTTATTTTACTTTTTTTTTTTTTTGAGATGGAATCTCTCTCTGTTTCCCAGGCTGGAGTGCAGTGGCGTGATCTGAGCTCACTGCAATCTCTGCCTCCCATGTTCAAGTGATCCTCCTGCCTCAGCCCCCCAAGGAGCTGGGATTACAGGCACATGCCACCGCACCCAGCTAATTTTTGTATTTTTAATAGAGATAGGGTTTCACCATGTTGACCAGGTTGGTCTTGAACTCGTGACCTTAGGGGATCCACCCAGCTGGACTTCCTAAAGTGCTGGAATTACAGGCATGAGCCACCACACCCAGCCTGAATTCACATTTGCAGGGCCACATAAAGATGAGGATAAAAAAAATCTTGCATATTATTGCGGGAAGTCAGGGACCCCAAACGGAGGGACCTGCTGAAGCCATGGCAGAGTAATATAAATTGTGAAGATTTCATAGACATTTATTAGTTCCCCAAATTAATATTCTTATAATTTCTTATGCCTGTCTTTAATCTCTTAATCCCGTCATCTTCGTAAACTGAGAATGTATGTCGCTTCAGGACCCTGTGATGATTGCGTTAACTGTACAAATTGTAAAGCATGTATTTTTGAACAATATGAAATCTGGGCACCTTGAAAAAAGAACAGGATAACAACGATGTTCAGGGAACAAGGGAGATAACCACTGGGTCTGACTGCCTGGGAGCTGAGCAGGACAGAGCCATCTTTCTCTTATTGCTGAAAACGGGTAAGAGAAATATTGCTGAATTCTTTCCCCAGTAAGGAGTATTAATAATTAATAGCCCTGGGAAAAGAATGCATTCCCAGGTGGAGGCTTCTAAAATGGCCACTCTAGGAGTGTCTGCCTTATGCAGTTGCAGATAAGGGATGGAACACACCCTGGCCTCCTGCAGCGTCCCCAGACTTCCTAGGATTAGGAAATTCCAGCCTAGCGAATTGTAGCCAGACTGATTCTCTGCTCTTGAACCCTGTTAAGATGTTTATCAATGACAATGCGTGCACACTGGGACATGGAACTTCATTAGTAATTCTAGTTTTGCCTTGACCTTGTGATCTCACCCTGACATTCTGCCTTGTGATCTTTTATTGCCCTATGAAGATGATCTCTGTGACCCACACCCTATTCATATGCTCCCTCACTTTTGAAAATCGCTAATAAAAACTTGCTGGTTTTGTGGCTCAGGGGGCATCACGGAACCTGCCAACATGGGATATCTCCCCTGGACACCCAGCTTTAAAATTTCTCTCTTTTGTATTCTTTCCCTTTATTTCTCAGACCAGCTAACACTTAGGGAAAATAGGAAAGAACCTACGTTGAAATATCAGGGGCTGGTTCCCCTGATAGAATATCATAGAGTTAAAGTTACTCTGTTCTTCCACCTCTAATTAAAGTATGTATTCTGATTGTTCTTCCTTAAAGCCAGTCTCAGGTAGAATATAAAAAAAGTGGTTAGGTGGCTGCCCATGAAGCGTTTCCCAGGACTTCTCGTATTTCAACTATAATCTATTCTTAATAACTCTAGAATACTAATAAAGATAAATAGAGAATAACAGCAGGCAAAGGTACCAGACTGGATAGTTTTTCTTATTGGATCTAGCAACAATGAAACTTCTAAGATTTTCATTTATTTGGTTGAGGTAAATCAAGCTTTAAGTATTCCCAAATCTATTTTGAAGAGGACACTATTCTTAAATGAAATATTATAGCCCATGAGTCTATATATCTCATGTCATTATGTAATACATTCAGAGAAAGAATAAGCATGTAAAATGTATCAAATTATAAATTGTATAGATACACTTTGTATATTACATACCAGAAATTTGAATTTTTGTGCTTGATTTCACAAACATATTGATTATGTTGATATGGCCTGGGAAACTTTCTGGGTAGTGTTCTGCTAATATTGCCTAGAAAAATATAGGAGATGAAAAATGACATACAAATGTTTTCAATAGTTAGTTTAGTATTCTTATAAATTATAATACTTTTTTTCTGAACAAGATGATTATTAAGAAAATCAAAAAGACATGTTATGTAATTATTTTATTAAGATGGCTATTTACATTACTTAAACGTAAAATAATATAATCTGCTGTTTCCTCCCTACAGTTTTTGCTGGAAGCAGTAGTGATAATGTATAGTAACTTTAGTGAGCAACACAACGTAATTTGAATGTTTTCAATAAGCCAAATACCTTGATTATATGTGACAATTATGATATTTATTAGCGGCTATGGGATGTGTTCTCTTTCACCAGAATGAATTGATATATATAAAGTACTTCTAAATATAGCTGACACATTGTAGGCTCTTTATGAAGTCCAATAGCTTGATAGCTATTATTACATTAATAAAAATGCTTTTGCTAACAAAGAAGACCCAATTGACAATTATTTAGTATTTTTTATTTGCCTAATAGAAATCCAGCTCTGGGGAGGTTACAGTGGCCCAGAAATCTCACCCAAACCTTTGTGGTTTTCCATGATTTACTTTGCTATCTACAGACTGTATTTTTTATTGCCACTTACGATGGCAACATGGCCTTAGTAATTTCTGTCAATACATGCAGGCATAATGATGTTGTTGTGAAGAATATTTTCTGCTGTGCAGTTTTTTTTTATTAGGTGGAAAATGTGGACACATTTTCCCTGAAAAATCAAGAGGATTAAGTTTCTTGCTAACTTCTAAACTAACCACTGTGAAAGAAAACGCCATTTATATGACTGGCTAAAACCAATAATCATTCTAATAGTTAAAAGTGCACAGTGTAAAGGTAGACACTTTAATAATATCAGGCTAAATCAGCAAAGGGTAAGAGAGCTACAGGTGGTGGTGTCAGCGTTGGTGGTGGTTGTAGCAGTGGTGAATGGTTCTGGAGTGGTGAATGGCTGGGAATATCTGCCACAATATTATGAGCTATTTTTAATATTGCTAATTAAAATTCAACATGCTTCCTAGAGTAGACAATGTTGGTGCCTCATCTAAAAACCGTGGATCCCCCATAGAAATTGTGTGACCATTCTTTAGGCTGTCTGTGCTTTGCTGCTAACGACTGGCAGGGAAAATTTAGAGGTCAGGTTGTCTTTTTAGAGCTGAGTGGTCTGTGGACAGCTTATGGCCCACAGCTAAAGAATGGTTAGTGGAATACAACAGCTCAACACGCTTGATTCCCCATAAGACCAACTATAAAATGCAATTTACCCTCCAGAGCTCCCCATTCAGTCAGTCTAAGGCTGGTACCTCACCTGAAATCATAGCCTTGCTTGACTTCTTTTTTCCAGTCATGTTTCCCACACTTCTGAGTGGTTTCTTTTGGCAGAACTTCTTTATTGCATCACTTGCTCTCAAATTCTGGGTTCAGATTCCACTTCTGAGGGGCCATGAACTAAGAGGGCCTCAGAAAGTTTTATTAACACATTCAATATCTGTGATTTTAAAATAGTAAACAATTATATAAGAATCATGTTTAGAACAGTTGTGAGTTAATATCAGCACAAAGAAAGCTGTTGCAATGTAAAAAATAATTATCATTTCCTCAATTTCTTAATGTAAAGTTTCACAACTGTTATTTTTCATGACTAGAATATCTTTTTTTTTTTTTTTTTTTTTGAGACAGAGTTTTGCTCTTGTTGTCCAGGCTGGAGTGCATTGATGTGATCTTAGCTCATTGCAACCTCCACCTCCCAGGTTCAAGCGATTCTCCTGTCTCAGCCTCCTGAGTAGCTGGGATTACAGGCATCTGCCACCATGCCTGGCTAATTTTTGTATTTTTAGTAGAGATGGGGTTTCACCATGATGGCCAGGCTGGTCTTGAACTCCTGACCTCAGGTGATCCAACCGCCTTGGCCTCCCAAAGTGCTGGTATTATAGGCATGAGTCACCATGCCCAGCCATGACTAGAAAATCATATACCATCATTTATTTATATTTTTTGCTGTTCTGAATGAGATAAATATAATTCACTAAATTCTCATCTTAAGTTGTGGACACCGTAAATCAGATACAAATTATTTTAAACAGTAAAATAATATAATAGAAATGTTAACACTGTAGCTACTTATATATGATCAGTACAAATTATTTTCTAAAATTTTCATATAAATTACAAACTTACATAGATTAATAGAAAATCATTGTCCTTTGAATAAGGTGAAACCATGTAGTCAATCAAATGGACATCATTTATTTGAGAAAAGTTTATATTTTTTTCAGCTCAACATTTCTTCTGTTTTTTTTTTAATAGTGTAAGTTCCTATATCAGATATAGCCTTATCAATAAATGACAATCCTCAGTAGCTAAAGTATTATTTCATGATGTAGGCAATGTAAAATATATTGAAATATTAGACTTTATATAGAGTCCAACTCTATACTTTCAGAACACATACAAGTGCTTTGAAATTCATTGAAACGTTATTTCTTTGGCAAATAACTCTTGGTTACTCTTTCCCTTCAAGAGAACAGGATCTAACAAGGTCTATATTCTGAAACTGTTTAAGATCTCTAAAGTCTGCCGTTACTCTTGAAGTAAGACATTTCCTTTGGTGATGACCTCATTCAAAAGGTCAAGGAGTGAATAGGAAATTCTTAGAGATTGAGATGGCATTGCCAATAGAGGGGAGGAAATTACTTACTTCATTATTTTCAAAGGACTTTTTTGTTTGAAGGTCAGATTAGGGCTTTCCATCCTGTTTTTTCCTCCCATTAAGTCTTTCACAAGAACCAAATGTGTTTCTTGCTTGTTTCCCCTGTAATAGGGAGGAGAGGTTCCTATGCCTCATGTGCATTTTCTTCAGATAAATGAGATAAAGAGTAATGATAACTGGTATCTAATTTAAAGAACCTGAAATAAAATTTTCTTGAAGTTATCCTGGCTTAATATATGTATCTGTGATATCAAATATGCTATTTTTAAAAATATATAATTTTATTTGATAATATGCACATAAAATATCCATGTAATTGACTGTTTCTACTTTCTTATTCAGCTGTGAGTCAGTACAGAAAAGAAATTCCAATGAATATTTCATTGTGGGATGATTTTACAAGCCATTCATTCATGATTTACAAGCAATTCGGTTCCATTAACATAAATTTTGAAGGAAATACGCATATCACAATGATTATAAGAGGGCAACCTTGGTGGCTCACACCTATAATTCCAGCACTTTGGGAGGCTGAGGCAGGCGGATCACCTGAGGTCAGGGATTTGAGACCAGCCTAGCCTACATGGCAAAACCCTGTCTCTCTGTTGGTACTAAAATATATATATATCAGGCCAGGAATGGTGGCATGCACCATAGTCCCCACTACTCAGGAGGCTGAAGTTAGGAGAATCATTTGAACCCAGGAGGTGGAGGTAGCAGTGAACCAAGATCTTACCACTGCACTACAGCTTGGGCAACAGAGTTAGACTCTGTCTCAGAAAAAAAAATGATTTTCGCATATTGATGTAAATCAGAAATGTAAATATCTTCAATCCAAGGAAAGAAACACACAAAGCAGTTGACGGAAAAAGGGAGTAACTGATGGAATCAGGAATATCTTGAAATTGGTGTGTCATTTGATCCAGAGGTCAGTTTTCCTGGAGAATGCCATCACATCTTCTAATCTGGAGAGTCTCATATATTCAAGGTGGGCTTAAAAACAGATTAATAATAATAATAATCCAGTTAATCTATAGACTATAGATATGTGGTAAAATTGAGGGTTTTTCTCCAGATAGCAGTATGTCTTAAATGCCAACCTGTTGTGTGAGCTTAATTCAGAAAGTGGGAAAAGTGGGGATTTTTGGGAAGAGAGATTGCAGTTTCAAAGCCAAACCAAATCAAATGCCATCAATGATAGACTGGATAAAGAAATGTGGCACATATATACCATGGAATACTATGCAGCCATAAAAAAGAATGAGTTCATGTCCTTTGCAGGGGCAGGAATGAAGCTGGAAACCATTCTCAGCAAACTATCACAGGGACAGAAAACCAAACACTGCATGTTCTCACTCATAAGTGGGAGGTGAACAATGAGAACACATGGACACAGGGAGGGGAACATCACACACCAGGGCCTGTCAGGGGTTGTGGGGCAAGAGGAGGGAGAGCATTAGGACAAATATCTAATACATGCAGGGCTTACAACCTAGATGATGGGGTGATGCGTGCAGCAAACTACCATGGCACATGCATACCTATGTAACAAACCTGCACGTTCTGGACATGTATCCCAGAACTTAAAGTATATATATTAAAAAAATCACCTGAGATCAGGAGTTCAAAACCAGACTGGCCAACATGGTGAAATTCCATCTCTACAAAGTTACAAAAATTAGCTGGACATGATGGTGGGCCCCTGTAATCCCAGCTACTCAGGAGGCTGAGGTGGGAGAATCGCTTGAACCTAGGAGGTGGAGGTTGCAGTGAACTGAGATTACACCACTGCACTCCAGCCTGGGTGACAGAGCGAGGCTCCATCTTAAAAAAAAAAAAAAAATCAAAAGACAGTATAAACTTGTTCATCTATTTGTGCATAGTGACATATATTAAACACATTTCTATGGAATCTTTTAAAAATAGGTATTTCCTATTTTCTACAAATATGATGGTAGTAGGAAACATCCAGAAAAGTTATGATTCTTAAATTACCATGTGTGATTATCTCAGTTTTCAGTGGAAACTCCTAGGTTCTAGATGTCAACTGTAGCAATGAATCACATATGTAATTCCAAATGTGTTCTTATTGCATGAAAGCTTTAACAGTGCATTTCCATCTGGAAGATACACCAAGAAGGAGTTTGTCAAGACCTCAACTTTACAGAGACCTTTAGGTGAGGATTAAATACTTAATAGGGAGAAATGGTGCAGTTCAGAAAGAACTTTTGATTTGGGAATATCATATACCACCATTTATTTATATTTTTTGCTGTTCTGAATGAGATAAATATAATTCACTAAATTCTCTTCTTAAGTCGTGGACACTGTAAATCAGACAAATTATTTTAAAAAGTAAAATAATATAATAGAAATTTTAACACTGTGGCTACTTATATATGATCAGTACAAATTATTTTCTAAAACTTTCATATAAATTACAAACTTATATAAATTTATAGAAAATTATTGTCCTTTGAATAAGGTGAAACCATGTAGTCAATCAAATGGACATCTTTTATTTGAGAAAAGTTTATATTTTTTTCAGCTCAACACTCCTCTTATTTGACAATTTCAAATCATAATGGAGGAAAACGTTTTTAATAAGGAATATGTCGTTTTCATTCCTCGAACAAATATTGTAAATGGGAGAAGCTATCAGGAGATGACTTTATTTTGAATGTTTGCGTGTGTGTGTGTGTGTGTGTGTGTGTAAATTTAAATCACATCCTTTTTATTGCCAATAAACTTTCTTGCAAGTACCATTTTTTTCCCAAATGAGATGCAGATATATAAGTGTCATATGGTAATTTTGTTATAAATGAAGATTAAATGCAAATAAATGCTGTGTTCCTATCCGTGGAAATAATTTCATATGCATGAGGAATATATAGAGCACAGAAAGCCTTGAGTCAAAAGAAAGTTAGGGAAATAACCACTGCTAAGTAGACAAAGCAAGTATATACTCTGCCCGGAGAATCTTTTTACTTCTACCACTCAGATAAATTGTTTTCAATTAAAATTAATTTTCCAAGTAATAATTCTATATAATGAAGCTATTACTATAGTAGGCAATTTGTCATTGCCAAGCTTATTGCAAATAATCTTTATTAGTACCATACGTAAGTGTAAACCTCTGCTCAGAGAATCGATTTCTTGGATGACTCACAAGAAAATCCTATTTCATTGGAGCTTTCAATGTAATTTCTACTAGAATTGGTTCATATTGCTTTGACCAATGGATAATAATGGAATTAAAGGAAGAAGAGACAGAAAATGGATTTGCTTATATTTACTTCAGAAAAATCTGAGAAGGTAAAAACCATTTTCTAAGGTCTGGGATATGTACTCCTGGCTACATTAGACTATCTCTAATTGTTTTCTTACTTTCTGAATGTTTATTTCTTTTACTAGCTTCTCTTTCTTCTCTTCCCACTAGATTGGAGTAATTCCTGAAGCATTAGTTTTTAGCTTTGTTTTTATCTACATTTATTCCGCACAAATTTAATCTGAACGAATGGCTTCTATGCCCCCTTTATTTGCTGATATTTTCTCCCGACTGTCCTCAATTTTTTTTTTTACAAGGAATTTCCAGACTGAATTCTTAAAAGTTCCTTTAAACAATGTCCTCAGATTTCACACTATCGTTGAAAATACCTTCTTGGCTCTAAACCCTTCTCCATCTCTATCAGTGACATGGTAGCTCTCACACTGACACGATCCAAAGAAAATTTTAGGGTCACAACCTACATGTTTCCCATTGACTCCCTACACGGTCAACTCAAAACAAACTCAATTTCCTCCTTTGATTCAATCTTTATTAATTGTTTCTGTACAATTTTTGGTGTGTTAAAAATATCTCAGACAGTGACAGTTTGTATTTCCTTTGTACTTATACCGAAACTATTTCATACTCAAAGCTTTCATATTTGCCCCCCCTTGATATAAGAGTTTTAATTCACTAAAATTCACAGCTGACAGCATTAATCAGTTGTTATAAAGTGACAGTAAAAATTACCTCTCCATCATATATAAACTGAGTATGATAGTCACAGTTCTCCAGTAAGGCAGAACTAATAGGGTGTGTGTTGGAAGGGAGAGAGATTGGGTCACAAACATGCAAAGAGATTTATAGTAAGGAATTGGTTCATGTCATATGAAGGTTAGTAAGTTCAAAATTTGCAAGGTAAACTGACAGAGGAGACTCAGGAAAGCCAGTGGTATGGTTCCAGTCTGAAGGCAGTCTGCTAATAGGGTTCTCTCTTGCTTTGAAGAAACTAGTGATTTTGTTCCATTCAGGCCTTCAACTGATTGAATGAGGCCCACCTACATTAATGAGGGCAATCTACTTTACTCAAAGGCTGCCAAATTAAATGTTAAACTTACTCAAAAACTCCCCCACACAAATGCTCAGAATAATATTTGACCAAATTTCTGGGCACCCCGTGGCCCAGTAAAATTGACACAAAAATTAACCATTGCAATAAGCTATGTAGATGGCTGCAGACAAAAACTTCCTAAAAGGCTTCACCTCAGGCATAAGCTTCTGGTTATAGACTCAATGAAACAAATCATTGTATATATCAGGAATTTATGAATGAGAAAAAGGGAGAGAGGAGATAGTTCAAGACTCTAACACTGTAGATATTTCAATGCCCAGTGTAAAGAACACGTGTTACATCTTCTTATAAAAGAATACCGAGGCACAAAATGTACCTTTAAATTAAAAACCAGTTCACAAATGAGGTTTTGATGTGATAAAACCTTTTACTTTACCAGCAAAAGACTTCTCATTAATCTTATTGCAAAGAAGTTGATAAAATATGTGCTTTTGTTCCATTTTCATACTACTATGAAGTAATACCTGAGACTGGGCAATCTATAATGAAAAGAGATTCAATAGACTCATGGTTCCACATGGCTGAGGAGGCTTCTCAGTCATGGTGGAAGGTGAAGGAGGAGCAAAGTCATGTCTTACATGGTGGCAGGCAAGAGAGCATGTGCAGGGGGAACTGCCCTTTATAAAACCATCGGATCTCGTGAGACTTATTCACTACCATAAGAACAGCATGGGAAAAACCTGCCCTCATGATTAAGTTACCTTTCACTGGTTCCCTCCCATGGAATGTGGGATTTTTGGGAGCTACAATTCAAGATGAGTTTTGGGTGGGGACAGAGCCAAATCATATCAATTATATATAGGACACATAAGTTACTTTAAATAAATAAATCATGAGCTATTTCTATTTTAAGCAGAAAGAAGGATACTAATGTGACACGAATCTGCAATCTTTCTATGTAGTGATAGCCATAATAACTTGTCAGGAAAAATTATGTATGTAAAAACATGAGATTTTATGATATCTCTCTCTCTCTTTTTCTGTCTCTCTCTCTCCCCAACTCTCTCTCTCTCTCTCTCTGTAGTAATCTGTGAAGAAAAAATGTGGATGACAAGATCTTTATAAGGTTTCATCCAAACCTTAGGTTACATAAGTCTAGCTAAGTTCATTTAATAAATGGTTACATTTAATATTTGAAACATCAGATGGCTCATTCAAGTACATAGGAGTGCAAAACAACAGTGTCATCAACTGTCATCAACTCATCTATTCTAATTCAACTTGCTCATTTGTCATAAGAAATGTGGAAATCACCAATGCAAAATCCAGCCAATTTACGATTACTTCAAAAGTAAACACCAAATTATCCTTGAACAGTGATGCTGAAGGAAATCAGAGAGGACACAAACAAATGGAAAAACATTCCATGCTCATGAATAGGCAAAATCAATATCATAAAAATGGTCATTCTGCCCAAAGTAACTGACAGATTCAATGTTATTTCCATTAAACTACTGTTGACATTCTTCACAGAATTAGATAAAAATTATTTTAAAATTCATATGGAACCAAAAAAGAGCATGTATAGCCAAGACAATCCTAAGGAAAAATAACAAAGCTGGAGGCATCACTCTACCTGACTTCAAACTACACTGCAAGGCTACAGTAACCAAAACAGCAAAGTACAAAAACAGACACATAGACCAACGGAACAAAATAGAGAACTCAGAAATAAGACCAAGTATTAACAACCATCTCATCTTCAAAAAACCTGACAAATGCAAGCAATGGGGAAAAGATTCCCTATTTAATAGATGGTACTGGGAGAACTGGCTAGCAATATGCAGAAAATTGAAACTGGACCCCTTGTTATACCATATACAAAAATGAATTCAAGATGGATTAAAGACTTAAATGTAAAACCCAAAACTGTAAAAACCCTCAAAGAAAACCTGGGCAATAGCATTCAGGACATATGCATGGGCAGATTTCATAATGAAAAAATCAAAAGCAATTGCAACAAAAGCAAAAATTGACAAATAGTATCTAATTAAACTAAAGAGCTTCTACACAGCAAAAGAAACTATCATCAGAGTGAACAGACAACCTACAGAATGGGAGAAAATTTTTGAAATCTATTCATCTGACAAAGGTCTAATATCCAAAGTCTACAAAGGAACTTAAACAAATTTACAACAACAACAAAAAAATAGCATTAAGAAGTGGGCAAAGGAGGCTGGGTGTGGTGGCTCATGCCTGTAATCCCAGCACTTTGGGAGGCCGAGACAGGTGGATCACAAGGTCAGGAGTTTGAGACCAGCCTGGCTAACACGGTGAAACCCCATCTCTGCTAAAAATACAAAAATTAGCCGGGCATGGTGGTGGGCGCCTGGAATCCCAGCTACTGGGGAGGGTGAGGCAGGGAATTGCTTGAACCCAGGAGTTGGAGGTTGCAGTGAGCTGAGGTGGCACCACTGTGCTCCAACCTGGGCAACAGAGTGAGACTCTGTCTCAAAAAAAAAAAAAAAAAAAAAAAAAATAGTGGGCAAAGGACATAAACAGACATTTCTCAAAAGAAGACATTTATGTGGCCAATAAACATATAAAAAAAAACCCTCAATATCACTGATCATTAGAGAAGTGCAAATCAGAACCGCAGTGAGATACCATCTCGCACCAGTCAGAATGACGACTATTAAAAAGTCAAGAAACAACAGATGCTGGTGGGGCTGCAGAGAGATACGAAAAATTTTATACTGTTGGTGGGAAAGTAAATTAGTTCAACCATTATGGAAGACAGTGTGGTGATTCCTCAAAGACCTAGAACCAGAAATACCATTTGACCCAGCAATCCCATTACTGGGTATATACCCAAAGGAATATAAATCATTTCTATTATAAAGATAAATGCATACATATGTTCATTGCAGCACTATTCACAATAGCAAAGACATGGACTCAAACGAAATGCCCATCAATGATAGACTGGGTAAAGAAAATGTGGTACATATATACCATGGAATACTATGCAGCCATAAAAAGGAATGAGATCATCTCCTTTACAAGGACATGGATGGAGCTGGAAGCCATTATCCTTGGCAAACTAACACAGGAACAGAAAATCAAATACCACATGTTCTCAATTATAAGTGGAGCTGAACAACATGAACACATGGACACAGGGAGGGGAACAACACCCAGTGTGGCCTGGGGCAGGTGACGGTGGGGGAAGAGAGCACCAGGAAAAATAATGCATGTTGGGCTTCATACCTAGGTGATAGGTTGACAGGTGCAGCAAATCACCATGGCAGACGTTTATCTATGTAACAAACCTGCACATCCTGCACGTGTACCCTGGATCTTAAAAAAAAAAAAGTGTACACCAAAATGATACAGTCCTCAAAAGAGAAATATACAAGATATTTTCATAAAATTTTATGTCAAAGTTTCCCCTTTAGTTAGATTTTTAAAATTTTTCTTAAGTATTTATTTAAAATGGGAAACTTCATTTTTATTTTATCTAGAGCTTCTATGGACCGACAATATATTTCTAAAATTAAAACAAAAGCCAGTATAGCAAATATACAGCTCTCAGATCTCCTTATCTGGACTTGTTCCAGGTACTCGCCTTATGGTATGGCACTCTGAGGAGCAGATATCCATTGCTAATTAATCACCATTGACAGTCAAGATAAGACTAATTTGTCTTCCCTGATATATAATAATCCAGCCATTTTTATAAATATTTTATTAAAATAAAATGTTTTATTTCCTCAGGAAAAGCATTAAAAGAGATCTTTAGACTCATTTTGAAATCTAGACATGCCCCAAAGTATAATATCTTCTGTATGTTTAGTTCCTAGAAATTGATGGGGGTATACAAACCAATAGCCTAAATAATTACATTATCTTTTAATAGGTTTACGTCATTATTAATGTTGTTTTTATTGTATGTTGTCCTTAAATATGTTAATAGATATACTAAATATTATATTTCAGTTGGAAAAATAATCCAAAGTACAGATATTTTAATGATGTATTTTCTAATGCAGCTGCATATGGATGTGTTTGTGTATATACTGAGAGTTATTCCTTAGGCCTAAACTGTGCACATCAGTAATCAGACATCTCTCAACAAGTACAGGATAGGAGCTTGTCAGCTTGGTAGGACAGAAAATCCCTTTGGTAAGCTGTGACCACCATTAAATTTCTTTCCCAGATCTCACCATTTGGGTAGGTATTGTACAAACTAGGATAAATAGCCTATATTCATTAGTATTTACCATATGCTAAATAATTAGCATGTATTGTATAATTTAATATCTTCAACAACTCTATACAGTACATAGTACAGAAAGACCTATATCACAGATGAGAAAATTTCAACTTGGAGCTGTTAAGTAGCTTGTCCAAGGTCAATGATCATGTTTTAATAGGGTAAAATTATATAAGGTATACAAGATTGATGTGGGTATTCAGCATAGTCAGACTAGCGTGTGTAGGTATCCTCATATCTGTGCCCTCTGATTTTCGAGTATGAAATTGAGAGAACATGAGACAGTGTTATTTTTTATACAAAACAGGGACCACACAAATAAGAATTAATATGTTCGTCCCAATTTATTTCAACATGAGTATAAGAGATGGCAGTTAGACTATCAAAAGAAATCTATCTTTTAAATTAGATAGAAGACTTTTCCGTGCATTTAGAGTTCCAATGATCAACCTTCTATCAGGAAGTTAGAAAAAGATGAATTTTATTCTTTTGTTTTATTTTTGTCACCTATTTTTCTAGACTGGTGGATAGGGAATGCCAGAGACAGGTAATAATTATGAATAGAATATTGTTTATTGAAATCATTGAAATCTATAATATTATTTGTTCTCACCTTGCCATTTGTTCCTTCATGTTTAAAGGGAGGGAGATGACCAAATAAAGTACCTTTCATAGTACCTGCAATATATTAATCGCTCAATAGATGATAGCTCCCTTTTCTTTTTTGCTTTCTCTTCATTGAAGCAGAACTGCTAAGTCAGATACTTGCATGTCATGGGACCACTTTTTTTCAAGATTGTGGGGTTTTGGAAAGTTTAGGCATATGTTATTATAGTTGCATGCTAACCGAAATGGTAACTTAATTGAGTTCCAGATGAAGGGGTTTTAGTATTGAATTTAGTGCTTAGTTTTAGTTTATTTTATCCATTTTCTGAGGCATCGTGTGGCCTTCTAACTTTCCGCAAAGCCAGGTGTTCTCTCTGTGGAAAGTGCACTTATGTTTATTTTATTTGGTGCATGTGTGTTCTATGCACATGTCAAAAGCCAAAACAACAACTGAAAACCCATCTGCATCTTATGATGTGATTATGTACCCACTGGAAAAGCAAATTGTTCAGGTATTTCATATTATCTTATTCTCATTTTCATCTGAAGGGCCTAGGACTTTTCATACTGCCCTTTTCCCCCTGTGATATCTACATTTTAAAAGAAAGAACATTTAAATTTGTCTTCAAGGTTATTTTTATGAAGTGATATCTCACTGCATCGACTCATTCGAAAGGGGGAAGTACATCTCTTGTTTGGGAATTGGTGAGGAGTGGAATATACAGAATGAATAGAAAAAAAATACCATTCACAGAAGCACCCACCAGCACACTTGCTCATTCATTTACTGAGTGTTAGAAGAGCCTTAGTTTCACACCAGACCCTGTGATTGATGAAATTGAGCTTAAAATAAATGAGATCTGATTTTTCTTTTCACAGAATTTATAGAAGTCCGGTGTGTAAAGTTGACCTCCAGGCTTTTTCCAAGTAAACCAATAGCTACTTGTTCAATGTTTAATTAACAGCAGCAAACAGATGTTGTTGAATAAATGACTAGAAAAAGTAAAGGGCCAGTATGGACAGAAACACTTTCCTTTTCTGTGAAATACCAAGATTGCAATGACCATTGGAGTTGGTCATGAATGTCTGAGTACAAAACTATTGAACCATCTTGCCTTCCACCTGCTTGTAACTTTACATATAGTGCTTTGCTTCAAATTCCAGAATTTTTTTTTGTGAAACATCTCATAAAAATCATATTTATGGAAGAAGTAAATAAAGGCAACAACTATGTTTATATATTTAACAATTTTGCAATCTTCAATTTTTAAAAATAACTGTTTTGTAGATTTTCTTCAATAAATGACGCACTTTTTCTTGAAATAAGCTATAAGCTAATAATAAGTACAAGATGCTAAATCAAGGCTTAGGATTTTAACGATTCAACTATTAATACTATGATAAATTCATAATAAGAGAGAATCAGAACATTGACATATTGATCATACATTTCCTAAAATTAAACTACATCAGATGGAGACTGTGGTATCATGCAGATCCCTTATTCCGGTGATCACATATTTCAGATTTCTCAATGTATAAGAAAAGATATGCCTGTCTCTCCCCCAACTGTATCTAATAAATGAGGTTTCATTATAGTTGACCAGTATATTCATATTGTAGATATTGAAAGGTAAAAGACTTAAAAGAGATTTTGATTCTCCTGCTATTTTTAGAAGTGTTGGAGCTAAGTTTGAATCACAGCTATGCCATTTGCATGCCTCATGACCTAGTTTGAATGTCTCATTCTTCTCTCCATTGAAATCCTCATTCATACAATGTGAATAATACTAATGATGCATTCTAGTATGTGTGATGAGAGGTTTTACTTATATAAGGTACATAAAGTAATAAGTATCTCATGCATAATTTATTCTGTATATATTAGTTCTTTCTCTTTGTTCTCTGCAAATGGTTCCTAAACCCATAAGCATCTTTGCATAAGCATCTGAACTACAAGTAGCATCAGGTAAATTTAGGCAGGAGAGAACAATCTTGGGCAGGCACCTGTTCATGATGTTTATACTATAATTCTCCCTTGAAGATATGTGATGTTTGTCGTACCCCAAATATGTCAAATTCAGAAAAGATCCTGAGGAAATGCAATAGATAATTCCCTCCTTTCTATATGTTTGAAGGCAGTAGCTTCCAAACGTGACTCTACAAATTAATGATTCCTAAGCCCCAACACAGGAGATTCTGATTCAGTATGTCTGGAATCTGTATATTTAAAATTTCTCTCAAGTGATTTTAATATGAACAGCATTTGGTCATCACTGCATTGTGACACCGTGTTCAGTCTAAAGTCTATACTTCCTGTTTGTAGAGAAAGTAGGTAGCCCTCACTTTTGAAAATTAGCGATAATTAGAAAAAGAGATTCTTGCTACGGTTTGAATGTCTCTCCCATAATTCATGTGTTAGAAACTTAACGCCTAATGCAACAGTGTTGGAAGGTAGGGTCTAGTAAGAAGTGATTAGGTCATGAGGGCAGAGACCTCATTAATGGATTAATGTTGGTCTCGCAGGAGTGGGTTAATTATTGCAAGAATGGCTTTGTTATAAAAGCAAGCTTGGCCCTCTTTTGCATTTTTGCTCTTACATCCCTTCTTTCCCTTCTATCTTCTTCCATGGGATGATGCAGCAAGAAGGCCCTCTCCAGATATGAGCCCCTGGACCTTTGACTTTTTTTTCTAGAACTCTAAGAAATAAATTTCTCTTCTCTTTGAACTACCCCGTCTCAGGTATTCTGTTACAGCAACAGCAAAGCAGACTAAAACGATTCCTCATTTTAAAGAAGATCTTGAATCCATTTTGCTGTCTTTAAGTGAACTGACTTTAAAATGTGTTTTGGTCGTAAGCACCCATTTTCTAACTTCTCTCTCCAATGCTGTGTTCCTAAAATAACAAGAACAACAACAGCAACAACAATTTACTGGATGAACCTGGCAAAAAGAATCTGATTCATTAGCAGTTACAAATTATAAACTTCATGCTAGAAAAAAACCCTTTATTATAATATAGGTAGTCTCTGCTGAGAGAGTTAAGACTATTTCCCTGGGAACTTTCCTGAAGACGTTATAGTTTATTACTCAGATACATTTTTGCTGCTTCTGGCAGAACATTCTGTTTCATTTGGTTGTTTACATTTAATTTAATTTATTATCATTAACCTTCCGGTTAAGACCATGTTGGTCAAACTTGTTCTTATATGACAGTATCCATCTGCCTATTTTATTTTGTGTTAGGAAATAAGGGAATTGAAATGCACTTTTGACTTTAAGTTCATCTATTGCAACAAGTACAACCAAGTTCATGTTTGATAGCAAATATTTCTTTCCTTTCTAAATTCTGTACAACTGTAGAACTGATTTTGTCCCCATGGCATCTGGCTCAGCATGTGTGACAGTCATTTTAAGAATATAAACCTGTTATTAAAAATATACACATGAGTTTCTCGATTAAGGAATAGTTGTGACTGCAATAGAAAGATATTTAAGCAAAGCTCTGGCCTTCTGTGTGTTTGTGTGTGTGTGTGTCTGTGTGTGTAAACATTTACTAACATTGTTCCCAATTGGTTAACTGGTCTTATACAGGATTCTCAAAGTTTGTTTTTAGGAAAATGAGTATAATATATCAGAACATTGCATAAAACGGGTTTATTGAGATTCAACTTCTAAGACACTCTATATTCCCAAGGAAACAAAGTATATAGATTTGCTGTTGTTATTAATAATACACATGTTTGGCCTCTTTTATGGGGGGGATTGGATACCCTTTTCTTGTGAATTTTGTGTTTTATGAACTACTTTGGGACAATATGCTCATAGTTCCTGGTTTGCTGACTCCAGAGCATATGTGCCAAACATGTTTGTTCTCAAAATTTTCATGTGTTCAAAGAAAATTTAATCCTTATTATGTTTTTATTTACATTTATACTTAAACTCATCAAAACATTGTTATGCATGAGTTTTGAATTCCAAGAAACATTATAGCGCCTAAAGGTCCCAAGAAAACACTCTTCTGAAATTAAAATATTTTATCATTATAATGTTCATTTAAAATTTTTAACATGTATTTGAAGAAACCAAAATAACAAACAGATTACGTTCCCCTTTTTGACTGCCATTCTCTGTAATTCAAAACTAACAAATTGTACATAAATATTGTGTATAGAATATTAACATTTATTAAGTCCTTTCCTTTTAAGGAATTCAAAACAATGTGAATTGAGATTTGCCAATTTTGGACCCCATTATCTTGGCTCCAGTATTCTCATGGCTGCAATTCAGAAAAGGTATACATAAAACCTATTGCACAGGATGACTGGCTATGCACACACAATCATCATGGAGCCCTATGAAATAAAATGCAGAAGATGAGAAGAGAAATAAGAAATATCATCGATGTATGAAGGATTTTAAAAATATTCTAGAGGTGGATGATGAGACCATGATCATAAATGAAGCTGAGCAGAAATGACTGAAGACTGAAGGAATGCAGGAGGAAAGTTCCAAGCAGCTGGTACCAGTCTTCTTCAAAGCACATCTTAACTGCTCAAAAAGAATTTTTTTTAAAAAAAAAAGGTCTAAAACTTGAAGATTAATTGAAGGACTTATACTATTCCTAGGCAACGAAAGCAAAAATAGACAAATAGGATCACATCCAAAAAAAGCTTTTGCATAGCCAAGGAAACAATCAGCAAAGTGAAGAGAAAACTTATGGAATGGCAGAAAATATTTGCAAACCACCTATCTGATAAGGAGCTACTATCCAAAATACATAAGGGACTCAAACAAGTCAATAGTAAACAAACAATGAAAAATGGGCAAAAGGCCGGGCACAGTGACTCACCTCTGAAATCCCAAAACCTTGGGAGGCCGAGGCGGGTGGATCACCTGAGGTCAGGGGTTCAAAAGCATCCTGGCCAACATGATAATATCCCGGCTTTACCAAAAATACAAAATTAGCTGGGCATGGTAGCACATGCCTACAATCCCAGCTACTTGGGAAGCTGAGGCAGGAGAATCGCTTGAACCTGGAAGGAAGAAGTTGCACTGAGCCAAAATCATGCCATTGCACTCCAGCCTGGGTAACGAGTGAAACTCCATCTCAAATAAATAAATAAATAAATAAATAAATAAATAAATAAATAAAATGGGTAAAATATCTGGACAGACATCACTCAAAAGGAGATATACAAATGGTTAACAGGTATGTGAATAAGTGTGCAACATCACTAATCATCAGAGAAATGCAAATTTCTAAGTCTGAGATATTAGGAAGCAATTCATGATGAGAAATTACACCTGCTAAAATGGCTACTAACAAAAAGATGAACGATAACAATAGGTGCGGATATGGAGAAAAGGTAATCTTTGCACATTGTTGGTAGGAATGTAAATTAGTGCACCCACTGTGAAAAACAATATAGAGGATCCTCAAAAAATAGAATTACTGTATGATGCAGCTATTTACTTACTAGGTGTATATCTAAAGGAAGTGAAATCAACATATCAGAAAGGTATCTTCACGTCGTTTTTCATTGCAGCATTATTCACAACAGCCAAGATAAGAAACCAATCTAAGTAAGTGTCCATCAACAGATGAATGGATAAAGAAATTGTGGCATATATACACAAGGGAATACTATTTTCCTATAAAAGGAAAGGGAAATCTTTCATTTGCAACAATATAGATGAACCTGGATGACATCAGGCTAAGTGAAATAAGCCAAAGAAAGAAAGATAAATACTACATAGTCTTATTTGCATGTCAAATTTTTAAAAGTTGAACTCATAAAAGTAGAGACTAGAATGACGGCTATCGGGGCTAGTGGAAAAGGGGTTGGGGAGATATTAGTCAAAGGATACAAAATTTCAGTTACATATGAAGAATTCATTCAAGAAATCTGTTGTACAACATGGTGACTATAGTTAATAAGAATGTATTGTATTATTGAAAAAAAACCTTTGACATTAAAAACAACACAAAATCCTAAGTTTCATCTGTTTGACAGCATATAATGCCTTTGTGAATTTTTTGTTATATAATGTTTCATTTTGTGAACTATGAGATTTTTTTCACATTTAAGTTGTTCTCATGTTATTATTATGAACAAGACTGTTATGAACATTCTGTGGCTTAAAAATATCTATAAATTCCTTCACAATCTTCCACTAAAAGATTTTAACTATTTCTCTTCTTGAACTAGACTGACCTGTGATGCCTTTAATCAGTTGAATGTAGAGAAAATGATGTTATGCCAGTTTCAGATCTAGGTTCAAAGAGGATTTGCAGCTTCTGCTTTGGTATATTGAAGACCTAAGCTGCAATGCAATCTGTGTACACTCAGAGGGTAGTCTGACTCCTCTGCTGAGGGGACTTTATGGAAAGGTTCTGAGACTACATTTAGAGAGACAGAAGCCCATTCATCAGAGGCCAGCCTTCAGCTGCGCCATTAAAAGACCAGGCATGTGAGTGAAGTCTTAATGAAAATTCCTGATAAAGGACACATACACCCTCCCAAGACTGAATCGGGAAGAAACTAAATTTCTGAACACACCTATAATGATCTCTAAAACTGAATCAGTAATAGCTAGCTTACCAACCAAATAAAAGCCCAGGACCAGACAGATTCATAGCCAAATTCTACCAACTGTACAAAGAAGAGCTGGTAACATTTCTACTGAAACTATTTGAAAAAAATGAGAAGGAAGGACACCTCCCCAACTTATTATTTGAGGCCAGCATCATCCTGATATTAAAGTCTAACAGAGATACAACGGTAAAAGAAAACTTCAGTCCTTGATGGACATTGATGAAAAAAATCCTCAACAAAAAAAACACTAGCGAACCACATCTAGCAGCACAACAAAAAGCTAATCCATCATGATCAAGTCGGCTTTATCTCTGAGATGCAAAGTTGGTTCAACATATGCATATTAATAAATGTGATTAGCCTGAGCATGATGGCTCACGCCTGTAATCCCAACACTTTGGGAGGCCGAGGCGGGCAGATCACAAGGTCAGGAGATCGAGACCATCTTGTCCAACATGGTGAAACTCCATGTCTACTAAAATACAAAAAATTAGCCAGGTGTGGTGGTGCGTGCCTGTAGTCCCAGCTACTTGGGAGGCTGAGGCAGAGAAATCACTTGAACTTGGGTGGTGGAGATTGCAGTGAGTTGAGATTGTGCCACTGCACTCCAGCATGGTGACAGAGCAAGACTCCATCTCAAAAAATATAAATAAATAAAAATAAAAATAAATGTGGTTCATCACATAAACAGAACTAAATACAAAAGTTACATGATTATCTCAATAGATGCAGAGAAAGCTTTTGATAAAACTCAACATTCATTCATGTTAAAAACTCTCAATAAACTAGCTATTGAAGGAACATACCTTAAAATAGTAAGATTCATCTATGACAAATCCATAGCTGACATCTTACTGCATGGGCAACAGCTTGAAGCATTTCTCAGGAAAACCAACACAAGACAAAAACACCCTCTCTCTTCACTCCTGTTCAACAAAGTATTGGAAGTCCTGGCCAGAGTAATCAGGCAAGAGAAAGAAATAAATGACATCCAAATAGGAAGAAAGGAAGCCAAACTATCCCTGTTTGCGGACGATATGATTCTATATCTAGAAAACCCCATAGCCCAAAAGTTCCTTCAGCTGATAAACAACTTCAGCAAAGTTTCAGGATACATCAGTGTACAAAATTCACTAGCATTCCAGACAGGCGTAGTGTCTCATGCCTGTAATCCTAGCACTTTGGGAGGCTGAGGTGGTTGGATGGCTTGAGCCCAGTAGCCCAAGACCAACCTGAAAAACATGGTGAAACCCTGTCTCTACAAAAAATAAAAACTTAGTTGGGTGTAGTGGCATGCATCTGTGGTACCACCTACTGGGGAGGCTGAGGTGGGAGCATTGCTTGAGCTTGGGAGGCAGAGGCTGTAGTGAGCCATGTGCTTGCCACTGTACTCCAGCCTGGGTAACAGAGCAAGATCTTGTCTCAAGAAAAACAAAACAAAACAAACAAACAAAAACACAAGCATTTCTATACACCAAAAACAGTCAAGCTGAGAGCAGAGTCAAAAATGCAATTCCATTCACAATACCCACAAAAATAATAAAATACTTAGGCACAGCTAACCAGGGAATTGAAAGATCAGTACAGTTACAGTGAGAATTATCAGACATTGCTTAAGAGATCAGAGATGAAACAAACAAATTGAAAAACATTTCATGATCATGGATAGGAAGAAATTAATATGGTTAAAATGGTCATACTGTCCAAAGCAATTTACATATTCAATGCTATTCCTATCCAACTACCAATGATATTTTTACAGAACTCGAAAAAAGAAAAACTATTTTAAAATCTATAAGGAACCAGAAAAGAAGTTGAATATCCAAGGCAATCCTAAATAAAATCAACAAAGCAGGAGGCATCACGTTCCCTGACTTCAAACTAAACTACAGGGCTGTAGTAACTAAAACGGTTTGGTCCTGTTGGTACAACATGGACCTTGTGGTACAAAAACAGACACATAGATCAATGGAACAGATTATAGAGCCCAGAAATAAGCCATATACCTATAACTGTCTATCTGATTTTCAAGAAAGTTGACAAAAATGAGCAATGGGGAATGAAGTCCCTATTTAATAAACCGTACTAGTAGGTAACTGGCTAACCATATGTAGATTAAGACTGGACCCCTTACTTGTACAATATACAAAAATCAACTCAAGACGGATTAAACACTTAAATGCAGACCTCAAAACTATAAAAACCTTGTAAGACAACCTAGGAAATATCATTCTGGACATAGGAATTGGCTAAAATTTCACAACGAAGATGCCAAAAGCATCCACAACAGAAACAAAACTTGACAAATAGAATCTAATTAAATTAAAGAGCTTCTGCACAGCAAAAGAAGTTATCAACAGAGTAAACAGACAACTTACAGAATGGAATAAAATATTTGCAAACTATGCATCTGACAATGGTCTAATATCCAGCTTTTTAATTTTTTTAATTTGTTTAAGGAATGTAAATAAATGTATAAGGAAAAAATAAAGAGCCCCATTCAAAAGTGGGCAAAGGATGTGAACAGACACTTTTCAAAAGAAGACATACATGCAGCCAACAAGCCTGTGAAAGAAAAGCTCAAATCATTTATCATCAGAGAAATGCAAATAAAAACCACAATGAGATGTTATCTCGTACCAGTCAGAATGGCTATTATCAAAAAATCAAAACATAGTAGATGCTGGAGAGGTTGCAGAGAAAAGGGAATACTTATATACTGTTGGTGGGAGTGTAAATTAGTTCAATTTTTGCAGAAAGCAGTATGACGATTCCTCAAAGAGCTAAAATCAGAACTACCATTAGACTCAGCAATCCCATTACTGGGTATATACCTGAGAAATATAAATAATTCTACCATAAAGACACATGGGCATGTATGTTCATCATAGCACTATTCACTACAGCAAAGACATGGAATCAATCTAAATGCCCATCAATGATAGACTGAATAAAGAAAATGTGGTACACATAAGCACACATGCACCATAGAATACTATGCATCCATAAAAAAAGAATGAGATCATGTCCTTTGTAGGAACGTGGATGGAGTTGGAGGCCATTATCCTTAGAAAACTAACACAGGAACAGAAAACCAAATACAGCATATCCTCACTTATAAGTGGGAGCTAAATAATGAAAACACAAGAAGGGAACAACAGACACTAGGGCCTGCTTGAGGGTGGAGGGTGGAAAGAGGGAGAGGATCAGAAAAAGTAACGATTGAGTATTAAGTTTACATGATGAAATAATCTGTACAAAAAAACCCAGTGACACAAGTTTATCTATATAACAAACCTGCACATGTACCCCTGAACCTAAAATAAACTTTATAAAAAATTCCAGATGAAACCAGTCACCAGTGAAACACTACTGAGTGACCCAATGATGCTGTTAGAAGAATAAAAGAATCAATGCTTATGTTACACTGCGAGCAGAGGTTTTGCCAGTACATTTATTTAATAGTCTACTCGCTAGGTCATAGATGATGTATATTTTCAAATTTACAAGATAATGCAAAAGTGCACTTTTAAAATGGTTATGCCATATTATATCCTCACCAGCAGCATAAGACGTTGATCAACTTATCCTACAATTTTTCACATTTTATGCTTCCTCTTCAGCACGCTGCTGATTTCTGCTTTTTTTTGCTCATTTGGGGGGTTGCCTAGCTTATTTGTTATTGATTTGTAGGAGTTATACATTTTGAAAACATTCTTTCTTGATTTTGTGTGTGTGTTTACTTTTTCTTCAGAATGCTTTGATACACGGAAGTTTTTAATTTTAACCTACTCAAATTTATAAACTTTTTTCATGCTTAGCACTTATTGCACCTAAATTAAGATGTTTTTCTTTACATTCAGATAAAATACATTGCGTATGTTTTCTTGTAAGAAGTTAGTCTTTATCTTTTACATCTATAATCTGCCAGGAATCTAATCTGTGTGTTCTGAGGATTTGTGTGTGTGTGTGTGTGTGCGCGCGCGTGTGTGTGTGTGTGTGGGCAAGTTATGTAGAGATCAAATTGTATTTATTTTCTTGTGAATGATTAATCGTTCTTGCAGCATTTGTTAAGTCTTTCTTCCCAGGCAAGTCTTATATTAACTATAAATATATGCAGGGATCCATCCTTGGTTTCTGTTCACTTTATCTACTTGTCTATCTCAGCACCAACACTATACTGTCACTGCTATATCTTAAACATCAATAAGTATGCCTAGCAAATAACAGATATTCAATAATTAATTGTTATCTGAATGGATTAATATTGTTTTGTAGTAAGTCCTGAAATATGATAAATCCTCTCATCTCTTTCTCCTTTAGGAGTGCCTTGTCTAATTCCAGGGTTTTGATCAATCATGCACATTTTAGATTCAGCTTATTAACTTACATGAAATACAATGTTGGTTTTTTAGTTTATGGAAATCCCATAATTCATCTTTAACAATAATCAGTATTTTGAAATCTTGTTTCATAGTACTACTTTTTTTTAGAATGCTTTAAAACACATTCCAGACATCATTCAATTTTGTTAATACATAATTTGGTATTCATCTCTAAGAAAAAAGGAATTTACATAAATTTCATGCTCTTACTAAGACCAAAATAAAAACTTTTTTAGCCTAGTCTAGTTTCCCCAATTATTTTAGAGATATTTTCTTACCATTGATTAGTTTAATAAGGTCTCAAAAAGGGCTCCTCATTACTTTGGCTCTTTGGTTTCTCATGAGTTTCTCTCCTCCTGCCTCACCTTTTTTGTTTATAGCAGGTTCTTCCTAAACCTAAAAATAATTTTCAAGACTATTTTTAAAATTTTGTCTCTCAGTTAAAGTATTGGGTACCCAGAATGCATAAGTAAAGAACGATAATGACATTTCATCTAATGGGTAAGTTAATGTCAATGAAGGGAATGTAAGAACTGAATCTGGTATTACTAACAGTAGTGATGAATTCCAGGGATCATCTCAAATAAACCTCCAGGGCTATAGTTCTAAAGATTGATTTAATAACTGTAACAGTGAAGGTAAATAGAAGTGATTGACATTTTATCACATGGCATTATATTTTGATTTCTCATAATTCATACCGCACACTATTCTTCCCCTTTTCATTTCTTCACTTCCCATTCCTCCCCTTCATCTTTTATCTGTCTAAGAAATTCTGTCTCCAGGCTGCCAGAGCCATAAAAGTATCACCAACAAACAATAATGGCAATAACAGCAAAAGCAATTGTAATTACTTTTGCTCATTTACTGGCATATGCCACGATCACAACCAAGACCCAACATATATGCTTCTTTTTGCAGGTGCACTTCTATTATGTTAAGACTTTATGATAAACATTTCAAAACATAATTTAGGAATAACCCATCAAACACTTTTTCCACAATGAAGCAGAGGGAACATATTGCTCTTTAAAGGAATGAATTCTTCCGGAGCATGCTGGTATTTGTGATGGCTTTGTTTATTTCAAAGACTAATTCCCACTTTAAGTAAAATTTTCAGGTAAAGAACTAATTTCTCTTCTAACATCCTTGGAAACTGGGAACTAGAAAATTGATTGACACAAGCTTGCATAATGAGATTTAACCTAAATGCACATGCTTCTGATAATATGTGATGGGTTTGACATTACTTTTAGGAACCAACCTCTTGACCCAAAAAGCCACTTGCTTGTTAATAACATTCTTATGAAATATACACAAGTATATTACCCCTTGGGACTTCAAGTCACCCTGCAAATACCTAGTCATTCTGTGTTGAAGTCATTTATTTCTCCTCAGTTTGAATAGCTAGAATCAGATCTAAATGTTCTCTCTAAGGAATTGTTTTTAATTGAGTAAAATAAACATTCTTTTAAAATGTTCTGGTGCATTCTTTTAAATACACCAGATTCTAATTTACTTTGCATGAACAAAGCACAAATATCACAAATACTAAAATCTATTTTAAAAGTTTGCACATAGTCAATCTGATCAGAAATACCTATTTGTTTACCTTTATTATTTGATAATGCTGGCAACATATTAAAATAGTCCAATATCTGATGAGTGGTTCAAAACTAGCAAAGTATACAATCATCTAATCTGGAAAAACCACTTTGTACTGATTGAGTGGTTTTTCATTCTTTGAAAGTAGGGGTCTTGACTAAGACATTCAATCTGTGCAGCAGTCATAAAATTTAGTATCCCCTTGTGACATGTTGCACGTGGAAGGGCTGGGGAGGAGCTATTGGTAATTTCTTAGGACACTGAGCACAAACTAGGACCATCCTGAACAAAGTATACCATCAGTCTATACTTAAAGACAGCTTATAAAAGTGATGATAAATACTCCAAAGACTATTCTATTTTCATAAACTTGAGCAATTTACCCCCAACACTCACTTAATTGGTTCTCTCCAATAAATATTCTTTCTTTAAAAGTTTCAAAAAAGTTTTAAAGGTCTAACTTTTACTTTTGACTTATTCATTCTTCCTGGAAGCACTGAGGCTTACAGTCTGTGGTGACTGGCAGTGAAAATCAACATGGTTTTCCTCTTTCTTTGTCTCCAGTGAAAATTATTTCCACTTTAAGTATTCTGCACATGGCAATGAATGAGAGGAAATAATACTCCCTGACCAAATCACAAACATTCTATATAATCATGTAAATAACTTTTCCAAGCTGCACAAATGATATATTTCACATGCTGAGAATTGTTAACAAGTACAGTACTCAATACACAATGTTAGAACTTACTTTGTTTAAAGTAAATAGACTGAGATAAAATATCTATCCCCTAACCCCAAGATGCTTATAATCTTCCTAGAGTTCAAGGCTTGCTTACAAAACCAACAACATCAACAACAAAGCAATAAGAGGCAATGAATGGCGATACAGATAATAAACACCAGAAAGGAGTCCGCTGTAGGTTGGTGTAGTTATGGAAATGATGACCTGTTGTTGGTCTGAGAGAGTTGCAGGATTCCAAACAGAGACCTTTTTCAAAAAAGAAAAGAACGGTTAAAGGTTAACACCATCAAAACCACATTTTAAAGTGTTTGTAAAATGTGGTCTTAAAAGTCCCCAGGCTTGGTTTTTGAAATCTTCTGGGTTGAGCTCTCATTCAGTAGGGAACTTGCCTTGCAGCAAAGCAGATGGGCTTGAATCCTGCCCTGGGAAGAGACCTCCTCCAAGGGTTGAGGAAGAGTTTAGATTGTCTCAGCTGCATTCCATTTCTCTCTATTCCCTGAAGACTGACAACTGGGGATTTGTAAAGTGGGCATTTATCCACCTCTGAGAACAGTTCTGGAACGATCTGTTCAGTTTGGGCAAGCTACGGAGTAACCATCTGTGGGTGACTACTTTTGCATGTAATTTTGAATAAACTTGAAATAATGTCCTAGAGGCAAAATTCTCCTCTCAGTCACAAGTAATCCTGAGACAAATGGGCCCCCAGCTAGAACTGACTCACTCAAAACATACAAACATCTCCAATGTCACCTCAACAACCTCTCTCTGAATATGAATTACTTTCCTCTACCTTGTAAAACATAATTTATATTAGATACTGTCTCGTCTTCCTGACATATTAGGGGTTCCTTTGAGGCTAATCGTTTTTGTTTTTTTGTTTTTTTTCTTTAAGAGATAGTCTCACTCTGGTGCCCGGGCTAGAGTTTACTGGTGTGATTATACCTCACCTTAACCTCGAACACCTGGACTGAACCCATCCTCCTGCCTCAACATCCCTAGTAGCTGAGATTACAGGCCTAGCTAGTTTTTTATTTTTTGTAGAGACAGAGTCTTGCTATGTTGCTCAGGCTGGTCTTGAACTCTTGAACTCAAGCAATCCTCCCAGGTTAGCTTCCCAGAGTGGTGCACCTAGCCCCATGTTAGTTCTTAATGTTGCTTCTTGAGTTTTATGAGGGATCAGAGTAAAATGGTGAGGTCTGGATTAAGTTAACAGAGCCGACTTTATAAACAAAGGGTGTTTCTATACAAAACGGGGGACCCGCCTTCCAGTAGTCTGCCCATCACCCAAGAATTTTGACTGTGGTAGGAAAAAAGTTTGCAATTAAAGATTGATTCCACAATGTGAGTCATCATAGTGTGAGACCAGCACTTTTTATGTGATTGTTTGAAATATAAATTTATATAATTTTATTAGAGAGCAATTTGACAATATATGTTCAGAGATTTAAAAACATGTACACCATTGAATGTAACTCTTAACTCCATAACAAATGCTTATTCACATACATAAAAATATCCTCAAAATTTTTTTAATTAAAATAGTTATCTAGAGATGGAAGAATTCAGAATGATTGCTCAAAATGTCAAATCCGTTGCTTATATATTGTTATTTAAGGGATCTACAAATGGAGCTCTTCCTCCCCACTTTTATTCTCACTATTCTGTGGCATATCTAAAAAGCTTCTGTGTCATGTTGGCATACACATGAATACACATACAAAATCATATACCTTCTGAAAGAAGAAAATGACCTTCTAACAAAACTATCTCAAGCACTTCCCCTTTGAATAAAGAAGTGGTTTTCAAGAAGTTATGCCGCACCTAAATCCTTGGGCCATAACTCTCAGCCTTGTTTAATAGTCTTTGATCTTTTCTTCTCTCCTATATTATAAGGCAAATATTCAGTGTTTAATGTGAATTACTGAGAGGATGGGATGGTGGTATTGCATTTATTGTGAGCAAACAGTCTTTATTATTTATATGCTCATAAAATTACATCCTATTTTTTCATCTCCAACTACTCTTACTTTTATGTTATTAGATATTAAGGAAAGGACATGTCCCTATTAATGCAACTGTACCTCACTGCTGAAATGCCAACCATGGGGATATTTATTCATATCAAATGTTACATTGTATTTATAATATTATAGTCTAGCCTTACAATATTATATAAAATGCTATATTCAATATTTATTAAATACTATTTTATATTAATATTAGCAAAGCATTTTGTTAATTAATATTTTAATACTATTTTATTATACAACAGGTACCATTTTATTTATATTAATTTTAATAAAATGATATTTTGCTTTTTGGAGGAAGGGATCAATGTCACTCTGCATAGAGGTGTCTACAATATTATTCAGCTAAAGGTCTGGTATTTGTTCTTAACTTATTCAATGTGCTTGAGTTAGAAAACAAACAACACACTCAAAATAAGATTTTTTTTTAAGTTTGTTGAAGAAAATATTAAACAAAGATATAGACTAATTATAGAGGAACCTCAAAAGAATATGGACTAGCATCAGTAAAGCTGTTACCAAACCTAAATTAAAAGGATTAGAGAGAGAAGTTGCCAGAATCAGGAGGGAGAAGGGGATGCAGAGAATAAGCTGCTTTGAGAAGAGCAGTGGCCAATGCCCGCAGGCAACCTCATAGGAAGGCACCCTAGGGCTTTAATACCCTACCTTCACCCTCATTCTTCTGTCTGGTGGTCAACTAGGATGCCCCAGGAGTTTACTTGTTCACAAACTCAATGCCAGCAAATTAGGTGATGGGGTGCCAGCAAAGCTATGCCAACTTAGGCTTCATTATCAGAAAAACAGCAATCAGAACAAGGAGGATGCTGGTGCATAGTCTCTGCATTGGTCATTAGCATATTTTTGCTCATTTCTTGGAAATTCATTTTAAGAAAAACAGAAAAAACATGCATCATTTGGAAAAAAAGAACAATGTATGGTAAAGAATCTGAAACAGGCTTAACACTGAAGATGGACAAAGAGTTGTTACACAGGGAAAATAAAAGAAAAAACATGATATAGACAAAGTATATTAACAAGTCATTAATTGCTAATGAAGCAACTGAATAGCACTCAGATTATCTTAAGCAAAAAGAGGAGATCATTACTTATTTAGCCATGAAGGCCAAGAATGGTTTTGCTTTGTTCTTGTGCCAGCCCCTGGAATCATGACTATACAAGGGACAGAATGTTAACTTCTGGTCACTCCAATCACATACCACCAAGAGAGTCTCACCAAGGCTACAAGGAGTGAAGAAAGGAAAAACAGCTCAAGAAGGGAATGTTGGCAGAGAAGAACAACATATTCACTATAGATCATGAACATGGTCCTTAAAATATTCTCATAACAAAGGAGAATTAGAATTTGTTTATGAAGGTCCATAAGACTTAAACTGGGCAATTATAGAGAGTTAGACATTGACTAAATTATTTAAATGTATAAATAAAATTGGAGGTTCTACACCTATCACTGGAAATGTTTCAGCAAAGATTAAAATAATTGTCCAAATATTTTGTAGAAACTTCTGCATCTATTGCAATGGTTTGGAGGCTAGAAATCTATTTCTAAAGGTGTCGGTGTGATCTATTAGAAAACAGGGCTTGGGAAACAGAGTATTTTTTTTCAATTTATTGAACATTAAAAATTATTTTTTTTTCTCTCTACCACTATCCCCTAGTGTCTCTTCTTTCAGATATAATGATATCACAATGAGCCAGTGTGTTATTCAATAGTAAGTACAAAATATACATAAACTCAATGTCTGAGTAGGCTATAGTCATAGATAACAAAGAAAGAAATATTTTCTCTCTTTCATGAAGCTCCACATTCTCTATAGGGCTATTTAAATATTTAAAACATTGGCTCTTGACAACTACCTTTAAAATGATACATTATAATCCCTATCCTATAGATAAGGAAAGAGACTCACAGATCCAGATCACACATTTGACTAAGTAAACTTAGAATTTTAACCAAATTCTTCTTTATTATAGAAGCTGAAGCCCTCCCTATGGCATCAGGAAATATCTCTGTAAAACTCTTTAGTAAGGTATTTGGTGTAACATTCAATGCATTATTTTGCTTTTTCTTTAGAGGAAGGAAACAATGTCACTCTCCAGAAATATGTCTATTATTCAGCTAAAGGGCTGGTATTTGCTCTTAACTTATTCAATGTACTTGAGTTAGAAAACAGCCAATACACTCAAAATTAAGATTATTTTTTAAAAGTTTATCGAAAGAATATTAAACAAAGTTATAGACTAAGTATAGAAGAAATCATCACTCTGTTTTTGGCTACAAGAAATCTAAAAGATTAAAGCAGTTACCAGCACTGCATAACATTAATGCAGTTCTTTGGTAAAACATTAAAAAGGATTACTTCTAATCTCAGCACTACTTTTGAATAAGCATTGTAGCTGTCCAAAATATATTGTGTTCTGTTCCATTTAAAAACAAAACAAAATAAAAACAGGCAAAGACATCAGTTTTGTACTCAGAAAATAATTTAGGCTAGATTTTAAAAGAGCAGGACAGTTCTCATGGACAATGAAGTGTTTGTTCATAAGGCAATTATATCTGAAAATAAAGTTAAGGATCCAATTGAAAGAAGAAAGATGGGGGCTAGGTATTTTCTAAGATGAAGTTTATTAAAGATTAAGGAAAGAGTTATATCTGATAAGTATGCACAGTTGTACAACAGTATTTCTTGTACAATGATTCTTTTATTGTTTCTTATCTTTAACTATTAGCTAATCTCCAGCCATATAAAGGCATTGTGCACTCTTGGGATTTTTAAAGAGTTATAAAAATGACTTAGATGGTTTATTACATGCATGTGTAAATTAATTCAAATGTAAATGTCTGAACAAATAGGATTATGTTGTTTTCTACCAAAATATCCTGTGGTAAGATACTTAACTGCTCATGTACTTTGTCATGTGGTGAAGATAAAACATTTTCCTACTTCATAGGGATCTTGGAGGAATAACTTAAGTTACATAGATGAAAATTCAGTAACCTTCTGAGAAGAAATTTTCATAAATATTTCTAATTCTTGTTATTATAAAACCATTACTGACTGAATTTCTTTGGAAACAGGATGTTCTAGTTAATCTAATTTTATGTTAAAGTAAACATTAGTGGATAATGTCATTTTATTCCTCTACACATTGTTTAAATGGTTTATAACATTTTTCAAGACATTTTTTCTTGCCTAAATATAGTCCAGTGAGCATAAACAACCAACCCTCTATATGAATATTTTCAACTTGATGATATTACATTTCAAGTATCTATGATATATGGAAACTTGAACTAAGCCTCTATTGACACGAGTTGAGATGATTTATTGATTGGCTATCCATGAAAAAAATTGTAAATGTCCCCTCTCTTTGTACAGTAGTTTAAGATTATAGTTGTTTGTATTCTAGTTTGATTGTTATATATTACTTTAAAAGTAGTTGTAATAGAAGTATGGGGGTTCAGTCAGGATGGCAGAAGAAATGATAGGAATAGAAAAAAGCAAACCTTCTTGGAAAGCCGCGGAGTTTTGCATAGCTTCAGGTAGTTTGGCTGAAGGTAGCCAGATTCTGTTTTCAGGAGGCAGAGAGCTTAGGGTGCAGATAGAAAAGAATGTAGAATAGTTTATCTAAATAGCTTGTTTACTCATGTGGTCCTAATACTAACCTTTAATCATTTGCAGGCAAGATGGCCCTTTCTAGAGTGAGTGTGACCAGGTTAATTACACACAGGTGTGTTGACTCAAAGCCTTTGTCATTTAATGTGTGCTGAATAAATGCCAGCCAGGCCAGCTAGTCGAGGTTGTGGCTGCCAACTCTTCACAGCACCTTCCTTGGTGTCTGTGAGGAGCGCAGATCCTTAGCTTGACTGACAAGCCGAATGTCTGTGTCAGTGTACGTTATTCATCCGTCGTTGGGTCAGGGTCTGCGGGACAGACCCCGTAGAGAAACTCATTGTAAAATTTCAGAAAGTACTGTAAAACTTGAAGAAATTCAATGGCACATGAAGAAAAACTTTTTTTTTTTTTTTTTTTTGGAGACAGAGTCTCGCTCTGTAGCCCAGGCTAGAGTGCAGTGGTGCGATCTCGGCTCACTGCAAGCTCCGCCTCCTCGGTTCACACTGTTCTCCTGCCTCAGCCTCCCAAGTAGCTGGGAATACAGGCGTCCACCACCACACTCGGCTAATTTTTTGTATTTTTAGTAGAGACGGGGTTTCACTGCATTAGCCAGTATGGTCTCGATCTCCGGCCCGCCTTGGCCTCCCAAAGTGCTGCGATTATAGGTGTGAGCCACTGCGCCTAGTTGAAAGACATTTCTAATACAATCTCACAATACAAAGAAAAAAAAAGAATGTGTGTAGGGGAGGGATTTACCTTTATGGTTTGTTATGATAAAAGCTGTCTATTCCCCTGAAGCTTTTATCTTGATAGACAAATGTATCAGAGCTTGGATTTTCTGACTTTGTTTAATTGCTGATGTTAACTATTTACTACTTATCTGATTATACTGGATGTGTATATTCAAAATTTGATTGTTCCCAATATCTGACTTTTCCAAAATTATTTAACTTCTTCAAGATAAGGCATCATCAACAGAAAGCTAGTAAGAGCCAATGAACTTTCCTAGTGCATTGTGGCTACATGCTATTAAATAATCTTGATATCAAATAGGTGGATCCATACCAAAGGAAGAAGATTTCTGTTTCTGGCTAAGATGTAGAAAGCTGGAAAGAACATTGTTTCCATTCTAACAATGAGATACAGGCAAAAAAAAAAAAAAAAAAAAAAAAAAAAACCTATAAAATTATAACTTTTTTGAGCACATCATATACCTGAGGTTGCAGTCCAACCAAATTACTTAAATTGCAAAGAGGAACATACCCCTATAACAAGAGATAAAACAGAAGAACAGTCTTATCTGAGTCAAAGAATTAGGGAAATAAGGGGCTACTCAACAGCTTCCATAAAAGAAAATTTAAAAATCAGCTGAAATTTTATAAAATTATTGAATGCCAAGGGTGAGCTAGCTTTCAGGTATGGTTGAAATAATTGAGGGCCCAGATACTCTCTTGCAAGCTCTTTTAAAAGTACCTTCTGCAGTAATTTATGAGATAGTCTGGGACAGAACAGACCAAAAAGAGCTCTTCTTGCTAACACAAGACTGTAGAAAATGACCTGTAGCTACTGGGGCATGGGAGATACAAATTCCTACAATTATATTTAGCCTTTTGTCCTATGAATCAAAAACCTACAGCATCTGGAGGAGGGACAATAACCCACACTTTAAGGACATTGGCAAAGACCCATTTTCACTGTGGAAAAAGCAGAAGAAAAATTCCTGTAACAACTCTCCTGGGCCCAGAATCTATTATCTGTCACCAATTAGAGGTCTGCTATCATGGGGTAGCATCAGAGAATACCTTGTAAGAACCAACCACAGATCAAGGACATAGCTGGCTGACCTGAGATGAAGGAATAAGAATGCTGAGGCAGTTCCCTCCTCCCTAGGAGGCCTGGGACACAAGGTCGATCTAAGCTGAGGCTGAACGTGGACAAGAGTGAATCCTTGCCAGCCACCAGTGCTAGCCCAGAATCCAGCAAAAGGTAAGAGTGGTGTACCACTATGGGAGGGCAGTAGCATGGAGTGAGACCCATGCAGTAGTGCAGTTTGCAGAGATGGTGAAAGTTGAAGGTGGATCACGAACACTAAGAAAGAAAACAAAAAAAAACAAAACAAACAACAGAAAACCAAAAGTCTCTGGCACTTCAGACACCCCTTTGAGTACAAGGCAATAGTCCTGTAAAACAATATGAAGCCTGCACTGAATAAAAGAAGTAGCAGCAAAACCCAAACTCGGTTAAACTGAAAATGTTCAAATAACAAAGAAGGCAGGGAAGGGGAAATAGAAAAATAAAAGCAAAGGGAAGAAAAAGTAAACATATATGATAGAGTAGTAGGTATAATTCCAAATGCCAATATTTACATTAAACATAAATGGCTACACAAACCAAGTAAAATACAGACATTGTTAGAATGGACAAAATAAATAAAAAATCAAATACATTCTTTCTATAAAATGTTACTTTATGTAATAATATAAGTAAGTTAAAAATAAAAGGATAGAGAAAGATATACCATGGAAACACTAATGAGAAGAAACCTGAAGTGATTAAATGAATATTAAAGCATATTTCAGAGCAGAGAAATGTAAAAGGACCAATGAGAGATATTACATAAAAATCAAAGGGTCAATTTGCCAAGAAGAGATAAAAATCCTAATTGTATATGTATCTAATAGTAGAGCTTCAAAATACTATTTTGAAGCCAATACTAAAGCCAGTTGTATATTCTTTGGAGAAATGTATATTCATTCTTTTGCCTATTTTTAAATAGATTTGTTTGTTTTTGTTGCTGTTGAGTTTTAGGAAGTCTGTGCATATTTTGGTTATCAATCTCTTATCAGGTATTTCATTTGCAAATATTTTCTCCTATTCTGTGGATGGCCTTTTACTTGGTTGTGATTTTGATAAATAATTTTTTAAAAATTTTTATGGTGGCTGGGTGCAGTAGCTCATACTTGTAATCCCAGCACTTTAAGAAGCCAAGGCAGGTGGAGTGGATTACTTGAGGTCAGGAGTTCGAGACCAGCCTGGCCAACATGGTGAGATCCCCTGTCTGTACTGAAAATACGAAAATTAGCTAGGCATGGTGTCATATTCCTGTAATCCAAGCTATTTGGGAGGCTGAGGGACGAGAATCACTTGAATCCAGGAGGCCAAGTTTGCACCATTGCATTCCAGCCTGTGCAACAGACTCTGTTTAAAAAAAAAAAAAAAAAAAAGGCTGGGAGCAGTGGCTCACACCTGTAATTCCAGCACTTTGGGAGGCCAAGGCAGGCAGATCACGAGGTCCAGAGATCAAGACTATCCTGGCCAACATGGCGAAACCCCATCTCCATTAAAAATACAAAAATTAGCCAGGCATGGTGGTGCACACCTGTAATCACGGCTACTCAGGAGGTCAGGAGGCTGAGGCAGGCGAGTTGCTTGAATGCAGGAGGGGGAGGTTGCAGTGAGCCGACATCAATCATGCCACTGTACTCCAGCCTGGAGGACAAGACTCTGACACACACACACACACACACACACACACACAATTATGATGCCCAATTTGTCTCTATAGTTTTTGTCATGTTGCCTGTGCCTTTGGTTATATCCCAGAAGTTACTGCCAAATCTAATGTTGGGAAACTTTTGCCCTGTGTTCCCTTCTAAGAGTTTTATAATTTTAAGTCTTGTATTTAGGTCTTTAACCCGTTTGGGGTTAATTTTTGTATATGGAGTTAGGTAAAGGTCCAATTTCTTTATTTTGCATGTGGATATACGGTTTTCAGTATCATTTATTGAAAAGATTGTTCCTTTCTCATTTAATAATCATGGCACCCTTGTCAAAAAACAGTTGACCATACACGTGAGGATTTGCTTATGAGCTCTCTATTCTATTCCATGTTCATTAATCAACAGAGAACTTCAAATCAAAACAAGAAGATAGCAGTCAATACCCATTAGGATGACTACTATTAACAAAACAAAACAAAACAAAAAACAGAAAATAACAAATGTTAGCAAGCATGTGGAGAAATTAGAACCTTTGTGTAGTATTGATAAGAACATAAGATTGTACAGCTGGAAAAAAGTATGGTGGTGCCTCAAAAACTTAAATAATACAATTACCATATAATACAGCATTTACGTGTCTGGGTATATATCCAAAATAACTAAAATCAGGGTCTTGAAGAGATTTTTACCAAATTTATTTCAGCATTACTCATGATAGCAAAATATAGAAGCAACCTGTTTCCATCAACAGATAAATGGATAAGCAAAGTGTGGTATATACATAAAATAGAATATTATTTAGCCTTAAGAGGAAAGAGCATTATGATAAATGCTACAACAAGGATGAACCTTAAGGACGTTATGCTAAGTGAAATAAGCCCAGTCACAAAAAGGCAAATACTGTATGTTTCTACTCATATGAGGTAATTAGAGTAGTCAAAATCATAGTGATAAGAAGTAGAATGGTTGGTGCCAGGAGCTGGAGAGAGGGAGGAATGGGGAGTTCAGTTTTACAAGACAAAAAATGTTATGGTGGTGATGGTTGCGTGACATTACAAATGTATTTAATACTATTGGACGTTATACTTAAAATAGTTAAAATGATACATTTTATATAATGTGTATTTTACTACAATAACAAAAACAAACAAACTAAAAAAAATACGTAAAGCCAAAACTCAATAAACTGAAAGGAAGACTAAAACAAACTCAGTCATAAAAAGGAATCAATTAACGGCATTTGCAAGCAAGTTGGATGGAACTGGAGATTATTAACTCAGGGATGGAAAAACCAAACCTCGTATATTCTCACTCATAAGTGGGAGCTAAGCTGTGAGGATGCAAAGGCATAAGAATGATACAAGGGACTTTGGAGACTGGGGGAAAGGGTGGGAGGGGAATGAGGGATAAAAGACTATAAATTGCGTTCAGTGTATACTGCTTGGATGATGAGTGCCCCAAAATCTCACAAATCACCACTAAAGAGCTTACTCATGTAACCAAAATGCCACCTGTCACCTGTTCCCCAAAGCCTATGGAAATAAAAAATTTAAAAATAAATAAATAAAACAAACACATAGATCCACTATTAAACTTGATGACTTTGACATTTCTTTCTCAGTAATCAACAGAACACATGGAAAGAAAATCAGGCAGGGATGTGCTTTTTAGAGAACAATTTAAAAACACTGAAGCTCATCACCATACTAGGTAAGAAATATCAGAAGTGAGGCATTGGTTAGCTTATGTTTCCACACTATCATACTGTAGAATTAGCAAAATATCTATTAGTAATTCCTCTGCTGAATTAGGCAATGAAAATCAATGACATATACATGCATAATCTATCTTAAGAATAATTTTGGTTACTGTAGTTTTCTCTATTTGATTAGAGTTTAAATGAGTCCCAGGGTCATAGGTAAAAATTACTCAGTTCCTGCTCATAATCTGTCCTTTTTCCTTCTCACTACATGGCAACTTTCTGTCCTACAAGATCTAGAAAGTGGCTGAGGTGGGAGAATTACTTGAACCTGGGCAGCAGAGGTTGCAGTGAACCAAGATAGTGCCACTGCACTCCAGACTAGGCAACAGAGCAAGACTCTGTCTCAAAAACAAACAAACAAATATATAACAATCTAGAAAGTGTATGTGTCGGCCGGGTGTGGTGGCTCAGGCCTATAACCCTAGCACTTTGGGAGGCCAAGACAGGCAGATCACCTGAGGTCAGAAGTTCAAGACCAGCCTGGCCAACATGGCGAAAACCTGTCACCACAAAAATACAAAAATTAGCTGGACATGATGGCAGGTGTCTGTAATCCCAGCTACTTGGGAGGCTGAGGTGGGAGCATCACTTGAACCCAAGAGGCAGAGGTTGCAGTGAGTCGAGAGATCAAGCAGCTGCACTCCAGCCTGGGCGACAGACCGAGACTCCATCAAAATAATCATCATCATCATCATCATCTAGAAAGTGCATGTGTCTCACTTCTTAAGAGCTTCCTCCATGCTCTCCCACCTCACCCTACCATCAAGGAGGCTCCAGGAGAGACATAAGTCTCTGAAAACCACATTCCTCTTCTTTGCTGGGAACCGTTGCAAGAATGGGGTGAGGGACTCTAACAAGCTCCAATAGAATCAATCAGTTGAATGGTGTGTTTGCAGTGCTCTTGTAACAGAAGCAGCAAAAGCTCAGTTGTGCTGTTAACTCCGTAGGGCATCTATGGATGACCTTTTACACTAATACCTTCATTGTGGTTCTCAAGAAAACAAAATAGACATTTTATTAACTGTGGCCCTGAGACATATTCTTACAAACTTAATTTTACAAAAGATAAATACCAATTGTCCCTGTTTTTCTCTCCTCTCTCGGGAATCTTATTATCCTTGACCATTTGCTTAGTTGAACTAATTCCTCCACTTAAAATTGAAAGGAGAACATCCCGAATTTCGTTGCTGTCGTTCATGTAGGGTCACACAAAAATATGTGGGGGCACTTTGTAATAATCACACCAGTGTTGGTAGTGTGCCAGCTGGCTGAGTTTTGGTTGTTGGTGGCAATTTTATAGCAACTTTATAGCAAAGATTCTAATTCACGGCCAGTTCTGCTGGAACAAAATCACAAGAGCTTAGAAACTAAACATTTGTTAAAAGGTGCTGCATTAGAGAATCGGTAAATTACTGTCCAGAGGAAATACAAAGAGGAGAAGCACGATTGCGCCCAACTCTACCACCATAAGTTAGTAGAAAATATACCTCTTCATCATTTATGGATTATTAACTATATTTTTAAAATCAGTTTCTCTATCCAAAGCTGTAAAGTTGGCTCATTTACATAATATCTTCTTGCAGAATTTCATGGTGTGTACAGCATTCGAATGACTTAAGCATGCTGATACCAGGCGTGGAGAGACGCAGTGATTGAGATGACCAAAATCTCTATTCTAAACTTTAAAAAAAGTGTTGCCAAAGAAGAGAGAAATTCCACCATCTGTCAGTTACATTTAGAATTAAAATTATATAACTATTTTAAATTTTAGAAGTTATTTACATATTTTTATAATATAGATAAGAAAAATTTAAGCTTGAGTTGCTTAAATTTACACAGGAAATTAGGAACAGAGCAGTAAGTATAACCCAAATGAGCCAGTTCCTTGACTGGCATCTCCATAATGACTCCAAGCTGTAGGTAGGTGTCCAGATAGTCCCTAGAGCAAGAGCCACTAGTTCAACATTGTAGAGAAAGTTATCACAATGGAGGAGAAACATCATGAGGCATCTGTCCCGGTTGCATTTTGCAGTGTATAATAAATGGATGCGTTAAATTTCCACCCTATTTCTTCTCTACCACTGACTCGTTTTAGAACCTGAATTTTAATACTGTTCAGCCAGGGTTCTGTTCAGGAAAATAAGATCATTGTACATGAAAAAAGGCTTGTTTTCTCACTTATGTATAATTCATAAGTGAAGAAGAAACACTAACCAAAACAAGGAAATGATATTAACAAAAATGTACTTCTATATAGTTACATGAAAACATTATAGGTTTCTGTTGTGTAAGGGTACCAAATTCTAAAACCTGTATTCACCCTTTGAAGCTACTGGTCCAGCTTATGAAATCTTGCAATTTAAATAAATTGTCCAGTAATGTGCTGTTTAATGAAAACAAGAGCTGCTATGTCTAATTTATAGCAGTCCTAGCGAAGAGAAATAAGGAGAAATAGAAGTGCTGGTTTCATAAAAGATGGTTTAAAGTTGTATATACTTTGATTCCAACCAAAGAACAAAAGGTATCAGTCTTTGCCACACAGGTTTTATATAGTTTTTGATGAAAGCAAATGCTTACCTCAGCAAGGTGATTGAAGGATTATAATCAAGACTGTCCTACGGAAAATGCCAGTGCCTTACAGTACCAACTAGGAACAGAGGCAGGGTTGGAAGAATTACTGGAGGGTAGAAGAGAAGTAATAAAAAAAAAAAAAGGAGGAAAGGGTGTGCTGTAACTTAAACTAGAATGAAGCAAAACCTTACTCTTTTGCCCTCAGAAAATAGGGCCAAACATTATTTCATATTGCCTTGCTTTCCACCCTGGGATCCAACTCCCTCTGCCACGGCAGGACTGCGTGTCCTTTGCCTCGAGTTGACAGAGAACTGTTCTTTTGCTTCTAATTAAAACAGTCAGGGGCATTACTGATTAAAGGTGGGGAAGCAGAGAGCTGTTTTCATTTTATTCCAAATTAGTTTGAGCTTACCCAAGATCAAAGAAAATCCAGACCTGAGAAAACAAACAGACCACAAACAAGTAATTTGTTGACCTGATGCTATTTCCTGAAAGTAGTTATTGTGGACCTTTGAAAGGCTAGCTCAGCAATCATGAATCCATCAAAAGAGCTTCTAGCCAGGGAACATCTCAGGGTTCCCTATTTCTGAAAGCACACTTTGAAATCAAGATGTTAATAACACAAAGTCCAGTCAGAATATTATCAAGGGCTCAAACACAAGTGGATTTCAGTTGAAACATATATGCACCATACACACACACACACACACACTGCCCTGTGTGCAACAGTTTGCTTGTCTGGGGCTTATGGTTGTATGTTTGTCATTAGGATAGCCTTCTGCTGCTGACAGCTCAGCCACTCCATAGGATGTGCTAATAAAATGACCTCCTTCAGAGCTGATAATTACATCTATTTTCTTACTGTATTAGAAATACCAGCTTTTTTTTTCCTAGAACCCATTGTTTTCATGACATTTCCTTTTTAATTTTTTTTTCAGGGCAGTAATAAAAATCTACTCACTTAAAGTCCTAAAACTTTCGACTACTTTTTTTTTCATCCCAGATACTTGAATGCAAAGTAGAATTAAGATAGAGGATTGAACAGAACATAAAAGTGAATATTTGGGGCCTTACTGTGAATGTTTGGACAAAACAAAAATTGTCAAAAGCAAACATGTACACTGTAATATAAATACATTTATCCCCCATGCTAAATAAAGCACAAATCTTACATCATACAGTTCTAGTTCTCATGATGTACTCAACACTTTCTAAACTGAATGTTTAGTGGATAAGATGTGTGAATTTTTAAAGTGCAACTGATATTCATATTTAAATGTTAAATTTAAGGGTAAAGACGAAGTCAAAACGTTCTCACCAGTTATTTAATAGGTGTAAGTGAGCTGAACTGTAATGAGGAAAGAAAAATCTGTACATTCTACTCTAATGAGGAAGGAAAAATTCATACATTCACAAAGATTCAAATGAGTTTGGGTATCAAAGCTCCGGGGTCAGACTTTTGGAAAATAATGGGACCAATAGATATGCATGGAGATACTTAAAATTAAGAATTACATGAGATATTTAAATCGCTTGTTGGTCTTTTGAGTCATCTCTGTTTGGTGGAGCTTGGAAAAGTGTCTTTATCAGAGAATTTTTGAACCGATATTTGAAGAGCTCAATAAATATTGTATGCTATCTATTTGTGACTTCTGTACTTAGGATAGATGAAAAAAGGAAACGAAAGAGAAAATGAAGAATGAGAGAAAGCCAAAGACGCTTTATTCAAAATTAACAGAGCTATTTTAAAGAAAATTGTCTTAGTTTAAATGTGTCTTTAAAAAAATCTTTCACATGTTACTGAAGAAATGAAATATACAGTAACATTACATTTATACCTCTTTTTACTTAAAGTTAATGGATTTTTTATTTTCATGTTTTCTGTTTTTAAAGGAAATCATAAAAAGTACTCAAATATATACAAGTTTCTACTGACTTGCCTCCTCTGTTCCAAATCTCTGCACTAAATAATGGATACATAGTGTAGTGTGGCTTTCACTAATCACTGTGTGACTTTAATACTAGAACCCTTGAACCAATAGACCCAAATAAAGTCAAACACTAGAGACTTGCAAAAATATTTTTTAAAACATTCACACATCCTCTTACAATGCAGTATACGATTCCTCATTGGTAACTACATTAGGATTCTTAGCAAGTTCTAAATGAATTCAGAGAAAGAAACATTGTAATAGTGTTTATTAGCTTTCTTTCTTTCTTTTTTTCTCTTTCTTTCTTTCTTTCTTTCTTTCTTTCTTTCTTTCTTTCTTTCTTTCTTTCTCTCTCTCTCTCTCTCTCTCTTTCTCACTCTCTCTCTCTTCCTCCTTCTTTCCTTTTTTTGAGATGGAGTTTCACTCTTATCGTTCAGGCTGTAGTACAATGGCGTGACCTTGGCTCACTGCAACCTCTGCCTCCCAGGTTCAAACGATTCCCCTGCGTCAGCCTCCTGAGTAGCTGGGATTACAGGCACCCACCACCATGCCCAGCTAATTTTTTGTATTTTTAGTAGAGACAGGGTTTCACTGTTTTAGCCAGGATGGTTTTGATCTCTTGACCTCGTGATCTGCCTGCCTCGGCCTCCCAAAGTGCTGGGATTACAGGCGTGAGCCCCCGCACCCCACCTAAGTAGACTAGTTTTATGAGAGCATAGAACTGATGCGGAAAAATACTGTGGCTTGAAGCTGTCATTATAATGAAACACTATTGATGCATCGATGTCTCCCAAGGGCAAACATTATTTTTTCTAGGCAATGAGCAACTATGTAAAAATTATTTATGTAGAATGGTGGGTATCAGACAATATTTAGAGAAGAAGTAATTTGTGCAATCTTCAGCTTAAAACAAGAAGGTTTGTTTCATTTAATTTCTTTTTTAATTTTGGCTGCATCTAATAATTATCTACTCTAGACTGTGTCTACATAGAAGAACAATGTCTGACAATAAATAGATGCCATGAGAGCTGTAAGTGTAATTACAAGTAAAATAGTAGAGCCTCAGTCCTCGTGGAATTGTTTATTTATTCCATTTGGATTTGCACATATTCATAATGAACTAAGTAATTGGATAATTAAATTCACAGGATTTTTTAAACTTTGTTTTAATTTACTTCTCCATAGCACCAAGTAGATATGAAAGAAATACTATTGCCATGTAAATAGGTGAATTGCTTCCCAAGTACAAAGCACGTGCTTGAAAATTTAGGGCCACCAAAATGTTTTATAAGAAAAAAAAATCTCTTTCAAATTCCATCAATTTGTTGGTAAGTTGTATCCTGAGAATATAAAGTATAACATGTACTTTGCTGAATGCTAAAGATAGAATTATAAACAAGGTAAAAGCAAGCATGCATTTTGTGTGAATTTTTCCATTCCTTATTCAAAAAAGATTAAGGAAGCTTATGACTTGAGCATTTTAGAGTATGGTGAGGAACACATGTAAATATAATGTGAGTTCTACTAAGATTTACAGCTTGGGAATTTATAGGTAACATTAAATAATGAGAAAATTATGATAGAACATACATAAAACAGATATAATCACATAGCTTTGGATATCCATCAGAGAAAGCAACTAATCTACCTGAGTCATGAAAGCCTTCCCCAAAGTTTGGCATTTTAGCCATTTAATCACCTCAGAGGGATAAGAGAAGATAATGCACCCATAAAACAAGAAGAGGATGATGCAAACACCAGAGAATAGAAAAGGTCTCAGAAATGGCATCATTAATAGAAAAGAAACAATCAATAAAAAGATTGGAAGATAAACAACATACACAGCATAAACTGGATTTAAAAATCAAAGGTAAAGAATTATAAGGTTAGATCAATCAATCCAGTAGGTCCAATATCCAAGTAATTTCATAGAGAAAAATGAAGAGAGGAAATCATTCAGTCAACTGAAGAAACTTCCTGAGAATTGGACAGGTAGAAATGAAACAATGAATAAAAAGATTGGAAGGTAAACTTGAAGAAATCTCATACAACATACAGTACAAACTGGAAGGATTTAAAAATCAGAGGTAAAGAATTGTAATGTTGGAATCAAGAAATGTAGTAGATTCAACATCCAAATAATTTGATAGGGAAAAATGAAGAAGGAAAATCATCCAGTCAATTGAAGAAACTTTCTGAGAATTGGACACGTAAAAGTGTTCAGATTAAAACGGTCCATTTTAACCAGTACAAAGGGTTAAAAATAGATGCAGACTAAAACAAAGGTTTTTGAGGCCTTCGAACACTGGAGAAAATAGAAGAGCCCATAGCTTCCAGAGAAAAAGAACAAACACATACAAGGTTGATGACGGCTGTCATTGGCATTTTTACCTAAATGCTAGAACTAGAATACAATAAAGCAAATACTTCTATCATAGGGGAAATTTACTTTCAATCTATAGTTCCATACCCTGCCAAGCTCTCACCAAAAGTAAGAGTACAGTAAAGATATTAAAAAACAATAGATAACTTCAAAATTCTAAGGGAATATGATTTCCAGCCTAGAATCCTATACCTAGATAAAGAATTATATTCAAGTTTAAATATAGAATAAAAGCACTTTGATACATATAATTTTTAAAAACACAAAAACAAAATTAAAAGGCATCTATACACTTTCTTGTAAAGCTTTTGGGGATTGTGTTCGGGCAAGGATGGGAATAAAACAAGAAAGATGAAGACATAGGCTAAATGAACAAAATAATCAAATAAAAGAGAGAAGTAAAAGACAAAAAAAAGTCGGGATTCTTTCATCAGTTCAAAAATTATTTATTAAATATCTTTCTTGTACCAGTTACTGCTGGGAATGCTTTAGATACATCAGTGAACAAACATGAAAAGATTCCACCTTGTTTAAACTTACATTAAAATAATGCTAGAATCATGCTTACAGAAAATCCCAAAATGAGAGCTGAATACAGAGTTGAAAGATAAATCTTCACTTTCCAAAGTGAGAGGAAACATATAATGCTAAGTGTATGTTGTTTGACTTCTGACGGTAAATATCAACATAATTAGTTAGCATGGTTGAAAGTCGGGGAAAAAAAGATGGGATTGGGTCAGGATATTACTGTTTTATAGAAAATAGTAATCTAAATCTATTTAACTCAAAACTATGTACTTGTTTTTGTGAAAATAATAGTTAAGTGTAAGAATGAAAAGTAAGAGTGGTGTGTGTGTGTGAGAGAGATATTTGATATAAACACTAAAAGACAAGAATTTCAAAGAATGAAAAATGGTCAGAAGTGTAAAATCGAGGGTGAATTCAAGAAGGATCCAGGTACTCCAGGGACCTGACCCCAGGTATTCCAGGGACCTGACCCCAGAGACACTAGCTAGAGGACCACCATACATTCAGTTTTACTCTTTAGTTTGTCAACTGTCATCAGTGGGATGTAGGGGTGGAAAGATGTGATACTTTTCTTCATTCATCATAAGGGTTCATGGCCCTAGTTCTGCACTAAGTCTGCATTAAATCTTATTTATTATTACCAATGGATATCTTTTTTTTTTTTTTTTTTTTTTTTTTTTTTGAGATGGAGTCTCGCTCTGTCGCCCAAGCTGGAGTGCAGTGGCGCAATCTCAGCTCACTGCAAGCTCCGCCTCCCGGGTTCACGCCATTCTCCTGCCTCAGCCTCCCAAGTAGCTGGGACTACAGGCGCCCGCCACCTCGCCCGGCTAATATTTTCTGTTTTTAGTAGAGACGGGGTTTCCCCATGGTCTCGATCTCCTGACCTTGTGATCCGCCCGCCTCGGCCTCCCAAAGTGCTGGGATTACAGGCGTGAGCCACCGCGCCCGGCCCCAATGGATATCTTAATGATATTTCTGATGAACCAACTATTGAGCTAAGATTAGTGGGATGTTTTTACAATGTATTTCAGCACCAGACACATTTCTAAAAATTAAATTTTATAGAGAACCCTAATATTAATTGATTAATGTATATATTCACTTGATCACAATTTTTTTACACTTACTATAGACCAGTGACTATGAGACACTATATAACAGACATAGCTGAAGTGGAGGTGCTGTGGTTATTGTCAGGTGATCTAGTTTGCTCATCTTTGTCCTTCGGCATTTTGTCCCTCTCAAGACTCTTCCACTGGCAATCTAGTTTTCTGCAGGGATTGAACAGTAGTGCTGAGTCAAAGTTTTCAATGTTTTCCACAAAATATTAAAAATTATTTTTGTTGTATCTGCATTTTTACTCTGACATTCACTGTACCTTCCAGATATTAATTCATGTGATAGTCTCAATAACCCATTTATTATCATTTTACAGGTGAAGAAACATAAACACTAACAGTTTACATACTTTATTCAATATCATACAACTAAGGACTGGTGGAAACATGAGTTACACCTAGGTAGCCTAGGTTAAATTATTTTTCACATTCTTAAAAAAATAGAAGAAATGATATATTAATAGTTATATAATATTAGTTTAGAAAGGACTTCAAAATAATTTTATTATTTATACAATTTTTGATAACTTTATTAAAAACATTTTAGAGGGGTTATTCTGCCTCTTTTGAACACTTCCAGTGATGAGGATTTACTAACATCAGAGCCATCCACATGATGCTTCTCATGTTTAGTTTCCTCTGATTTTTAAATTTCTGTTCATAACTTCAGTACATGTGTCCTAGATCAGCAGGAACCCCTGGGGCTACAGAGATAATATGTAATGTCTTTTTACATGACACCTTTTCATATGTTTGGAGATACTTGGCCTTCACCCAATAGAATTTTACTTAGTGTAACATGTTCAGTTCTTTGAACTACACTTTACACCTGGCATCAAATTTCCTTTAACCCCTCTGATCGCTTCCTTCTGAGCATGATTTCGAAGGCCTACACCTCTTTTGGGACGTCGTACCCAGAAGAAATATTTTTAGCATCATAGGTGGAGAAATGAGTGGACCACCGATTTCCATTAGATTTTATTAGTTCTTTTATCCTAAAAGTCCAACCACATTTTTCATATTATATTAAAATCCCTATCAACTATAACTTCTGAGTTTTTTCATCTATCTACTACTTATTTATATCACCCCCTCTCATACCTTGGAAATTGGTTTAGGAGACTCAGGTGCCTCTATGTAATTTCCTCTTGTAAGTCATTCTATTTCTTTAGCTTGCCATGACATAGTTGCATCCCCATCTCATCATCTAATTGATATATACATTCCCTTATGATTTGGGGCATGCATAAAATTGATAAAAAATGTTCAGGAGGTTTTTCATCTAAGTCATTGAAATGAAGTTATGAGCAATGTAAGGCTGAGTCTTTTGAGATCTCTTTCTATATACTTGAAGTGCTCTCATTTATATATTAAACAAATAATGTTCATTCAATGACTCTTTGAGTTGAGCACAGTGCCAGCCATATAGTATATACTTTAGCAAGATGAGCATGTTCTCTTCTAACAGGACGTTTACAGCTTAGATTATATGCCCTGCAATAAATATTATTACAGATTCAAATAAGGTAATTTATAATTAATATTTTAATATTTAAAATGGGTAAAAATTTACCTAATTGCACTACAATTCAATCTCAAGTCTCCATCCTGAAAATGAAAATATGAGACAAGTGAAGCAACTTAGTGAAGTTCCCAAACAAGATATCTTCTGCAATGGCCTTACCTGAAGACCTTGTGAAAAAGAAAATCAGTTTGATCTTATATGCCTTATCCTTAAGGTACTCATTCTGAATCTGTATTTTACTAAGCCACCTTCTATTTCAGTTTTGTTGCCAGGTAATAGTTCACTGCCCAGTTCAAGCAACTACAATAACTCATCCCCTTTTGGCCCGAAACATTACTTAAAAGTCTGTTGTTTGGTTTTAACATTTTTTGTTTGTTTGTTTGTTCCTTGTTTTTTGTTGGGGTCAGGTTTTTTGGTTTTTTTCTTTCTTTTTTTTTTTTCTGAGACAGAGTCTTGCTCTGTCGCCCAGGCTGGAGTGCAGTGGCACAATCTCAGCTCACTGCAAACTCCACCTCCTGGGTTCACGCCATTCTCCTGCCTCAGCCTCCCAAGTAGCTCGGACTACAGGTGCCTGCGACCATGCCTGTCTAAGTTTTTGTATTTTTGATAGAGATAGGGTTTTACTGTGTTAGCCGGGATGGTCTCGATCTCCTGACCCCTTGATCCCCCGCCTCGGCCTCCCAAATTGCTGGGATTACAGCAGTGAGCCACCGCGCCCAGCCTGGGGTCAGTTTTTTAACTTTCTTGATATTTCATGCACATCCATGAAACATTCTAATTGACTTTGGTGGAACATAAGGGCTATTTCTGTATTTACAGTGATTTCTTTGGAACACTTCTTAAAATTGAGATGTAAAAAGAAAGAATGGAAGAACTTAAATTGCATGGTTTACCATACAGTTTATGGTATACCATAAAATTTTAATTCATGTTACCTAATATCAAGACATACCCTTTTCAGGCTATTAAATTTCAAGGTAAAGGTATCATCCATCAGGCATCTAGAGTAGAGAAAAATACAAACAGAGAAGACAAATCAGAGGAGTCCCATATTTTCTACACCGCCATCAGTATGTTGCGGCTAAAGACAACGAAACAATTTCTAAAAGTTCAAAAGGTAAAGAAATGTGACCCAGTCATTGTATCGCCAGCTAAGTTATCGTTCAAGTATAAACAAGGCATGGAGGCATTTGAAGACATGAAAGACCCTAATAATTTATGGAATATAAGACTCAAAGAATTCAAGTAAAGACAGTTTTACAACACCTACACTAATAAAAATCTATTCTCCTTGAAAATAGAATAAATATTTTTGCAGAATGTAACAATATGAAAAGTAAACCCGAATAATGTAAATAGAATAATATATTTTACAAACATTAGGATATAAGCAGAAGAGGGATGGAAATATGTTACATTCTAATATCTTCCTTGTTTATAGCAGAAAGTAAATATATTTTTTAATGACAAACTGTGATTGCATTACTGATGCACATCTTTTAATCTGAGTAAAGTATTTCCTAAACTTTAGGTTATTTTAAAATATAAAACAGCACTGTGGTAAGGAAACGTTTATTTGAGTTCCTATATTTTATTTCAGATATTTTATTCTTACACATTAAAGTAAAATAAATTCATTCATTTTACTATAATAACTTTATATAGTACAGTCTCATTTTTATTAACAAAAAGTTTCTCTTTGTCTTTCTGTTTTTCCATACGTGTATATCCATAGAAAAATATGGATGAGGTTCACCCATAGTTAATGATTATATTAGTCAGCGTTCTCTAAAGAAACAGAACTAATAGGATAGATGACTATAGGAAGGGGAATTTATTAGGGAAAACTGACCCACACAATCATAAGGTGAGGTCCCATAATAGGCCGTCTGCAAGTTGAGGAGCCAGGAAGCAAGTCAGAGTCCCAAAACCTCAAAAGTAGGGAAACTGGCAGTGCAGCCTTCAGTCTGTGACCCAAGGCCTGAGAATCTCTGGCAAATCACTGATGTATGTTCACGAGTCCAAAAGCTGAATAACTTGGAGTCTGATGTTCAAGGACAGGAAGCATCCAGCACAGGAGAAAGATGGAGGCCAGATAACTTAGCCAGACTAGTCCTTTCACGTTCTGTGCCTGCTTTTATCCTAGCTGTGCTGGCAACTGGTTAGATGGTGCCCACCCAGATTGAGGGTGGTTCTGCCCCTCCTAGTCCATTGACTCAAGTGTTAATCTCCTTTGGTAACACCCTCACAGATGCACCCGAGAACAATACTTCATATCCTTCAATCCAATCAAGTTTACACTCAATATTAACCATCACAATGATGCTTACTTTCATGTGTAAATATGTGGAATGATTGTTTCTTCCTATTTGTGATTTTATGCATTTTTAAAAAAAATCTTTGAAAATCTATATGCATGGTATATGCAGAAATTTACCATGCATATCCAAATAGAGTGATATTTATTTTTTGTTAAATAGCTGTAGGCAAAATTTACCAGCTATTAATTCTTTGTGGTCAAGTCTTTGTGTTGGGAATATGGATGTGTTGGGTTTCTTATTTTGCCTTCCGACCTCAATCAAGTCTTTCTCTTTTCATGTTCTTTTTTCTGTTCTGAGAGACTGACTCCCTTGGATTGTGTTACTGACTTTCTTTCCATTTGGCTTCAGACTGCTGGGTTCAGGCAATGGGAAGAAATGGCACGCCAATCACTGGGCAAGAGGGAAGGTTGGGGTATTTGTTCCCTACTCCCTATCATATTTGGCAGCATTTTCTGTCAGTGGTCGATACCTTCAATGACTGTGGTTCCAATGAGGAAGACCATTACCTTACAGCTCTTTACTCTTCAAATCCTGTAGTGCTATTACCGCCTTTGCTCTTCAACTTAGGGCTGGCAATGACTACCCACAGTTGCTAATCTCTAGATGTTTCAACATTCATTCATTCATACTCTTACTCGAAAAATTTCTCGAATTTTCTGAGCAGGATTCTGTGTACTGCAGGACTGAAATAATAAATAAAATTTTGTTTCATCTTTTCTGACATTCTTAATTTTTAAAAGAAAAAAAACCCTACATATATGGTTTGTATAAATTCACATGATAGGCTGTAGGATTTTACTTCAACATTGAAGTTGTGTAAATATGAATCAGTCCTAGGGCAAAACTCTTTTAGTTAACAGTAAAATATTTTAAAGCAGATAAATATTGGAACATTCTACAAAACTTTTTATTTAAGTATTTTATACAAATGGACAAGGAATATTTATTGATCAAATTCATTTTAAAGTGCTATTGCTATTTACTATTTTTTAATTATGGTATAGCTTTAGGTAGAATATAATTTTTTTGGCCTATTAGGCATTCTCTGTGTATCAAATTGAATTGCTTAATCTACAAAGAGCTTTACATAGATTTTCTCCTAAAAGAAGAAAAGTTCAGACAGTGGGCCCTTTCTCCAACACTACAGTAGATTTAAATATGTTGAAATACTGCAGATAAAAGTGGCAGAAGATAACACTGCCAGATAACATATTAGCCTTAAAGGATTGCTCCCTAGCCCATCCCCCATTTGCCATTGAGCCTTTTCCCTTTTACCTCTTAAAGTCTTTGAAATCAGCTGGGATTTTAGGTAACTGCTGGGAAGTATTAAAACTCATTACTTGGTTGACCAGAATAGTTGCCCTCTCTTATTTTCCAATAATGCTCTCTGAATGGTTTCCTTAATACTTTTAAAAGATGTGTGGCACTACAGCAGAGTCTAATGTAGGACAGGAATTATAGTTATCGTTTCAGATGAGGTGTGTTGAAAGGGGTCAGGATGACGCAGTTGGCAGCTCTCAGAACTGGCCTCTTTATTATTACCATCTGTGTCAACTTGGAGCCTTCATTACAGAGAAGACGAGAAAAATGAAGCTGTAGTTGTTTTGGGGGAGGTTTTTTTTTTTTTTTTTATTATGATTGACCCTAGTTTGCACACTAGGTGAATGAAACTGAAAAATTATTCATGTTTTTGCTAGATATCAATTGGAACTTTCTATACACGTAATTAATATTTTAAAACTTTCTCCCTCTACACAATTTTCATGCATATATTTATTTAGAGAAACAGCAATGGTGATGATAAGGTTCTTTATGGAACCTAGTGAAATTTGCAATATACCCTTTATAGCAAATATATTATTATTGGCAAAAAAATGTGGTTCATTTTTATAACAAAATATATTGGCAGTAGAATGAGCAAAGAACAAGTATTGAGCAGCAGCCTATACAGAGTGCTTGGAATCCTAAACTGTTTGGAAGGAACCTGACTCATTTCAGGGAAATTATGTAGGCCACAATCAACCACAAAATGAGGAAGGCAAAGAAAATGCTGAGAGTCAACATTTAGATTCCTGTTGAATTTATAGAAAATTACATAATTTAAAGATGTTGTAGGGCTACACTGAGAAATATCAAGTGCATAAATAAGTCATAGGGATAAGAAAACTAAAGTGGATTGGTTTATTCTTCTTAACAATACGCACTAAAGCATTTTTATGCAGTAAGAATGGTAAAAGACTTTTTTTTTAATATTAGACTATAGAAGTAACATTTCATAATTTCACGTACAAAAAAGTGTTTTGGAAATTAATACCAGAAACATGTTGCAGTATCTGATCTTTTATATATACTTAAACTTAGTTTAAATATTCAATAAAAGGGTACGATACTTATTATGGAATATAAGCCCAGCCATCCTCAATTAACATTCTCATTGATAATAAAAAGTCCTGAAGAAAACATGTTAAATATTAACTATTTGAATGAGGTTCATCTAAATAAGAATGACTGTCAAGATTCAGAAGAGTTAATATACAGATTTTAATTGGTGTGATTACTGGCATTGTGTATCATTTCATAAATCAAACAACAGAGACTCCCCATTGCATATATGAAGAACTAAGAGAGAGATGAGGATGTAACAGGATCTCTTTCAGAAGTGAGTCCCACTATCCCTTCACTTCTTTTTTTTTTTTTTTCTGAGACAGGGTCTCCATCTGTCACCTAGGCTGGAGTGCAGTGGCCTCCACTCACTGTATCCTCTGCCTCATGGGTTCAAGATATCATCCATCCTCAGCCTCCTTAGTAGCTGGGACTATAAGCGTGTGCCACCATGCCTGGTTAATTTTTGTATTTTTAGTAGAGATAGGGCTTCATCATGTTGGGGAGGCTGGTCTTGAACTCCTGACCTCAGGTGATCGACCCATCTTGGCCTCCCCAAGTGCTGGGATGACAAGCATGAGCCACTGCACCTGGCCCCCTACTATTATTTCTATCTGAAAAATGTAAAATGATTTATGGCTCTCAATGTGATCACAAATTCCAATAAAAATGCCTGAAAATTCACTCACAAACATCGTCATAACAATAAGTTAATAATCATCCATTATTTTGCAACTAGAATGTGAAACCTACAAAAGCAGAATTAAATATTGCTGAAAACACTGATTGAGCTTGAGCTCAGTTTCAAATAAACTAATACCAAGATGTTAATACATTTATCCATCAATTTTCTCTAATGTAGAATTTTAGCCCATGAAAGGTAAAAATATTATCCAAAATTATGGTTCTTTCTAGCATACAGTGATCTGTCTGATAGAAATAAAGTAATGTGGCCAGGCACAGTGGCTAACGCCTGTAATCCCAGAACTTTGGGAGGCCCAGGCAGGCAGATCACAAAGTCAGGAGATTGAAACTATCCTGGCCAACATGGTGAAACCCAATCTGTACTAAAAATACAAAAAAATTAGCCGGGAGTGGTGGCGGGCACCTGTAGTCCCAGCTACTCGGGAGGCTGAGGCAGGAGAATGGCGTGAACCCATGGGGCGGAGCTTGCAGTGAGCCAAGATCGCACTACTGCACTCCAGCCTGGGCAATAGAGTGAGACTCCGTCTCAAAAAACTAAACTAAACTAAATAAGTAAATAAATAAAGGAATGAATTCAATAGAAAGCATGGAAGGTTAAAAAAAAAAAAAGGAAGTTAGAAATTTCCTAAGGAAAAAAAAATGAGGAAGGAGTCTGTAAATAAACACATTAGGAAAAATCTTACATCTAAGAAGGAAACAATGGTTTGAGGATACAAATAGTGACTCTCTGTACTTTAGTCCACTTCCAACTATATGCCCCTAAAAACCGACATGATCCCTGTGAAACATAACCTATAGTAGGTGGGTACACCAGATGTTACAGTCTGTATCAGTAGAAAGAAAATTCCTCAAAGAATATTTGGGGTTCCAGATGCTTCTATAAACTTAACACTCCAAATGTTAAGTTAGACAAGAAAGTCAACAAGTTGGTAGATGAGTACAGTAAACTTTAGTATAATAGGAACTTGGTGAGAACTGCAAAAGTCTCTGTTCCACCCAGCACACCAAAACTTGATCACACTCTAGCCTGGTTTCTCGAACATGGCCCAAGACCATGCCCCTAGGATTACCTCATCCCCTTTAAAATACCAGCCTTAGAAATCTCAGTGCTACTGATAAGGACAGCAGACAGGGAAATACTGGGTAGAAGAGGGCGGTTCCCCGGGAAAGACCCTGCCCTCAAGCCTGGAAACCTGTGGCCCCAAATGGGAACAGACATTCCTGTTTTGGCACCCAAAAGTTGCCTTTTGTCCTGCCTCACCCCCCTATTCTGTACTCATATAACTCCCAGACCCCAGGCTCCAGAAGCAGACAAGCAAATAAGAGGACTAACAGAAGAGCAGAAGGATGGCAGGACAATGTGGCAGAGAGAAGAGAAGGAGCGTCTGAATGCCAATAGGAGTTAGGCTGGGGGCAGTCAGAGAGGAGATCAGCTGCTGGATTGTCAACTCCAGAGGATATCATCTTCCCACTCCATCCCTCTTTCAGTTCCCCATTCATCCTGCTGAGAGCCACCTCCACCACTTAATAAAACCCCTGCATTCATCCTCCAAGTCCATGTGTGACCTGATTCTTTCTCGATGTCAGACGAAGACCTGGATACCAAGAGGACATTGAGCTAGTTAACACTTAAGCCATCCATAGATGGCAAAGCTAAGAGAGGGATCAGTAACACTCACCCCGTTGTGATTTGGGAGCTGCAGGCACCCACTCCTGGATGCTGCTGCGGGGCTGGAGACCAGGAGCACTCATTCTGGCTCCTGCACTTGCCCGTCCACATGCTCCCCACCCCTTAAGGGGTTTGAGCATCCACTGTGGCCAAACAGACAAGCCACACCCCTGTCACACGTCCTGCAAGGGAGATCAGGGAACTCTCCCATTTCATTACCAAAGTAATTTACCGTTTGTTTGAGTCAATACCTAACTATAGGCCGCTGACCTCCCTTATCTTATTTATTTTTGACAACTTGCAATTGTCATTTTTTTCTCTGATCCTTTAAAATGTAGTCTCAGCTTGGCATGGTGGCTCATGCCTGTAATCCCAGCACTTTGGGAAGCCTAGGCAAGTGAATCACCTGAGGTCAGGAGTTCCAGACCTGCCTGGCCAACATGGTGAAACTCCATCTCTAGTAACAATACAAAAATTAGCTGGGCATGGTGGCGGGTGCCTGTAATCCCAATTACTTGGGAGGCTGAGGCAGAAGAATTCCTGGAACCCAGGAGGAGGAGGTTGCAGTGAGCCAAGATCACACCACTGCACCCCAACCAGGGTGACAGAGCAAGACTCTGTCTCAAAAAAAAAAAAAAGTAATCTCCTATTGCCCAGAAATGTTTCTTCAAGAATCTGGGAGTCATCTATTTAAAATATAAACTTCTAAGGAGATAGCCCCTCTATCTCCCAGTTCCTACTGAAAGATAAGAACCCAACTTTGGATGGAACTTTGCTCCAATTTGCAAAACTACCTCCTGCATAAAGATAAGCGAAATTAGTTTATTTCTTCTGGATGATCACTGATTAGCAAACGCAGGCTTCATCACATGACAGATCCTCTCTTCTCCCCACCATGCCCTCTGTATCTTTACTCTTCCTCTAGCAACCTTGACATTGAAAACATCTCCTGCCTTCTGTTTTATTGGAGCAGAGCCTTGTTTACACTAACGTCTCTCCTGTAGTGCGGTTGTTTGAAAGAAATCTGTCTTGTTCTTTTTAGCAAGTGTCAAGTGCAAAATGTTTATTTTACACAAGAGATAGACTATGATTGCCACCCTGATGGCATCAGCATAAGGGAGCTCTAATGACGGCGTAAAATTGCTGCGAGGTCTGTGTGAGCAACAGCTAGGAACAAAAGGCCTGTGTAGCAAGCAGCATCCAAAGACACATGTGAGATACACTCTAGCCCCTTTTGTGTCTTTAATTCAAGAAAAATTAAAGACAGGTAAATACTGAAACCTTTAGCAAGTGTGATTTTACTTTCTGTAACCCATTAACAGGTGGTAGGGTGACATAAATAAGCAATAAAATTTATAGAATAAATAGCAACTCACACTGGAAAGAAAGCAAATATGCCATCTTCAACTGTAAATGTCTATAATGCAAACATAGTGATTTTGTGCTGCTCAGTTAGATTTCAGTGAACAGACTTCTGTCATGTTAATTTATTCCTAACTCTAGTTTAGTCACAGCTACAATTAAAATATAAAATTATTTGCAAATAATCAGTGAATGTAGAAAAAGATGAAAGAAAAAGAAAGTGTGTACAATAAGTCACACCATATCAGAAGTGTTGGTGAATTACTAAAGAATTACTTTACGTTTTCCCTGATTACTTCCAGCTGAAAAAAAGGAACTACCTAGCATTCTCCAGTGTTCTTTATCTCAAGCATGAAAATAACATTGATCAATTCTGCACCAGAGAACCACCTTTGATGATCCTCTCTTATTTCATCCTTCATATCAAATGCATTATGAAGTCCTGCCAAATTTACCAACTTTATGTATCTCAAATACATTTACTTCTCATCTCCACTACCACTAACTCAGACCAAGCCCCTACCTCTGCCTTGAAAATTTTGCAAAAGTCTATCATCCACTTTATTCTCCATCTTGCAAAGAGAAATACATCATTACAAGGCAAAATAGATTGTGCTATTGCTCTCTGCTGCCCTCACTCCTAGTCACCTTTATCCTTATCAATGTTTACATTGTGCTTTTCACCTTTTAACATGCAGCATAATTTACTTATTCTCTTTGCAGATATATATGCTTAGAACAATGGTTATAACATTCAGGCATACACAGTTGTAGAATAAACTGCTGAATGCTCATAGAAAGAAAACCAAAGTTCTTAACATGCTAAACACATTTCTGCATTGCCCCACCTTCATTCTTCTCCAGTTTTACCACCAAGTCTACCTCTCATTTTTTCTACTCTAAACTCACAGCTTTCTAAATTCATTACCAGAAATTTGGTAAAGGGGTAAGGTACTGGGGTTCCCTTATTATATTCCTGGAAAATAAGCTGTGTAGGTGCAAAAACCTCCACAACTGTTTACACATTTTAGTGCAATGGATAATAGGCAGGCAGAGAGAGCACAATGCCATTACATGACTGACAGGGACATCCAACCCTAGCAATATCACTTCATTTTTCTTCTTTGGAAAACCCTTTATTTTTACATTAATAATTTCTAAGCATCCCAAAGTTCCCATATCAATTATCAATTCTTGACAGCATCTTTCCTAAGAGCGGTGTGTCTCTTCTCTTTTTTTATTTAGAGATATGATTTTAGTTTAGAATTAAACATGATTTTATGCAATTAGTTGTATAAGAATTGCCATCTTTATTAAAACGCAAACCTTTTAGCTTAACATTTCTTGGTGCTATTACATAATTTCTCAGTGTTATTTATGTTATTGCAAAGTTTTGATGACAAAAAGGAACAAGAGAAAAAAGGAGTAAAGAAAAAATAGAATAGCATATGAACCAGTAATCATAGTTCCTAAAGAAAACGAAGAATGCTATCTCACTCACTGAAAGCAAGGAAATGGTCACAGATAATTTATCATAAATACTAATATATTTCCTGTGTTATATTTTAATTGCTTCTTTGGAGATGCTAGACAGTGCTTTCAAATGGTGAAAATCTTTTTTTTTTTAACCCTAAATAAAATCTCATTTTGAACTTCATTTATCAAAGATATAAAAGAAGATGAAATCAGAATGACAGCTGAGAAGGTTTCTCACTCACTTTTTTCTTGGACATCCATGGTTTTAATTTCATTGGTCTGGGTAATCTAGAGAACCAACTTTAGATATACATGGGGAGGGAGTGTGAATGTGATATAAATTTGCTATTAACAAGTGAAGACTACATATTTACGCATATATTTACATAGTACAAATCTTTACAACAGTCAAGTATGAAGATCCAATTTTATACATTGAACTTTGAGATCAATGAGGACGGCCTCCTTGCATACTGATAATTCCTCCAGTGTAATTTCAAAGATACTAACTCTGCTCAGTGGGCTTCAGTAGTTAAGTCCCCGGGAATGCAGGGAATCAACAAGGCTAATGCTGGGTATGAGGTACCCTTCTGATGACTTACACACCTGAACTCACACTGAAAGAACAGCATAGAGAATGTGCAGGTTTGACTTATCTGCCAGAAGTAAAAACCCAAAATAGGACAAAAACACAATATTTTGCATTTTTTCACAATGGACAGAGAAACAGTTAAATTTGCCTCTTTGACTTCGTGGACTACTGCTTATTGAATAATTATTTTTATACTTAACTGATTATTTCTCTCTCTATTGGTTGTTGTTATCTCTGTGACTTTTATTTCTGATTCATTTCCTCTGAATCTCTCTGGATTTTTACTTCTTGGTCTATTCCCTTATTTTGTTTTTGGTTTAAATCTCCTTTTATTACTTTTTTTCTTAGGGTTCTGGATACAATCCATTTCTATAATTCTGTTAGATTCAATTTGACTTGCTTCTCTTGTGTCATCCTAGTTTAACTCTCTTGTCTCTTGGTGGGAGGACAAAAATATTGGTCAGGCTCCCTTTATATTAGACAGAAGAAAATGCTTATTTTATAGGATAATTCATTATCTTCTTGCTTCCAAGAAGACTAAGTAGCATCCTGTAATTACTGAAGACTCTGTGGAGAAAAAGTTGTGCTCATATAAAACAAGATAATACCACTGTCTACATTGCTAACCTTAACGGTCACAGCTAAGGAGAGAGGATTCCTACGAAGACTTTTTGTACTGCTAAATTTGATGCAAGGCATATACACAATTGGGGGAAGGTTAGGTGAGATTTAATCATAGCAGGTTGAAAAAAGGTCAGCTGGCCCCAAAATCAGAGTGAAGAAGAGGAATGAAAAGATGACTAGAAAGGTCTGGGAGAAAGCATACATGTAGTAGCTGCCATAAGCAGTGATGACTTGGGGTCCTTCCCATCTTGCAAGATGGCGGGTGGAAAAGCTGAGAAGCCAGATACTAAAGAGAAGAAATCTAAACCCAAGAAGGCTGATCCCAGTGCCAAGGTTAAAAAGGATAATCTCAAGGCTGAAGGGATCCCTACTGCAGCCAAAATTCTGTCATTGTCAGTGAAATTGACAGATATTCCCAGTCTGCTGTATATTCCAGAAAGGGCATGTACAAAAGGAAGTACTCAGCTGCTAAATCCATAATTGAAAAGAAAAAGAGAAAAAGGTTCTTGCTACTTTCACAAAACCAGTTGGGCATGACAAGAATAGTATAACCCAGGTGATTAAACTTCACAAAATTCTTAGATATTATTCTACTGAAGATGTGCCTTGAAAAATACACGTCTTTCAAGCAAGGGCTTGAAATGCAAGCTAGCATTTCTCTCTGGACCATTCTAATCATCACCACTGGTACCACAGATTATGGTTTTCTGAAGCAATTGAGCAGTGTCTTACTAATTGTGACTGGGCCTCTGGTCCTCAGTTGAGTTTGTCTACACAGAACACACCAGAATTTGTCATCACCACCTCCACAAAAAATGATATCAGCAATGTGAGAAATCCCTAAATACCTATTGATGCTTATTTCAAGAAGAAGCTGCAGAAGCTCAGCGATCAGGAAGCTATTTGGCACAAAAGAAACAGAAATATAAGGTTACAGAGAAGCACAAGATTGATCAGAGAACTGTGGATTCCCAGATTTTATCAAAATCAAGACTAATGCAATCTGCAATCTGTGTCTGCCTTAACGAATGGAGTTTATGCTCACAAACTGGTGTTTTAAGTTTCTTACCAGCAACATAATTAAATAAGCTGATACAGTTTTTAAAAAAGAAAGAATCTATACTTGGGAAAGACAAAAATGTTTATGGGGATTTATAGGAATGTTTTAGTGTGTTGTAAAGTATTCCTCTCTCCCATCTTTCTGTAAAACCTTTAAAATTATTAATATATCCATTAATGGCAATAGAGCTGGAAATGTATGTATTGTGTGACAGGTTTTATCAGCCTTCTAGGTAGAAGCTGGGTGACAGTAAAGTAGGATTCAATATCTCTTAGATCTTTTTTGCTACTATCACACAGTCTCCATGATATTGCAAGTATAATACCAACACTTATTTATTCGGCACATATTAATAGGATGTCTACAGTATACAAGATACTTTCCAATTATTTTTAGGTGCTTGGGATACATCCCTGAGCAGAAGAGAAAAAAAAAAAATCCTCCTTGGGGAGCTTGTTTTCCAGCCAGGGAAGAAAGATACTAGACAATAGAAATGACATAATAATCAGTAAGGAAATTACATAATAGCTTAGATGGTTATAGGAGGTGTGGAAGAAGAAGGAGTACAGAGGAAGTAAAGAGTTGGTGGAGGGGGAGGTGGGATGCAGTTTAAATTGATTCTTACGATTGCCTGCACTGAGGTGGCATCTGAGGAAATTCTTAAAAGCTGTGTGGGAGCAGGCGCTGCAGGTGTTTGCGGACAGAGTTTTCCACTTGAGGGAACAGTCAGTGCAAAAGTTCTGAGGTAAGAGTGAGACTGGCATGCTTGAGGAAAGCAAGCAGGACAGGATGCTGGATTAGAATAACACAGGAGCGAGTAGTATAAGAAATCAGAGAAATAAAAGGGAGGCAAGAAGGCAGATTATATATTACCCTATGCAGCATTTCAAGAACATTAGCTGTTGCCCTAAGGCAAATAGTGACCCACTGGAGGGTTTTCAATAAACTGGCATCACCTGGGCTTATATTTTTAAAAGAATTCCATTAACTAAATTATTGCAAGGTATTGTTGGTTCAGAACACATCATCCCAAAGTATGACTGTAGGACACCAGAATATGCTACCCTAAAAGACACTTTAATTTTTTCTTTTTTCCTTTGGAGACAGGGTCTTGGCCTGCTGTCCAGGGCTTGAGTGCAGTGGCAGGTTCATAGCTTACTGTGTCCTTGAACTCCTGGGCTCAAACAATCCTCCGGTCTCAGCCTCCCAAGTAGCTAGGACTACATACTTGGGCCACCATGTCCAGCCCCTAGTATTTCAGTGCAGTAATGTGTTATACAGGTTTGTAGCCCAGGAGCAATGGCTGTAGCAGATAGCCTAGCTGTGTAGTGGGCTACACCACTTAGGTTTGTGTAAACATGCTGTATGATGTTTACACAGCTACAAAGTTTTCTAACAATGCATTTCTCAGAATGCATTCCTGTCATTAAGTGATGTATGACTGTATCTTTGTCAAATGAACTCTAGGTGTGGCTATTTGTGAATAAGTGAATATGTATTAATAAACATGTTTACTTGTGTTTTTATAATTGTTATAATTATTATACCTTGAAAAATGTATTTTTTAGTTAGAACTTAATTATTGGCACCTTTACAAGAGTGAAGTGGCTAAATTATTTTACTATTTACAAAATATTTGTGTATTTACAAAATACACAGAATTTTGACCTTCAATTATTCATGATCTATATTAGAAGGTATATTTATTTAATCACTGCACTTGAAAGGAGAAACTGTAGAAAATATGGCCAGTTTTTATTTTCTTGTTATTTTATTTCTTGTTATTTTATTTTCTGTTATCCTGTTTGTGGAACCAAGCCTGTATGGCCATGAGAAGAAGTTCCCTAACGTTGTCAATTTTAGCTTCAGATGGACTGCAAGAACAAACCAGCAATCCCACCGGGATCCACGGCCCCTCTGAAGGAAGCAGACTGCTCCTGCAGGACCCGGGAGACACCCCCAAAACTGAGAGTGTCCCAAATGCAGAAGTGGGAAAGGGAGACCCTCCTCTCTCTAACACACACTCCCACTGGAGAAGCTGAAGGTCTGTTTGCAGGAGAAGTTTCCAACTTTATCTGGAGCTGAGTCCATTTGGAGAGCTGGGCGAAGTACAGGGGTAAAAAAAAAAAAGCAACAGGAAGGCTCTGGGAGCTCACTGGGTCCCCTAGCAGGCCATTCCTGCCTGGCAACACAGAGATCCAACTGGAGAGGAGCAGGGGATAAAACTACACAGGGAGAAGGAAATCTCTGGCTGAACTTTGTCACAATGTGAACTGGGTGAGAAACCTCCTGGCCAGAACTGTGAGGAAGGTGTGCAGACTCCACAGGTGGGGGAAGAAGCAAGCCCTTTCATTTAGCAGCAGGGAGGCGGGTAGCCTGGGGCAGGTTTCCAAGCCCATGTCTCTGTCTGCCTTGAAATGGACTGGGGGCTGTTGTGCAGGGCACAGTAGGCGTGAGACTGGCCCTTGGGTTTGCCTGGGAGCTGGATGAGGCTGTGACTGTTGGCTTCCCCCACTTTCCTGACAACCTGCATGACTCAGCGGAGGCAGCCATAATGCTCCTACCTGCACCACTCCAGTGACCTGGGTATCTTGCCCGCAGCCCCCACAGCAGCCCTAGCAAGACCTGCCCAAGGAGTCTTAGCTCAGACACGCCTAGCCCCACTCCCACCTGATGGTCTTTCCCTACCCACCCTGGTAGCAGAAGACAAAAGGCATAAAATCTTGTGAGTTCTAGCGCCCCGCCCACCGCCAGTTTCTCCCCATACTACCACAGTTAATGCTCTCTAGAAAGCGCCACCTCCTGGCAGGAAACCAACCAGCGCAAAAATAGAGCATTAAACCACCAAAGCTAAGGACCCTCATGGAGTCTGTTGCACCTGCTCCCCCACCCACCCACCCACTGCCACCTCCACCAGAACAGGCTGAGAGACCCATAGATGGTTCACATCAGAGGACTCTGTGCAGATGACCCCCAGCACCAGCCTGGAACCAGGTAGACTTGATGAGTAGCTAGACACAGAAGTAAGACAACAATCACTGCAGTTCAGCTCACAGGAAGCCACATCCATAGGAAAAGGGAGAGAGCACTACATCAAGGGAACACACCATGGGACAAAAGAATCTGAACAACAGCCTTCAGCCCTAGACCTTCCCTCTGACAGAGCCTACCCAAATAAGAAGGAACCAGAAAACCAACCCTGATAATATGACCAAACAGGGCTCTTCAAGACCCCCCAGAAATCACACTAGTTCACCAGCAATGAATCCAAACCAAGAAGAAGACCCTGATTTACCTGGAAAAGAGTTCAGGAGGTTAGTTATTAAGCTAATTAGGGAGGGACCAAGAAAGGCAAAGCCCAATGCAAGGAAATCCAAAAAATGACACAAGAAGTGAAGGGAGAAATGTTCAAAGAAATAGATAGCTTAAAAAACAATTAAAAATTCAGGAAACTTTGGGCACACTTTTAGAAATGTGAAATGCTCTGGAAAGTCTCAGCAATATAATCGAAAAAGTAGAAGAAAGAAATTCAGAGCTGGAAGACAAGATCTTCACATTAACCCAATCCAACAAAGAAAAAGAAAAAATAATAAGAAAATAAGAACAAAGCCACCAAGAAGTCTGAGATTATGTTAAATGACCAAATCTAGGAATAATCAGTGTACCTGAAGAAGAAGAGAATTCTAAAAGCTTGGAAAACATATTTTGGAATATAATCAAGGAAAACTTCCCCAGCCTTTCTGGAGACCTAGATATCCAAATACGAGAACACCCAGGAAATTCATCATAAAAAAAATCTTCGCCGAGCACATTGTCATTAGCTTATCCAAAGTTAAGACAAAGGAAAGAATCTTAAGAGCTGTGAGACAGAAGCACCAGGTAACCTATCAAGGAAAACTTATCAGGTTAACAGCAGATTTCTCAGCAGACACCCTATAGGCTAGAAGGGATTGGGGCCCTATCTTTAGCCTTGTCAAACAAAGCAATTATCAGGCAAGAATTTTTTATCCAGCAAAACGAGCATCGTATATGAAAGAAAGACACAGTCTGAAATATTGAGTACATACACTATGAGCCTGTTGTAATCCACAGAACTTTACAAAACAAAAAGTAAACCTAACCTTACACAGATTTTTAAAAAGTCATTTAGGAGGTCAGGATGGAATTCCAAGATGGAATTCAGGCTGAGACAAAAATATCTAACTGTATTACAAATGTATGAAACATCTTATCTGAAGGCAGTGGACGATAACAGTGGTGACATAAGTAACTTTGAAAATAAATGGAGATGAGTCTGTAATAGTAAAGGCAAAAGAAACTGGACATAAGCACTATATTCTAGTTGAAAGTCGTTTACACAAGGGTATGGATTAACAATCCTCATACCACTATACAAACATAATGGATTTTAACAAGTATATAAATGATTGGCTGATAGTGGCTGGCAGGCAGTTTTCTTACTGTTGGAATGAGAGATTGCAGTGACCAAGGAGATATGGTTAGAATTATCCACGTATTATTACAGTAGACTTCAATACACTACTATGAACTTACATTTTGCTTAATATAGATATTTGTGGATATAGAAATATGGATATATTTATAAGTATGTGTATATACCTGGGTTAATACACACATACATTTTTTTTTCTCTATCAGTTGAGATAGTCCAGAAGCATCAACACTGAAGTAGCAATATGCCTACTTAGCACTTAGATCTTGGTTCCTAATATTATTCTCAGATAAAAGGAACCATGAATGTTTGAGAAATGGCTGGTTTTAGGAGTGAGTCAAGAAATATAGGAGATGTGCTTGGAACACCTTATAGGGGCAGAAGGCAAGCAAGTGCAATAAAACAAAACAAACAAACAAAAATACTCACAATGATAGAAGGTGTTAAAGACATACGAAAGACACAGGAGCCAACTAAAATAGCTTCCAATGGTCAAAGCTAGAACAACTTGAAAAACAAAATAGTGGTAAATATTGAATATAAACCCCAGCTTAAAAAATATATTTGTGAGTCCATACAAATATGTTGCAATATAAATAAATGAATAAGCAAATAGGGGAGAAGAGACAAACTTCTGATGCAGGAAAATTCAAAGTAATTCACACAAAGAGTAAAAGTAACATAGATGAGTATCTACATTACACTCTGTCCTCAAGGGGGTAGAAAATAAGCCTTCATTCTTTAAATGTAGTCTGTGCAGTGACTTCCTCCCAAAGATTACAGTGTAGAAAGGGGGAAAAAACTAAGTTTATGGTCAAGGAAAATAACAAACCCTATCAGCCATGTGATCAAGATTAACTTCAACAGTAATACATTTTAGGTGCTCTTACCTCACACGCAAAAACCATGTAAGGTGATAGATACGTTAATTTGCTTGATTATGCTGATTATTTCACTACGCATATCAAGACATGTTGTACAGTTTAAACACAGACAATAAAATCTGTGGCAGGTTATGCCTATAGTATCTACTTTTAATGTCATGTGATGAGAATTGCACTTTACCTTGTGGTCTTCCTTTTAAAAACCAATAACCTATGTCTTACGATGAGAAAAGCATTAGAAAAAACCTGACTGAGCATTCTGCAAAGAACCTGATGAGTACCCCCTCAAAACTCGCAGGTCATTGCATTAGTCTGCTTACTCACTGCTGATAAAGACGTACCCAAGACTGGGAAGAAAAAGAGGTTTAATTGAACTTACAGCTCCACATGGCTGGGGAAGCCTCAGAATCATGACAGCAGGCAAAAGGCACTTCTTACATGACAGCAGCAAGAGAAAATGAGGAGGAAGCAAAGGGAAAACCCCTGATAAAACCATCAGATAGTGTGAGAGTTATTCACTATCAGCAGAATAGCACGGAAAGGACTGTTCCCCCTTGATTCAATTGCCTCCAGCTGAGTCCCCCCAGCAACATGTGGGAATTCTGAGAGATACAATTCAAGTTGTGATTTGGATGGGGACACAGTCAAACCATATAGTTCCACTCCGACCCCTCGAAATCTCGTGTGCTCACATTTCAGAACCAGTCATGCCTTCCCAACAGCCCTTCAAAGTCTTCATTCATTTCAGCAGTAACTCAAAAGTCCACAGTCCAAAGTCTCATCTGAGACAAGGCAAGTCTGCCTATGAGCCTGTAAAATCAAAATCAAACTAGGGAATTCCTAGATACAATGGCAGTACAGGTATTGTGTAAATACAGCTGTTATAAATAGGAGAAATTGGCCAAAACAAAGGGGTTAAACAGGTCCCATGCAAGTCCAAAATCCAGTGGGGAAGTCAAATTTTAAAGCTCCAAAATGATCTCCTTTGACTTTAGTTCTCACATTCAGGTTACGCCAATGCAACAGGTGGGTTGTCATGGTCTTGGGCAGCTCCACCTCTGCGGCTTTGCAGGGTACAGACTCCCTCCCGGCTGCTTTCACGGGCTGGCATTGAGTGTCTGTGGCTTTTCCAGGTGCACGGTGCAAGCCGTCGGTGGATCTACCATTATGGGGTCTGGAGGACAGTGGCCCTTTTCTCACAGCTCCACGAGGCAGTGCCCCAGTAGGGACTCTGTGTGAGGACTCCCATCCCACATTTCCCTTCCACAGTGCCCTAGCAGAGGTTCTCCCTGAGGGGCCCACCCCTGCAGCAAACTTGCCTGGGCATCCAGGCATTTCCATACATCTTCTGAAATCTAGATGGAGGTTCCCAAACCTCAATTCTTGACTTCTGTGCACCTACCTACAGGCTCAACACCACATGCAAACTGCAAAGGCTTAGGGCTTTCACCCTCTGAAGTCACAGCCGAAGCTCTGCGTTGGCCCTTTGCAGCCACGTCTGAAGCAGTTGGGACACAAGGTACCAAGTCCCTAGGCTGCACACAGCATGCAGACCCTGGGCCTGGCCCACAAAACCGCTTTTTCCTCCTCGGCCTCTGGGCCTATGATGGGAGGGGCTGCTCTGAAGGTCTCTGACATGGCCTGGAGACATCTTCCCCATGGTCTTGGGGATTAACATTAGGCTCCTTGCTAGTTATGCAAATTTCTGCAGCTGGCTTGAATTTCTTCACACAAAAAATGGGTTTTTCTCTTCTACTGCATCGTCAGGCTGCAAATTTTCTGAACTTTTACGCTGTTTCCCTTTCCAAACAAAATGCTTTTAACAGCACCCAAGTCACTTTTTGAATGCTTTGCTGCTTGGAAATTTCTTCTGCCAGCTACCTTAAATGATCTCAAGCTCAGTGTTCCACAGATCTCTAGGGCAGCGGCAAAGTGCTACTAGTCTCTTTGCTAAAACGTAACAAGAATCACCTTTGCTCCAGTTCCCTACAAGGTCTTCATCTCCATCTTAGACCACCTCAGCCTGGACCTTACTGTTCATATCACTATCAGCATTTTATCAAAGCCATTCAACAAGTCTCTAAGAGGTTCCAAACTTTCCCACATTTTCCTGTCTTCTTCTGAGCCCTCCAAACTGTTCCAACCTCTGCCTGCTATGCAGTTCCAAAGTCACTTACATATTTTGGGTATCTTTTCAGCAACACCCCACTCTACTGATAGAATTCAAGTTGCGATTTGGGTGGGGACACAGTCAAACCATATCAGTTATCGAAATCAGAAAAACTCTAAGAAATTGTCACAGCCCACAGTAGCCTAAGGAGACATGATGGAAAAATGTCATTATATTCTTGATGGGATCCTGGGACAGAAATCTAAAGCTAAGGAAACCTGAATAAAGTGTAGACTACTGTTAAAATATTACTTGTATTTGTTTATTAATTGTAAAAAAGAAAAGTTACCATACTAATGTATAATGTTGACAACAATAAAAACTGGGTGTGGTGTACATGAAAACTCTGTCACCCTCACAGTTTTTCTGTAAGCCTAAAACTATACAAATTTCTTACAAGGTTTAGTATGCATATATATTTTTTCATATATATATACTCATATACACATAGATATTCTGTATCCATTTATCTGTTGATGGACACTTAGGCTGATTCCATGTCTTCACTATTGTGAATATTGCTGCAATGAACATGGGAGTGAAGATATCTCTTTAATATACTGATTTCCCCTCTTTGGATATATAGCCAGTAATGGGATTGATGGATCACATCATAGTTTTTTGTTTTTTCTTTTTTTCTTTTTTTGAGACAGAGTCTCACTCTGTCACCCAGGCTGGAGTGCATTGGCACAATCTCAGCTCACTGCAACTTCCACCTCCTGGGTTCAAGCAATTCTCCTGCCTCAGCTTTCTAAGTAGCTGGGATTACAGGCACGCAGTACCATGCCAAGCTAATTTTTGTGTTTTTAGTAGAGATAGTGTTTCACCATGTTGACCAGGCTGGTCTCGAACTCCTAACCTCAAGTGATCTGCCGGCCTTCAACTCCCAAAGTTCTGGGATTACAAGGTTGTTTTGTTTTGTTTTTGAGGAATTTCTATACTGTCTTCCATATGGCTGTACTACTTTACATTCCCATAACAGTGTATGAGCGTTCCCCTTTCTTTGCATCCTAGCTAACATCTTTTATTTACTTCTTTTTAATAATAGCCATTCTAATTGGGATGAGTTGATATCTCATTGTGGTTTTGATTTGCATTTCCCTGATGAATAGTAATAGTGAGCACTGTTTTTGTATTCTTGCTGGCCACTATTTAGCCATTAAAAAATGAAATCTTGTCATTTGCAGCAACATAAACAGAACTGGAGGTCATTATGTTAAGTGAAATAACCCAGGCACAGAGAGACAAACATTCCATGTTCTCACTCATATGGGGGAGCAAAGAAAGTGGATTTCCTTGAGGTAGAGAATAGAATGGTGGTTATCAAAATGTGAGAGGGGTAGGGAGGATGAAAAATAATTAGTTAATGGTAAATAATACAGTTGGACAGAAACAATAAGTTCTAATTTATTGTTAATATTTTATTGTATGTTTCAAAATAACTAGAAAATAACTATAGTGTTCCTAATACAAGGACAAAATAGATTACCCAGTAATCCTGATTTGATCATTTCACATTACATACATGTATCAAACTATCCCATGTAGCCCCCAAATATACACAACTATGATATATATCAATAAGAAAAAACCAACAGTAATACTAAAAAGTTTAGTAAATACACTTTTGGACATTTTTGCATGTTTTTTTTTTTGTAATTATATTTGCCAAGTTTTTGTGGAGTTCAGAACATTCATATTTTCTGATCTTAACAATAAACTTACAGCATACGGTTATCTTCAGGATTTTCAACTTCATATTACATCCACATATGTAACTTGTGTATATTGAGATAAATATCCATATAAAATTTAGCATGTATATTTCAGTTAAGGCTCTAAGGAAAACATATACATTAAATATTATACTATTGAAGATATTTGCTTGTCTGTGTGTTATCTCTTTGTGTATTTTTTCCTAAGTAGCCAAGATAATTAAATTCTATCTTGTGTTAAAACTGGTCAATATACCTCTGACTCAAATCAACAAACTTGAAAGCCCAAACTTCTAATATTCTACAAAATGATATTTTACACAACTAAAAAAATCATTTAAACAATATAAAACTTGCCAACATAAAAAAGATAAGGAATAATTCTTGTATGTTTCCTCAATGCCCATTACAAAAGGTGCCAAAGAAAAATAAATCTGCCATGGAATTACTCTACAGCTGCAAGACATTTTCAGGAGGTATTGTTGTCACAGACTGCCAATGACCAGAATGAGAAGAAACATAGTGAGGAGAAAATTCTGGCATAAAATATGTTGACTTAGACACTCATTTGCCCACTTGGCACATGTTCCATTTGCTACTCTCTTTCACAACACTTCTATTTCATTTCTCGAACTGCTGTGTAAGATTTTTGGTTTCCGATAATTTTACTGGATATTTCCCCAACTGTCATGTGAGGATAATTAATTTAAAAGCACATACTGTGCATTTAGAAATTTAAATCTTATAAAGTATTCTATCATCTTTATGTAACTAGATAATAAAAGACTTCCTACCTTCTGAATTCATTTATACCAAGAGAATCACAAAGAAACCTAGGCAGGCACTTCAGCTTATATACAGAGATCTGGAAACATGCTTTTCTAGAAATCCTTGTCTTTCATTCATTCTCTTTACTTAGTTAGTTGCTGCAATGTGGCTTTATTTCTTAGAAACAATGGTGGGTATAAATATGCAAAGGAAAGTTCAATCATTCATTACATACTCCTTCTAGAGCAATATTAGGTGGATGACAGGTGAAATAGTGAAGAGAATGACAAAAATTCTACTCCAGATCAAGTCTAAGGTTTTATATATGTGTTGCTCAGAGTTCCCTATTCTAAGCTGTCTTCCCAAGAAAAAATGCTGTAAAAAAGTTTCTCTTTTCTCTACCCACCTCAGTATTTCTAGTGTGCCCTATCCAAAAGGAAAGTAAAGAAATAAATCACCCACAGTTTTGTTGTTGTTGTTTTTCTTAAAGATGGAGTCTTGCCTTGTTGCCTAGGTTGGAATGCAGTGGTGTGGTCTCGACTCACCACAACTTCCACCTCCCAGGTTCAAGTAATCCTCCCGCCTCAGCCTCCTGAGTAGGTGGGAATAAAGGTGCACGCCACCATGCCTGGCTAATTTTTATATTTTTAGTAGAGACGGGGTTTTGCCATGTTGACCAGGATGGTCGTGAGCTCTTGACCTCAGGTGATCCACCCAGCTCAGCCTCCCAAAGTGCTAGGATTACAAGCATGAGCCACTGTGCCCAACCACAACCACAGTTTTAATGAGAGTTAACCAATTCATATATTTTGTGTTATCATTGGTATTTTAGACTCATTCAGCATTCATATATAGTTTTTTTTTTACTGATTGTTATAACATTATTTTTAATACTCTCTAGAATATTAAATATTTTTCAATCTGCTTTGGATTGAGCATAATGTTTTGTATTGTATTTGTAGCCAGCAAATATTGTAAAATGTGAATATATCTTATTGAGATACAGGTTGAACATCCTAGATTTGAAAATTTGTAATTCTGAATGCTCAACTTAAAACTTTTGAATATTGACATGATGCGCAAACAAAATGCTGAGCAAAATGCTTAGAGTATTTCAGATTTTGAATTTTCAGATTTGGGATGCTCAAACAGAATAATGCAAATATTTCAAAATCCAAAAAACCCTAAAATCCAAAGCACTTCTGTTCCTTAGCATTTCAGATTAAGGATGCTTATCCTGTATTAATTTTCAAACCATTTGGCTAATTTCAGATCAATTTGCTAATTATTCACAATTTTAAAAATGCCAATATTTGTACACAAAACTTACCTATATAGTGCCTAAGATGAAGAATAAGCCTAACTGGGTTGGAAATCAGGCACTATCTTTCAATAGCTGTGCTAACTTGAGCCAGTTATCTCTCTGAGTCCAGTTTCTTTACTCATCCATATAATAGGATAATAATGGTACCCACCCATTTGATTGTTGTGAAGATCAACTTAATTTTTATATATCTTTGGTATGTTAATTAGGACCATTCCTGGTGGATAGTACATTCTCAGTGTTTATGTGTGTGTGTGTGTGTGTGTATGCGTGTGTGTGCGTGTGTGTAAACATTGCTTAGAATTTTAGTTTATACATATATTTACATATATAAACAATGCTTGTCGAATAGTACATCCTTATTTGACTGAAAAATAGAAATATAAAGCAACTGCTAATAATGGACCCATAAGCTAGGCACGGTGGCCTATGCCTGTAATCCCAGCACTTTGGGAGGATGAGGTGGGTGGATCACCTGAGGTCAGGAGTTCGAGACCAGCCTGGCCAACATAGTGAAACCCAGTCTCTACTAAAGCTACAAAACATTATCTGGGCATGGTGGTGCACGCCTGTAATCCCAACTGCTAGGGAGGCTGAGGCAGGAGAATCACTTGAACCGGGGAGGCAGAGGTTGCAGTGAGCTGAGATCACACCATTGCACTCCAACCTGGGAAACAAGAGTGAAACTCCATCTCAAATACTAATAAGTATCTGCACTCCCGTGTTCACTGTAGCATTATTGAGAAGAGCCAAGATATAAAAACAACCTAAATCTCCATCAATAGATAAATTGATAAAGAAAATGTGTCTGCACATGCAATGGAATATTATACAGACTTACAAAAGAAATAAATCCTGTTATAGGTGACAAAATGGATTAAACCGAAGGACAATATGCTAAGTGAAATAAGCCAGGCACAGAAGGACAAATGCTACATGACTCCATTTATACGAAATATCTAAAATCGTCAAACTCAGAAACAGAGTAGAAGAGTGGTTATCAAGGACTGCGGAGAAAGGAAATGAGAGGTTGCTACTCAATGTGTACAAACTTTCAATTATGCAAGATAAATAAGACCTAGAGATCTACTGCATAATATCGTGCCTATAGTTAACAATACTGTACCATGCATTTGGACAGTATGTCTTAACACAATATAAACAAACAAAAATATTTTCTTGGGCACATTCACATTTTGTTATTTGATTTTAATTGAAATATCTTAATTTCAAATATTTTATTAAGTGCTTTGTTTGTGTCAAAAATTTTCTTAATAGAGACAGAAAGGTGCTATGTAACATCCATTGATTAATCCTAATAGGCAAATTAGTGACTTTTAAAAATGATTTACACTATTTAAGCAGTAAAAATACTGGCTAAAATTTTTACAATTTTGCATACTTTTTCTTCTTTTTAATTCAATAAGTATTTAAAATTAACATCTGCATGTAAAAACAAAACACAATTATTCTTAAAAAACAATCATCTAACAGGCAAATCTCCATTTTTAGTTAAATTGAGTTTTCTTCTTTAATAACAATAAAAAGAGTGCACTGTGGTTGAAAAGTATACAATTCTTTAGCCATATAGTGAAACCTTAGTAAATGTTCAGGTTTCTTTCCAACAAATCAACAAATACAAGTATAAAGGCATTCAAGAAATATAACTCATCATGTACATTGACTTAAATCACTTCAGTTTTATTAAGCAAAGTTCATTCAAGAAATACAACTCATGTACATTGACTTAAATCACTTCATTTTTATTAATCAAAGTTCATTCAAGAAATACAACTCATCATGTACATTGACTTAAATCACTTCATTTTTCTTAAGTAAACTTAGCTAACTAGTCTTTTACATACTGTGAATACTTCATATTAACTATTCAAAGATATTTCATTTAAATCACTGTTAACAAATTGAGATTAAGTCAGGCTATCCATTTTAAAAACAGTAACTACTGTAATAAAATATTAATCTGAGTTGGAGACTCTGAGGACAAAGAATATTAGAATATACACAAGTGATTTAAAAGTAACAAGCATGTATTTCTTCCTGAGCACATCTATACTTTGAAGCTTCTACTCAGTATTGTGTGGGACTGAAACATACTTTCCACTTATAAATGGAATAAGAAACCTGACACAACCATTATACACATTTTAGCCTGGAAGTGTGCTGGTTTCATGTTTTCCACTTCCTCTGACCTTTTCCCTTCCATCAGAACTATAAATGGTGAACAGTATGCTTATTTGTATTTGTTTTGCTGTTTGAGGCTTTTTGATTTTCAAGGAAACTCATTTTGTGCATAACTTTTTAAGGCAAAATTGAGGAATATGTTTTGATGAGAAAGGAAGTTGTAATTATAGGAAATAAATGAGTTTAATTAAGAGAATTCAGGGATTTCAAAATCAAGAAGAGAAGAAAGTAGGAGAACATAAAAATAATAAATAAATCAGCAAATAAAAATTCCCAGACACTTCTTTGAGAGTGTTTACATATTTCAGTGAAAGTAGGTAAAATATAAATACAGTATTTAGAAAAATCTAATATATTTATGCAAGTAAATAAAGAGCAATTTATTTTTAAACATTTCAAAATAAGGAAAGCACAATATACAGAATTTCAAGTAATTTGGAGACATTTTCCATGCAGTTATTTAGAGACAATAACTGCAAATTTTTAGAGACAATAACAATGAAAGTTATTTAGAGACATTTTCAACGAAATAGCAAGACATTATGTTAATACCTGTTTGGGAAGCACATTTTCAAAACACTATTAAAATAGTATTAACAGAATTTTGCTCTAAATGGCAACATTAAATGAGAAAATTAAAAGTAATTTACATTAAATTAGCTCTATAATATTCATTCAATGAAAATTATAATTTATGTATAATTTAAAATAATGAAATAACATTATACTACAGTGCTATATAAAAATGTAAGGTTTTCTAATATGTAGCATTCAACTCATTGGGGTGTGGGGAGGTGAGGGGAAGCAAATTTCAGAACAATATGTGCTAAGTGCAAACATTTGTGTAAAAACCTTCTGTTACATGTATAGAGTTTCTCTGGAAGAATTTATAAGTGCATATAATACATATTCAAACCTACCAACACAGAGTTGTTTATATCGGTTGATTCCTTGATTGGCTGGAGGAGAAAGGTAAAATAAATTTGATTTTTACTTTGTATTCTCTTAGTAAAAAAGTCTTTTACTTTTCTTCTCAATGCACATATTACCATTTTTAAAAAATAGATTAAATTGCAATGATGTTGCTACCAACATACTTGTGTTTATTTTGCTGTCAAAATTGTGGATAAATTCTCAAAAACTTAGCTTATATTTTATAATTATAGCAAACTACATATTATTAATAGTTTTACAGAATAAAAATCACAAAAATATATTAATTTATATAAATTATATCCTCTAATAATAGTTAGAAGAGCTGTCTGATCAAAACACATCAGGTGATTTGTGGTGAGACAAATATATTTGCAAAGTACAGCATCCTCATTAAACTGTGTATTAGGCCATTCTTGCATGCTGTAAAGAAACATTAGAATGGGTAGTTTATAGGAAAGGAGGTTGCATTGACTCACAGTTCTGCAGGTTGTACAGGCAGCATACTGTCATCTGCTTCTGGGAAGGCCTCAGGAAGCTTCCAATCATGGCAGAAGGTAAAGGAAGAACTGGCACGTCACATAGTAAAAGCAGGAGCAAGAAAGAGAGTGAGCAGAGGAGGTGCCACACACTTTTAAAGGACTAGATCCCGTGAGAGCTCACTATCATGAAGTCAGCACCAAGTCGTGAGAGATCTGCCTCTGTGATCCAAACATCTCCTACAAGACCTCACCCCAGCATTGGGGATTACAATTCAACATGATATTTGGGGGAGGATAAATATCCAAAGTATATCATTCTGCTCTGGCCTTTCGCAAATCTCATGCCCTTTCGACATTTCAAAACGGTATCATGACTTCCCAACAGTCCCCTAAATTCTTAACTGATTCCAGCATTGACTCAAAAGTCCAAAGTCCTATCTGAGACAAGGCAAGTCCCTTCCATCTATGATCCTGCAAAATAAAAGACAGGTTATTTACTTCCAAGATACAATGGAAGTATAGGAATTGGGTAAGCATTCCTGTTCAAAAAGGGAGAAATTGACCAAAAGAAAGAGGATACAGGTCCCAAGCAAGTTCGAATTCCAGCAAGGCAGTCATTAAAACTTAAAGCTCCAAAATAATCTCTTTTGATTTCATGTCCGACATCCAAGGCATGCTGGTACAAGGAGTGGACTCCCAAGGCCTTGGGCAAAGTGATTTCTTAGTTATAGTTAAAAATGGATTATGGATATTTACAAAGCTAACTCACACCTCCTTGTCTGACTCACCCTTTCTTCTTTCCTCCCCTCCTTCCCTGCTTCCTTCCTTCCTTCCTTCCTTCCTTCCTTCTTTCCTTCCTTTCTTTCTCTCTCTCTCTCTCTCTTTCTTTCTGTCTTTCTTTCCCTCCCTCGGTCCCTCTTTCTTTCTTTCTTTCTTTTTTTCTCTTTCTCCCTCCCTCCCTCTCTCTCTCCCTCCCTCCCTCCCACCTTCTTTCTTTCTCTTTCTCTCTCTCTCTCTCTTTCCCTCCCTCCCTTCCTTCCTTCCTTCCTTCCTTCCTTCCTTCCTTCCTTCCTTCCTTCCTTCCTTCCTTCCTTCCTTCCTTCCTTCCTTCCTTTCCCTCTCTTTCTTTCTTTCTTTCTTTCTTTCTTTCTTTCTTTCTTTCTTTCTTTCTTTCTTTCTTTCTTTCTTTCTTTCTTTCTTTCTCTCTCTCTCTCTCTTTCTTTCTTTCCCTCCCTCCCTCCCTCCCTCCCTCTCTCCCTCCCTCTCTCTCTCCCTCCCTCCCTCCCACCTTCTTTCTTTCTCTTTCTCTCTCTCTCTCTTTCCCTCCCTCCCTCCCTCCCTCCCTCCCTCCCTCCCTCCCTCCCTTCCTTCCTTCCTTCCTTCCTTCCTTCCTTCCTTCCTTCCTTCCTTCCTTCCTTCTTTTCTTTCTTTCTCTCTCTCTCTCTCTTTCTTTCTCTCTCTCTCTCTCTCTCTTTCTTTCTTTCTTTCTTTCCCTCCCTCCCTCCCTCCCTCCCTCCCTCTCTCTCTCTCTCTCTCTCTCTCTCTTCTTTCTTTCTTTCTTTCTTTCTTTCTTTCTTTCTTTCTTTCTTTCTTTCTCTCTCTCTCTCTCTTTCTGTCTGTCTTTCTTTCCCTCCCTCCCTCTTTCTTTCTTTCTTTGATTCTTTGTTAAAGATTCTTTTGTTAAATTTTGACTTTGATTTTTTGTTAAATTTATTCCTAAGTGCTTTTTAAATTTTAGATGTTGTTTTAAATGGAGTTGTTTTCTTAGTTTTTGAATTTTTCATTGAAAGTGTATAGAAATACAGCTGCTTTTGGGGTAGTCATCTCGTATCTGGCGGTCTTACTGATTTCATTTCTTAGATTTAAGAGGTTTTTATGCAGATTCATTAGAATTTTCCGTGTCCAAGTTTATGTCATCTGCTAATAGAGATAGCTGTATTTCTTCTTTTCCAATATGATGACTTTTATTTCTTTTCCTTGCCAAATTGTCCAGGCCAGATCCATTAGTACAATGTTGCGCAGACACTGTGAGAATATCCATCTGTCCCAAACTTAGGGGTAAATCATTCAGTCTTCGCAATTAAGTATAATGTTGGCTTGGGGCTTTTGTAAATACTATTTATTTGGTTGAGCTAGTTTCCTTCTACAAGTAGCTTCCTCAGTCTTTTTTTGTTTTGTTTTGTTTTGTTTTACTTTTTTGTTTTAAATAATTTGTGATTTTGTCAAATGCTTTTTCTGTATCTATCATGTATTTTTTTGTCCTTTATTGTATCGAGATGGTATTTTACCTTGACTTATTTTTGAATGTTAAAACAAGCTTGTATTCCTGGCGCAGATCCTTGGTCATAGAAAATAATCAGTTATTTTCTATATATTGCTGGATATAGTTTGCTAATATTTTGTTTAGAAATCTTGCATTTATATTCATAAGGTATTTTAGTGTGTAGTTTATTTTCCTGTGATGGCTTTGTTTGGTTTTGGTAGTAAGGTAATTTTGGTCTCTCAGAATAAGTTGGGAAGTACTTGCTCTACCTTTTAATTTAATTTTATTTTGGAATAGTTTGTGAAGGATTGATATTACCGTTTCTAAACATTTGGTAGAACTCACCAATGAAGCCATCTGGGCTTGGACTACTCATTGTGAAAATGATTTTATTACAAATACAATTTCTTTACTCATTATTGGTTTATTTAGATTTTGTGTTTCTTCTTGAGTCATTTAAATTAGATTACGTCTTTGAGAAGTTAATTTCATCTAGGTTATATAATTTGTGGACCTATAGTATTTTTCAGTACCTGAAAATTTGTTAGTGCTGTTATTCCTCTTCATTCTGATTTTAGTAATTTGAGTCTTTGTTCTTTGTTTTCCTATTTCATCTATCTAAAGTTTTGTCATTATTTGTTGACCTTCTTAAAGAATTATGTATCTTTAATTTCACTGGTTTTCTCCATAACTTTTCTAATCTTTATTTTATTTATTTCCACTCTAATTTTTATTATCTCCTTCTCCTTTTTTGGCTAGAATTTATTCTTCTTTTTCTAGTTTCTTAAGATAGTTGTATTATTGATTCGGATTTTTAAAAATATGGATATTGGCAGCTGTATGTTTTATAATATAGTACTATTTTATCTTTATCTCCTACGTTTCGGTACGCTTTGTTCTATTTTTTTAATCTCATAATATTTTCTCATTTTTATTTAACTTATTCTTCGATTCATTTGTTATGTAGGGAGTTTATTAGTTTTCACATATTTGGGATTTTCCAAATTTTCTTCTGTAATTGATGTCAAATTTCATCCCATTTGGGCCAAATAACATACATTGTATGATCTCAGCTATTTACATTTATTGTGCCTTGTTTCATAAGCTAATGCATAGTCTAAGAATGTTCCAGGTATGGTTGTTCCATGGGTGTCCTTTAGTTCTAATTTGTTTTTAAGGTTGATCCTTGTAATCTTCTACTTAGTTATTCCATCTACAATTGAGAGTGAGGTACTGAAATCTCCAACTATTATTGTCAAATTGTTTCTTTCTCTATCATTTCTGTGTATTTTTGCTTTTTTTTTTTTTTACTTTTTTTTTATTTGTTTTTATTGATGCACAATAGAAGTACATTTAGAGTAAATGGTAGTCACTCTTCTTATCTCTTAAAGAGTAGATCTTATTTCTTCTAACAAACTAAGTATTTGAACCCACTAATCAACCTCTCTTTGTTACTCTTCACCCTCCATCTTTCCCTGCCTCTGGTAAACCACCAATCTATTCTCTAGCTTCATGAGATCCACTTTTTAAGCTCCCATTTATGAGGGCAAACATAGGACATTGTCTCTCTGTGTCTGCCTGATTTCACCTAATGTAATGACCTCCATTTCTGTCCATGTTGCTGAAAATGGCGGGATTTTATTCTTTTTTAAGTCTAAATAATATTTTATTGAGTATATATATCACATTGACTTCATTCTTTCATCTTTTTATGGGCGATTAGATCGATTCCATATCTAGACTATTGCACATAGTGCTGCAATAAACATGAGAGCACAGATACTTCTCTGATGTATTGATTTCCTTTCTTTCAGATACATAGTCAACAGTGAAATTGCTGGTTCTTGACCGTAACTTGGATTTAAATAATATAAAAGAAATCTTATTTTTATCTTATAACGGGCACTTATTATCAAGTGCTGATGAAAATATCTTCATTTCAACTGATTAAATTCTACTCTAATACAAAAGATAAAGGAATGGTATCAATGAAAATGATGGAGTGAGGTCATCAGCAAATTACCTCCTCCATAAAGGCAATTTTAAAAACTGGCAAAAATAATCAGGATCAACATTTTTAGAACTTGAAAAATTAGCCAGATGCTTTGAGGAATTCACAAAGTGTTTATTCAAAACACAAACAAAAAAGGAAGAATTTTGGTAAGAACTGTAAGTGGCTGTACTAGTTTATAGTCCCAGCAACAGTAAATGAGCATCCTTCTTTCTTTACATCCTCAGAAGCATCTCTTATTTTTCCTTTTTGAAAAAAGTCGTTTTACTAGGGTTAGAGAATATCTCATTGTTTTGATCTGCATTTTTCTAACGATCAGTCAAGTTAAGCCTTTTTCATACACTTATTTGCTATTTGCATGTTTCCTGGTGAGAAATGTCTATTTAGTCTTTTGCCCAGTTCTTAATTAGATTTTTTTTCTATTGGATTGTTTAAGCATCTCATCTATTCTGGTTATTAATTCCTTGTCAGATTGACAGTTTGCAAATACATTCTTCAACTCCATGGCCTGTATCTTCAGTTTGTTGATGGTCTTGTTTGCTGGACAGCAGCTTTTTAGCTTAACGTAATCCCCTTTATCTGCTTTTGCTTTTGCCTGTGATTTGAGGTCTTAAAAATAATCTTTGCCCAGACCAATGTCCTGGAGTGCATCCCAAAAGTATACTTCTAGTTTCATAGTTTCACATCTTAAATTGAAGTCTTTAAGTCATTTTGATTTGATTTTTGTATATGGTAAGAAATAAGGGGTTAGTTTCATTCTTCTGCATATGGTTATCTGGTTTCCTAGCACCATTTATTATAGAGACTGTCCTTTTCCCATTGTGTGTTTCTAGCATCCTTGGCAAAAATGAGTTGACTCATTTGTGTAAATGTTGTAAATGCGTGATTTACATCTGGGTTCTCTATGATGTTTCATTAGTCTATGTTTCTGTTTTATTTATTTATTTATTTTGGACAGAGTCTCACCCTGTTGCCCAGGTTGGAATGCAATGGCGCGATCTCAGCTCACTGCAACCTCCACCTCCCAGATTCAAGAGATTCTCCTGCCTCAGCCTCCCTTGTAGCTGGGATTACAGGTGTGCACCACCATGCCTGGCTAATTTTTTTATCTTTAATAGACACAGGGTTTCACCATGTTGGCCAGATTGGTCTCAAACTCCTGACCTCGTGATCCACCCACCTCAGCCTCCCATAGTGCTGGGATTACAGGCATGAGCCACTGCACCCAACCAGTGTTTCTGTTTTTATGCCAGTACCATGTTGATTTGGTTACTACAGTGTTGTAGTAAATTTTGAAGTCATATAGGGTGATATCTCCAAGCTTTGTTCATTTTGCTCAGGATTGCTTTGGCTACTGGGTTTTTTGTGGTTTATCAATTTCAGGATTTTTTTCTATTTATGTGAGAAATGTTATGAGTATTTTGATAGTGAGTTAAATTGACTTACAAATTGTTTTGGGTAATATTGTCATATGAATCATATTAATTTTTCTAATTAATGAGTATGGAATAGCTTTCCTTTTTTGTGTCCTCTTCAATTTCTTTCATCAATGTTTTACAGTTTTTCTTGTATACATCTTTTACTTCTTTAGTTAAATTGATTCCTAGGTGTTTCATATTCTCTGTAGCTATCGTAAATGGTAATTTTTAAAATTTCGTTTTCAGATCGTTCACTGTTGGCATATATAAATGCTACTGATTTTTGTATGTTTGTTTTTCGTCTTGCAACTTTACTGCATTCATTTGTTAGTTCTAAGAGTTTTTTTCAGGGCATCTTCGGGGTTTTCTTTTAAGTATAACATTATGTCATCTGCAAACAAGGATAATTCAACTTCTTCCCTTCCAATTTGGGATACTCTTTAATTCTTTTGCTTAATTGCTCTTGCTAAGACTTTCAGTACTATGTTGAATGAAAGTGGCGAAGTAGGCATCCTAGTTTTGCTCCAGATCCTAGAGGAAAGGCTTTCCATTTTTCTACATTGAGTGAGATGCTAGCTGTTGTTTGCCATATATGGCTCTTATTATTCTGAAGTATGCTCGTTCTATACCCAGTTTGTGGAGGGATTTTATCCTAAAGAGATGTGGAATTTCATTGAATGGTTTTTTCAGCATTTATTTAAATGATCATTTTTTTTTTTGCTCTTTCTTACTAATGTAATTATTGATCTATATACGTTGAGTCATCCTTGCATCCCTGGAATGAATCCCAGTTGATTATGGTGTAAGACCTTTTAATGTGTTGTTGAATTTGGTTTGCAAGTATTTTGCTGAAGATTTTTGCTTCTATGTTTATCAGTGATACTGGTCTGTAGTGTTCTCTTTTTGTGTGTCCTTGTCTGGTTTGGGTATCAAAATAATGTTGGCCTGGTAGAAGGAGTTGGGAGGTAATCACTCCATTTCAATTTTTAAAAAGAGTTTGAGAAGAATTGGTATAATCTCTTTTTAAAATATTTGGTAGAATTCAACAATAAAGCCATAAGGTCTTCCTTTGATGGGAACGTTTTTATTATAACTTCAATCATAATGGAGGTACTCATAATAATGTTATTCACTCTTGGTTTGTTGAGGGTTTCTATTTCTTCATGGTGCAAACTTGTAGGTTGCATGGGTTCAGAAATTTATTCATTCCTTCTAAGTTTCCAATTTGTTGATTTATAGATGTTTGTAATAGTCTCTAATGATTATTTGTATTTCTGTAGTCTCAGTTTTCATGACTCCTTTTTTGGTTTCTGATTTTATTTATGTGGGTCTTCTCTCTTTCTTATTCTGCCTAAAGTTTTGTTGAATTTGTTTGTCTTTTCAAAAAACAACTTTTTTTCATGGATCTTCTATATTACTTTTGGTCTAATTTTTATTCATTTCTGCCAAGATTTTTATCATTTGTTTCATTTACTCACTTTGGGTTTTGTTTGTTCTTGCTTTTCTAGTTCCTTAAGATGCATTGTTAGGTTGTTTATTTCTGATTTCCGTAGCTAGGCATATATACATTTATTATTGTTATAACTTCCTGATGAATTGAATCACTCATCATTTTATAATGTACTTGACTTCAGTAACAAATTTTGTCTTAAAATATATGTTTCTGTATTAGTATATCTAACTCTATTTTGGCTACTCATGGTATATCCCCTTCCTTCATTTTAATTTCATCGTATTGTGTCTTTGAATATAAAGTGTCTCTTTTAGAGAGCATATAGTTAACCAACCTTTTATCCATTCCGCCAATCTCTAAATTTTTAATTTTTCTAATGTTTTTATTAAATGTAATTATTATAATATAATTAAAAATAACCAGGATAGATTCAAGGGGATAAAATCAAAACTACTTACAGTAGGATATTGCTCAATTAAAATCAGCATTTCATATATTATTTTATTTCCTTTTCATATATTTTTTCTTGGGGTAGAATACACATAAAATAAAATCTGATATCTTAATTATTTTACATATATCGTTTAGTGGTGTCGATTACATTTGCAATGATATGCAACCATCATCATTATTTGCAAAACTTTTTATCATCCCAGAGAGAAATTCTCAACTGAGATAGAAACTCTTTAAGCAAGTATGAGTGCTTTTGTTAAACATCGATTTTCCATAGATGTATAGGTTTATTTCTGAACTCTCAATTTTATCCCATTGGCCTATCTGTTTATCCATGTGCCAGGACCATACTGATTTGATTACCTTGCTTTGTAGTAATTGGGTGAGTTCTTTCCATTTGTTCTTTTATTTTTCAATGTTTCCCTTTCATTTGCCTTCACCCCAGCCTATGGTAACCTCTCCTCTACTTTATGTCCCTATAATATATATTTTATATAGGTGGAATCATACAATATTAATACTTTTGTGTCTGGCTTATTTTACTCAGCATAATGTTTTCAAGGTTAATCCATGTTTTAACATGCATCAGAACTTCATTTCTTTTTATTGCTGAGTATTATTTTATTGCAGTTATATAGAATATTTTGTTTATCCATTCATCTGTGGATAGCAACTTGGGTTGCTTTCACCATTTGACAATTATGAATAATAAATATTGGTACACAAGTACCTGCATGAGACCTTGCTTTCCATTCTTTTGGACATATACCTAAGAGAGAAGTTGCTGGGTCATATGTGAGTTCTATTATTAACATCTTGGAGAACTGACAAACTTTTCTACAGCATCTGCACTATTTTACATTCCCATCATGAATGTCTGAGGATTACAATATCTACACATTCTCACCAAGATTTATTATTTTTCTTTTTTTAAAAATTATATAATTATCCTGGTAGATATGAAGTAACAATTCATTGTAGCTTTTATTTGAATTTCCCTAATGGCTAAAACTGTTGGATGTCTTTTTTGTGTGCTTATTGGTCATTTGTATAACTTATTTGAGAAACACCTATTCAGATGGAGTTTCGCTGTTGTCGCCCAGGCTGGAGTGCAATGGTGCGATCTCAGCTCACTGTAACCTCCGCCTTCCAGGTTCAAGTGATTCTCCTGCTTTAGCTTCCCAAGTAAGTGAGATTACAGACACCCACCACTTCGCCCAACAAATGTTTGTACTTTTAGTAGAGACGGAGTTTCATCACGTTTGCCAGGCTGGTCTCAATCTCCTGACCTCAAGACCCGCCTTGGCCTCTCAAAGTGTTGGGATTCCAGGCTTGAGCCACTGTGCCCAGACGGCTGTGTGCAATTCTGTTTTTGAGTTGTAGGTATTCCTTGTAGATTCTGCTTATTAAGCCCCTATTAGATATATAATTTGCAAATATTTTATCCACTTCTGTACATTATTTCACTTTCTTTATAATATCATTTGATGAACAATATATTTAAATTTTGATGAATTTCAATTTGTCTAACTTTTCTTTTGTTGCTCATTATTTTGGTTTTATACAAAAAAATTAAATGCCAAATTTAAAAATCGTATAGATTTACTCATGTTTTCTTCTAAGCATGCTATAAGTTTAACTCTTATATTGGGTCAATGAATCATTTTGAGTTAATTTGTTATATGGCATAAAACACGGATCCAACTTTATTCTTTTAATGTAGAAATACACTTCTCCCACACCATTGTTGATAAGACTGTTCTTTCCCCCATAGAATATACGTGGTGCTCTTTTTAAAAATCAGTGTTCCATAGATGTATGGGTTTATTTCTGGACTCTATTTAATTCCATTGACTTGTATGTTTATCCATTTGCCAGGGTCATACTGATCTGTCCCTCTAGCTTTGTAGTAATTGGGAAGTGTGAGTCCTTTCATTTTGTTATTTTCTTTTTCAACATTGTTTGGAGTATTCAGATCCCTTTGCAACTCCACATGAGTTTGAGGAATGGCTTTTTCATTTCTGCAAAGGGGTTGTTGGAATTTTGATAAGAATTGCATTGAACTTGTATATCACATTGGGTAGTATTGGAAACATAACAATACTAAGTCTCCCAATATTTTCATTTATGTAGGTCTTCTTTAACTTCCTTTACCAATGTTTTGTAGTTTTCAGTGTACAAGTCTTTGACTTCCTTGTTCAAATTTGTTGCTAGGTATTTTATTCTTTGAGATAATATTATACATTGCAATACTTTATTAATTACTTTTTTTTCTATCTGTATTCATAGGGAATATTGGTCTATAACTTTCTGTTCTTTGGATTTCTCCATCTGACTTTGGTATAAGGATAATGCTTATCTCATGTAGTGACTTGAGAAATGCTCCTTCTTCTATTTGGAAGAATTTAAGATGAATTGGTGTTTATTCTTTTTTACATGTTTGACAGAATTCACCAGTGAGACATCTGATACTGGGCTTTTGTTGTTGTTGAGGAGGAGTTTTGATTACCGGTCTATTCTCTGTCCTTGTTATAGGTCTGTTAAGAATTTCTTCTTCTTCTTGAATCACATTAGTTCATTTATGCATGGCTAAAAATTTGTCCATTTTATCTAGGTTATCTAATTTTGAGGTGTACAGTCCATTTCTAATTTTGTCTAATTTTGGGGTGTTCATAGTATTTCTTTACATTTCTTTCTATTGTTAGAGACAAGTTTAATTAATAAATATAAAATATGGTATTCTCCTATTTCCACAATGATCAAGAAAAATGCTTCAATTTTATCTTTTTATTATGTCCTCTCTCCCAAACTTCACCCCTATCATTTTCCTTTCTTGGGAATCTTGGTGAAGGAATTTTGCAAACAACATCAAATTTCAGAATCTGGTTTTGTAAATTGTTGACAAGATTCTGGCCAGTTTCAGACATTTGAAAGCTTTGCTCTGAGTGAAATAATGTATGAATCCTCCTCTTTTACACTTGTTCATTGGTATTTAAAACTAATAGGATAACTGATGTCCCTTTGTTGGTGGCCAAACATGAAATCTGGAATAAAAGATATTTTTAACTTTCCTGCACCATTCAGGGACTAATGAAAATTATAGATAATCTGGGATAAATCTCTCATAGCCTTACTATTTGATTATGCATTACAAGCTTCCCCTGCTTTTCTCTCTCTCTCTGTCTCTCTGACACACACACACACACACACACACACACACACACTCTTTTTTAACCAGCAATCAGTGCCTTAGCACAATAAAAACTGTTCTTCTTTTCATGGTCTTTAGTTTTGGTTTAGGTCTAATGCAGAAAAATTTAACACTATGTAGAGAGTATTTCTTTCTTGAAAAAAAATGTGGCAGCATTTTTTATGATGTTGATATAGTTACCTATTTTAGAAATGTTAAGACCAGTCTTGACATAGATTTGAAATAGTAGTTAAATAATATAGCTAAACATATATATCCATGAGTAAATTTTCTCAGGAATGTTAATAATAGAACATTTACCCTGGAGCATTGGATAGATAACTCTGCGATAAAGATCATTAGATACTCGGCTGCAATGATCTTTGCCTACCTAGACAATTTGTTCAAATACTTATGTATGCATCTGTAGAAGATCCTGCCATGTCGCTAAACTGTTCAAACCCAAGGTGACCAGTACATTTCCCACTAAGTGAAAAATACTGAACTGGATGATGACTCAGATTTTCTTTCAATCTTAAGTCTCTATCATTTAAAATAAGTCTGGGTGTCTAGGGTGATGAGATCAAATTGTGTTTCTTTGTCACTGGAAATCCCCACTTCAGGCCTTAAGAACAAGCCATTCAAAAGCTTGCACTGAGGCAACACACTTAATAGGAAAGCATGACTTCATTTTGGCATGATTCGTCTTCAAATCAGGTCAGTGATTTAGATTTGAATGAGTGGATTGTTCATGGGCACCGGATCAAATTAGACTTTCATTTATTTTAAGAAATTCATTAGACCAATTATGACAACCACAGAGGGATGTCTTATGCCTGAGAAGTGCAAATTATAAGAACAATAATATCCATTGTTAAGTGTGAGATGAAAATTTCTGTGTAGCTTGCTCATTAAAATCTGTTTCCTTTTACAGAAATGTTTTTTATGTAATGTAGATGGCAGGTAAAAAACACTGAACCAAAACATAATTACCGAGTTTATAACATTCTGGTAAACGCAAATTGTTTGTAAAATGGAATCAGGTCAGAAAATTTAAAGGAAACTGAAAATACGAAGTTTCTCTTTTACCCTTATGTTATATATTGTGAAAATGCACTAATTAGGTTTCAAATAAATAGAAACAAGAATCAAATTATTATATAGTTGGCATTTTTATAGCCACACACCTACATTTTAAATAAAAATGCTTACTGAACACTTTAGGAAAAAGGGATTGGGATTTGGAGTCTGACTCATTTATATCTGACTTCATCACTTTTTTTCTTTCGGTAGCTTCCATAGATTATGGTCATCTTAATTTAATCATTGTTGTAACAGGGGCAATTGTTCTTATTTTTTTTAACGATTCAGTTAAAAATGATATGTGTGAAGTATTTTGCATAGTATGTATTCTCTTTAAACATTAATTAATTTAATATAACATAATTAGGAAAAAATTTAGATAAAAATAATTGAAATTCTTTTTAATTTTTCTTTGCAAACCTTTCGAAACATGGCAATTCAGAGGCACACTACTCAAAACGACTTTTCATTTGCTGTGGTTCACCATTCCCTTGTAACTTAACTCTCTCACTCCATGAAAAGCAAAGCATACAAAAAGATTTTAACAAACAATATTAGTATTGGTTTCCTTAGAGTTTACATTTTGTTATGCCTGAAATCTTCCATTTCAGCAGAAATATTTAATCATTTTTTCAGACTGAAAAACAACCTACTAACAAATCTGCAACTCTCTCGGGAGTGTTACATAGTTTCAGAAATTTTTTTTTAAATTTGGTTTAGCAATTCATGTTTTTTCATGCTTATCACATCCAGGCTACTGAGACAACTGGAAAAAGAAACTTCTGAGTGGCCTCATTATTTTCCCTTAGCTAGTATGTCAGATTATGGAAACCACTTGATACTGGGCTGTAATTAAACTATCTAATAAAAAATGTATACATTACAATACATATTTCTCAATTCTGGTGATGTTAGTGAAAATGTTTGTACAAACAACTCTTGTAATACAATTATGTTGTAAATATTTGAGTTGAATGATCTCTTAATCTGATTACTAGGTTTGTACATCTGATTACTATGTTTTGTTTTATCATGAAGAAGAAAAACTAAACAGTCAGTAACTATATAAGGTAAAGTTACCAAATGAGATAGCATTGGTTTCTCACAAATCCTATTCTGTGATTGAGATGATATCATTCTGTCAAGACTACATTTATAAAATCATCAAAATTTGTGTAAATATTTTTATTAACATTAATCTAAAAGAGGCTTCACAAGGAACAATATTGAACTGTCATCAGCTAAAATTTTTCTGTAACTAAATAAAATTAGAGCTTTGTTGAGGAGGAGGATGATGACTGATGATGATCGTGATAGAATTGTTAGACGGGTCACATATTAAAAGAAAAAATATTAAACAGAGACTATTTGTGCTCCTTTTACAACTGCAGACGACTGCTCAACTTCCTTTTCCTTATTGTGCTGTTTATGAGTGAGTCAATAACAGCCGTCACTGACTTCCGAGTCCTTTACAACTAACAAAGAAGCTGTGGTTTTCATTGATCATACCCTTGGGTAAGCCTGTGAAATTGGAAAGTTGTTTAAAAAAATTCAGTAACACTAAAAACTGCATAAGTACCCAAGGCTGTTATCAGAAATCACATTTGCATGCAGGTTTCTCTACTGGATTAACTTGTCAAGGTTGTACTAAAAACCAAGCTACACACTCATGGGTCTTTTTATAGGAACTGAATAATATCTTTAAACAAACTAGACTCAGCATCCCTTTTGTACCTTAGAACTTTGTCTACTTGGAGCAAAAGAAGACAAGATGGGATAGACCAGAGGATCAAGACGCTACACTCAGCTGGGCACTGAAGTTCATACCTGTAATCTCAGTGCTTTGGAAGGCTGAGGCAGGTTGGATCGCTTGAGATTGGGAGTTCATGACAAGCATAGGCAACATGGGAAACTTTCTTTACGCAACAATTCAAAAATTAGCCAGGCATGATGGTGTGTACCTGTAGTCCCAGCTACTTGGGAAGCTGTATTGGGATGATTAGTTTGGGACTAGGAGGTCAAGGCTGCAGTGAGCCATTATCATGCCATTGTACTCCAGCCTGGGCAAGGAAGCAAAAAAAAAAACAACCCTATACCCTGTAGAACAGAAAGCATTGCAGAGGCTGACACAACTCCTTCAGATAAACAGTCAGAAACTCTAAGACAGAGTAGAAAGTACTCCAGGAAGAAGAAATAAAAAAGGGGTATTAGCCAAGAATACGAGGCCACAGAGAGTCTCTTTGTAAATGCTATAACTCAGACCAACTGAGAAAGGAAAGTGGGCACTCCTCATTATAGGACAGGGGAGCTCAGCACTTGCAAAAGTAGGACCTCAAACATAAGGCTTACGATAGAATTCAAGGGCAAATTTAAAAAATCCTGTGCTGCCTTCTATGCCATTGCTGGTGATAGAGGATTTTATACTTGCTATAATTTAGACAAGGGGTCGGCAAAGTTTTTCTGTAAAGAGCCAGAGAGTAAATATTTTAGACTCTGTCAGCCATATTGTCTCCACCACCATGAACAGTTTGTATGAATGGACTTGACTGAGTTCTGATAACATTTTAGTTACAAAAACTGGAGAGCGGGCCAGATTGTGGCAGTGGGCTGTCTTTTGCAGACTCCTGATTTAGGTGCTAGAACATAAATGTTACTAGTCATATGACAACTTAGATCAATATTAGTTAGGCTGAAGTGGTCAGCATAATTCCATGCTGGATTTTAGATCCAGTGGAAGTAAGTGCCAGGATTAAGGAGCTACCACACCCTGTTTCTTCTCTGGCCTCATTTCCTACTGCCTAACCTCTTGGTTGTTCCATTCATTCACACTGGTTGTACTGTTATTCGAAGATCCAGGCAAGGTATGATTTCATTATTAGACCTTGGTGTTACTTCTGTCCAAAACAGTCTCCTCTGAGATACTCTCCCTTAAATATTTGTTTAAATATCCTTATATTTGTAAGGGATGCATCAGAAAACAGATTTCATCCTAGACATTCACATGGATATAATTTCATCCATAAGATTAAAGAAAGACATAAAAAATGACACAAGAGCAGGAAGCAAGGCTTAGAGGTAGAGTCACAGTACTCTGGAATAAGAGACCAAAGGGAGAGTCACAGTAGTTGAGTGCAGATTAAGAGTAGAGTAGACAGTGGTGAAGGGGTAGAAAGCTGTGATATCTTTCTTCACACATCATAGGGCCGTGGCTGACACTCCTGTAACGAAAGACAGAGATTAACAGGAAAAAAGGATAACAATTTATTTAATCAATTTTTTACATGACACAGGAGCCTTCAGAAATGAAGACCCAATGACCCAGGCGGGACTGTCTATTTTGATGCTTAGGCTCATGAAGAATGGGTATCCATGTAGAAAGCTGACTGGACAAAAGCGTATAATCCATTGGTAATAGACTGAAGGGGGAAACAATAATGCCTTTCTATTTAAATATTTATTAGCCTCTTTGTGTTGGGTTTCTTCCTCCTAGGTATGGTCAGGACCTTTCTAGAATAAGGGTCTTCAAGGGAGAAGGGGAAAAAGTTAGAATGAGCCTTCTAGGTTTTATGGCTTGCTTTGGAGAAGAATTTTTGTTTCCACGCAGTGCCTTGGGGAAGAAGAATTCTAGTTTCTATGATCCACCTTGGAGAAGAGGAGTTCTGAGTTCTATGACTAACTTCAGCAAAGAGAGAGAAGAAGGAAACAGGAGGATAACAAGTCAGAAAGACCTTACTTCTGAGGTCCTTCCAATCTCCTTTAGTTCAAAGTGCTCAGAACACCAGGTACCAAACTTTAGGGTGTTGTGTTCAGAGCCCTAACACTGAGGTCGATTTGGGAAAAAGTAGTGTAGATGAACACATGGAATCAGGTAGAAGGAAGATGTATTGTTATTTTACATCAATGCCCATCAGAGGATACCCACTGAAGAGCAGACAGTAAACAACAGAGTGGATGGGATGTCTTTTATCCAGCAAATGCCAGCTAGTATCTCTCCTTAGCCATCCCTATGCATACACAAGGCTCTCATACTGGAGGTAGCCAAAGTGGCTGCTGGCAAGCCAACAGCATAGGCCCCCTCTCATCCAGGTTTCTATTGTGACTGCAGGATATCCATCCTTTCGTCATCAGAAACCATGATCTCAACAGGACACTCTTCTATGGGGAGGCCAACCAGCCACTTGGTTGCAAGTTGAGCATTTAGGAGCATTCTAAAAAGGGGAGCAGTTGGTTTTGAGTAAGGCTCATGTAAAATTTGCTTTTCTTGCTAACAATGGCTAGGACCATACTACTACTTCAGGATGGTGTTATTAACAGATGTACTGACATGGGACCCTGCATTATATACTCACAGGCCAAGAAACCTGTTTTATGGTGAAAGAGGTGTGTTAATGGACACAAGACAATTGCATACTAAACACCATATCTCTCAAAAAGGTGAGGCCTGAGAAAACTAAAAGTGAAGTTAAGCATAAGCTTGGAAATAATATGCATGAGATTGTAGTGTTGTCCTTTGAGATGCAGAATGTGCGTTGACCCTATGGTCGTTTAACCATTAAGGTAGACTGTATGAGTCCAAGAACCAAAGAGTAGAAAGTGGAATGCCCTTATTTTCATGACTCTGAGAAGCCCAGTGCTTAAACTTCCATGAACCAGCCAGGGACTAGTCCAGAAAATAGGTATTTATTGGGAATGTGGAAGGTTTGAGCAATCTCAGCTATTGGGTTAACCCTCCTTTGCACAGTTATTTAGAAATTTAGAGGTAAATACCAGGTGAACACACACACACACACAAAAATCAAAAATCTGGGAAATGTAGAAGTGTTTGCTTTTATGTGATAAAACTAAGGACATGCAAAGGGTTCAGCACCATACTCCCTGTTTAAGTAATAACTCTCATAAATGACAAAGCCAGAGGCATTAAGTTTTAACCATAATAGATACAGTTATGTGTTTCTCTAATATACATACTCTAAATTATTTTCTCATGCATATTGTTGATTGAAATTAACATCTTTAAAATGCTCTTCTTTCTTATAATAGTTAAATTTAAAAGAGATAAAACGTTTCCCATGCCAAATTATTTTAATGTGTTTACCACACTAGCAATTTTCTAGATGTTTTCTCATCGCTTTCTTAATTCTGCTTCCATTTATGCACAATATATTATTTTTATGGAAGGCCAAAATGACACTTTGGCACTTTAGCGTATGTTAAAACTTTTCTGAATATGTTTAAACAACCGCGTGCTTTAAAGATTTAATTAATCTTCATTAAATATTGGTGTTCTATGCTCTTTAAGCAAAATTGCTTAGATATTTAATATTATCAACACTAAGTTATAAAAACCTTTTTAGAAAATATGTTGTTAGAAAGTGTGTCAACAGAAAACATTCCATTTGAAGCCTTTCTTTTGGCTAAATGCAACCTATAATCTAAGACTCTGCCACACTACTTGTCAGAGTGTCAAACATTTGCAACTTAAAAGACACTGGTTATGTAGAAAAATAAAAGTCGGCCGGGCACAGTGGCTCACGCCTGTAATCCCAGCACTTTGGGAGGCTGAGGCGGGCGGATCACGAGGTCAGGAGATCGAGACCATCCTGGCTAACATGGTGAAACCCCGTCTCTGCTAAAAATACAAAAGATTAGCCCGGCGTGGTGGCGGGCGCCTGTAGTCCCAGCTACTCGGGAGGCTGAGACAGGAGAATGGCATGAACCCGGGAGGCGGAGCTTGCAGTGAGCGGAGATGGCGCCACTGCACTCCAGCCTGGGTGATGAGCAAGACTCCATCGAAAAAAAAAAAAAAAGAAAGAAAGAAAGAAAAAGAAAAGTCATGAAAATGTAACTATGCAAATCATATTGTCAGAGAAAAGTCTTCTGTTGTTTTTTTACTAGCATAACCATTTCTTTTGCCAGCAAATTTTATTTAGCATTAGATAATCAAATCTTCATTTGCCACAAGGAAAGCAGTGCTTTTGATGTCTTCACAGTGACAAGTTTCTGTTCTGTAATGGAGTAAAGTTCTAACTAGATCCAACAAAGGTATTATGAAAGCTTGTTCATGTCCATTTTAAATGAAAAAAAAGAAATAGAGAACTGCTATTGTGGCTTGATGATATATTTTTAAATGTTTTTTTATAATCAGCAATTATTCTTTTACAGTCTTTTTCTTGTTTTATAACATTTATTCAGCCTTCTCTAAGAATACGAATACTAAAAGAAATGGGCCTTCATGATTTTAATATTTATATTCAAATGTGAAAAAATAAGGCTGAAACTTTTGATGATAATGCACAATATTTTAATTCTGCTGTTATGCATTATAGTACGTGTCAAAATAGATTTCTAGAGCCAAATATTTATTTCAGAAAATAATTTTATCCTAATTCCAAGGACAGAAGTTCTAATGATATAGAGACTCATCTAATTGCTATAAAATGCTAAAACTTATACACATTGAAAACAACAGGTAGGTTTCTTAAGAGAACAGGATTGCTGGCATGTTGAATAGTTTTGTGTTTTTTTGTTCTTTTGTTTTTATTACTTTTGAAATCAATTTTTTCTTTCTCCCAGGTATTCACCTGGTATCTAAGCTAGTGAGTGTAATAGGAATAAATACAAGCTTGAGGCAAAAAACGAACTCTGGGAAATTCTATAAATGCTGGCATGCCTTTACTTCTTATGAAAGCTAATCACCTGAATGATTAAGTAAACCACCTCAAAGCAAGAAAAGAAATATTTATTGGAATTTCAGATGTAAAATGTTATCACAGAAACAGCAAATGTAATCCCCGTTTAGGTCAATGTACCATATCTTCATTCCAAAAGGTTTCCTTCACGGAAAGAGAAAAATAAGCACTTCAGATATGTTACAGAAATTAAATCTCCAGTTACCAGTGACTTCATAATGCCAAAGTTTGTGAAGAGTGAAATTATTTTCTTCTATTAGTGTATGTTTTAATAAATAAATGATTTTTCTTTTCATTTGCAAGGCAGATGAAAGAAGCATAAAATGCAACTTAGGAAAATAGAGCCAAGTCAAATTTGCATAAATGAATAAAAAAGCCTCCACCGTTGACCAACATTTGTGAAATAGTTTAGTATAACGTCATTCTGTTCTTGTTTCATGACTCTCTAGGAAGATGAAAATTATATCACTTCATTTCCAGTAAGAAAATATTCATTTTGATGTCAGGACATTGGATTATTAAGAAATGTAGGCAAGCAAACAAATGTTTTCTAGTATTATTGAGTCAGCGTTGGGGTCATGAAAATGACTGATACAGATTGCTATCACTATAAATCATTATAAAAAGCAACTTGACCATGTCACTATGCATAGTAGTGTTGCAGCAAAATAAATATAGCTTTGCTTGACCATAGAACTGTGTATCTTTTGACAAATAACTACAGCAGGAAACAAGGAAGGACTTCTTTTTTTTTTTTTTCCGAGACAGAGTCTCACTCTGTCTCCCAGGCTGGAGTGCAGTGGCGCCATCTCCGCTCACTGCAAGCTCCGCCTCCCGGGTTCCCGCCATTCTCCTGCCTCAGCCTCCTGAGTAGCTGGGACTACAGGCGCCCGCCACCGCGCCCCGCTAATTTTCTGTATTTTTAGTAGAGACGGGGTTTCACTGTGTTAGCCAGGATGTCTCGATCTCCTGTCTTGATCTCCTGAACTCATGATCCACCCACCCTCGCCTCTAAAAGTGCTGGGATTACAGGCATGAGCCACCGCGCCTGGCCAGTAAGGAATTCTTAAATAACATTTACTCTTCCTTATTTTACAGCATCACAAAATTAAACTTCCTCAGATAAAGATTGACAGTAAATGTAATCTGTATTTCTGTTCATGCCATCATTGGTAGTGAATTATTTAAATATATAAAACATTCTTGAATAACCTGTAAGAGGACAATTGCCTATCTAATTTTTGTCCTTTATGAAGTAAAATGTAATCTCCACCTAATAATTTAAATTGTTTATACAAGCTGGTCTAACAGGAATGTTTCTTATTCTTCCATTTAAAGAAATAATTCTTAACTGTCTATATTCTTAACAGACTTACTTTGTTTTTACTTTTGGTCATCTTTATAAAATCACAAATCTCCTCTACATTATGTATTTATGCGAAACATATACTTTTCTTGGATTGTCAAAACGAACTCTCTCCCTTAAAAAACATTGTAATATTTAGCTTTAATAGCTTCTCCCCAGAGTGAAAGAAAACTTTATTATTTCTTACTATAAAAGCAAGAATGTGTCTATGGCAAAATTTCTTTAATAACTGGGACCGTTTCTCACTGTCTTTATATGAACCAAGGTCAAGGGTTCATGAGGTTTAATAGCACATAACATTCTCTCCTAGGGAATAAAACTGTGAAAGGTATCCTGAGTGGAAAATCCACTTTATGATTACTTTCAAAGTAGTTTTGATAGTATATTATCCTTTTCCCATCAATCAGGGATAATATGGATGTTTATATTGATTTTACTGACACTGCATTACCCTCAGAAATTCTACTTCAAAAAAGAATGTCATAATTCGTTTTGTTTTGCTTTTGAAAGCTCACATGTACATTCCAAAGCATAGCTATTATCCAAGGCAGCCACTGAAAGACTTGGGGAACCAAGTAATAAAATGGAAATAATATTTAAATTATTTGTTAACTGAGCATTAAGTTTATCTCAAACTTTCTCATAATAGTATATGAATTAACTTCAATTATATCTTTCAAACTTGTAGTAGTTACCAATAGTCTGAAAACCAGAGCCTTCTGATGATCTTGATCAGCATAAGAAAATTGAAAGAGACAAAACAATCATATAGATATATATATTATATATAGATAGATGATAGAGCAAGAGTGAGTCAACTAACAGTTGTATTTTTCTGCATTAGCAAAATATATTGCCCAGGATGCTACTACTCCATGAGGGTAATTGTCTACTTTATATTTTGACTAGGAAGAGTTTCCAAAATCTTTGCTTGCTATTTCCAAATATCTAATTATTTTAGACAGAGTTCTCCAGTGAAACAAAATCAATAACATATATAAAAATATATAGAAAGAGAATTATTATGATGGATTGGGTCATGTGATTTTGGAGGCTGAGAAATCCCGTCAACTACTGTCTGCAAGCCAGAGACCCAGGAAGGCAAGTTGTGTAGTACTGGTCCAAACCTCAAGGTCTGAGAACCAGGGGAATCAATGGCAGAAATTCCATTTTGAGTCCACAGTCCAGAGAACCAAATAACTGATGTCCAAAGAAAGAAAAAGATGATGTCCCAACTCAATCAGAGGCAGCCAGTTCTCCCTTCCTCTGCCTTTTTGTTCTGTTTGGGTCCTCAATACATTGGATGATCTCCACCCACACTGGTAAGGGCAATCTTTACTCAGTCTGTCAAATTGACACCTTCACAGACCCATCCAGAAATAATGTTTTACCAGCTATTTGGGCATTCCTTAGCCCAGCCAAGCTGACCTTAGGAAAATTAACCACCACTTTGTTTATGCATGTGCACACTTCAAAGGTTCCCAGTCCTGGAGGAATGAGCTGTCTTTTCTGTAATCACATCAGATTAATTTAATAGGGAATCTCTCTTTTACTACTAATATGTTTAATTTAAAGCCTTGGTTAACCTCCACACAATGTTAGGAGTAGAATTAACAATAATACAGTGAGGATGCAGAAATGGCCAAAGGGAAGTTGTTTGATGAAGTTCTAGATCCACCTTTTCCATGACCACACCAATTATGGGCTTAGTACTTAAAGAAGACTACAAATAGTTAGGGGAAAAACATTTTCCTCTCTTCCTCCCCAAAGGCTTTTGAGGTATGAGAATTGGTGGATTTCAATAGCACCTTAGTAATCCATACATCTCTCCCACCAATCCACACTTCCTCCACCAACACTTCTCATATGGGATTCCTTTAACTTACCTATACCTAGATACTTTCTGCCTATGTGACTTTCATGAAGCTTCAGGATTTTTAAGTTTATGTATCAGGACATTGTGCTGGGCTGCTCTTGGCCAGCTTTCAAGTTAGACAAATTCCAAACAAAATTTTATAAATCTTATTTTTCAATGATTTCAGACTCCTCATTTTGAAGTGGTAACTTTACAATAATAATATTTATGTTATACTATCATATATATCACACATAATACATTATAACATTTAACAAAATGTTGTCATTTATTGAATCTATATGTATAGGAGTAGGTGTGGTGTGTGTATAAATATGTAAGTATATATTAATATATACCAGGTACTATTAAACATAGTATAGGCATACTTTCATTAATACTCAGAGCAACTTTGTAAAGAAAGTATTATCCAGAGGCAGTAAATCAATCATGAAAAATGAAAGTTTACAGCTGTGCTAGATATGTACGTGTCCCAGTCCTTCTGAAGAACTTCTTTCTCCAACTACTGGGAGTGCTGCCAGCATAAAACTCTCAGCTGTCAGCTTTCTTCAGAAATTGTCCTCAGCTGAAGAGCACTCCCTTTCTTAGGGCCAGACCTCATATGGTGAGTGGGATGATACGTTGATATCATGGCTCAGAAACTCTTGTTCCAAATGGAACAACACCAGAGGGTCATTCCAGCTTCCAAGGTCCCTGTGGGGTTTGCTGAGGCTTTTGTTCTTCCCCTGACCAATCTTGATTTTTTTTTTTTTAAACCCCCTGAGGTGTAGATCCAGAAACTATTCCCCAATTAACTTCCCACAAGCTGATCTGTGACTTCAGAGTCAGCTTCTTGTAAAACCCAACCTTTAACAGTGACCATCTAATCTATTGTCAAATCCGATATTTTGGCTTTTTGTAAGTGAAAGAGTGTGCTAATCAGATGGAATGCAGGTACAATAGGCACAGACTATAACAGTCCCCGGTGAACTGAGATTTTATAGTCACTCCAGGCTTCAGGTAATAGAAACATGGGTTCAATACACTTCTCAAAAGAAGACATTCATACAGTCAACAGACACATGAAAAAATGCTCATCGTCAATCGCCATCAGAGAAACGCAAATCAAAACCACAATGAGATACCCTCTCACACCAGTTAGAATGACAATCATTAAAAAATCAGGAAACAACAGGTGCTGGAGAGGATGTGGAGAAATAACACTTTTACACCGTTGGTGGCACTGTAAACTAGTTCAACCACTGTGGAAAACAGTATGGCGATTCCTCAAGGATCTAGAACTAGAAATACTATTTGACCCAACCATCCCACTACTGGGGATATACCCAAAGGATTATAAGTCATGCTGCTATAAAGACACATGCACACGTATGTTTATCGCAGCACTATTCACAATAGCAAAGACTTGGAATCAACCCAAATGTCCATCAGTGACAGACTGGATTAAGAAAACGTGGCACATATATACCATGGAATACTATGCAGCCATAAAAAAGGATGAGTTTTCGTCCTTTGTAGGGACATGGATGCAGCTGGAAACCATCATTCTCAGCAAACTATCGCAAGAACAGAAAACCAAATACCGCATGTTCTCACTCATAGGTGGCAACTGAACAATGACATTACTTGGACACAGGAAGGGGAGCATCACACACCGGGTCCTATTGTGGGGAGGGGGTAGGGGAGAGGGATAGCATTAGGAGATATACCTAATGTAAATGATGAGTTAATGAGTGCAGCACACCAACATGGTACACGTATACATATGTAACAAACCTGCACGTTATGCACATGTACCCTAGAACTTAAAGTATAATAAAAAGAAAAATAAATAAAATAAAATAAAATAGAAACATGGGTTCAATACCACCTTACTAGTTGTGGAATGTTGGGCTGATTATTAACCTTGCTAAGTCTCACTCTTCTCTTTTGTAAAAGCAAGATAATAATACCTGCTCTACTGGAGAATTGGAATATTGGGAAGATAATATGTATGAAACATTGATATATTGCCCGGGACTTACATGGGAGATGTTATCAGTATACTCAATTTATAGATGATATGAAACTCAGAGAGATTAAGTAAACCCAAAGTTCACACGTCTCATTACGTGGAGCAGTCAAAATTCAAACTCAGTTTTCTAATTTTAAAACCATCTCGATAATCTATCAATTTGTTACACTCTTTTTCTGGTCATTTTAAGAATTTATTATTTGAAACTTAAAACACTACTCCTTAACTATCTGATGTATTGAGTACTCTTTTGATTATCATTGACAAAAACACACACATTCAAACAAGCTTAAACAACAAAGAAATTTATTCCCTCATGTAGTGGAAAACCTCAGGGGGTGCTCTCTGTACAAGCCTGACTGTTCTGATGCCCTGCAATGGGAGTGTAAGAATTTTGCCTTTCTCATTCAATATTTGATCTATTATTTTCTGTGTCGACTTTGTTTTCAGTCTGACTTTTCTACACATTTGGAAAGATGACTGTTAGCAGCTGCAGGCCAATATAGCATGCAATTCCAGATCTGAGAAAAGCAAAATTCTTTCTTTTCCACCATTCATACTAATCCCTTAAAAGACTTTTGGGGTCCTACCTGGGATGTGTACCTTTCTGAGGTACACTTTGACCTCTCATCTTAAACCTCCAAATTTTTCTGCCCTTCCCCTCTCAGCTAATATTCTTGTTTTTCATTTTACACGGAAAATGAAAGCAGCCAAAAGAGAATTTCCTGATGCTCCCATCATCAAATTCATCAGCATACCTGCATCTGAAATCACATTCTTTGCTTTCCTTCCTTTGAGAGTGGCTGGTCTGTCAGTATTTCTACCAAAGACCACACCACATCCTATCCTCTTACCACAGAACATTTTCTTGAAAATGACCACTTCTGTGTTCCCCCTTATGCTTTCCCCTCTATTGAATCATTCCGATTATCATTTGTTTCAAATGAAGAATTATAATTCAAGTATTTCTTTTAGTGCAATGAGTGAGAGATAAAGGTTACAGTTAACGTTAAGATGGTTCAGAAGATAAAAAGTTCTTTTTACACCATGTTGGAAACTATTGGAGTACTATCTTCACAATATAACTCTCCGTACATGCACTTCATTGCCCCTAAATTTTTCTGCCTTTCTCCAACACAATACCTGATACTGCCCTACTTTCTTTTCTCTTGTATCCTTGTTTTTTTCCTAATTGAGAGTGAACAGTGTTAAACAATTGAGTGAAAACCAACTCCTGTGATAGTGCTAGATGCTTAGGTAACATCTGCTCGAGTTACTGAGACTTCACCTACTTTGAAGCTACTGATCTCAAAGAAGCTTAAGGGATAATTATTGAGGAGATAATTTTAGGTAACTTTGAATTTATAAGGAAATGTTGTCCAGGAAAATTACAGGGCCCATTTTTGACCAGGCTTGAGACATATTTGGTACAGGGAATATTAGGGAGTGGTTAGTCAGAATGGCCGCTTTGGAAAATGAATTTAACTGTAAGAAGTCTGTTGAGTACATATAACAGTGGAATAAAATGGTGGTGGAGGTAAAAGTTCAGTTCATGTGATACATTTTGACTTCAAATTTCTAGTCTCTGATGATTGAGAAGCTACCACTGAAGAAAGGTTTGATTTTCAAAGAGAAGCAGCTAATGTCCCATGACACCATTAATTACAAAAAAAAAAAAAAAAAATAGGTAACACTTCAGAGTTTGCAAAGTTCATTTATTTTGGTTATCTAATTCAAAAGTGACACGACCTTATGAGGTAGCAATTGCTATACTTTAATAAGGAATGGAAACTAAGAGAAATTAAGTAAGATTTACCTTGGATTTCCAAGATAATACAATAGGTGAGTCAAACTCAGGCTATAGGTAAAGAAAGTGGCCACTCAGTTCTAGAATGTGTATGTTCAACATTGTAGAGGGCTGCTCTCTTTTGAAAAATGGCCCCAAGTGAAACATGCTGTCCAGTATTCACTATTTTGTATAGTTTTTAACCAAAATAAATGGGGGCTTGCGCTATGTAAACAAGAGAATGTGGCATTTTTCTTTCTTTCTCTCTCATAATGTGTACTCTCTAGGAAGCCAACTACAGTTTATGAAGTTCAAGAACACTGAAGATTCTAAGTTTGAGAGAGCCCAAGCTACGCATATGAAGAAGCCACATAAAGAAAAAGAGCTATAGTGTCTGCTCTTTTAGCAATCCCACCTGAGGTGTCAGACATGTGAATAAAGATGCTTTCTTGGTTGTCCAGTCCAACTGAACTTTCAGATGACTCTAGATTCTGCTACCATCTGACCAAAACTCCGGGAGATATCTCAAGTGAGAACCAGTAGAGCTCAGTCAACACACATTATCATAAATAATTATTTTGGTTTCCAAGTTTGGGGATGACTTTTGGTGTAGCATTAGATAAAACCCTGCTTATCTCCTAATTTGGGGAAGGGGAGAAATGAAAGGATCACATAAGGTAAGTAAGGGGTATTGCTTTGCAAACTTTGAAAAATACTATATAGTATGTATGGATGTAGTGAAATACATAGAGACTCAGAAGTCATAAACCCTGATTTTGAATTCTCCTCTTGATAATTTCTCACTCTGTGACTCTTGGATAAATCACACTCAATTTCTCTTGGTCTAAATGTGATTATCAATAAAATTATGATAACAAAGCCTTGCTCTGTTTAGAGTCTTAGGTGAGAAAATGTGGTGTGTAAATGATTTTGTAAATTTTATAAAATTATACAGATATATTTCATATTGCTATGATTATAATTAAAAATACAGAGTCAGGATAACGGGGTCCTGTGCACAAGAGGCAGATTATATTTGAAATAATCAAACAGAATTTGAGCACGGGAATCATCCACCCCTTCATTCAACATGCTATTTAGCACTGACTATGCATCAGAAACTGTGCTCAAATCTTTGTATCTGACACTGAAAAAAAAACAGATAAAAACACTGTCTTTGTGGAGCTTACACTCTAACTATTATCAAATAAGTGATGTCCATTTAGTTGGCTTCTGTTAACATTATAGCAATCAAATTATGCTCTGATTATTCGAAGTCATCATAGTGCTGGTGGTGGCAAAGTGACGACTTTTGTGGTGATAGTGCCAGAGAATTTTTATTTTGAAGCAGTCGTAGCATAATTAATTATTAATTCTTGTGAGAATGATTGAAAATTCCATCACACTGTTTGGCAAAGGTGGAGGGGGAAATTCAGCATCATATCGTTCTTGGAAAATAACAATTTCCTAGGTTTCTTTAGTTTAAAAATAGTGAGATATGAAATCTGATGTTTCTTGTGAAAATATAGTAAAACAGAGACTCATCTGAAAAGGTTACTTCCCTCCTATTATAAGCACTTGAGGAATCAAACATGGACCAGTTTTCCATGAAAATAATTTGCTTTAAATTATTGGAAGTACCTGAAAAGGAAAAATATATTATTTATTTATTTATTTATTTATTTATTTATTTATTTATTTTTTATTATTATACTTTAAGTTCAAGAGTACATGTGCATAACGTGCAGGTTTGTTACATATGTATACTTGTGCCATGTTGGCATGCTGCACCCATCAACTCGTCAGCACCCATCAACTCGTCATTTACATCAGGTATAACTCCCAATGCTATCCCTCCCCCCTCCCCCCTCCCCATGATAGGCCCCGGTGTGTGATGTTCCTCTTCCCGAGTCCAAGTGATCTCATTGTTCAGTTCCCACCTATGAGTGAGAACATGCGGTGTTTGGTTTTCTGTTCTTGCGATAGTTTGCTGAGAATGATGGTTTCCAGCTGCATCCATGTCCCTACAAAGGACACAAACTCATCCTTTTTATGGCTGCATAGTATTCCATGGTGTATATGTGCCACATTTTCTTAATCCAGTCTGTCACTGATGGACATTTGGGTTGATTCCAAGTCTTTGCTATTGTGAATAGTGCCGCAATAAACATACGTGTGCATGTGTCTGTATAGCAGCATGATTTATAATCCTTTGGGTATATACCCAGTAATGGGATGGCTGGGTCATATGGTACTTCTAGTTCTAGATCCTTGAGAAATCGCCATACTGTTTTCCATAATGGTTGAACTAGTTTACAATCCCACCAACAGTGTAAAAGTGTTCCTATTTCTCCACATCCTCTCCAGCACCTGTTGTTTCCTGATTTTGTAATGATTGTCATTCTAACGGGTGTGAGATGGTATCTCATTGTGGTTTTGATTTGCATTTCTCTGATGGCCAGTGATGATGAGCATTTTTTCATGTGTCTGTTGGCTGTATGAATGTCTTCTTTTGAGAACTGTCTGTTTATATCCTTTGCCCACTTTTTGATGGGGCTGTTTGTTTTTTTCTTGTAAATTTGTTTGAGTTCTTTGTAGGTTCTGGATATTAGCCCTTTGTCAGATGAGTAGATTGCAAAAATTTTCTCCCATTCTGTAGGTTGCCTGTTCACTCTGCTGGTGGTTTCTTTTGCTGTGCAGAAGCTCTTTAGTTTAATTAGATCCCATTTGTCAATTTTGGCTTTTGTTGCCGTTGCTTTTGGTGTTTTAAACATGAAGTCCTTGCCCATGCCTATGTCCTGAATGGTATTACCTAGGTTTTCTTCTAGGGTTTTTATGGTATTAGGTCTAACATTTAAGTCTGTAATCCATCTTGAATTAATTTTCATATAAGGAGTAAGGAAAGGATCCAGTTTCAGCTTTCTACTTATGGCTAGCCAATTTTCCCAGCACCATTTATTAAATAGGGAATCCTTTCCCCATTTCTTGTTTTTCTGAGGTTTGTCAAAGATCAGATGGCTGTAGTAGATGTGTGGTGTTATTTCTGAGGACTCTGTTCTGTTCCATTGGTCTATATCTCTGTTTTGGTACCAGTACCATGCTGTTTTGGTTACTGTAGCCTTGTAGTATAGTTTGAAGTCACGTAGCATGATGCTTCCAGCTTTGTTCTTTTGACTTAGGATTGTCTTGGCAATGCGGGTTCTTTTTTGGTTCCATATGAACTTTAAAGCAGTTTTTTTTCCAAATCTGTGAAGAAACTCATTCATAGCTTGATGGGGATGGCATTGAATCTATAAATTACCTTGGGCAGTATGGCCATTTTCATGATATTGATTCTTCCTATCCATGAGCATGGTATGTTCTTCCATTCGTTTGTCTCCTCTTTTATTTCACTAAGCAGTGGTTTGTAGTTCTCCTTGAAGAGGTCCTTTACATCCCTTGTAAGTTGGATTCCTAGGTATTTTATTCTCTTTGAAGCAATTGTGCATGGAAGTTCATTCCTGATTTGGCTCTCTGTTTGTCTGTTACTGGTGTATAAGAATGCTTGTGACTTTTGCACATTAATTTTGTATCCTGAGAATTTGCTGAAGTTTCTTATGAGCTTAAGGAGATTTTGGGCTGAGACAATGGGGTTTTCTAAATACACAATCATGTCATCTGCAAAGAGGGACAATTTGACTTCTTCTTTTCCTAACTGAATACCCTTGATTTCTTTCTCTTGCCTGATTGCCCTAGCCAGAACTTCCAACACTATGTTGAATAGGAGTGGTGAGAGAGGGCATCTCTGTCTTGTGCCAGTTTTCAAAGGGAATTTTTCCAGTTTTTGCCCATTCAGTATGATATTGGCTGTGGGTTTGTCATAAATAGCTCTTATGATTTTGAGATACGTTCCGTCAATACCGAATTTATTGAGCGTTTTTAACATGAAGGGCTGTTGAGTTTTGTCAAAGGCCTTTTCTGCATCTATTGAGATAATCATGTGGTTTTTGTCTTTGGTTCTGTTTATATGCTGGATTACATTTATTGATTTGCGTATGTTGAACCAGCCTTGCATCCCAGGGATGAAGCCAACTTGATCATGGTGGATAAGCTTTTTGATGTGCTGCTGGATCCGGTTTGCCAGTATTTTATTGAGGATTTTTACATCGATGTTCATCAGGGATATTGGTCTAAAATTCTCTTTTTTTGTTGTGTCTCTGCCAGGCTTTGGTATCAGGATGATGTTGGCCTCATAAAATGAGTTAGGGAGGATTCCCTCTTTTTCTATTGATTGGAATAGTTTCAGAAGGAATGATACCAGCTTCTCCTTGTACCTCTGGTAGAATTCAGCTGTGAATCCATCTGGTCCTGGACTTTTTTTGGTGGGTAGGCTATTAATTATTGCCTCAATTTCCGAGCCTGCTATTGGTCTATTCAGGAATTCTGCTTCTTCCTGGTTTAGTTTTGGGAGAGTGTAAGTGTCCAGGAAATTATCCATTTCTTCTAGATTTTCTAGTTTATTTGCATAGAGGTGTTTATAGTATTCTCTGATGGTAGTTTGTATTTCTGTGGGGTCGGTGGTGATGTCCCCTTTATCATTTTTTATTGCATCTATTTGATTCTTCTCTCTTTTCTTTTTTATTAGTCTTGCTAGTCATCTATCAATTTTGTTGATCTTTTCAAAAAACCAACTCCTGGATTCATTGATTTTTTGGAGAGTTTTTTGTGTCTCTATCTCCTTCAGTTCTGCTCTGATCTTAGTTATTTCTTGCCTTCTGCTAGCTTTTGAATGTGTTTGCTCTTGCTTCTCTAGTTCTTTTAATTGTGATGTTAGAGTGTCCATTTTAGATCTTTCCTGCTTTCTCTTGTGGGCATTTAGTGCTATAAATTTCCCACTACACACTGCTTTAAATGTGTCCCAGAGATTCTGGTATGTTGTATCTTTGTTCTCATTGGTTTCAAAGAACATCTTTATTTCTGCCTTCATTTCGTTATGTACCCAGTAGTCATTCAGGAGCAGGTTATTCAGTTTCCATGTAGTTGAGCAGTTTTGATTGAGTTTCTTAGTCCTGAGTTCTAATTTGATTGCACTGTGATCTGAGAGACAGTTTGTTATAATTTCTGTTCTTGTCCATTTGCTGAGGAGTGCTTTACTTCCAATTATGTGGTCAATTTTGGAATAAGTGTGATGTGGTGCTGAGTAGAATGTATATTCTGTTGATTTGGGGTGGAGATTTCTGTAGATGTCTATTAGGTCTGCTTGCTGCAGAGATGAGTTCAATTCCTGGATATCCTTGTTAACTTTCTGTCTCATTGATCTGTCTAATGTTGATAGTGGGGTGTTGAAGTCTCCCATTATTATTGTATGGGAGTCTAAGTCTCTTTGTAAGTCTCTAAGGACTTGCTTTATGAATCTGGGTGCTCCTGTATTGGGTGCGTGTATATTTAGGATAGTTAGCTCTTCCTGTTGAATTGATCCCTTTACCATTATGTAATGGCCTTCTTTGTCTCTTGATCTTTGATGGTTTAAAGTCTGTTTTATCAGAGACTGGTATTGCAACCCCTGCTTTTTTTTTGTTCTCCATTTGCTTGGTAGATCTTCCTCCATCCCTTTATTTTGAGTCTATGTATGTCTCTGCATGTGAGATGTGTCTTCTGAATACAGCAAACTGATGGGTCTTGACTCTATCCAGTTTGCCAGTCTGTGTCTTTTAACTGGAGCATTTAGTCCATTTACATTTAAGGTTAATATTGTTATGTGTGAACTTGATCCTGCCATTATGATATTAACTGGTTATTTTGCTTGTTAGTTGATGCAGTTTCTTCCTAGCCTTGATGGTCTTTACATTTTGGCATGATTTTGCAATGGCTGGTACCAGTTGTTCCTTTCCATATTTAGTGCTTCCTTCAGGGTCTCTAGTAAGGCAGGCCTGGTGGTGACAAAATCTCTAAGCATTTGCTTATCTGTAAAGGATTTTATTTCTCCTTCACTTGTGAAACTTAGTTTGGCTGGATATGAAATTCTGGGTTTAAAATTCTTTTCTTTAAGAATGTTGAATATTGGCCCCCACTGTCTTCTGGCTTGAAGAGTTTCTGCCGAGAGATCCGCTGTTAGTCTGATGGGCTTCCCTTTGTGGGTAACCCGACCTTTCTCTCTGGCTGCCCTTAAGATTTTTTCCTTCATTTCAACTTTGGTGAATCTGGCAATGATGTGTCTTGGAGTTGCTCTTCTCGAGGAGTATCTTTGTGGAGTTCTCTGTATTTCCTGAATTTGAATGTTGGCCTGCCCTACTAGGTTGGGGAAGTTCTCCTGGATGATATCCTGAAGAGTGTTTTCCAACTTGGTTCCATTTTCCCCCTCACTTTCAGGCACCCCAATCAGACGTAGATTTGGTCTTTTTACATAATCCCATACTTCTTGCAGGCTTTGTTCATTTCTTTTTCTTCTTTTTTCTTTAGGTTTCTCTTCTCGCTTCATTTCATTCATTTGATCCTCAATCGCTGATACTCTTTCTTCCAGTTGATCGAGTTGGTTACTGAAGCTTGTGCATTTGTCACGTATTTCTCGTGTCATGGTTTTCATCTCTTTCATTTCGTTTACGACCTTTTCTGCATTAATTACTCTAGCTATCAATTCTTCCACTTCTAACAAGTTCCTCATCTCCATCTGAGACCACTTCAACCTGGACTTTGTTGTCCGTATCGCTATCAGCATTTTGGTGAAAGCCATTCAACAAGTCTCTAGGAAGTTCCAAACTACTATGTCATTTTTTTTTCTATAAAACCAGAAAAAAAACTATTTAATAATTCATATGAAACTCCAAACAGCCAAAATAGCCAAAGTAATCCTAATCACAAAGAACAAAGCCAGAAGCATCACATTAGCTGACTTCAAAATATACTATCAGGTGATGGTAACCAAAATAGCATGATACTGGTGCCAAAACAGCATGGTACTGGTACAAAAACAGACACATAGACCAATAGAACAATAGAGAATCCAGAAATAAAGCTGCACACCGACAGACATATGATCTTTAACAAAGTTAAGAAAAATAACCAACAGGGAAAAGACTACTCCCTATTCAATAAATGGTGCTGGTCTAGTTGGTTAGCCATATGTAGAAAAATGAAACTCAACCCCACCTTTCACCATATAAAAAAATTAATTCAGGCTGGATTAAAGATTTAAACATAAGACCTAAAACTATAAGAATCCTAGGAAACACCATTCTGGACATTGGCCTTGGGGAATAATTTATGACTAAGTCCTTAAAAGCAATTGCAACCGAAACAAAAATTGACAAGTGGGATCTAATTAAAGAGCTCTGCACAGCAAAATAAATTATCAACAGAGAAAACAGGCAACCTATAGAATGAGACAAAATACAAACTACACTTCCAACAAAGGTCCAATACCCCAAATCTATAAAAAAAATTAAACAAATTAATAAGCATAAAACAAATAACCTGAATAAAAACTGAAAGACAGGGAGTAATTCTGAAAATTCCTTGTGGACAAAGAGGAGTTGGAGAGAGAAAAACTTGTGCACTCACTTTTCCAGACTATGCGAAAAGAAATGAAGTCCTTTTTTACTTTTATTTTGTTTTCAAGTCATTATTTTTCAATTAAACTCCTCTGATTGCTAGTGAAGTAAACATTGTTCCCAAGTGACTTTAATTTCCACAGATTACAGGAGCTATAAATAAACATTCACAAATGTTGCTTTAATATTATCAATTTGAGTAAGATATACAATCATATTTAAATTGGGTTTGCTTATTTGAATAAATTTCATGAACATCTTAGTTGAGCTTAGCATTTTAATGCTATGGAAATGGTTTATCAGAAATAACGGGCCTAATTATGAACTCATGATATGTCACCAATTTCTGGATTTTCTCCCAAAATCACCATCAAGTCTATGAAAAGAGCCATTGAATCACTTGTTTTTGAACATAAACCAACCAAACCTTTCTAGGAACTGAAAATTGTATTTTCCCATTAATGTGATCATGTCAGGAATTTTACTAAATAAGAGGTCAATATAAACCAGAAAAATTGCCCATACTCACCATCAAGAGGTAGTCATGGTAACTTATTTTTATATTTCCTTCAATTCTTTTCTAAGCTTTTTTTTTTTTTTTTTTTTTTCAGCTTTTATTTTAGAATTAGGGAGTATGCATGCAGGTTGGTTGCAAAGGTATATTGAGTGATGTTGAGGTTTGGAGTATGAATCAATCTGTCACCGAGGTAGTGGGCATAGGACCCAAAAAATAGTCTTTTGGCCCTTGCCTCCTCCCTCTCTCCATCCTCTAGTAGTCCCCAGTGACTATCCTTTCCACCAGTATGCCCATGCATACCCAATAGTTAGCTCCTGCTTATAAGTGAGAACATGCAGTATTTGGTTCTGATTCCATCTTAACTTGCTTAGGGTAATGGCCTCCATATACATCCATTTTGCTGCAAATAACTCCATTTTGTTCTTTTTTATGGCTGTGTAGAATTCCAGTGGTATACACCAACCACTTTTTCTTTATCTACCAGAAGATCTTTTAAATAACTACTTTAGTGGAGAATCAAATCTCCTTTGGTCAGAAAAGATGGACTCTCAGCAAAATTTTAGAAAGGGCTACAGAAGGAGATTTGGAGCATGTAAAATGTATAAAAGAACACCATTGTCATAATCTAAATTGCAGGTTAGCCAGATTGCCAGCAGATCCAATTTATTTTGATTTATAAGAAGTAGCCTTCATTTCCCATCAGATTATTGGCAAAAATGTATTTATTGCCAACCTTGGCCACATTTTGTCTTTGAGCTTTCTTGATAAAGTTCAGGCATTGAAAATGGAGTAGGAGTAAGAGGAACAATCTCAAAATCAGAAAGCAAAATGAATTTCTTTTTATTTTTAAATCTGTCCTTGGGACAGGCCAGAGTTGTTAGGCATAGTAGGTTCAACAGTGGCTCCCCAAAGATATGCAACTGGAATCTCAGAATGTAACTTTATTTGGCATAAGAATATTTGTAGATGTCATTAAGGTTAGCATCTCAATTTGAGGTCATGCTGGATTGAGATAAGCATGAAATACACCAATGAGTGTCCTTATAAGAGACAGAAAAGGAGAATACAAAGAAACATAGGGAAGAATGACATATGAAGACAAAAGTAGAGACTGGAATAATGCTGCCATCAGCCAAGCAACGCTTAGAGCCACCAAAAGCTGGAAGAGGCAAGGAAGAATTAAAATTTTTCCCTAAGGCTTTTGGAAGGAACATGGTCCTCTGACACTTTGATTCCAGACTTGTGGTTTCTGCAGCTGTGAGAGAATAAGTATCTGTTGTTTTAAGCCACCAGCTTGGATGTAAATTATTATGGCAGCCTTGCAAAACTAGAAGACTAGATACATGGTCTTATTGTTAAACCCAACCAGCCAACCAACCAACAGACAAACAGCATCCAGCATGTTCTAATGTTTTCTTCATATCCCTCATGATGAAAGGAAGGTACCTAGAAAGAACTGGAATTGTCCTAAGTTAATCTGCTCACCGACACTCTAGCCCAAACTTGAGGGGAACCATCCAAATCATTGTGAGTGGGTCGCAGGAGGATGTCACATGTCACAGGAGGATACTAATTCCACCATTCACAATGTCTTGGCCCAGGGAATGGAGTCTGTTATGAGGCATTATACCACCTGGGCCTACACTAGGCAGGAATTGGCCTGAAAGCACATCCTACATATATCTGCTGCCTGTAGCATGTATGATTCACTCAAAATCTTAAGAGCCCATGGTTTTGCATACAGATATAAGGTATGTTATCCATATAACAAGGATATTATTAAAGCCACACTGTATCAGGCTGGGACACAGTTTGAGAACCCAGCACTGCACATCTGAGCCTAAACACAAAAATTGGCCATCCTCTGTCAAGTCAGGCAGCAAGATGTTGCAGGCTGCAGTTGTTATGTGAGACTTAAAGACAGAAAATTTTCAGTGGCAAGGCTTAAATAGGAAAATGTTCCTTGAAATCTTGCTAAAGTCTTAGAATGCAGTCTGACTAAAATCGTAAATAAATACATAAACAAGCAAACAAAACAAATTATCCCTGCCCCTGAAAAATAATCAATCAGAAGTTCTTTGTGCTACACTCCTACTAAGAGGAGATAATAGCTAAGTGGTGTTTACCCTCATGGTAGAAATTCCCTTAGTGCCTTCATAAAATATTACCATTTACTCAAGAGAGAGTTCAACAAGTGCTCTAGGATGCAAGTGAAGGCAACACAGGCTGAAGAACTATTGTGTCCTGCCTCAGCATCTGCTCTCCTACTTCTATGGAAGAGGATCCAGCTATCCTGATGATCTGGCTGTTTCTACAGAGGAGACACAATTCACTGATGGTCTTATCCTTCTTTCATGTATAATATGCATAAGAGGAGATTTTACATATTTTGTGTCATTAAAGGGCTTTGACCACACAATTCATTTACAAGGTGACTGTAGTTACCCTGTGAAATATAATGAAACCACAACAACAAAAGTCAGCAGTGAGGATTAGCAAACAAAAAACTGGGACCAGGAGTAGAGGTGCTGATTGATGTAATGTAGTCACCATGTACATGTTGCTATGGAAATTATGCAAAAATGAAAGAAAAAAGGAACTAAATAGTTGTATTGAGAGGATAGAAATGACATGGCCTGTCTCTGATAACATTATTGAGGAGACTTCTTCCATTTCCTGAGACAAGCATCTAGAATCGTTAAAAATGGGAAATGAAGGGGTTCGGCTGGATGATGAAGTTAGCACTACAAACCTCTCATAAAATAAGAATCGGCATCTATCCCCAGTCTCCTGATGACATTTTTTGGCACTGTGTTTACATCTCAAGTTCAGAAAGCTCCCTTGCAATCCTCATGACTAAGCTAATTTCACTGACTTGGTTAAAAGGATATTTTCCTTTCTTTTCACAGCACAATCTTTGCTAAAGAATGGCTCCCAGGGTTTAATCTCTTATCCTAATTCGAATCACACAGTCCATAATTTCTTGGTATCCAAACAAATTCAGTGGGCAGGCATGAACAAAATTTGGCCACAAACACTAGTAATCACCATTTGGTTTCAAGCTTTAATAAGAGATTGTGGCTACAATGCTATTTGCCAATGGACAGAAGTCCTCATATCAACCTCGGCCGTGGATATGATTTATTTAAAAAAGAAAGAAACCAGGAGCCATCTGGGTAAAATTAACTGCCTGTGGTATGAACTTTGATCAGCCTACCAGAACCACCATCTAGCACCAAAACCCTTGAGTAAGTCGAAAACATAAGAATAAAAAATTGAGAAAATATAGGCAAAGAGAGAGAAAGCAAAACTCTTCCAAAACTCATGTCAGAGTTAATAGTCTTTAGCAGTGAAAATCAAAACTTTTTTTCCTTGAGAGTTAATTAGTTGCTTCACTTTCCCTTGTCTAGAAAAGATTTATTAACTGTAGTAACTATTATTAACTATTATTAACTGTAGTAATTATTATTAACACTCTTAATAATAATGGTAAGCAGTAATAACAATTGAGCCTTTTTACATCCCAGGGTTAGTATTATAATTGGTGCCTTATGTATTAACTCTTCTGATCCTCACTAGAGGAAGCTCATAAAGGTGACTGGCTAAGTCTCTCATAGCCAGTAGGTGGTGCAGCCTGAAGAACCCAGATGGTTCAGCTCCTGAATCCTCTTACCATTATGTTCGGCCACGTCTCACATAACCAGTGGGAATCCGCACAGCAGATGACTCTTAACTTTGTTCTGTAAAAATTCCATAGTAGGTAAAATAAGCTATCACCCAAGGGCTTTCTCTACTCTCTAGTACAGAAAATGGACGTTAGCCTTGTGATACCAAAATGCTACTGTTCTTCGTGTGAAATCCTAGCCAGTTGAAACCATTAAAGGGAACAAACGTTACTGAGCGTCTACTGGATGCCAGACATTGTTTCATGAATTTCAATGTGATTTATCTCACTTACTCAAAAATATATATATACATATATATATATATGGTAAGTTTGAAGACTGGTTAAAGAAGTGGGTGAGCAGCCTTGGCATTTTCTCAACTCTATAATTTTTTTGGTTGTTTACTTTGTCTTTTGTAATTAATAATAAAAAGTTCAATAACAACAGCTCACTTTCAAAATTTATGTTACTCTTTAGAATGTACTCAATCACTAGTTTTTGCTACATGTGAGTTGTTCTTCTATTTTATTTTATTTATTTTATTTATTTATTTATTTTGAGACGGAGTCTCGCTCTGTCTCCCAGGCTGGAGTGCAGTGGCGCGATCTCGGCTCACTGCAAGCTCTGCCTCCCGGGTTTACGCCATTCTCCTGCCTCAGCCTCCCGAGTAGCTGGGACTACAGGCGCCACCACCACGCCCGGCTAATTTTTTGTATTTTTAGTAGAGATGGGGTTTCACCGTGTTAGCCAGGATGGTCTCAATTTCCAGACCTAGTGATCCGCCCACCTCGGCCTCCCAAAGTGCTGGGATTACAGGTGTGGGCCACCATGCCCGGCCGCAAGTTGTTCTTATAGTGGTCAGAGTCCCTCTTCAAATAGGTGATAAAACATCTTAAAGTATGTGAACATTCATGTGTCTCAAGTTCAGTTAACAAACAAATGTAATTAGATTAAGCCTTGATATTTCTAATAGAATTCTCTAATGTATTTTCCTAATTTCTACTATGATTAATGCTTCTTATTTAAAATTGAGGATGTGATAAATAAGATACAAATATAACTAGATAGAGCCTTCATATTTCTAAGTTTTCTCTAATAAATATATTTCCTTAATTTCTACCACTATTAATGCTTCTTATTTAAAATTAAGCATGTGATAACTATTTGTTGCCACCTCAAACAAAATAAAATAATGTAATATTAATTATGCTTATTGTGCATGCGCTTTGTGTCGTTAGGTATAAGTTGTCTATGAGCTCAGTTAGCCCCCACTTGCCAATTTATGTAGCTGCTATTACTGTCATACCAATTTTTTTTTTCAGACGGATAAAGGGAAGGAGGAGGGTTTCGTAACCACAGAGCTTAGTCACCAGAAGTGAACAGGACCAAGATTTGAACCTGATAGTTTGTCTTCAGAGTTGGAAATCCTAATCTCCATACATACTTGAGGTTTTGGGATCCTCACCAAATGTTCAGTTATCTAACTTAAATACGGACAATGTGAAGGTCACAAAATTGCTTTCAATCATCTCTAAGATAAATCGCAGAGAGATAAGCAATTTTTCAACAGATGACATATAATTAAAACAAGAGATTAGGTACCTTCTGGTCCTGTTGCCAAGGGAACACTGGTTTCCCCCAAGGCTTGATCTACTCATGATGGCAAAATGTTGGGATACTTTGAATTTCTCCTCATCTAGGTGAGTTTCAAGATGCATTATGGCAACCAGAATAATTTTATTCAGAAATAGGAAAGGCCAGCTAGTTTAGCACACTTACACATGAAATTTATTATTATCATATTTAATTCAATCTTATTTTTTTCTATTTTAATTTACAGATAGAAATTATGCAGTAGTTTTATAGGTTGACCTGTGTAAACTCCTTCTCACAATTTTTTAATATAGTTCTGAGGATTATTTTATCATACCAAAGTCCTTTACAATAATATAATTGAGTTTCTTGCCACTCAATGAGTAATTGGCCTTCAGGTTTCTTTTAATGATTATAAATAAGACCTTATGATTTCCTTTGTTTCCTGTAAGAATATTTACTAATGAAAGTCTCAATCTACCACAATGTTTAACTTTGAGGAACAAGATATGAAAAAAATATACTCTTAAAAACTTAAATGTTGAATTATTCCTTCACATGTAATGTCCTGAAACTTTTTTTTTTTTTTTTAACAGCAAACAGGGAGTAGATATTCAAGATGATTGCATAAATGTATACAAACTAGAGACTAGGAACTGGTGAGGCTTGTCCAGATGGCAAGACACTCTTTGCTAAATTTAACATTCTCTCTCACCTCAGAGGTTTCATCATTGCTACTGTTGTTGTCGATATTGCTGTTTATTAAAACTGTGTTCTGTAAATTACCGGTGAGAGTGAGTAGTTTTAATATTGCTTTGGTGTCCACATAGAAATCCTTCAGCGCTGTGAAGATAAGACCCCAAAAGATTGCTCACTGTACAGGAACTCTTGACTAGCTTAAAAAAAAAAAAAAAAAGCTAAATATTTCCATTGCTGAGATGTAAATGAAGAATTCTCAAACATTTGATGTATCTGTTTAATGTCTGAAATAAGAAGTAGAAACCTTTCACTAACAATTTGTGCTGTGAAACACATAAGTTTAAATGAGTAATTCAACAGTTACTGTTTGGATTTACATAGAAGGACTTTTGCCCAAGCCGGTACTGAACACATACCAAAACAATTATGCCTAGTATGTACACAGTGATAAGAATATTTTCTTTTGGCATCTGCTAGAGGAGACACTTAGAGCAGCATGACTTCCTGCTGCTGCCCTTGGGTCCATGCTGTGGTAGTTATTTACCTGAATTGTCCTCGGAGTAACTGCATTTCTTGTATATGAAATGGACCTAAAGTAATGGATTTGCCCATTAGTAAATACTATTAGAAACAATTTCAATTGTAATGCACCTGTTCAGTTCCATACAATTTCTATATCAAAACACAACTGAAAGTAAAATGACAACCAGTCAACCAGTAAAACTGCAGTAAATACTTTTTAGGTGAGAAAACAGTCAAAAGAATGTGGATTCGGAAGTCTTTCCATTGTGCTAATTATAGATCTTTTTTATCTCTCTCGATACTTGTTAATAGTCATTAGGTTTAAACAATTTTCTCTTTTTAATGCATCAAAAAATCACCAAACAGGAAGAAGTAAATCTGTATAATGGGACATCTAACCATTGGTTTAAAAATACATAACCTACAGCCTAAAATAAAGAAGAAATATATACATGTGCAGCTTTTTTTGACTGACTGTATTATAAAATATGCTAAAATTATACTGCAAATGAACTCTACTCACCTCCCAAATAATAGCAAAACATACAGTGAAACAAAATTGTACAAGTTTATATTAAGGCTCTCAAATTTAAACTAAACATAAAATCTGAGCAATTTATCTTGGGATTCTAAAAAAAATGAATCTAACAAATTTCAAATTGACGATACCTGACATGTTGTCATCATATAACTGTAAAAGTAAATTCTCTGAAGAAATATCAAGTTTTAATAATAAATGGGAACAATACCGAACATCATCTAAAGGCCAGTTTCTAGTTTTCTCAGCACCGTGAGTAACTTTTGTAAGAAATGAGATAATTAGATTTACTGCAAATGCAATTTTGATGAAGTGCTATTGAAGAATAATATTCTGTGAAATCCCTTGTTACCTTGAAAGGAGCTAAATGACAATGGCTTGATTATTATGGGAGATACCTTTAGGTTTTTTCCTTCTAAATTGTGGGTAGTGACTATTTCAGTATTTTCTGTAACGGTATTTTCTGTAAGTGATATTACCCAGCTTTTAGGTCCAGATCTTAGCCAGATCACTTCCTGAAACCTGACTTTACTACAAAAACCTTCTTTGTTCTTCCTTAGCCTGTGAATAGTGGCAGCATTTAACATTAATACCATGCAATTACCTTGCTCTATGATAATCTTTCATATTTTTTCTTGTTTTCTCAAACTCTTCATAACTCTTAGGTCAAATTTCATGCCCTATATAGTTCCCTTCCTTTTGTATCACCTTTATGTAGCTAAGATTATAGTAAGTTCTTAACAAGAATTTATAGATTCATCGGTCAAATTATTAACCGTTCAACAAGAAGACCAAAGCCAATGTAATATTTTAAAAAGTATGGGTAAAGAAAATTACCTTTGGTATTATCCTTAAAGAGAATTTTAGTCCTCATTTTCCAGTACATACACTCAACTATACTTCTCATTTGTAAGAAAACCAGCTGCATTTGGGAACATTTCTTAAATTGTTGAAGTCTTAACATTGATACCTTTAACTGTTTAGTTACAATCTTTGTGAATATTATGCACAATTTTCACTAAAGATAACTAAAGAGATTGTACTCCACACTTCCGATGAATGGCTTTAAAATCTTAGTGGGTAGAATTCACTAGGATTTTTGCTTAAAGTGCAAACTTCTCAGTTAGTTCCAAGTCCTGAGATTCTGATTTAACAGGCATAGAACAGGACCTGGGAATCTGCATTTTAAATAAACTCAAGGCCCATCTTAAATATACTCAGAAATAAGTGATTTTACTACTTAAGAAATGTAACTTGAGGAGTTTAAGATCTGTCATAAAAATTATGTGGCTGTGCGTGGTGACTCACGCCTGTAGTCCCAACACTTTGGAAGGCCAAAGTGGGCGGATCACAAAGTCAGGAGTTCAAGACCAGTCTGGCCAATATGGTGAAACCCCATCTTTACTAAAAATACAAAAAACATTAACCAGGTCTGGTGGTGGGTGCCAGCTACTTGGGAGGCTGAGGCAAGATAGTTGCTTGAATCCAAGCTACTTGGGAGGCTGAGGCAGGAGAATTAGTTGAACCCAGGAGGTGGAGGTTGCAGTGAGCCTAGATTGTGCCACTGCACTGCAAGCTGGGTAACAGAGCAAGACTCCATCTCAAAAAAAAAAAAAAAAAAAAATTAAGTATGTGCTTTGGCACTTTAAAGAGAAGTACATAAATGAGTTGTTCTTGGTTTCTGTTCTGTCCATCTCTGCTAATTTTTGTTTCTTTCTTTGTTCACCTTGGCTGGTCTGTGCATTTACATGTAACTTTCATGAAAACTCCATCCATCTTCATCAATACACATAATATATACCTTGCAAGGCCCTATTTAGATGTCCTATTCAAATATTTCTGAGCTGGATGAATCAGTCTGTATTAGTCTGTTTTCGTGCAAATAAAGACATGTTTGACTGGGTAATTTATAAAGAACAAGTGATTTAATGGACTCACAGTTTCACCTGGCTGGGGAGGCCTCACAATCATGGCAGAAAGCAAAGGAGGAGCAAAGGCATGTCTTACATGGCAGCAGGCAAAAGAGCTTGTGCAGGAGAACTCCCATTTATGAAACCAACAGAGACTTATTCATTACCATGAGAACAGTATGGGGGAGACCATCCCCATGATTCAATTATCTCCACCTGGCCCCACCCTTGACATATTGGGATTACTACAATTCAAGGTGAGATTTGGGTGGGGACACAGCCAAACCATATCACAGTCCCATAATTTCTTTTGTAGTGACAAAGATCACTAATTTGAACCATTCATGATATTTTCTTGTACTATAATTTTTGAAAGATTTATAGAAGATTTACTTATTTCATTTTATATCTCCTCCACCTTCACTACTGCAATGGACTAAATGGTTGTTGTTCTCCCCCCACCCAAATTCATATGTCAAAATCCTAACTCATAATGTATGGTACTAGGAGGTGGGGTCTTTGGAAGCTAATTAGGTCATGAGACTGGAGCCCATGTGAATGAAATTCCCACCCTTATAAAAAAGACCCCAGAGAACTCTCTTGCTCTTTTTCTATTGTGTGAGGATATAAAGAAAAGATGGCAGTCTGTAAGTCAGAAGAGGGTCCTCACAAGAAACCATCCATGCTGGTACTCTAATCTCATTTTTCTGAACTCAAGATCTATAAGAAATAAATTTCTATTGTTTATAAACCCATCCAGTTTACAAAGTTCCTAGTCTGGTACTTTGTTGTGACAGCCCAAGCTAAAACAACTATATTTCTAGGAAAAAATAAGTATACACGTACACACATCTATAAAATTCTTCAACCTGATAACTGAAATAACTTTTACTTTAATGGTATTCATATAAGAAAGAAATGTATGAAGCCAAAATAAATCTTAAAATTAAGGGGGAATATTACTTAGTAAAATGCATGTTTGCTTTGCCAAAGCCTGAAATTTTTCTCTTTTTAAGCAAATTGAAAACCTCAAAGATTTCAACATTTTTTATCATCCTAGCAAAATCATTCAGACCACTTATTTTTAAAATTATATAGTCACTGATTTATTTCACTTTTATGCAGTTAGGATAGGAAATGGAAGTCAATTGGAAAATAGAATTACAGGAATAGGACCATCATGAAATGATTTTTTAAATTTATTACCATTCATCAGAGCATGTATACTTGTTTGTCATGCATTCAGAAGAATGGAAGAAAGGAGGGTAGAGAATGAGTCATATGCCTTGAAAATTATTATTCAGTTTTAAAAGGAGTGCCCAAAACTATGGACACTATAAGACACTGAATTTGAATATTTTACATTTCATTCTTCTATTAAAATTCATTGAGAACAAAAAGAAAACAAGAAAAAATAAGAAGATAAGCATCTTCAGAGAAACAACTATAGCCTGAAACCATAAACTGAGAAGCAAACTTGCTAAATACTGTTATATTTCAACTAAAACAAGGAGTGATCAGAGTGAGTGCTTTCACATGTATAATCATTACATGTTCAGGATGGTCAATTTTCCAGATATCATTGTTGCTATTCTGGGAGATGTAACTCAAAAACTATTTTTTGGAAAATTATAAGATTTCATGGAATAATGTGACCATGATAGTAATAAAAGTAGGAAAGTCACTATAGAGTAACTCAGTGTTGTCTAACCACAAAATGGAAGGAATTTGAAGTTGTAAGAGAATTCAGGCTGATGTACTCTATTCATTTCATATACTCTGAGCTCCAAACAGAATGAAGCTCACAGAGGTGTAGAGGAGCAAAAGAGAAAAGCATTAACCAGCATGTGACAATATAGAGATTAGAAATGTAGATTTAGAAACCTAGAAATCTAAATCTGGGCCACATTACCTTTAAAAAAGTGAATGCTGATAGGAGGAGAAACAACTACCCAGTACTTAGGGAGTAGGAAAATTAGTGTGACAGTATTCCATTACAAAAACATGGATTTAAAAAAATGATGCAAACTGCAATGCCACACCACCCCTGCCCCAGAGGATCCCTTAGGTAATACCTGGATCTGTTCTACGAGGAATGCAGAGAAAAAAATCAGTAAAATATATATGCCTGTGTTCTATTTTCCAAATATGAAAAAGAACAAAAAGCATAAACAAGATGCAGTTGCTGAAACAACATCGCAAGTAGAATTACGAAAGTACTCAGAGAACAAATTGAAGTTAACTTAATTTAGAAATTGAAGTGAACAACTAAGGAATTATGTAAGAAAGAAATACACAGGCACTATACATCAGCAATTACATCCAGAAAATGGTGAATATCTAGAAGAAACCACACAAAAGTAAATTATATGAAAAGACAAAGGCATAATAAAATTCCTTAATATGATGTTGGTAAATATAGAAGCATGACAATGGAGACTCAACCTCTGCCTACTTGATGTTTTGAAGAATAAGAAAGAACATTTATACTGGAAACATTACTTGTTGAAAACTTCAAAGAGATAAAATGACACTTGATCTATAGATTAAAATAGCATTCTGTTGTTTAGACAAAAATATAGAGATACTGATCATCACTAAGACTGACTTTGATTCACTTACTAGATTTGAAGAATAAAGAAATAGGATAATTGTCATCTAGGCAGTTAAACAAGTCTAGAATTCAACTGTTGCTGATGAAGAATTAATGACTACCAGAATTATGCAACTTTTGTAAACATTTAGAAATCCAGAACAAGTATATAAACTGTTTTTATTGCATGAAAAAAATACACAGCACAAAACTGTGATCTCTGAAAGAAAACAAACAATATATACCCTTTATTGTGCCAGCGTACTCACTGAAAGTGATTTCCAGCCTCCAGCATGGTATGAGACAATCTGAGAGAGAATATCATGATTTGCTGAATTTAAGAGCACGATATCAAAGTTTATGGAGGTCAAGGTGACTGGAATCATCAAGGTAGACTAACAGAGAGAAGAGAGCTGCACAGAGAGAGAACTGTGGAGATTTACATAGAGGTCCTCTGGAGTCCTTGAGTGAGAACTGAACTGTGCTTACATAAAGTAAAACTCCACGAGAAATGAGTCTTCATTAGCAATGGGCCAGAGAAATTCCTGGAGGTCATATGGGCCTTAGAAGAACCTGTATGTGCTCCAGCCAGAGTGAAAAACTTGTAATATCAGGTAGAGTTCTCAGAATAATCACACCTTAGTAGGGGGGTGAATCAGGTCTAGAGTCAAGACTCTGAAGCCATTACAATCACATTTAAAAGCAAACAATATCATTCATCTCAGATAACTTAACTGCATTCGAAAACAAAGTTCATCTCTCTTTAAAGAAATACAACAAAATCCAGATCCCAACAGCATACAATTCAGAATTTCCCTTAGACATCAAAAAAATACCAGAAATGCATATAAACAAAAAATCTGATCCAAAACAAGACAAAAGAGTAATAGAAACAGACCAGGAAAAGACAGAAATTATGGAATTGGAAAATATTAAGCAGCCTAACAACACACATCATTGAAATCCCAGGAAATGGGTGGAGGGCAAAAACTATTTGTAAAGGTAGTGGTTGAGATATTTTTAAAATTTGGTAAAACTATAAACCAACAGGTGAAAGAAGTGCAGTGGACTCAAAGCAAAATGAATAAAAGGATTAAGTAGAAGAAAGCTATGTTTAGAAAGAAAACTTAAAAACAATTGGAGAAAAAGAGATGTATTTTTGACAATGCAACTAATGTAATAACTACTTTTTATGATAAGCATGTATATCAGAAGACAGTAGCACAACATTCTATTCCTTAAAGCAAAAGAAAAAGTCAACCTGGAAATTCATTCAAGTGAAAATTCTAAAAAAAATCAAGAAAATTACAAAAATGATAGCAAATAAAGTTATTTTGACAATAAGTAGCTGATAGATTTTATCAACAGCATACTGGGACTGAAACAAATGGTAGACAAAAAGAAAGTAACAGGATGATAATTCACATTTTTAAAGAGAGATGACTCATGTTAGAAATAATACATAGGGCTGCGAGTGGTGGCTCACGCCTGTAATTTCAGCACTTTGGGAGGCCGAGGCAGGCAGATCACAAGGTCAGGAGTTCGAGACCAGCCTGACCAACATGGTCAAACCCTGTCTCTACTAAAAATACAAAAATTAGCTGGGTGTGGTGTCACGCACCTGTAATCTTAGCTACTCAGGAGACTGAGGCAGGAGAATCACTTGAACCCAGGAGGTGGAGGTTGCAGTGAGCATAGATTGTGCCACTGCACTCCAGCCTGGGCAACAGGGCAAGACTCCATCTCAAAAATAAAAAAAAAGAAAAAAGAAATAATACATACAAAAGACTTTTTTTCATGTTTTAAGTAATGTTAGAGGTAATGGATCATTTAAAATCAAAATAATAATAATTTCTGTGGTATTCAAAATATATATAAAGAAAGGAGGAAAACCCTATGACAGTAGGGCAAAGAACTATAGAGAGAAAATGGATAGACAGTTATAATATTTGCTTTTATTATTTGAACGTTTATTTTAAATTAATGGAATACATGTTCAGGTTTGTTACATGGATATATTGCATGATGCTGAGGTTGGTGGTATGGTTGATCCCATCACCCAGGTACTGAGCATAGTACCCAACAGATAGGTTTTCAACCCCCGTCTCCCTCTCTCCCTTCCTCTCCCTCTAGCAGTGTCCAGTTTCTCTTGTTGCCATTTTTATGTCCATGAGTACACCGTGTTTAACTCTCATTTACACGTGAGAACATGTGGTATTTGATTTTCTGTTTCTGCATTAATTCACTTAAGATAATGCCTCAAGTTGCATCCATGTCACTGCAAATAGATGGTTTTGTGCTTTATTATGGCTGTGTAGTATTCCATAGTGTATATGTACCATATTCTCTTTATCCAATCCACTGCTGATGGACACTTAGGTTGATTCCATATCTTTGCTGTTGGGAACAGTGCTACAATGAACAAACAGGTGGATGTGTCTTTTTGGTAGAATAGTTTATTTTCTTTAAGATATATAATCAGAAATGGGATTATTAAGTCAAATGGTAGTTCTGTTTTAAGTTCTTTGAGAAATCTGCAAACTACTTTCCCCAGTGGCTGAACTAATTTACATTCCCACCAACAGTGTATAAACATTTTTTTTTTCTATAGCCTTGGCAGGAACTTTTCAACAAAATACACTATTAAACATTTTTGGAGTTTTTAATAATTGCCATTCTGGCTAGTGTGAGATGATATCTCATTTTGGTTTTGATTTACGTTTCTCTGAGATTAGTGATTATGAGTATTTTTTTTCATGTTTGTTAGCCACCTGTATATTTTCTTTTGAGAAGTATCTGTTCACGCCTTTTGCTCATTTTTATAATTAAGTTGTTTTTTTGCTTGTTTAATTGTTTAAGTTCCTTATAGATTCCAGATATGAGACTTTTATTGAACATGTTGTTTGTGAATATTTTCGCCCATGCTGTGGGGTGTTTGCCTACTCTGTTGATAGTTTCTTTCACTGTGCAGAAGCTCTTTAGTTTAATTAGGTCCCACTTGTTAATTTTCGTTTTGTTGAAATTGCTTTTGAGGACTTAGTCATAAATTCTTTCCCAAGGCTGATTTTCAGAATGGTGTACCCTAGGATTACTTCTAGGATTCTTATAGTTTGAGGTCTTACATTTCAGGATTACAGGTTGCCAGGTTTTAGTATCATAGTAATGCTGGCTTCTGAGTTGCAATATTTCTAAACTATATAGCAAGTATTATAAATATTATTTGAAGGTTGAGTGTTTTAAGTTAAAAAAATGTATAGATGGTACTCTTTATGCACTCAGTGCAGGGCCATAGTAACCATTGTGCAAGTTTAAACTGGGCAAAGTTACCTTAATAATTAATGGGAAAACATAAACTTGTTTCTGCAATCATTAAAAACATTTGTCAATCAGGTGCAGTGGCTCACACCGGTAATTCCAGCACTTTGGGAGGCCAAGGTGGGCAGATCACTTGAGCCCAGGAGTTTGAGACCAGTTTGGGCAACATGACAGAACCCTGTCTCTACAAAAACTACAAAAAATTAGCTAGGAGTGGTGACACGTACCTACAGTCCCAGCTATCCAGGAAGTTGAGGTGGGAGGATCACCTCAGCCTGGTGATCTAGGCTACAGTGAGCCTTTTTGATACCACTGCACTCCAGCCTGGACAACAGAGTGAGGTCTTGTCTCTAAATAAAATAATAAATAAATAAACACATTTGTCAAAATATTAAAAACGTCTTACTGTTGGTTAAATAGGTATAGAAAAGTAAAAAATAAAAAACAACCCTAAACCCAGTATTTATATAGTACACTATAATTTAAACATTGATAATTAAAATAAATATTTAATATATTTCTTTGAAATGTATACAGAGTAGTTTGTACAGTATTTGCACAACTTCCCATCATGTGATTCTCAATATTTTCTACGCTTTGGTGAGTTGCCATACTTTTTAATAAATTTGATTATTTGTTCAACATTTTGTTGTTTGTGCATTCATTGTCTTTAAACATCTTAGAGAGTTTCTTCAATGTAATTTTTTTTTCTCAGCATCACATCTTCTGGGAAAACGTTAATGTTTTCCCTGCAATCAGTTTCTTCATTTAAGTTGTTAGTATGTGTTCCGTAAGTTCCCCTGACTGCACATATGAAATATCTTGGATGGTAGCTGTGTCAACATTCTCACAATTAACTATTTCTTCTATAAATCCATCAAGATCCAATTTGAATTTCACTTTCACTGTTGACACTTTTCATTTATTTACTACACTTTCATTTTTGTTGGCCGATTTTCTGTCATTTGTCAATTTTTGTATAATGTCATGCCTTTATCACTGAAAGACAGAGAAGCAACACCACTGTATGCTTTCCTGTCTCTGTATGAATACAAAACATAGTATTGATTATGGATAGATATTGAGAAAAGTGACATGACTAATCATGGATCTTGATGCAAATCTGAAATAGTTTTATGGACTGAAGAGTTAACAGAAAAAAAATTGTACTTCAAGTCATTAGTCCCAATTAATACACTGCTGTACCTAAAATTTAAGCTGTTTTGTTTTGGAGCTTGTGCTATGTAATTAAAGCATGATAACTAAAGCCTTTGCATATCAAAACTAAGGAAAATAAGAACTGTCTATTTTATGAACCCTATATCAATCATTAAAATTAAAACAAAAAAGTATGGCTAAAAGTTAATAGTGGAGATAAAAGTGGATCTTAAAACCGAATTCTCAATTCAAAAGAAGGCAGAAAATGGGGGAAAATGAACAAAAATTATGAGACATTTAGAAAACATATAGCAAGAGAGTAGTTATAAACCCAATCATATTGATAATTGCATTAAATATAAATTGACAAAATATTCTTATTAAAAGGCAGAGATCATAAGACAGGATTAAAACAACAGACTCAACTATATGCTCTTTATAAGAAACTTACTTTAACCAAAACAAATAAACAAACCAAAACCAACTAAAACTGGGATGAGCAAAGTAGACATCAGAACAGGAAATATCACTGGGGATGAAGAATAACATTTCATAATGATAAAGGGGAAAATACATCAGGAAGACATGTAAACAATAAATATGTATGCACACAATAGCATTACTTCAAAATACATAATACAAAACCTATTAAAACTGAAAGGTAAAATAGTAAAACCACAATCATCCATGGGGATTTCAACAGTCTCCTGCCAGAAATTTTTAAAATTTGTTAAACAAAAAATTGATAAGGCTAGAGAGGATCTTAAAAATATAATTAGCCAGCTTGATCTAATTGAAACTTTTAGAGTAATCTAAGGATGAGGGATGAGGTAGCAAAGAAAGAAAAGGCAGACATCAACAGTGACGTTAGTGTTTCAAGGCTATGGGAATACACCAATCATGGTGTGTGTGTATGTAGATGGTAAGCTCAATCTTTAAAATGTTGAGTTTTAACTGACAATTTATCAGGAGAGATAAGAGGAGATGATATCTAGTGAGAGACTATATAACTGAACTCTAAGAGAGAGGTCACTGCAGAAATTGTGTACTTGACAGCTCTGTAAGGAGGTCAGTCAAAAATAAGTCAGTGATGAGTTCTCTGGTGTAAAAGCAGAGGAATGGGGACTAGATTTAAAACACATGGAAGCAGAGTGACTTACGATAAAAATATGAGCTTGAAAATCCTGTAGACATGGATTTAAATCCTGGTTGTGATATTGTGCTTGTGTAGGCAATAGTGATAAAAACACAACAACAAAGAGAGGTGAAGAGCACTTTCCTTTAATATAAGTAAAGGGCATGACTTATTGCATATATATATATAGGTATTAAACTGAGATTCAACATGTTTCTCTCATTGAAACAGCAAGCTCTCCTGGCCTTCATGTTCCCAATGAGGTAACCCTTCTGATGATTATACCCATCCTCCCTCATTGCAAAGTTCCCATTGTTATTGTCTTGGTTCTGGGTTCTCTCAAAAATAGACTATGAAGCAAATATTTGGGGACAGATACTTTAATCAGAAATTGAGTGAGAAAGCACAGAAGTGGAGAAAATGAAACAGAATATGAAGCCAACGTGAATGAATAGTTACTGCTATGTGCTCAGTAATGATGGGGGTATGGAGATTGTCTCAAAATAACTTTACAAAGAGCTGGGAATGCCAGAATCCCCATCTCTTACTGTTTAAGGATTGCCTTAGAATCATTAACTCTCCACCCCTAACTCCTTCTTTGTTCCTATGTGTGATTGAGAAGCACGGTTAGCAAGAAGCTTGCAGGCAGGCCCAGAATCAGAAAGACAGGCATGAGGTGGGAAACTGTCAGTTAGCTGGAAACAGGTGAATTTCTTTTTTTTTTTTTTTTTTTTTTTTTTTTTTGAGACGGAGTCTTGCTCTGTGCCCCAGGCTGGAGTGCAGTGGCGCGATCTCGGCTCACTGCAATCTCCGCCTCCCGGGTTTACGCCATTCTCCTGCCTCAGCCTCCCGGGTAGCTGGGACCACAGGCGCCTGCCACCACGCCCGGCTAATTTTCTTGTATTTTTAGTAGAGACGGGGTTTCACTGTGTTAGCCAGGATGGTCTCGATCTCCTGACCTCGTGATCCGCCCGCCTCGGCCTCCCAAAGTGCTGGGATTACAGGCTTGAGCCACCGCGCCCGGCTACAGGTGAATTTCTGGTGAACACATTGAGTCCAGGACATAAAAGACAAGTCATCAACAATATCTGCTACGGCCAGTTTTCTTTTTCTTTTTAAGAATATATATACTTTTTATTGGGGGTCCCCAAGTCCCCCTTTGGTTTGATGATTCACATAACTCAAGAAAGCTGATTTTTTTTTTTGTGGTTATAGTTTCTAACAGTGAAAGAAACCAGATTAAAATAATCAGAAGCATAAAAGCACATAAATTTGAGTCCAGGACAAACCAGATGGGAGCTTCCAGGTGTCCTTTCATAGTGGGGACTTCACACTGACTAATTTTCTTTACAATGGTGTGAGACAACATGTGTGAACTTGCTGCCAACTAGGGAAGCTCACTTGGCGTTGAGATCAGGGTTTTTATTAGGATTCCATCACATATGCATAGAATGCCCTGTGACTGAACTTAGTTACTTAGTTCCCAACCTCCCCATGCCCTAAGAGAGGTCACATTAATATAGCATGACACAAAGTTATAGGCATGCAGAAACAGGTGCTCACAACAAATCACGTTGTTAGCATCAGCTATTTGGTATGATATGTTTTCAGGTATACAAAGACCCTCATCAGGCAGCGTATACCAAGGGCTCACAGATTATCATCTCCCAGGAGCTTGTCGAGAGCCACTCCTGAAGACCTTTGGAATGCGCAAGATTTTGGAAAACCATGTCTATAGAATTAACCCTTCATTACACACCTTCCAAGAATTTTTTTTATCTTTAAAAATGTTTTTTGATCTTGACAATGTACCAACCAAGACTGCGTAATTAGTAACAACAGGGTACTCCTGAGTACTTCTTTGGGTTTGAATCAAAGGGCGGTTTTCTTGATCTATTGCTCCTCTGTATTGGGCTACTTCAAGTACAGGCTTTGGATTAGCAGCAATGGCTTTATGGAGGAGCTTGTTAGAAATGCAGTATCTCAGGCAACCACCTGAACTCATTTCATCAGAATCTGCATTTTAAAAAGATCCCCAGATTCTTTGCATGCACAGTTAAAATTTGAGAATCACGGCCCTAGTAGGCCCATTTTTTCTAGCCACTGTGAGATATATTCTAGTAGATATTTAGCAGTGTGATCATGAGCAATGTGTTTAATCTCCTTGAGCACGGTATCTCATCTAAAAAGGTTTGTTTTATATACACTCAGACTGACACCTGCATATACATATATCTTGCAGTGATATGTCAAAGATCAATTTTAATATATATAAGGGGTCTAGCACAATTATTGGTTTATTAATGGTAGTTATGACAAAGATGATAATGATGGTCATAATAAAAACATAAAGATAGAGAACCAAAAGAAAAGGAAGAGACACAAATAGAGATACTGCTGTACAAACAGATAGATGGACAAACACAATAGAAAAATGTAAGAGAGATCAGTAAAAGAGTTTTAAGGAGGAAGACTGGTAGTATCTCATAAAACAAATAGTTTGACACTTTGGGAGGCTGAGGCGGGTGGATCACAATGTCAGGAGATTGAGATCATCCTGGCTAACATGGTGAAACTGCATCTCTACTAAAAATACAAAAAATTAGCTAGGTATGGTGGCGGGGGCCTGTAGTTCCAGCTACTTGGGAGGCTGTGGCAGGAGAATGGTGTGAACCTGGCAGGTGGAGCTTGCAGTGAGCCGAGATCGTGCTACTGCACTCCAGCCTGGGTGACAGAGCGAGACTCTGTCTCAAAATAAAATAAAATAAAATAAAATAAAATAAAATAAAATAAAATAAAATAAAAACACAAAACACACACATACACACAAAACAGAACAATAAAAAATAGTTTGAGAAAAACAGTTTTAAAAAAAGCTCAATGTATTTTAACAAACAGGACACTTTAGATATTTTAAAAGGCTTATTTCAATGTATTGATTTCAATATAGTAAAGCCCAAACTAGAAAAATGTTTCCTCTTCATCCCAAAATGAAGCATGTCATGAACCACTTGCTTGTGACTCCCAGATGGACTCAGGCCACTGAAGCAGAGCCATGGATGTGTTGACTAAATGATTGTTTATGACCTGATTATGGCAATGCTTTTCTTAGATATCTATGAGTGAATATTAGTTACTCAGTAAGATTGTAAGACTCCTTTCTCATCCTTGTGAATAATAAATCTAACTTTTCACAAAAAAGATAAAATGATGTTTTAAATTATATTGAAATACATGAAAAATAAAACAGTGATGCATGTACATCTGAAATGCTTTTATCAATGTAATTAATAATTAAATAGATTAGAATCTTTCAAATGCCTGTGTATTTTGCATGTTAAGATGTGAGAAAATTGTCCCTTTTCATTTTAACATAGTTTGAAAACAATGCCTACATGCATTGCCAAAGTAAAATTTCAAAAAGTTAAAGAAATGATTCTCATAGAAACAGAATAGACATGTGCCAAAAATGTATTCAACTGATTCATAATGGACCAATAAGTTGGTAAAGACGGGCCAAAAATATTTGAGAAACTAGGTATTTCTAGACGTTTTGAGAAAAGAATGCTAGCATAAGATTTCTTATGGAAGATGTGAAATGACAATGACACATAATCTTCAGGAATATAGGCCTCTTTTAGGAAGAAATCTTAAAGTTAATATGTAATTTCATAGTGGCTTCTGAGCAAATAATAAATCATTTTCAAACATAACTGTGTTATTATTAGAAAACTAAACAATCACACTAAACAATTGAAAAAACTATTTCACCCAATTTTTGTCTTATTTCCAACTCTTAAATAATTTTTTATGTGCATTCAAATTTTCAGTACAATTCAAGTTATATATATTTGAATACCATAATAGATACTACAGGAGGACTCAAGGACTTAAATTTTCATCTTTATTGATTTATCTCTTTTTTATCCTAATGTAGTGATTTTTAAAACTGTTTTAAAATTTATTTATTGTACACTCACAGAATCATAGACACATCCTAATTTTGGGAAATAAATGTCTGATTAACTCAATGGAGAAATAAAATTAACCCTGCATAAAGAAAATGTGGCACATATACACCATCGAATATTATGCAGCCATAAAAAAGGGTGAGTTCATGTCCTTTGCGGGGACATGGATAAAGCTGGAAATCATCATTCTCAGCAAACAAACACAAGAACAGAAAACCAAACACCGCATGTTCTCACTGATAAGTGGGAGTCAAACAATGAGAACACAAGGTCAGAGGGGGTAACATCACACACCTGTGCCTGTCAATGGGTGGAGGGCTAGGGGTGGGATAGCATTTGGAGAAATACCTAATGTAGATGATGGGTTGATGGGTGCAACAAACCACCATGGCGTGTGTATACCTATGTAACAAACCTGCATGTTCTGCACATATATCCCAGAACTTAAAGTATAATAAAAAAAATAAAAAATTAACCCTGAATAACATGCTTATGAATGTTGTAAGATTGCCTTCATTTTCTAGGCCCCTGTTGAGAAATGAAATTGCATAAAATGTCATTAAATAGAAATTGCCTTTTAATTTCAACACATAAAATATTGCCAATTCTACATCATTCTTCCTAACAGTAAATGTATTTAATGTACGGCCAAGTGTATTTCAAGTGTCATATTTTTAAATGAATTTAAGAGCAATTATCAGAGTTTAACAATAAGACTTGGCGTCACAAACTGTTAAAACTTCCTAGGGTATTTTAGTTCACAACTAGGCCTGCAGACCACTGTCATGTTCATCATGCTTCTTTACAGTCTTTGCTGAGGAGTAGATAATTCACTTTGGGCAGCTTTAGCTTTACCCAGTGGCACAGGCCTTTTAACTGTCAGAACTCTGCACATTTGCAATGCCCAGACACCTTCTCTATAAAAACCCAGCATCATTTGTCCATGCTAACTTAGTGAGACAAAAAAAAATCTGACCACTCAAATATAATTTAAATGATGTCTAATTGTGGCACATATTTTTATATTTGCATTTTACTTGCTCATATATAAAATAAGTTGATATAAAGATGAATTAAATACTCAGAAGTTCCATAAAGCAAGATGATTTTCTTGTTTGTATAAAAATAAAGGAGATTAGGCAAATATAGAGAAAAAATAAAAAGTATGATGATAAAAAATGTAAAAATGAAATGCTATTAAACATTTTAACTTTTTCACTTCTATTATGACTAAGGAAATATCTCAAGAAATAAACTGTATAAAATTACCATTTAATAATACATAATATTGGAAGAGGGAGATTATTTTCCCAAACTTACAAGACAGATAATTACCAAACAAAAAAGCTTGGCAATGTAATTTCAATGCCTTTAATTGTAGTAATTTTGACCTAGTCCTTCATCTTGTTTCTTCTTTTCTCTGTGCTTCTGCTTTTAAAGACAAGGCAAATTCTCAGGTATTAAAAAGTGTTTACATAAACTGGTGTTTACAAAATAAAATCTGAATTAAAAGTTGATGTTCGGTAGACATGAAAGAATATGCTAAATTGTTAATAATGAAAAAACAGCGTGTCTACTTATTAGAACACGTATCCTGAAGTGGGCAGAGGCAGGTCCCATAAAAGCCAAGATTCTGCCTGCATTGGCTTAGAAGTTTATTGTAAAACATTTTTGAGCCAAGGACATTTAGAGGAACAATGCCAAGTTAGTTTGAAGGTGCCAATGCAGAGTAATCTTTAAAAGATGGATACTCCATCATTGAAGTAACTGAAAGTACAATTCATGTCATGTCAACTTAACTGAAGACATCTGTTACCAAGATACAGAACCATATCTGTCTATTAATTTTTAAGTAGAACTATTCAGTTTGTGCTCACCTACTTAGTTTTAATAAATGTTCTATAAATGCTTCTTTTCAATTGTTATTTTTTTATGAAGCCAAGTTTCATTCTATGTTACTCTTAGTCATTATTCCAATTGTAAAGTACAGGTAGGAAAGGAAAAGAGGAGTACAAAGAGAAAATCCTAAACCTTAGTGGAAGCTTGTCATTTTTCAAAACGTGATGTCGTCTCTTACCACAGCATTAATCTGAAAGCCTCCAAGTCACCTTAGGGCCCTGTGTATTCCTTGCTTGTCTATTTTGTTCCTTGTGAATTTCCTTTGAAACATTGCAGGTCCTTAGTATGTGTTTATTCAGTGACTATCAACGAAAACCCCAGGCTTTTTTTGAGAGTAGAAATGATGATGGGTAAGTTAATAAGAGAGTGTCTGAAAACCAAAGACTCATTCATTGAGACTAGGAAATGATGTGGATAGACAAGGAAATGCATTAACAGCAAGAAATTTAGTGTTTGGGCAGATAAGTCTTATATATCAGTGAGTCAAACCCTAAGTTTCAGGTTATAGTTTGTGCAATTTGTTTCTTTTAGCAGTTGATTTATCATTTAATTTGACTCAGTAAATGGCACATAAGTCACTTAAAGTAATGGTTCCCTTCACCACAGAATTTTTATATTCTATGATGGGTTCTATAACTTGTGGTCCAAACAATGAGTCTCATTATCTATAATGAGACACAATAGCTCATCCCTCCGAAAATACAAAGGGTAGCAATCATCCCAGAATTTTCTACTATCTCTGATGGCTCAGAGATAATCTTGGTTTTAGTCATTGCTTCAGGCAAGTCCTATAGTGAAGGCATTGATTTTGGAGAGGCAGCTTGTAACATGTACTACTCTGTTCTAATGTCTAATATCAATTCAAAGTTTACAAATTGTGAGTGCAGAAATTGCATCCACGTAGGATTAGTTTATTTGGAATATTTCAGCCTTACGTGGAGGGGCTCCAATCGCCCTCCATAGATCCAATGTTGAATAGAGGATTATCTGATCGATTTATTGCAGGACTAGAATAAACCAGAAAATACTCTTAAGTATTCTTTGATTCTAGAAAAGATATTTATGAGTATAGTATTTGAGGTAAATAAAATTATTTCAAAGTATCAATTGACCTTAAATTATAATTTGCACATCAGATCTATTTGGATTTTACATATTTCTGTTAATTAATATCATGTTTTTCCATTGAATATGAAACAGTATTGAGGAACTGTCAAAATCCAGGTTCTTTCAAACAATGATATTACTGGATATTGATTGAAAGATACTAAGTAAAAATCCTTTTTTTTTGGCTCCAGATTATGATGTTAAGGCCAACTGTTTGAGAAGTTAATATTAAGTGTTAGATGACTGAAAACTGTTGTGTATTTAGTTACTAACAGTTAAATACAGGTTTCTACATTAAATTTAGTTAGTTGGGCGGAAGAGTGACCTCAGATTTAGAAAAAAAAAAAGTGAACACTTCCAACTGCTTATGCAAACTATTGCTATGAGGCCAAAGCTAACTTAACAGAACAAGTCACGAATTTTATAATTCAATAGAATTTACCAGTTTTTAAGCCAAAAATAAGCTTATATAATAAAGTAAAAACCATATTTTAGTTTTAAAATTTAAGTATTATTTTAAAGTTAACCAGAAAATAAATTTGAAATACTTCTATTTACCCATTTTAAATATCAAATTTTAATTTAATTTCTTCCATGCAGTTTTGAAATCATATTTTAAACACTATAACTACACATTCATCAGTAAAAAGTAGCCACCAATTTCCATTTTTGAGCAGGACCTCTTCAACTTCCTTGGATAAATACATAAATTAATTATTTTTAATATTTTTTCAGAGAAAACACTATAGTAAATTATATGGAAAGCATTCTTTCAGGAAAAAGACAATATCAGAATCAAGCTATAAATATAATTTTAACTATAGGTCTGCTTTTTTATTAATAGGTGAATTATTTTATTGTGGCAATATTTAAAAAAATAAACTGGCTCATGTTTCCAACTTGTGACTGTTTCTCTCTTATGCTGTAATTGCCAAAACCACTGATGTCAGGAACAACAACTCGACTGTTCTCCAGTCTTCCTCTGGGACCTGGGACACAGAAATAAATCATCAGTTGCTCCTCAGTATGCAGAGTTGGAATCAGAAGTTGTCTTATTCTGTTTTCAAGAGAGGCACCCTACCACTAAGGTGACAGGAAGTGCTCCAAGTTAACCCTAAGTTCTGATTTAACCTCTAACACAAAAACACAGGTGTTGACATTATATATAACCTCTTATTAGAAAAGACCTAAAAAATGGTTTTGTTTTGTTTTCTAAATAGTGTGTTTGGGGTGAAGGGAACAGAGGAAAGTAAGAGATACCATGAAATTTTATATCATTGTGAAGTTAAACGAATAGAAAAGACTGACATTAAAAGATACCTTCAGAAAAACTTCTATTATTCTTAATTAAACTGAAGGCAGATACTGTTGAGAAAAATAAATTAGAGATCTTATTTTGTTCTGGGCTATGCTAAGATGGCAGATACTGGTCATTACTTTTCCCCAGTGTATTTCCTCTGACCTTTCCTTTTCTTTTCTTTTCTTTTCTTTTCTTTTCTTTTCTTTTCTTTTTTTCTTGAGACAGAGTCTTGTACTGTCGCCCAGGCTGGAGTGCAGTGGTGCAGTCTTGGCTCATTGCAACCTCCACCTCCCAGGTTCAAGCGATTCTCCTGCCTCAGCCTCCCGAGTAGCTGGGATTACAGGCACTCACCACCACGCCTGGCTAATTTTTTGTATTTTTAGTAGAGACAGGGTTTCACTACGTTGGCCAGGCTGGTCTGAAACTCCTGACCTCGTGATCCACCAACCTCGTGATCTGCCCACCTCAGCCTCCCAAAGTGCTGGGATTACAGACGTGAGCCACCATGCCCAGCCTCCTCTGTCATTTTTCAAATGAAGTATTTGGTTCAAATAATCAATGACTCTAAAATTGACTTCGGTCAAAAATATGAAAGATTTCATGTTGGTCATTGTTTTTTAACTTATTTTATTCTCAATCTTTTTAAACAATCTTAGGATTTTTAATTCTTTTTCATGATCTCATATCTGAAGAATATGGTTCTAGCAACCAATTATACTTTATTTGTTTGTTCAAGTTTATGTGTAAACTCAAAATTTTATGACAGAATGACATATATTTTACATTTTGAAATAAGTTTAAATCAAATGGGCAATATTTTGAGGAGATCCACTGAAATTAGGGATTGCAAATATGGCTGACTTCAAAGTAAAGGTTGTTTAATTTTATTTATTTTTATTTATTTTTTATTTTTTTGAGACGGAGTCTCGCACTGTTTCCCAGGCTGGAGTGCAATGGCACAATATCAGGTCGTTACAACCTCCACCTCCTAGGTTCACATGATTCTCCTGCCTCAGCCTCCCGAATAACTGGGATAACAGGCGCACACCACCACACCCAGATAATTTTTTGTATTTTTTTTTTTTTTTCAGTAGAGACGGGGTTTCACTATGTTGGCCAGACTGGTCTCGAACTTCTGGCCTCATGATCTGCCCTCCTCGGCCTCCCAAAGTGTGTTTACTTTTATTTTAGGGGTTATGCATGTGAAAGAATCGTTCTCCGGAGACTTTTCTCCTCACTCCCTAGGCAGATCAGTGCTTTCCTGGGGAGACTGGTGAAAAATGACAGTGGCTAAATTCAAGTTTCTGTTGTAAGTTTCTTCAATGTTTGAATATCCTGTAATGCTTACCTAACACAGAAGCATCAATCTTATACTGCTGCTTACTCTGCTTTCCCAATTCATAAGGCAAGACCCTCTCCCCACCTTTAATATTTTAAAGTTGCTATTGTTAACTTGGAGGGATTTCTTTTATGTGTTCAAAATTTTGAATGTCTATTTAATGATAGTTTTTAAAACATTATGCTGCTTTCTTTTCCCTTTTTCTGATCCCTTGTAATGCATTCCTAGAATACTAGATTAGATATGCTTTCACTATTAAGTCTAAGAACTGTATTCATCATTGAAATGTTACTGCTACATTAGTTGAACTTTTACTTTACTATATAATGTGGTTCACATATGATGGAAATTAACATTAATTTAAATTTAATTTAATTTCAACATGTTGAAAAAACTTACTTTAGTTTTTGAAAAATAACAACTTTTAAAAATGAGTTTTATTTATTTCAAAAAGCAATGTATATTTTGTATAACAATTGAAGTAGTCACTGAAATATGTAGAAAGCTAAAGTTCATCACATCCTTTCAAAACAGTATCATATTTACTCTGGTAGATTAAGTTGATAAGTTAGATGTGCTTTTTCTTTGGTACAGCATTATATTTGCTCATAAAGCATGACAAGCATATGTAAAGTTAGGAGGACGAGGTTGTTAGGTGTTTCTATAAAAATCAAAAGCATTTCTTTACATCAACAGTGAACAAACTGAAAAATGAAGCAAGAAAGCAATCTCATTTATAATGGCTACAAAAAAATGCCTAGAAATAAATTTAACCAAAGAAATTAAAGATCTCTCCAATAAAAACTATATAACACTGATGAAAGAAAATAGAAGAGGACACACAAAATGGAAACATATTCCATATTCATATATTAGAAGAATTAATTTTGTAAATACTACCCAAAGCAACCTACAAATTCAATTCTAAAATTCATATAGAAAGACAAAAGACTCCAAATAGCCAAAGAAATAGTGAGCAAATAGAACAAAGCCAAAGGCATCATATTGTCTGATTTAAAACTATACTACAAAACTATAGTAACCAAAACAACATGGTAGTCTCATATAAACAGAATGTAGACCAAAGAAATAAAATAGTAAACCCAAATATAAGTCCACACAGTTACAACCAACTCATTTTTGACAATGCCACAGATATATATTGGGGAAAGGAAAGTCCCTTCATTAATGGTGGTGGAAAAAAATTAGATCTTCATATGCAGAAGAATAATGCTAGGACCCTATCTCTGATGATATATGAAAATCAAATCAAAATAAATTAAAGACTTAAATCTAATATGTGAAACTATGAAACTAAGAAAACATTGAATAAATGCTTCACTCTGTTGTTGATAAACAACAGAAAAAAGAGACATCCTACAGAATGGGAGAAAATATTTGCAGACTATCCGTCCAACAAGAAATTAACAATCAGAATATAAAAATAACTGAAACAATAGCAAAATAATAATGATACTAATAATAATATAGTAACTCTATTAAAAATGGCAAAAGGCCCAATAGAAATTTCTTGAAAGAAAACATATAAATTGCCAACAGGTACATGAAAATATGCTCAACATCACTAATCATTAGTGAAGTGGAAATCACAAAACAATAAGGTATCATCTCACCCCAGTTAATATAGTTTATTAAAACTACAAAAAATAATAGATGCTAGTGTGGATGCAGAGAAAGGGAAACACTCCTAAACTGTTGGTGGAATTGTAAATAAATATAGCCAATATAAAAAACAGTATAAAGTTTCCTCAAAAAACTAAAAATAGAATTATGATATGATCAAGCAATCCCACTGCTAGGCACATCAACAAAATAAAAGACTTCAGTATATCAAAAAGATACCTGTGTCCCATGTGTATTGTAGCACTATTCACAAGAGCCAAGATATGAAATCAACCTCAGTGTACATCAACCAATGAATAGATAAAGAAACGTTTGAGGTCCGGTCATTGCCAGCACCCATGTTATTTTCAGGGGACACTGATGTCTTAGATATCACCATGCCCTTGGGTTCCGAAAATAGAGATTCAAGCACTCAAACAATACAAATCAGCTCAAAGCCACTGATCACATTGACTTGAAAGGCTATTATTATAAATTAATTAAGACTCAGAGTCCGAATGTCCTCAAAGCTTTTACATAGTACAGTTGTTGGGCTTCCTGCATTTTACCTGAGCAATGCCTTTTATTTCTCAGAACAGAGAGGTAGATGGAAAGCTCTTTTATTCATAATTACTCCTAAAGAATTTGGTTTACATGGGTCTATAATGTCTCTACAGTCTTTGATCAGGCATTTAAAAATAAAGGAGTCTGTTTTTTGGGGGTTTTTGTTTGTTTGTTTGTTTGTTTTGAGACGGAGTCTAGCCCTGTCGCCTAGGCTAGAGTGCAGTGGCGCGATCTCGGCTCACTGCAAGCTCCGCCTCCAGGCTTCACGCCATTCTCCTGCCTCAGCCTTCCCAGTAGCTGGGACTACAGGCGCCCGCCACCACGCCCGGCTGATTTTTCTGCATTTTTAGTAGAGACAGGGTTTCACTGTGTTAGCCAGGATGGTCTCGATTTCCTGACCTCGTGATCCGCCCGCCTTGGCCTACCAAAGGGCTGGTCTATTTTGTTTTTGTAAATTTGTTGTGCTTCATCTAATTTGGATGCAATCTAACCACAATAAAGCTACTTCAGATCACTTTCAGCCACATATAGCTTTAATCCTGTGTAAGAATGGAATGGCAGGACAGAATACAGAGTATTAAGAAAAATTGAAGGTGTTTGGGTTCAAAAGTCATAATATACAGAGATTTGTAAGTGGTCAGTGTGGAATGCCAATTATAAGTATTAGGTAAACTGGTTTGAGTGCCTTAGAGAATGTTTACTCTGGTGATAGTTTCTTTTCAAACATTCATTTCAAACATTTTGCAATATTTTAAATTTCAACCATTTCACTTGTAGAGGGACCTAATTCCTTCCTTGGTGATTTATTTGGCTTAGTGTGTTTGTGACTAACAGCCTTACAATTTGAAAACATACCAACTTTTCTGAAGTCAAATGCTTTTTTATGTAACAAAATTCGGAGTCTTTATTAAATGATATCCACATGGATGCATTTTTATCTTCTAGCAAAACCTCTTAAATGTGGAGATCATTCAGGGGGAGATAGAAGAGACAGAGCAGTTAACAGATTCATTTTTTCTTCTGTATCTGAAAGGATAAACAGCCTGTGCTTTCCAGAGTGAGTTAGCATGCTATTTGATACAAGCCCTGGGTAATCTCGGATGTTTAAGTATTGCTTTGTTGTTGTTTAGTTTTCGTGATATTCTGGAATGTGTGTATCTCAGATATTTGAAAGGCATTCTGCAACCTATATTCCAGACATTGTCCTTTAATCATCATTTGGGCTACTCAGTCTGTAATTGACTAGTGTGCTTTTCTGAAATCCAGGTTGATCTTTCTTTAGGAAATTATTAATTGCTTGACATAGATGACCCTATTTTGTGTTTCTTCATTGTATTTTGTAAATTAAAAATTGCCACTTCTACAATTAAAAAAGAAATAAAGCACGTAACGGCTAGAAATAGTTGCCTTTGAAGAGTAAAAGAAACTACCAACACAGTAAACAGACTACCTACAGAATGGGAAAAAAATATTTGCAAACTATGCATCCGATAAACATCTAATATCCGGATTCTATCAGGAGCTTAAATCAACAAGCATAAAACAACGCCATTAAAAAGTGGGTAAAGGACATGAATGCACACTTTTCAAAAGAAAACAAACATGTGGCCAACAAGATACAAAAAATGCTCAACATCCCTAATCACTAGAGAAATTCAAATCAAAACCACAATTAGATACTATCTCACACCTGTCAGAATGGCTAATATTAAAAAGTCAAAAAATAACTGTTGACAAGATGTTGGCAAAGTTGAGAAGAAAAAGGAATGCTTATACACCGCTGATGGGAACGTAAATTATTTAAGCCATTGTGAAAATCAGTTTGGCAATTTCTTAAATAACTCAAAGCAGAATTGCCATTGAACCTAGCAATCCCATCATTGGGTATGTACCCAAAGGAATATAAAATGTTCTGCCATAAAGATACAGGCACACATCTGTTCATCGTACCACTATTCACAATAGCAAACACAGGAATCAACCTAAATACCCATCAATGGTCGACTGGACTAAAGAAATGTGGTATATATACACCGTGAAATACTACACAATCATAAAAATGAATGAGATCATATCCTTTGCAGCAATGTGGTTGGAGTTGGAGGTCGTTATCCTAAGTGAACTAACAAAGAAGCAGAAAACAAAATACCACATGTTCTCACTTATAAGAGGGAGTTAAACATTGAATACACATGGACACAAAGAAGGGAACAGTAGACAGTAAGGCCTACCTGATGGAGGAAGATGAAGATTGAAAAACGACCTATCAGGTACTGTGCTTATTTCCTGGGTGGTGAAATAATCTGTACACCAAACCCCTGTGACACAAAATTTACTTATATAACAAAACTGCACCTGTACCACTGAACCACAAATAAAAGTTTAAAAAATCATTTTGGTTTTGCTATTACTTTTCTTTTATTAAATAAAAAATAGTACTTGTGTAATAGACTCCATCAAAATCACAATATTTTTTGCTTTTTAAAAATATGTTCAACTGCAAAAAGCTATTATTTGTCACATATAAAATATCTTAACTTATTGCTAAGGAGATGTATTATACTGTCACCTTTTAAATTTCACAATTATTACCCAATAACTTAAAATCATTTCTTAGTAAGGCATCATCAGACTGGGTTGACATTTTAGATATAGTCCTAAAATGACCCTCAATGGCCCACACTAATATATAACCCTCTCATCTTGAATGTGGTCAAGGCTGTAATTTCATTTTAACTATTAGATTATGACACCAATTATTGTATATAACTTTTGTTATTATGTTATTTTATGTGGCAAGCATGAACAAATTTTTGCAGATATCAAGTTAATGGTATGGACAAATCTGACATAGTCAGTTGAACCTATTAAAAGAGGATACAGAGATTAGGAACAAGTTGGAGACTGTCATCTACTTTTGAAGAAGCAAACTGTCATTGATCATGAATCTTCATGGTAGGGAATGGCAGAAGACCTAGGAGCTGAGGGCTTTCAGTCCTACAATCACAAAAAAACAAATTCTGCCAACAATCGTGTAAGCCTAAAAGAGGACCCAGAACCTCAATTAACACCTGCTCACCATCTGACAACTTGATTGCAGCCTGTGAGATTCTGAATAGAGAATCAAGATAAGCTATATCTGGATTTTTGCCCCAGGGATACTGGGAATTATTTTAAGCTTTTAAGTTTTTGGTGATTTGTCACACAGCATTGCAAACCAATATGACTCGATACGAGGACCCTGGGACAACTCTAGGCACCCACAATCTATACATTGAAACACATTCTATTTGATATTACAGTATAAAGTTGAGAAGGTTTGACTGTCTCACCACCCAAATCTCATCTTGAGCTGTAATCCCTGTAATTCCCACATATCAAGAAAAGGACCCAGTGCAAAGCGATTGGATCATGGGGGCAGTTTCCTCCATGCTGTTCTCATGATAGTGAATGAGTTCTCACAAGATCTGATGGTTTTATAAGTGTTTGACAGCTCCTCCTTCACACTCTCACTCTCTCTCCTGCCATGTTGTGATGAAGGTACCCGCTTCCTCTGCCACTGTGATTGTAAGTTTCCTGAGGCCTCCCAAGCCATGTAGAACTGAGTCAATTAAATCTCTTTCCCTTATAAATTACCTATTCTCGGGTATTTCTTTATAGCAGTGTGAGAACAGACTAATGCAAAACTGAAATTACATTAAAATTTATTGGAGATGTAAAAATAGATAGATGGCATTTAAGAAAAAGGAATGAGAAGTTATTTCTTAAGGAATCAGGATGCTTCCTGAAGAAGGCAGTTTTCCATGTGTTGGTGTAAACGTGAAGGAGTTCATCTAGTTATATGTTGAAAGGGATTAGATCTGATGACTTCTATGAGTAAAGGTATATTCACATTGGCAGCGGCATGCAAATTACGGAGCTGTTTACGTGGGTTGAGCATAAAGTATTAAAGAGAAATAGTGGAAATTCAGGTTGAAATGTAGTTTGGAATCAGGTCGTACTGGGAGCCTTTCAGATATTAACTATATAGAGTAAGTTATTACCGAGGATGCTTTTGACGTAGAGAAAGTTGAGATAGTTTCCCACTAACTACTTTTGTGATCTTGCACATATTACTTCTTTAAGTTTCATTCATCTCATCTATTACATGGGTCAAGAAGAGACCTATCTTGGAGTATGGCTCATACAATAACAAAGGTACTAGTTGCTCAATACGGAGAGGGACTGGTTGTTATTATCTATGGGATCTCTGATGATAGCATGGAGAATGAGTTGGAGAGAAGATAATAAAGTCAAGTTAGAAGACACTGTGATGGTTCTAACTAACCTCTGTTAGCAGCAATGACAATAACATGTAAGCAACGGATATGAGAAGCTGGGAGGACACAAAGAACAAAGCGGACTTTCCTGCCAATATGAAACATTTCTAAAATCACAAAAGAAAGCGTCAGAATATATTGAACAGTTCCTTTACTTGAACAAAAGTACAAAATCATCCTTGTTTCTATTCCTGAGTCCAATTGGTTGGTTGATGCCATTATCATGTCCAATATTTTCATACTTAGAGTTGCCCCAGGGGAAGTCGACTTTGTTTGCTAATGGAAGTCATGAAACGTTTTGAATCAGCGAGTGATGTGGTTGTATCTGTTCTTGGAGAACGTGTGTCATGACATATTAAGGGCAGATAGGAGCCAGAAAAGGCAGCAGTGCACCACGTGTCTTATATAAGAGCCATGATGGTGAGAATATAAAGGGTGTGATTGGGTACATAATCCAAGGACAGTTTGTTCAATGATTGAATATGTGATATAAATATTTAAGAAAAAAAGTTGATTCCAGGAGTGTGCTGAGGCCAGTCTACATCAGGTCCCAAGGGCAAATTTTGCATATCTCTCCCCAGATTCCTGTCCAGTGATACCAAATTGTTTCTCAAATTAGCTATAGTATCAATAATCATATCACTAAAATGTCCAATACTACAAAGTAGAACTTTTCTGGGGAGTGGGAGGAGTGCAGTTTTAAAAAAATTTAACAGCACAGAACTGAATGATTCTTATGGGTAAAATCTAAACAGCTAGGAAGACGGTAGTTCCGTGAACTGAGAAAGGTACGCTGAGAGAAATAAAATTTGAGTTGAGAAAGGTAAATGAGGCCGGGTGTGGTAGTTCAAGCCTGTAATCCCAGCATGTTAGGAGGCCGAAGTGGGTGGATCACCTGAGATCAGGAGTTCGAGACTAGCCTGACCAACATGATGATGCCCCATCTCTACTAAAAATACAAAAAATTTGCCAGACGTGGTGGCGGGCACCTGTAATCCCAGCTACTAGGGAGGCTGAGGCAGGAGAATTGTTTGAACCTGGGAGGTGGTGGTTGCAGTGAGCCGAGATTGTGCCCTGGGCAACAAGAATGAAAGTTCATATCAAAAAAAGAAAAAAAGAAAGAAAGAGAAATTAGGTAAAAGAAGGATGACCATCTGGTGGAGATAGAGGAAAACAAGATGTTTGCTTGAGGGCTTCTTAGGTTTCAGCTTTCAGTGTTTTGCGCTGTATTTGGTCCTTGGTTCTGTATTCCACTGAGATTTGTTGAATGACTAACTTGTGTTTTCCCAATAAGGAAATCTAGCAGAAGGCTGGAAATTGACATTGGAAGTAGTCTTAACACATGCAACTAGACACACACACACACACACACACACAATGAACTATAGAGCCATCTATATGAGATAGTTATTGAAGTCCTCATAAGAAAGGATACCACTAAGAGAATCTGTGTGGTGTTATAAATATCAAAATAAACAACAGGATTTCGAGCAATTTATGAGTAAAGGCATTTGAGAAGAAGATAAAATGGCATTGTCAGAAAGCTGGAGGCCAGTGTTTGAGAATGGGAAGGTGGGAGCTGGTATAAAAACATGTTGGTCAGGCAAGTATGAAATCTGAGAATCTGTCAAAGAATGTGATGGTTAGTAATCTGGGAGATGCAATGGTAGTCAAGAGGTTGGGGCAGAATTTATGTTTAAAGTTCCTCACAATGTAGTCATTATTATAAGAATCCCCTGGAGGACTTGTTAACAACGCATGTTCTGAGGCTCTCTGATCAGAGATACTGATCAAGTAGCTGGACTCATGACGGAAGTCTGAAGCCAGTGATTTCAAAAACACTGTGAAAGGTATTGAGGAATAAACACACAAGATGGGATATGGAATGGCAAGATTAAGAGCATAAGGTTCTTTTTCTTTCATTGTAGCACAGACTAGAGAAGAGAAAAGCATTGACATTTTGATAGGAAGTGGGATAATGAAGTATATTTTCAGGTTAAGACTGAATTGAGTATGTTGATAAAAAGATGTTGAAAATCAGGGGGGAAAAGCATTATGTGCAAGAAAAAGAGAAAAAATAAGTAGAGTGGGACCATGAAGAAGGGAGAAATGATTACTTACTTTTCGAGATAGTCAGGAGAGAAAAGGTGTTGGCATTTAAAATAAGCAAGTTTGTTTAAGGAAACACATGTCAAGCACACTGTTCCAACTTAAATGGATAAAAGCAATACTTATTTAATATTTATTTTTTAAAACAAAATAAAATACAGTTGAAAGGAAAATGAGAAGTTTTCCTTTCAAAACTTAAACTTATTTTTCCACTACGGTTAAAAATTTCATTCATATTCAAAAGAATTTTTAATGCTAATTTTTGACAAATAAATATAATGAAATTAAAGCTCTATTATGTTTTTAAACAAATGACTATTTAATTAAGATATTAGTTAGTCAGGTCAGCAAGCACCAGTCTGGAGATTTTGAACAGAAAGATGTTTTGTGTAGGGAATTGGTTGGTAAGATATTAGAAGGGTCGTAAGAACAAAGAGTAGAAAGAGTTTGGCCCAGTGTTAGAAGTTGCTCCCATCCTTGGATGAGCCCACAGCCTACACTTGTCACTGCACTAAAGGCACTGCCACTGAGCAGGTGTTACTCCTGCTACCACTGCTGGAACTGCTGATGATGCTGGTACTCACAGTCCCCATCTGCTGCTCCACTGGAGTTAGAATTTTGTCTCCCTCTCTCCCACTTCTTTCTTTCTTTTCTTTTTCTTTCTTTCTTTTTTTTTTTTTTCTGAGACAGAGTTGCCTAGGCTGAAATGTAGTGGCAAAATCTTGGCTCACTGCAACCTCAGCCTCCTGGGTTCAAGCGATTCTCGTGCCTCGGCTTCTCAAGCAGCTGGGACTACAAACACCAGCCACTAGGCCTGGCTAAGTTTTGTATTTTTAGTGGAGACGGGATTTCACATTGTTGGCCAGACTGGTCTCGAACTCCTGACCTCAGGTGATCCACCCGCCTTAGCCTCCCAAAGTGCAGGGATTACGGTCCTGAGGCACTGTGCCTGGCCCCTCCCTCCCACTTTTAATATCTTGCAAGTATTTCCCACAAGCCCAACCCAGCTAACTTTCATTTTGTCAGAGAGGCTGGAGGAAATACAATTTTCAATCTTCCAACACGTGTGATACTGAGAAGAGCACAGAAAGGTCGGAATAGTCTGTATTGTTAAGTGTCTCCAGACAACATCTGGCACACTCACCTAATCTTTCTAAAAAGAAAAAGTGAGATGCTGAAAAGCATGTAAGGCTAATTTGAGTAATATAAAAACTGCTATGAGAATAACATGTGAATTAGGCCATTCTTACATTACTATAAAGAATGGTAATGCTCAGGGCTGGGTGCAGTGGCTAACGCCTGTAATCCTAGCATTTTTGGGAGGCTGAGGCAGGCAGATCACGTGGTCAGGAGTTCGAGACCAGCCTGGCCAACAAGGTGAAACCCCATCTCTATTAAAAGTGTACAAAAATTAGCTGGGCGTGGTGGTGTGCACCTGTAATCCCAGCTACTCCAAAGGCTGAGGTGGGAGAATTACTTGAACCTGGGAAACCAAGGTTGCAGTGAGCCGAGATCACACCACTGCACTCCAGTCACAGAGCAAGATTCCGTCTCAGATTTAAAAAAAAAAAAAAATACCTCAGACACATGGTAATTTGTAAAGAAAAGAGGCTTTATTGGCTCTTGGTTCTGCAGGCTGTACAAGCATGGCCTTGACATCACTCGGCTTCAGGGGAGGACTCAGGGAGTGTTTACTCGTGATGGAAAATGAAGTGGGAATAGGCACGTAGCATGGTGAAAGCACAAGTGAGAGAGGGAGAGAGTTGGGAGGGAGCTGCCACACACTTTTAAATGACCCGATTTCACAAGAACTCAGTCACTATTGCAAGGACAGCCTCAATCCATGAGGTATCCGCGCCCATGACCCAAACACCTCCCACCAGGTTCCACCTTCAACACTGGAGATTCCATCTGAACGTGAAATATGGGTGAGAAAAAAATATTTAAGCTTTGTCAGCATGTTATGAGAGACTGACTGCATGTTACTTGAATTGTAAGATACAGATGTCTCTTCCTGCCTTTTTTTCATCATCCACAGCTTTTCTGATGGCCAGATAGACACTGAACATGCAAACATTATCTGGCTAGCTATCGTCTATCTATCTATCTACCTACCTATCTATCTATCGATCGATCGATCGATCTATCCATCGAATCTATCTATCTATCTATCTATCTATCTATCTATCTATCTATCTATCTATGCCTTTATATTACTTAGGCAGTATCTTTTTTGAGAAACTTTCAAAGAAGTAGCTTATCTATATGAGTCATAGCATACATATGATAACGCATCAAGTTGTTCAGAAACTATTGATGGATGGTTTGCTGTGTGTGTTGTGCCAGGTATGATGGGGGTCTAAACTCATTGATAATATCAACTAACATTTACTGAAAAGTGATTTGATGCTTGAAACATTTCTAAAACTTTATTTGTAGCATCTCATGACAAACTTGCAGGTAACCTATGAGACAGGTGCTTTTGTCGTACCTACACCCCAGACAATCGCAGACAAAGAACAGCAACAAAGGAGGAATCACAGAGGGTTTAAGGAACTTCTCAAGATCACATTTTATAACTGGTACAATGGTCAGAGTAATGAGAATTGTACAGTATGTTAAGAGAAATGTAATTCATAAAACATTTTAACATAAAGTAAAAGCTTTTATATACCATGAAACTGAGAGAGAATGAGTTGAAGAAATACTCACACAAAAATAACTTATTTCTCTGACAGTATGAATTCCAAATGTACAGTTATTGTACAAATATCCTGGTCTACATTAAAATCCATTTATGAAATGTTTTCTTTAAAATATCTGAAAGATAAAAATGTGTGTGTATGTGTATAACAGAATAAAAGAAATTTTACAGGACAATTTTCTTGGAGTGTTTAATTCAGAAATGATTGGAAATTTGCAGCATGCTTTTAGAAGGATAGTGACATAATGCTGGAATCATTATGGAATTTTTTTTTAATTTCAACTTTTACTCTAGATTCAGGGGGTACATGTGTAGGTTTGCTACATGGGTAAATTGCATGATGCTGAGTTTGTGGCATGGACTTCATCACCCAGTAGTGAGCATAGTACCCAATAGATAGTTTTCAAACCACACCCCACTTCCTCCCCTGCCAGTAGTTCCCAATGCCTATTGTTGCCATCTTTATGTCCACGTGTACTCAATGCTTCACTCCCACTTATAGGTGAGAATATGCAGTACTTGTTTTTCTAATCCCATATTAAGGCACCTAGGATAAAGGTCTCCAGCTGCATCCATGTTGCTGCAAATAATATGATTCCTTTCTTTCATATAGTGACATAGTACTCAATGCTGTATATACACCACATTTTCTTTATCCAGTACACCATTGATGGGCACCTAAGTTGATTCCATATCTTAGGTATTGTGAATAGTGCTGTGATGAATGTAACTGCAAGTGTCCTTTTGGTAGAACGATCTACTTTTCTTTGGTATATACCCAGTAACGACATTGCTGAGTCAAATGGATGTTTTAAGTTCTTTAAGAAATCTCCAAACTCCTTTCCACAGTGGCTGTATTAGCTTACATTTCCACCAACAATGTATAAATGTTCATTTTTCTCTACAACCTAACTAGCATGTGTCATTTTTTCAGTTTTTAATAATAACTATTCTGACTGATTGACATGGAGTCTCATTGTGGTTTTGATTTGCATTTCCCTGATGAATAGCTATGTGGGGCATTTTTTCATATGTTAGTTGGCCACTTGTATGTCGTCTTTTGAGAAGTGTCAGTTCATATCCTTTGCCTGTTGTTTAATAAGGTTATTTGTTTTTTGCCTGTTTTTATTTTTTTAGTTGCTTATGAATTCTGGATATTAGACCTTTGCAGGTGCATAGTTTGTGAATATTTTCTCCAATTCTGTGGGTTACATATTTACTCTATTTTTACTTTATTTTGCTGTGCAGAAGTGCTTCAGTTTAATTAGGTCCCACTTGTCTGCATTTATTTTTGTTGTAATTACTTTTGAAGACATGGCCAAAAATTCTTTGCCAAAGCCAATGTCAAGAAGGGTATTTCCTACTTTTTTTCTAGGAATTTTATAATTTGAGGTCTTACATTTAAATCTTTAATCCATCTTGAATTAATATCAGTACATGGTGAAAGGTTGTGGTTCATTCTTCTGCATATGGCTAGCCAGCTATCCCAGCACCATTTATTGTATAGGAAGTATTTTTCCCATTGCTTGTTTTGTTGACTTTGACACAGATCAAATAGTTGTAGGTGTGTGTCTGTATTTCTGAGTTCTCTATTCTCTTCTATGGGTCTATATGTCTGTTTTGTTGTGTTAGTACCATACTGTTTTGGTTTCCGTAGCCTTATAGCTCAGTCTGAAGTGAGGTAGTGTGATAACTCTGGCTTTGTTCTTTTGCCTAGGATTTCTTTGACTATTTGCTTTTTGTGTTGTTGTTACTGTTCCATATGAATTTTAGAATTATTTTCTAATTCTTCAAAAAGTCACAATGGTAGTTTGATAGAAATAGCACTGAATCTGTAGATTTTTTGGAGTAGTATGGTCATTTAAATAATATTGATTCTTCTAATCCATGACCATGAAGTATTTTTCCATTTATTTGTGTCATCTATGGTTTCTTTCATCAGTGTTTTGTAATCCTCCTTATAGAGACTTTTCACCTCCTTTGTTAGTTGTATTCTTAGGTATTTCATTTGTTTGTGACCATTGTAAATGAGATTGTGTTCTGGATTTCACTCAGGTTGAACAATATTGGTATAGAGAAATACTATGACTTTTTTGCATTGATTTTGTATTCTGAAAGTTTACTGAAGTCATTTTTCAGTTCTAGGAACATTTTGACAGCATCTTTAGGTTTTTCTAGCTATAGAATCATATAGTCAGTGAAAAGAGGTATTTTTACTTCTTCTTCGTTTATTATTTCCATGTCTCTTATTTCTTTCTCTTGCCTGCTTGCTCTTCCTAGGACATTTTGTACAGTGTTGAATAGGAGTGGTGAGAGTGGGCATCCTTCTCTTCTTTCAGTTCTCAAGGAAAATGCTTCCTGTTTACCCATCATGATAAAAACTCTCAACAATCTAGGCATTGAAGAAACATACCTCAAAATAATAGGAGTCATCTATGATAAATTCATAGCCACATTATGGAATTTCTAAGTTTAGAAAAAAAATTTATATATACTTTAAAGTTTGTTGAAGCCTTGATATCATGTGGCATAGAGAATAGCCACCGAGTAGCAAATGATACCACTCTCTTCTTCGGAGAACATGTTACTCTCTATAAGTTTCTTTCTGTTGACCTTTTCATGCAAAACAGACTTCCCATAGCTGTCTTAGGCAGCAACTGGTTGGTTGATATAATACTTCCTGACAGTTCATGTAAACAACAGGTCCAGGTGTCTCAGACAAATTAACCAAATAAAATTCAACAGTAATATTTTTAATTATGGTGTTGAGGCAATCAGACCCTTACAATCTTTAAAGTGTTTTTTTTTGTTGTTCAATTTTAAAACTACGATTCCCCAAAATAACATATACACCAATTGATGGGGGCACATTTTGTGGGTGTTTTTTCTTTTTGAGGTCAATAACAACAACACAAAATCAAAACCAGAAACAGCTTTTTAAATGTGTGAGTCTTGTGGTGTCAAAGAACTTTGCTTAAGACTTGGGATAGGAGGAGGAGCTTAGAGTAATTGGTGGAAGATAACAAATTAAAGTGAAGGAGAGCAAGAAAAATTTGGGCTTTTGGAAAAGAAGAATGTGAATGTGGGGTGGGGCAGTGTGTGCATGCTGGTGTCAGGCTAGGCATGTGTGCAAGAAAATATTCAAGGTATATGTTTGTATGAGGATTGAAAATAATGAATAGACTTCCTAGTGAGGAAGAGAGATGGAGAAATTTCTCCTGAAATTTTGATACAATAACTGGTGTTTTGTTTTATTTCTACTGTTCCAAACCTTGTGTTACATCTTATGTATAATACGTAAGAATGAATCATTAAGTTGGAGAGTTTCTAATCTTAGAGAAAGAACTACTTCTATTAAGGTGGGGCTTGAACAATTTTGACCAGTATAAGGGCCAAAGAGAATCAGTATTAATATCTGTACTGTTTTATATATTTCTCTGGGGGAAGCTTCACATCTGTTTTCCTATTTTATCCTCACAATAACTTTATAGAGTAGAAAAGACAAATATTACAGTCTCCATTTTATAGATGGGAATCTGGGGTCCAGTAAGGTCAGAAGACTTGGCTAGAGCCAAACAGCCAAGATTAGAACCCAGGGCTTCTGGCATTTCATCTGGAACTCTCTAATGGATCCTGATGCCTCCCATTTAGGCTTTGAAAAGCAGCTTAAGCTTAAGTGTAAGTCAAGTTTTTTCCTTTGGACAAGTTATTTTCATTCTCTTGAATTTCATGAAGTAGAGAATTCAAGAGGGCTAACACCTTAGTGTATGTACAATGGATTTTTCCTATTAGGTAACGCTGCCCTTTGCTTCACCCACTGCACAGCTGGGCTAAGTAATTCTAAAGGAATGTTGTCATGCCAAGGACTCAAGGAAAACTAGGTTTCGTAAAAGTCAATTTATTAAAACAAATCCAGGTTTTTTCATTGGTTACGCTTTTTAAGAGTCCCTTGGTTAAACATTAAGGTGTTCTTACCACAGAAATAAATAATAATTTTATGTGTTTGGATATATAGCAAAAAAGTAAAAAAGAATATGCTTTCTGAAAATGTTACTGTTTACAAAGCCCTAGAATATGTACTTTCAAAAAGCTTAGAAACCAAACTCACAAAAATACAAACAATGCTGCTTTGACAAATAAAAGCATTAGACTGCAGAAGAGTGGGTTGTTTTGACTATTAAATAATAATGTCATATTTTTTTCTTTTAAATGAACTTAGTTGATTTGTTTTGGAAGTTCTGTAGGACAACTCATGGAGATGAATTTATTCCAGGTATTCATTTTAAAAAGAAAGAGAGAGAGATATTCATCAAGCAAAGGTTAAGGGCTAGTGTTGTTTTTCTCTGGCCTAGAATTTGGCTTGTTTTGCTACACATGAGATGAAGCTCATGTGATTTTTTTTTCTTCCCTGCAATATAATCTGTCAGCATACAGAGAATTCATAGTAGCCAGTTCTAAAAGATCTGTTACTCCCAACAGTCTGTCAAATAGAATCCACTTGAAATAACACTGGGGTTTATATTTCACTCATGGCAGATTGACATCGACAAGTGAATTCGAGGACTAGATTTTCTTCGATGTTTCACTAGATTTACAATGCTGAGAGAACTGAAACCTGTAAGAGGACAGAATGATGGGCTGCTCTAATAAGAGACAGGAAAATAACGAGGGTATCTTTAATTGTCCAAGAACAGGTGGTAATGTGTAACAATCTCTAAAAATACAATGTGATTGTAGGACTGAACTGTCTACTAGATAATATTATGAGCTTTAATATTTGTAAAGCTGGGTCAGCAAAAAAGCAGTAGCCAGGATGCTCAAAGACTTTGAGATTCTAGACTTCTAGAATAGAGTTTAAAGAAAACAAGGTCTCAACAAACCGAGAAACATTGTTGGTCTATGTGTTTGTTATGTCTCGCTTGTCACATATTATTATATTCATTGGATAAAAGAAAGAGAATATGAATTGAGCCACCAAAATTTAACCTTCTGTTTTTTTAATTATTTTTATTTATTATTTATTTATTTATTTATTTATTTATTTATTTATTTATTTGAGACGGAGTCTCGCTCTGTCACTCAGGCTGGAGTGCAGTGGCGCAATCTCAGCTCACTGCAAGCTCCACCTCCTGGATTCACGCCATTCTCCTGTCTCAGCCTCCCAAGTAGCTGGGATTACAGCTGCCCACCACCACGCCCGGCTAATTGCCTTCTGGTTTTTAAGCAAGTAATAATCAAATGGTGAATTTTGCATTTCTATACAATAAAGTATGTTTGGAGGCACAACAGATGCCCCTTGGTGGTAATATGCTGCTATAGAGAAACATAGTTTTCTCAATAGATGCAAAACACATTTCTATTTTAAAAAGTACAGGAAAATAATTCTCAGCTGTATGATTTCTCAACTCAGAAGTCATAACTGGGAGTGTGTTTCTAGGAAATCTCCATGTTTCCCTGACAAAGAGAGTCTTAGCTGGGGATTTTCAAATTGTTGTGTTTGTCAAGGCATCCTAGCAACAGTACCCGACTTCTCTCACAATATAAGGCCAATTTCTTCACTGAGGGCTTATCTTCAGTTTCCTGGCATTTACTTATACTCCTGAAAGGACCTGTATATGACATAGTAAGATTGGAGATTTTATGGTGGCCTGCGTAATAAGCACCCTGTTGAAACCACGGCATGGAGATCAGGGAAGTGCTGACAGCAAACATTTGTATAGCACATTGTCCATGCCAGCTTCTGTTCTAATTGCTTCACATATATAACTCCCTGAATCTCTCATAGTGACCCCAGTTACAGAGGACGGAACTGAGACACAGAGGAGTATGGAAGCTAATTAGTTAATGGCAGAATTGGTGTTTCCTCCCAGGCAGTGGAGTTCCAGAATCTACACACTCACCTCCTAACATCCGCAGCCTCCCTGGCAAGGGTGAGAAGCAATCCCACTGTCTCTCGTGGTCTCCACGTGGTCTCCGCTATGTCTCCTGGATGCCAGGACCTCTAAGTTGGCATCCGCTTCACCCTGTCTTCCACCTGGAACTTTCAACACCAAATCTGCCCTTTTAGCTACTCATATTCATTATTATTCTATCTCACGGAGGAGTTTTCGTTATTTAAGTGTTCCGTTCTGAAGAAATCCAAAGCATGAGAGAAAACTACTGCCTCATTAAAGTAGAAACAGAGGCTGTGGGGGAAAGCGATTCTGATTAAATGATTTCACCCCGAATGAGAAAGGTGACAGGCAAGCCTGTATTTGTAGTTTCAGAAGGAGTAAGAGTTACTAAATCAAGCTTTAATTGGTGAGATTTCAGGCAAACTACAAAAGGTTTAAAATACATAGGTATATTAGATGAATTTATGTTTACTGGCCATTTTTAGGGAAAAAGGATCAGTCTTATTTAGTTCAACAAAATAGTGCAGGATCAAGGAGGAGCTTCTTGATGTCCTATAAAACCAAGTACATCCAAGAAAATTCTCCTGATGATAAAACCAGTGTTTAAAATCACTCTAAGTACGTGTGGGTCTATATTTTCTAAGTCATCAGAATGCAGCTGTGGGAGCTGCCATCTTGTGGCACACATCACAAGGGACAGTAGAGTAGTAAATGTTCCAAGGGAGTAATAAATGCTTCAAAGTGGCTACCTTGGGAAGTGGCTTTAATGAGCACTGCTTAAAAAGCTGGGCCCTTGTTTTGATCAGAAAGACACTTCTTCAAACCTAGAATACTCGACTATGATTATCTGTTTACTAAATGATTTACCATCATGGAATAGTAATTAAATGACATTTATGTTGTCTGAAAGAGATAGATACAGGTATCTTTTTACAAGGGTGCTGATTCCCTTTAGAGAACTCACTATTATCTTTTCTAATTGTAATTACCTCCCAGAGATGCTGTCTCTTCAAACAATCATAACACCTGAAAAAGACAGTATGAGGCCAACTGAAAAAAAAAGAAAGAAAGAAAGAAAGAAACTTCTGCAAGAGGTTGCTAGCAATACAATCTGCTGTTTGCTCGATCTGTGGGAAATGCTTCTAGTCACGTTGGGATGAAATGATAAACTCGTAGTGGAGAGTATAGAAAGATGTTTGTAAATTCGCTAACAGGAGACTATTCCATAATGTCTTTGAAAATCTACCATGTTTTAACTTGGTAAGGTTTAGATTGTTAAATATAAATGACTATGTATTTTCATGTATGTTCTCATGTATACGTGTGTGTGTCTGTATATGTGTGTTTGTTTGTATATATGTACACACACACATACACTCAGATATGTATACACACATATACACATAGTCATTCCTTGATGTCCATGAGGGATTGGTTCCAGGACCTGCTGTAGATAACAAACATCTGCAGATGTTCAAGTTCCTTATATAACTAACCTGGACCACATGGCGATACTCTGTGTCTACAAAAAATTTTAAAAATTAGCCTGGTGTGGTAGCAGACACCTGTGGTCCCAGCTACTCTGGCTGAGACATGACGATCCCTTGAGCCCAGGAGGTTGAGGCTACAGTGAGCTGTGATGGGGCCACTGCTCTTCAGCCTGGGAAACAGAAGAAAAACCCTGTCTTAATATATATAATACATTCTCTATTTCTTATAATATCTAATACAGGACCTACACATCACTTCTTTGTGTGGTTTTCTTGTTTTTTGAAAATTTGTGGAAATTTTTTTATAGTTTTGATCCACAGTTGGTCGAATCTACGGATGCAGAACCCATAGTTATGGAGGGCTGACTATATATGTTACATATATATCTCACAAAAAATGTTGTACTTGAAATGACCCTAAAACAGAGATAAACATTAATGTATCCAGATGTTCAGCCCCTAATCTAGATTGTTCTATAGTATGTGCAATGATAATCCAGCCTTCTAAGGATATGTCAATGGTTTTGAAATCCTATTGAATCACTGAAGAAAAAAATAAATGACATTCCATAATATATAAATGTTCACCGTATTTTGAGCAATGGTACCCAGGATTTTGAGCGAATTAAATTTTCATCTCTCATCACACTCACAGAAATTTCCTGAATCTGCCTTGATTTTTCAAAAGGGTCTTGGGTCTTGCCATTTTCCAAGGGTAGTTATGTTGCATCTGAGTATTGGATGCATGGTCCCCTGATGTCCTGCTCTGGCCTCAAGAAGACTTTCCTCCCCTGTCTTAGGGAATATTTTTGACTTTGTTTATAGTCCACAGTGAGGAATACATCAACTGCTAGGAATAAACATTTAATCCTATAACAAACTGACATCACCCAGCTGTGTAAGCAAAATTTATAGGCACAGAGTCAAGTAAATTATCATGAGTTGTATTTTATATGCATATGCATAAATGCACATATTTGCATATATGCATATGCGTGTGTGTGTGTGTGTGTGTGTGTGTGTGTGTATTCACTCCAGTCAGGGAATTCCTCTATTTATCATGGTTTCTTTTAACACCTGATAGATGATTTCTCATGGAAAACATTTTCAATGTTATTCAGATATCATTGTTATCTAGTTATCTACTGAGATAACGTTGAGGTCTATACACATATTTTTTTTTTTAAAGTTGGTTTATTGTTTTTTCCAAGTACAGAAAGATGTCATTTCGCACATGTCATTTCTTCAGACTTATTCAGAGTGGGGGAAGAGTTCTGTTTGCCTTTGAAAAAAAGTAAGGAAAAATCTATGACTCTGGCTTTTTTCTTTTTTTTCCCCTCAGCCCTGCTTTCTCAACCAAAAGGAGCATGTGGTAAAGTGCTTGTGGCACAGACACTGGCCTATTCTTTTTGTGGAAAAAGGCGCTGCTGTTTTACGGTGGCCTGGAGGCTGGGCGTGGTTCCCTGCCAGGGGCTGCGTTCTAATGGCTTCTCCAAGCAAGAGGCAGGAACTGCAGAGTCGCGTGGACTGACTCTGTTCACCACTTGTTTGGTGTCCAACCTGGAGCTGAGGATTTTTACTCTTTCCAGCCTTCCTCTCTCCTTCCTCTTCCCCTCTCTCTTTTCCTCATAACCAGAGGCTTTGCACAAAGTTTATTTGAGATTTCCCCTTGCAGTCAATAAGCACAGTTTTCTTATATTTTTATTCAGTTAACATAATGGAGATGAGCCAGGTTATTATATTTAAACTCACAGATTTTTAGGCTACATACAGGATCCTCATTCATCTGCTGTTGCTGTATTATTTATTGTTAATATTAGCCATATGATTTAGTGTGAAAAGTGTTTACAGCAGTGTTGGACTCTGAAACAAATCTTGGCTCTCCTATTTAAGGAACTTGTAAACTTTTCTGTACCACTATTCCTAGATCTGCAAAATGCAAGAGTGAGATAAATGAAAGATTATGTGGGAGAGTGACCAGCTTATACTCAGCTCTCAACACATTTTTTTGTTATTTGTGTTATTACGAAAGTAATTGTAAAATATATGCGATAAAAATGAAGATATCTTGTGTTTCTTTTAAAGTATTAATACATAAAATATTTACTCCATCTAAATGTACTTTTATTTCACTATAGTAAAACACTGAATAAGGATGTATTTTGGCACTAGTTAGAGAAATCAGGCTTATTTTAAATCAGATAAAATTTAGAGGATCATATAAATAATTCCCTAAAATGAAAGAAAAAAAGACAAGATTTGGGGAGGACCCTAATGCCAAGCACTTTATAGCTATAATTTGCAAATAGATTCTCAAGTTTAGAAATTTATTTTAAAATCTCAGAAAGTAAGAATTTGTTTCACAGGGCTAAGTTCTTGGTGTTCAAAGCTTGGCCCCAGACTAGCAGTATGGGAATCACCAGGGAGCTTGTTAGAATCTCAGGCTCAAAGCAGGACCCACAAATCCGAATCTGGATTCAAAAAGTTCCCTAGGTGATTGATATGCATATATTTAGCCATATGCACAATATTACACCTGTAGATTGACATCCTATCCACCATTACTTGAATATACCAAATGATAAGAAAAGCTCTTTCTTGAGGCAACTTGAACCATTAGTGATGATCTAATTGCTGAAAATAACCTTCATGTTTGTAAGAGAATATTTCTTGTCTAAAGGATAAAAATGCCTGCTCTTCTGTAACTTCTTCTAATTTAGTTATGTTGTCCTCTGACTTCTCAACAAACAGCCACATTACCTTTCAGAAAGGTGCCAGTAAGGAATAAAGAAATCATATCTTTAATTAGTTATTTTTGTTTTATTCAAGGGATGGGCATGGTACTGCCTGGGGGCAACATATGACTCGCTGCCTCATTTTATAAATAAGGTTGTATAGAAACACAGCACACCCTTTGGTTCACACATTGATTCTGATTGGTTTCCTGTTATGTGTAAGAGTTGAGTAGCTGCAACACACACACTGTGGCCCACAAAACCTAAAGTATTTGCTTTCTGTCCCTTTACATTAAAGAAAAAGAAAAAAAGTTAAAAAAAAAAAAAGTGGTATGGTTTGGCTGTGTCCCCACCCAAGTCTCATCTTGAATTGTAGCTCCCATAATTCCTATGTGTCATGGGAGGGACCCGGTGGAAGGTAATTAAATCATGGGGTCAGGTCTTTCCTGCACTATTCTCGTGATAGTGAATGAGTCTCACGAAAGTGGATGAGTTTAAAAACGGCAGTTTCTCTGCACAAGCTCTCTTTTTGCCTGCCTTCATCCATGTAAGATGTGACTTTGCTCCTCCTTCGCCTTCTGCCATGATTGTGAGGCCTTCCCAACCATGTGGAATTGTGACTCAATTAAACCTTTTTCCTTTATAAATTACTCAGTCTCAGGTATGTCTTTATTAGCAGCATGAGAACAAACTAATACAAAAAGTTTACTGAATCCTGGTCTACACTAAGCATTGTTTCTTCTACAACAAATCTTTATGAAACCTCATGTGTGTCTCAGGCACTGTGCTAGAGAGCCTGGGATTTCAGAAATGGAAAGAGTCTACCTTCAAGAAGATCATCCTGAGCAATACTCCTACTTGTAAATATCATCTTAAAATATGTAATGCCTAGCGTTAATCTTCAAATGAGATGCAATGAATATAGAATATCAATATCTTTATTAATACAGAATGTTGTACACAAATACCCATTCTGATATGGATTTGCTACTTTTAGTAAAATCTACTATCATCTTTGTATCTTTAGCTTGCACTGAAATTTCTGATAAGCAAAAATTCCAATTAAGAAATGTATGTGTATGTGTGTGTGCATTCATGCATGCGTGCATGTTTGTGAATCTATTTGTCAGCTCCTTTTTATTCTTTGCACAACTTGTTATTTTTTAACTAAGTACAAAGTAGTTAAATAGAAATAAACGGTGGAATAACAGAAGCCTATAAGTGGAATGAGGTTTAATGTACTCCTTGGTATTTGGACTTTGGGGGAAAATACTGCCTAAGAAATCAGTTTCCTGGCATATATAGAGATTGATGATAGCAACTCCTTTGCAAGATTTTGGAAATGAGCAGTTGAGATGACACCCACATACAAAGAACATTAGCCTGACCCAGCAAGACCTCAATAAATAGAAGCTACGTTAATTGTGTTCAGTCAATTTTTGTCTACTCTGTGATAATGGTGAATCTTGCATGCTAACTCTGTTAGTGTTGTATGCCAAACTACATGAGTTTGTCTTCCAGATATTCATTCACTTTAGTTATAAATGTTTACTAAGAAAAGAATGCTGTCAAGCATATTGACTCTAGCTTTGTTCTGGGTCAGTGAGTTTTTTTTTTTTTTTTTTTTTTGGAGACGGAGTCTTGCTCTGTTGCCCAGGCTGGAGTTTAGTGGCGCCATCTCGGCTCACTGCAAGCTCCGCCTCCAGGTTCACACCATTCTCCTGCCTCAGCCCTGAGTAGCTGGGAATACAGGCGCCTGCCACCACGCCCAGCTAATTTTTTGTATTTTTAGTAGAGACAGGGTGTCACCGTGTTAGCCAGGATGATCTCAATCTCCTGACCTCGTGATCTACCCGCCTCAGCCTCCCAAAGTGCTGGGATTACAGGCGTGAGCCACCGCACCCGGCTGTATTCTTTTTTTTTTTTTTTTTTTTTTCCTTTTATTTTTATGTAATTGTGGATTCACATGCAGTTGCAAGAAATCACACAGAGAGATCTCTAGACCAGTGACTCTGTTTCACACAATGGTCATATCCTATGTTGGGTACAATATTATAGTCAAGAAACTGACAGCCATAGATCTTATTCAGATGTCACTGGGTTTATATGCATTCATTTGTGTGTGTGTGTTTAGCCTTATGCGCTTTTATCACATTTGTAGATCCGTGTGATTACTCCCACAATAAAGATATAGGACCCTTTCATCCTGTACTGACTTTTATGTAGTCACATTCACATCCCTACCACCCCCACATTCTAACTTCTAACAATCTCTAATCTGTCTTCCATTTCTATCATTTTGTTATTTCAAAAATGTTACAGAAATGGAATTACACCCTATGTAACTTTTTAAAGCTAACTTTTCAGTCAGTGTAGTTGCTTGAGATCCATCTCAGATGTTATGTGAATCAATAGTTCAGTTCTTTTTATTGCTGAGTTAGGCTACTTATTTTAAAACATTTTTTCTCTTATTTAGAAACTCCATGTCTTAGTGACACCCCTCTGGCTGATGCTGGATAGAAGTTATGAGCTCACCTGAATTGTCTCCTCCTGCCCCTGTTCAGGAGCTGAGATAGCACAGGAGCAAAACAACTTCTCCAGCCTAATTAGGATATATTTTAGCTTTATATATTTTTGCTGAGGAGGGAGACTGCAAGGAGTCATGTGAGAAGCCCTGAAATTACTCAGTGTTGCTTAGCAACTTTTCCAACGTGATGGATGCAGCAAATGACTGAATTTTAGGGAGGCTACGTAATTTCATCTATTCACTGGTGGAAATAATTCCTACCATATAAGGTTAGAAGGATCAGAGAAAAATTGTATGCATTTTATTGGTTCACTGGCTATAATTTTATTGGTTCACTGGCTAAAATTTGCAGAAGTGTGGATAGCAATACACATGCAATAGTACCATCTTTTCAGGAAAGATATTTGCTTATACCTTAGCTTGCTGTAAGACCCATGTCAGGTCCCTTATTGGAGGAGGATTTTCCTTTCCATGGGCCCCAGGGGGATAGCCTACTCTTCTTTCTCTTTTTATCTGCTTAAACCTATTCCTGTCTCTCTGCTTTTCTTCCATAAGAACTGGCTATGGAGTGACAAACATAGTTTGTCATGGTACCCAAAGAATTACACAAAAACTCATGTTGTCTCAACGGTTGTAATTTAATGACAATCCCATCTTGGAAATAGTCAGAGATTAAACCAGCAAGAGCAGCTGCAAACTTGGGGTAGCTTTATGTTTACAGACTCTCATTTCACTGCATTATTGATCCTGGTTTATGCTTCTTGAGTCCTTTCTGGGGCTACAAATATAAGGCCTGCTAGATTTGTCATCCCCAGATTTTTCTTTTTCTCTGATGATAGGATTTGCTGCATTGAGTACCCATCTATTTAAAGAAAGCTAGAGCTGGATAGTAGTTAAGGCAATTAAAACAGATTTTATTCAAGTACTATAATAGAGGAAAGGAGACCTCATTCCAAATACAGCAAAGACAAGTTAGGATTTATAACCAATGTCAGGCTGGGGTAAGGTGATGGATATAAAATTACTAAGAGGAGGCATCCAAGGTGGCAGTAATTCTTTCTTTCTTTCTTTCTTTTTGAGACGGAGTATCGCTCTACCGCTGGAGTGCGGGTGGCGCCATCTCGGCTCATCGCAAGCTCCGCCTCCCGGGTTCACGCCATTCTCCTGCCTCAGCCTCGCGAGTAGCTGGGACTACAGGCGCCGCCACCACTTCCGGCTAATTTTTTGTATTTTTAGTAGAGACGGGGATTCACCGTGTTAGCCAGGATGGTCTCCATCTCCTGACCTCGTGATCCACACGCATCTGCCTCCCAGGTAATTCTCGTTAAAGTAATGTAACAGGATTCTTGCTGAAGGCAAATCATGGTGATCAAATATCAAGGATGGGAAATTATCTCTAAGCTGACTTAGCAGGATTCTCACTAAAATGGGACTCTACAGGCCAAACAGGCCTAGTGGAGAAGCGGGCTTAGAGGGATGAGCAAATTTGGTCGAGGAAAGGGTCTTTGTCACATCCCAATTTGATTGTACCCCTGGTCAGAAACAAACCCGAACATTAAATTAGAAAAATTAACAGTCAACCTCTTGTCCTGGGTGGTTAATTTATATTTCTGAGGGTCTTCAGAATGAGTGGCACAAATCTTAAAGTGATAGTTTTGTGAATGTAGATTTTGCTAGCTCACACTACTTTGAACCAAAAGTTTGACTTAGATTTAAAAAGAATGGGCTTATAAAATTGTGTAATATTGTGGTAACTGAGTATACCTTTTACTAACCAAAATCATGAAAACATATTTTATATGTATAAGTTTTGTTTGTTTGTTTGAGACGGAGCCTCGCCCTGTCACTCAGGCTGGAGTGCAATGGCACAATCTTGGTTCACTGCAACCTCTGCCTCTTGGGTTCAAATGATTCTCCTGCCTCAGCCTCCCAAGTAGCTAGGATTATAGGTGCCCACCACCATGCCCTGATAATTTTTGTATTTGTAGTAGAGACGGGGTTTCACCATGTTGACCAGGCTGGTCTCAAACTCCTGACCTCGTGATCCCCCAGCCTCGGCCTCCCAAATTGCTGGGATTACAGGCATGAGCCACCGTGCCTGGCTTTATATGTATAATATTAAAAGTGACTAAGGGAACACATTTTAAGTATTTGGCTAAACAGATTTCTTTGAAGTTATTATTTAGTAAATTATATGCATCTGGCTATCAGGGCATTATTGTATTCTAAAATTTCCATATTCATAAGCATTGAGTTTTGGATTGAGCTACTATGTAGCAAATAAATTACATTTATTATCTCACAAATCTTCACAAGAATCAAATTAGGTAGATGTCATCCCCATTTTTTTTTCATCAGTTACTACATAAAACTGGCAATCAAATCCAGGCCTACTAGCCCCTCGAGATAGTGATCTTATTTCCCTGCCATAGATTGGGCAATTGGTCCTCACTCCTCACTCCTCTCTCCTCAGTGTCGAAAACACAGGCTTATTGTGGGCAGAACTTGCTTATTTTTCTCATGACTTGAGATAGCACTGTGAGTTGTTTTGGTCAATGGCATGTGAGTCATGGTAATAGTGTGTCAATTTTCAGCCTAGATTTTACGAAGCCTTGTGTCTTATGCTTGTTGTGTTAAATCTCTGCCATTCTGGCTACCGGTCCAGTATATGAAATGTGAGAGACCCAGCTGTCCCCTAGACCTACAGAGAAAAGTGGAGGTGTCCACTGCCACAACCTGAAGGAGAACAGTGCAGCCAAAGCCTGACCACATCATCCCCATTCAAGCTGGTCTGCATATAGATGAGAAATATGAGATTTTTGTAGTTATTTGTTATAATGCAATGGAAACAACAGCTATCTGATAGATTAGCAGTTGTATCAGTCAGGGCTTTCCAGAGAAATGGTCACCTTTTCTATATATAGAGAGAGATTTATTTTAAGGAACGGGCTCATACAACTGAGGGGGGGGGGGTGGCATGTTCAAAATCCATAAGGTAGGCTTGCAGGCTGGAAACCCAGGCAGGATTTTATATGCTACAGTCTTAAGACAGAATCTCTTCTCCTCCAGGAAACCTCACTTTTTGCCTTTTATATCTTCAACTGATTAGATGAGGCCCATCCATATTATTGAGGAAAATCTTTATTTAACTGATTATAAATGTCATTCATATCCATGAAATGCTTTCACAGCAACATCTGGATTAGTGTTTCACTAGACAATTAGGCCAAGTTGGTGCATATAGTTAAATACCATCGCAGTACCTGTATACATCCTCAATTGGAGGTGCAAATTTAACCAAAGAAAATGAAAGAAAATGCCAAATGAGTAAGCAAATGAGAGGACATTTCTATGCTGAGCTTTGTAAATGAATTATGGGAAAAAAATGTTTCCACCAAAGAGATGATTATAGAAGCAGGGATAAATTAAAGAGAGTTTAATAGATTGAATGCTACTGAAGAGTTGAGGCTAAGCCTGAAATAAAACAGTAGATCTATTAGTTTGAAAAATTTTGAGGAATAAAGTGAGTAGACAAAATATGAATACAGGAAATAGTTACTCAAAAAGATTTGGATGATATCTGCAGGCGAAATAAGTGATAACTTCAGTTGTTTTTCCATTGTTTTTATTAGTGATATTTACGATGGATGCATGGTCAGATGAAGATTAGAATTAAGGATGTAGGGATGAGAAAATAAAAGTATGTAAAAGTGGGCAGCGAGTCCATAGTACATATACTAGGTCAACATCAATGATTACAAGTACAATCCTGCTCACGGGAACTCCCATCATCTCTGCAATGGCTCATTCCTGAGAAACTAGAACTGCGATGGAAACTAGGTTTCTATTTTCCAGGGGTTTTCTATTTTCCAAGGGTTTGGAGGTAGGTCTTAGAATAGTGCTGTTATCTGTTTATAGTGTTTAGTCACTTGTCATTTTCTATAATTATCTTTATTCCTCCCACAAATGGTGTTCTGACAGTCCCATTGCTCAGTTATGTGATGTAAAATCTCTATTTCTAGAGGGTGAACATTTTGTTACTTTGCATTCTGATTCCTGATACTAAGTGATTTCCTTCACCTAACAGCACATATTGTTTATATGCTTACTTAAATGGATAAACACAATATTTCAGTCTCTACTCCATGCTGTTCATTGTTGTCAGAGACTGTTGGTATTTTAAAAAATAAGCATTTATTTCTTCTATCATGGGACTTATTGACATTTAAGTAAAAAAAAGGAAGTTTTCAACCCCGTTATGTATATTAACTTTCTCATCCAAATTGGTATATTATGGAATATGATAATATATTTTGCATTTTTTACAGTGCCTTTCCAATCCCCTTCACTGCTTGTGACAACAAAACTCTCTAAGATATTGCCTCATTTTTACTGTCTAGTATGTTTTTATTGGGGATTTTATCAGTTTTCATGGTAAGACATGTCATTACATTGCCATGGTGCTTATGTTTATGTATCACATTGAGTAAACTGTGGTACCCAGTTATTTAGCCAAATGCCAGTTTGGATGCTGTTGTGAAGGCATTTTCTTATATATGATTAATATTTAAATCACTGGCCTTTGAGTAAAGCAAATTATCCTCAGAAGTGTGGGTCTCATTCAACCAATAGATGAAGGTCTTGAAAGAAAAGAAAAGACTGAGTTCTCTTGGAAAGGAGGAATTCTGTCTTTAGATTACCTAAGGACTCAGAACAGCAATAGACAAATTTTGAACTTGTCAGCTTCCATAGTCATGTGAGCAAATATCTTTAAATCTCAATCACTCTCTCTCTCTGTCTCTCTCTTTCTCTCCCCCTCCCTCTCTCCCTGCCTGCTTTCCTCCCTCTCTCTCTTTCATATATGAAAGAAACACACAGGCACACACCCTGTTGGTCCTGTTTCTCTGGAGAACCCTGGTGAACACAAATGCTCTTAAACAAAAACACTTTTTATTCTATCAAAAGACTTTTACTTACACTAGTACTCACACACAAGACTTTTAAAATTACTCTTTTAATTTCTGTAATAATAATCGGGATGATTGCAATAAATATTAGTGGAACAAAAGTCTATTTAATTTTATCTTTCTCTAAAACTCATTTAAAAAGTACCCAAAGCATACAGGGAAAAAAAAAAAAGAAAACTCATTCTGATTTAGTGTCTAGGAAAACTCCCAAATTTCTCACGTTAGATTGTAATTATCAAGTATAAGAAAATTTGGGCCAAACGTAGAGAGGTTACCTAGAACTGATCCAAGCCTAAGAGTAAAAGACTAGAAGTTCTATGAATTGAAAAATTGTTTTTATTTCTTCTTAGCATCTGAACCCCCTCCTAGATTCAAGAAGGACTCCCCATTTCATATATCTCCCTGGATGCCAAAGATTGACTTTCACTGTGGAAGTCAAATACAAAACAAAATCAAATAAGAAAACTAAGTAAAACAAAAGAGGTACTCGTTTCTGAACACACACACACACACACACACCCTTACACACTACTCTTTGCAGTTAAACATGGCCAATTAAACAAATATGACCCAGATTTAAAATAGAAAGTTGGATTACACAGAAGCCCTACCTAGCCAAAATGACAGGGAAACAATTCCCAGTTCACAGAGACTACCATGGCCATGTTGCTGAAAATGGAATGCAGTGACCAATGACCAGAGCCTGGGCCAAGAGTCGTAAAGAGATGAGCGACCATATCCGGGTTTGGCTGTGGTGGTGATGATGTCCTTCCCCAAACTGACTCTGTGGCACCATTTTGCCTGACCTGTCTGATTCCTGCCTGTTTTGTCAGTATGTTCACCACCAGACTTCTCAGTACTTTTGTGAGCTAATCAATATTCTTTCAACGAATTTCTTTTCTGCCAAGTTAATTTTGCTAATAGCTTGATACATTCCCATTAAGGGTGGCAAAAAGAAAAATAATTCTCAATGTAACAACTATTATTTTATGTTATTATTGAAGTACTACTCAATACATCAAACAAACATAAATGCTATTATCATAGGAAAGTTTGAAAGGCCGGGTATTAGCAGGGACTAGAGGGTAGGAGTCATGGAAATTTATTGTTTAATGAGTAGTTTTCATTTTACAAGATGACAAGGGTTCTGAAGGTTGGCTGAGCAACAGTGTGAATGTGCTTAACACTACTTAAAACTTAAAATTGGTTAAGCTGGTAATTTTTCTGTTATGTGTATTTTACCACGATTTTAAATAAATAAATGAATAAATAAATACATGGAAGTTTGAAGAATCAAATTATTATTATTTGTCTATGTACTTTTTTTCCTAGAACCAATGGTGGTCAACTAAAAATATGAATAACATAATCCCACAAAATCAGAGGGACAAGATTTAATATTAAAAGATAAGCTATTTATTCTGCAAAACATAATTGCCTAGGTAATATAATGGAAGAAAAGTATCACAATAACCAAGAACTTTAAATACGTGTTGAATATATTAAACTCATAAGTAATACTTGAACAGGGCAAAAGAGAGACCTCTGAGATAGATGATTCGTGATGATAAAGATAACAATGAATAAATTATCCTGTGAATTTGGCATAATCACAAATGAGCCACCAGTAAACATATTTCCTTCTAGAGTTTGAGAAAATGCCATGGACATTTATTTAGAAACATAAACATGCAAGATAAATTTTTTAAAAAGAGATGTAATAATAAGGTATGAGTAGGCTATATATATATATATATATATATATATAAAATATAACTACAAAGCTATGATAATTAAAATGAATTACAATAGTACAGGTATAAACCAGTTAAAAGGAAATAGATTGACCATAATAAAAAGCAGATATTTAGTATGTAGGAAAGACAACATTTAAAATAATGGGGAGAGAATATATCACCATGTAAATAATGTTGGGGCATGTAACTAGCCATTTCAGTAATTTCAAAATGGATCAAATATTTGCCTGTAAAATATGAGACTACAAAATTACTAAATGAAAAAAAGACATAAAAGAAGTATTGATAGCAGTTTTGTTTCCAGTGCCATCATAATTTTTTTTTTTTTTTAGTTTACATCTTCCACCCTTCAAAGTATCTGTATATAGGAGCTCTTTTCTTTGTTTGCTATTTATTTGTCAAGTTACCTGTGCAAATCCTCTCTTCTGTGCTCGGCTTTGGGATACTAAACCTGAACTTTATGTACTTACTGAACCTGATTTTCTTGCTGAACCTTATTTACTTGCTGGATCTAATTTCAGCCTTGGTGGGTTCACTCTTGAAATTGGCCAGTAGGGGTCACTAGAGGAAGAAAATGGAGAGGGACGGCTGGAGGAGGAACAACTAGAGATGCTTATTCCTATTTGTTTTCTGTTTCAATTTTTGCATCCTGTTCCTATTAGCATCACTCCAGGAACATTTTTTTCACCCTGACAGTCACTATTTGTTCCAATGCAACGTTCGTGGGTCTTTCCAGCATTCACAGACACTCTTCATTGTTTCCTCTCAGAGACACACGCCCCACCAGCCTAACGATGTCCCTTTCTCAAAGGTCTGACTTCCAGCTCTCTGGGGCTCCTTCCTCAAATTTCTAAGTTTTAATAATTTTCAGTGCTTCTTTTTGCCTCCCCGAACCCAGTCCTAAGGGCTATAGCTTCTTTCAACAGTTGCTATCTCTGAAATACTTTTGAAATTTTTACCTTTCCAGTTCTTTACTACCTAATGAAGAGCACTTCTACTAATTTTCCTTGTTAAAATAAATGAGGTATATATCAAAACATCATGTGAACACTATAAAAATATACAACCTGTCATTTGTCAATTAAAACGCTAAATGAAAAAAATAACTAATGCAGCTTTTTTTGTCCTAAGCAGTACAAATTTATTTTTTTTTTTTTCAATGTATATTTTACAAGATTAAGGCTTCTCTTTCACTCTAAAAAAGTTTTTTGGTTCTGATTAGTATAATGTGTGTTTCACCTGCATTGGACATTCTCTGTCACTAACGTGGGGACAGGAAAAGGAAGGTGTTGGGGGCGGTTCCTAGAAATATCTGAATCTTCATTGCAATGACTGTTAACTTCAGCCAAGTGCAACAATGTCTCTAAAATAATTTCTAAGAGAAATTTTAGTAGAAACTTTATGAAAAAGAAAATAAACATTGTTTTTTAAAATATTCACAGCGCACTGTATGAGGGGTAGAGGAAATCTATATGTTTAATAGCAAAATAGTTTACGCCCAAAAGTATATAAAATGGTATAATTAATATGTGGGATATGCAGGTATACTTACACATGTAAGTCTTAGAATGTTTAAGAGAAAAGGCTCTGCCCTGGGTTGTTTTTATTTTTAATTGTTGAGGTCTTCATGTGTGAGCTCATTGGTGATGTAGGAGTTTGGAATACCTTTCCCTGCAGCTTACTTATGCCTCTTCCAGCCCGGCTTCTGCCTGATCTCAGGAGTACCACTTTCATCCCATGATGAATTACTACTGGGTCTGTTCAATCTCATGGCATGATTAGTGTAATAATACACACCTCATATTGGGTCTCTACATGTACCAGTAGAATAACATAAGCTGCTTTTCAAATGGTGCATAGTTTTCAACTGTATATGGTCTTCCTGTAGAATGCTAGGAGCCTGTATTTTTCTCTCTTCACAAGGCATCTTTCTTATTTCCAGAAAAATTGAAACTGCCAGATTGAAACTGCCAGATGATACGACAGGTTTCCAGGGTCCCTTGCACATCACAAACTGTAGAGCCTTTTCCTGCTCTGGTCCACTCAAAGCTGTCAGCCTTCCATTGCTGTCTATAAAATACTTAGAGCAGGCCAGGCACAGTGGCTCACCCCTGTAATCCCAGCACTTTGGGAGGCCGAGGCGGGCGGATCACGAGGTCAGGAGATCGAGACCATCCTGGCTAACACGGTGAAACCCCATCTCTACTAAAAATACAAAAAATTAGCCAGGCGCAGTGGCCTGTGCCTGGAATCCCAGCTACTCAGGAGGTTGAGGCAGGAGAATCACTTGAACCCCAGAGGTGGAGATTGCAGTGAGCTGAGGTCGCATCATTGCAATCCAGCCTGGGTGACAAAGTGAGACTCCATCTCCAAAACAAAAAAGAAAGATTCATTTCTGATTTACCTGGGTATTTACCAAAGCATTTAGAATGTACTTTGTTGCACATGGTAGAGGCTTAATCAGAATTACTGATTAATCTTAGACATTATCCTAACCAAACATCTCACTGAACAGCTGTGAATTGCTCTATAAATACTGTATATAAAATGAGAGACCATATAGTAGATGTATCAACACAGTCAGATAGTGCATTAAACAAATGTATAATAATGTTGCACAAGCTGCGAAAAAAAAAACTTAGCTTTTTTTAGTGAAAACACATGTATAAATTATTGTTTTTTAAAAAGCTTTTAATTTTAAAATCAATTTAGATTTACAGAAAGGTTATGAGATATTACAGAGAATTCTAATATACCTCACACTCAGTTTTCCCTTTTGTTAACAAACTACATTAGTATTTACATTCGTGATAATTAATTAACCAATATTGATTCATGATCTGTAATGGTTTCTAAGATTTTTGTTGTTTCTGTTGACCTTTATAGTTCAGAGGGTACTGGGCAGGTATTTTGCAGAATGTCATAGGAATAAATTTTTAATGTGCTTAAACATAAAAACGGGATGACCCAAGTTATCCCTTTTCATCCATCTTCACGTTCCCAGAGTGGGATTTTCCGATTTTACTTCGGCCGTGCTAATGCTTCTGGAAGTGGTCACAGTGAATAATGAAATAAAAACAAAACAGCTGTTGCGTTGGCTTTTGCAGTCAATGAAAGCATCTAGACTGTAGAAAAGCAAGAAACTTTAAATGTTGTATTTTCCGGCACAGCTGATGATCAATAATTGTCTGCTGATTTCATAAAGAAACATCCCTTTCCTGAACTCTCAATTTTAAAGTCAAAAGGCTATTGAAATTCTTACTTAGAGGAAACTTCCCCCCTTGTTTGCTGACAGTTATAAAGTGGAAACATTTTGCAATGTTTACACAACTAGCATTGCTTGTAAATCATTTTCTGTATAAAATGATTACTTAATATGCTCACATTTTACAGAAACAATTTCAATCCCTTTCTCTCATTTTTCTAAACACCTTCTTACAGTATGTTTATTGGCAGACCACATTTAGTCATTGCGAACATCTTTCTTTTAATTAGCTTCCTTGTAAGCAATTTTTAAATATTATAGTGTGTCAGATGAAGAACAATATGTTTTTAGAGTGCTAGTTTTATCACATGACATTCCAGGTGAAGTTTCATAGTGGAAACCTACCACTCACAGGCCTTTCTCTCCAGGATACAGAGGTGTTTGCAAATAATAAATACATACTGTGGTATTCACAAATAAATAATCAGTACCAAATGGGTGTCATGGTGGAAGATGTATTCATGATATTTACACCCTGAATTCTGTTGGTCTCTCTGGCAATATATGGGTTGGAGACTGTGATGGAGCATCATACCTTTCACCCAGGTTTGAAATAATTAAGCTGGCCCACAGCCTGTAATTTGCCCATCCACTCATGGTGAAGAAGCTGGAGAGGATGACCCCAATGGAACACATTCTGCTTATCCTACCTACTGTGGAGAGTACCCAGCCCTGCAGTGCCCTTTTGCACCTGTGGGCATGACGTGTATGAGAAAGGTCAGTTTTTACCTTAACCCTGTCCATCAAAACTGGTAGCCCCATTCCAGGACCACCACACATAACACAGTCCATAGTTAAGACCATTCCCCGGGTTTGTACAATGCTCAGCCTGCAGAACCATATGCAGATCTTGAGTTATATAGTAATTTACCCATGAATGTCCAAGAAGTCTACTCAAGAACACAAGTCTCTATACAAAGACTTATTTTGTAATAGTTGGGTATTCCATAAAGGTTATTTATACCAATAAAATTACATAAATAAATTTGAAATTTTAGATGAAATAAGGAGGTACCAGGAAAACCATAACTTACCAAAAGTGGCAGGAGAATGAGTAAAACAGCAGAAAAGTACTCAATAAAATTTTTTTCTATTTATTGTAAACCTAATAAACTTAGAATAGAACATTTTTAATTTGACATATGGTATTTAAAAATAAACTAGTACAGGTCAGGGACAGTGGTTCATGTCTGTAATCCCAAGGATTGCTTGAGCCCAGGAGTTTGAGACCGGCCTAGACAACATGGAACTCCCTCTCTACAAAAAACTAAAAAAAGAAAAAAAGAAAATTAGTCAGGTGAGGTGGTGCATGCCTGTAGTCCCAGCTACTCAGGAGGCTCATATGGGAGGACTACTTGGGGCTAGGGCGATGAAGCTACAGTGAGTTATGATGACGCCGCCGCACTCCATCCTGGGCAAAAGAGCAAGACTCTATCTTAGACAAAAGTACAAATAACAACCAGGCGCGGTGGCTCACGCCTGTAATCCTAGCACTTTGGGAGGCTGAGGTGGGCGGATCATGAGATCAGGAGTTTGAGACCAGCCTGGCCAATATGGCAAAACTCCATCTCTACAAATAATACAAAAATTAGCCGGGGATGGTGACGTGCACCTGTAGTTCCAGTTACTTGGGAGACTGAGGCAGGAGAATTGCTTGGACCCGGGAGGCAGAGGTTGCAGTGAGCCAAGATCGTACCACTGTATTCCAGTGTGGCCACAGAGTGAGACTCTGTCTCAAAAAAAAAGAAAGAAAGAAAAGAAAAAGAAAAAAGTACAAATATCATACTTATAATGGAAATATTGTAAACTTTATCAAATTAGAAATGATCTTAGGATGTCTGCTTTAATAGCTTGTTTACAAGATTGTGTTGAAAGCCTTATTCAAGGTAAAGAAGAAAGAAAAAATGAAGTTAGAAACATAGAAAACAGAAAAAAGCTGTCACTTTTACAGGCGAATACAGTTTTAACTAGAAAATCTAAAACAACTTAGAGATTATTAGAATTAGTAAGTAAGGTTAGCTGTCTATTGGATACAAGAGTAATAAGCAAACATCAATTACATAAATCTTTTGAAGGATTATAATGATTGCCTTAACCAATTAAACTATTGTTCTATGGAATAAGAAAGATACTCTCCCCAAACATAGTTTGAGGAAAAAAAATCCCAGACACGAAACTGTTTAGTAGAGTATTATTTCATTTGCATACATTTGAAAACATTCAAAACTAATATAATAACATAAAAAGTTAAGAAAATGGTCATATTGCCAGAAGTGGGGGGCAGGGATACTGACAGAAAAGCCTGAAGAGGTTTTGGTGATGCTGGTAACAGTTTTTTGTTCTGGGTGATTGATATACACATATATTATTGATATACACATATATTATATTCACTTTGGAAAATCTTCCCAGTTGAGCATTTATGATTTGGGCAGTTTCTGAGTTTATATTAAACTTTTTATAAACATCTTCTTAAAACGATTTATAAATACACACACACACACACACAAACACACCACGTCTCAGCCCCCTTATTCCTATCTCCTCTGTCTACTTAGGCACATGACCACTATTTTCTCATCTTAATATATTAGCTAAAGTGATCTTACGAAACCATAAATCAGAGCATCTTTCTCCACTATTCAAACAATCAATTGAATTTATCCTGTCACACAAGTTTCTTACTTTGAGCCAGAAGTTCTTCCAAGATCTGTCCCCTCTTCTCTCTGCACTTATCGCTTGCAACACTGGCCTCATAGCTTTCCCTCAAATCCATTTACTATTCCTCCACCATCTGCAGTTTTTTTCCCTACGATTCTCTTTAAGTTTTGTTTGTTTGTTTGTTTTGTTTTTTTGACACAGTCTTGTTCTGTCACTGAGGCTGGAGTGCAGTGGTGGGATCTCGGCTCACTGCAACCTCCACCTCCCAGGTTCAAGGGATTGTCCCACCTCAGCCTCCCAAGTAGCTGGGATTACGGCGAGTGCCCCCATGCCCAGCTAATTTTTGTATTTTTAGTAGAGACGGGGTTTCACCATGTTGGCCAGGCTGGTCTCACACTCGGTACCTCAGGTGATCTGCCTGCCTCGGCTTCCCAAACTGCTGGGATTACAGGCGTGAACCACCACGCCCGGTCTCTAAGTTCATTACTTAAATTTCACCTGTATAGTGAGCCCCCATTGAAACAGAACACTACCATGTGAAACTCACGTCTGTCTCCAAAATTTTTTTACACCCTTCACTGATTCTATTTTCCATTTAACATTTATAATTTGGTATCCAAAACTTACAGTATTTATTTTCAGTCTATCCCATAAGAATGCAAGCTCTGTGAAGACAGATATTTTTCCTGTTGTGTTTTTGTTCTTGTTGTATCGTAAATGCCAGCCATGTAGAAATGCTTAAAAAGCAATTGTTACATAAACAAATGAAGGAGCAGGACAAAAGATTAGACATGCGGTAATGGTATGAGTGTTTAGATGATGACTTCCAGATGTTGGGATAAAACACCTTAAATGCTGCCTCAGGTTAGAAGCATTCTAGAAACGCAGACAAGAATAAAGCCCCAGCTGAATCACTTGTATACTTTATACTGTTAAAGAAATAAGCAAGTGAAATGGTTTGTCCATAGCTTGATAGCTGCATTACCTAGGAGGGAGCTTCCGAAGAAGACATTCTATGGCTTAATTTCACCCTTTAATAATAAAATGAGGATAATATCCCCACTAAAAAAGATCTGGGATTCTAATCTGCTGAACCTGTTTTGAACTTCAAATTAAAATACTCACCTAAAAAAGAAAAAAACACCTAACAAAATTGCCCTACCTTAGAAGTCTCTCTATTTTTGGAGCTAAATACTCTTTTCACACATATGACAAAATCCCAAAGTAATTGAGTAACTAGAGAGATTTTTGGTATTAAAATGATATTTTTCCAGACTCCAACATGCAATTTTGACAAGAACTGATAATATAGCTTGAAAAGTTATTTGCTAAGCAAAATCTTTTGAGAGTGGTAATTTGGATAGGACTGAAGCAGAATGAAATCGCAACAGGAGTTAGGGAAAATGTGCCAAATACTATGAGATTTACTGGAATTTGGTTAGGGAGTAGCTGAGAAGCTTGTCTGATTCATTTCCAGTTATAAAAAGGATTTTTACATTGCCCTTTCATGCAGACTTAACTTCAAAGACTTTGTTAGCGACTGTCACTGGGAAGGTGTGGGAGAGACACTTGTTCACAAAGTAGTATTCAAGAGCGTGAACCCCCTCACCATTTCATAACAATTAATTAAATTGTTAGAACAGGAACTTGGCCTCTGTCTGAATATTTTCAATGTAAAACATTCCTTAGAGCAGTAGTTCTCCATCCAACCTGCACAGTCAGGGAGTTTTAAAAACTAGCTGATGGCCAGGGCTTTATTTCCATATTCTAACTCTATGTTACAGGAGGAGAGTCCAGGTATCAGAAATTTTAAAGTTGTTTTAAAATTTTTAAACTAAAAATTCATTTTATTAATTTTTTTATTTTCAAATTTTAAAGTTCTTCAGAGTTTAAAGAAGCACCAGGGATTGAAATCACTGTTTATGCGAGTTGTGATTTCATTGTTGAATAAAATATTTGAAACGTTTTCATTATTAAAGCCAATTGTGGTTAGTGCACCTGTATTGTAAAGAGTAAAAACGGAATAATAAATCTGTTACGTTTTAATATAAAATTCTCAAGAATCTTTTTTTTTTAACATGTTGATAATGTCATTATGGAAGTTCTGACAGTTTCTGTTTATTGACTTTTTCCATATACTTGTCCCCTAAAAGAGCAGATACAAACTTTTTCAAGGAGAAAAGGAGGATAATTTGTTTCTGTAAGAGTCTGAGGCATTTCCTTTTTTGTTGTATCATTAGTCATTCTTATTTAGCAATGGGAGCATTTTATTTATCAGAAACATTATTCGAGTTGTTTCCTAGAATCTATTATAATTGATCAGGACTAGAATTTAATATAAAGCAAATTTAGTAAATGACACAAAAAAATGATGCCATTAGGGACCAGCTAGCAACCTTGTTTTCATCAGAAATGTGGGCTGTAACTAAAGACATATGTGAGGAAATGTGGTCATTTTGGGTTGGCATCAATTACAACTACTTGAGTACCTAAGGCATTGTATTCCTGAATCATTCCTGGTAAAACGGTTCCATCCTTGTTATTAAATTTCTCGTCATGAACACATTACGCAGGGCAAATCTTTCCCTTTAGTCAATGGAAAAATCCTTTGAATAAGAGTCCTTAACACCTTTCCATGACATAAGACATTCTTCTGGAAACTCCTTATATTATATATTCCTTTCATTTAATAACTCCTGAATGCCAGCTCTCAGATCATGTCGTTAATTAAAGTTCCAAATGCGATTTGCTCTTCTATTTGCACACATACTTATTCCTCACCTTGTAAGATGTTTTTGGGTTATGAATCTAGTTTCTACTTCTGACTTGTATTTGGACATATAATTGCTTTCTAAAATCCCGTGAGACTGTGAATTGAAGTTACTATTTTTCTCTTCTGTGAAAGAACGGTTGGTATGTAGAAGAGAATGTCATTGTTTAATTTGGAGTTTGGCCAGAATTCTGGGACTTGTGACCCAGTTTGAATAGTGTTGAAGAATTTTTTTAACTACAAATAGTCAAAGGATATGTTACATAACTCATGAAGTGTTTTCATAACGTACTAGAGAACTAGCTTAGTGCTAAATTGAATGGGAAACTTCCAAAGACCAGGTTGTACATACACCATTCCCTAGAGGAGTTGGACTTTCATATTTGAGTTAAGTGTGATAATTCACTACAGCTTATGGGATAATTGCTCCAGATCATATATCCTCGGTGCCTGGAGGCAACTGGGCTTGTAAGAGAGTACAGATTTTTTAAAAAGTGTGTATTTGCTAGGACTTGTATGGTTAAGAAAATCAGCTTTGACCTAGACTTACAATCATAAAAATAATACCATAGACAGGAAATTAGATGTTTTAGGAAAATTCAAGAAACATATTTGTGCTGTTTTAAGCCTGTACTATCTGTATCTCTCTATATATTTGATACCCTAAAAATTAGGACAATATAATATACAATCAATATAATAATGACTATACCATATATATACTTTGTCAACTATTATTTTAAGTTCAGGGGAAATGTGCAGGATGTGCAGGTTTGTTACACAGGTGTAGGTGTGCCTTGGTGATTTGCTACACGTACATTCCATCATCTAGGTGTTAAGACTGGCATCCATTAGCTTTTCTTCCTGATGCTCTCCCTGCCCCCATTCCCACCCTCTGACAGGCCCCAGTGTGTGTTGTCCCTGCCACCCATGTGCCCATGTGTTCTCATCATTCAGCTCCCACTTATAAGTAAAAACACGCAATGTTTGGTTTTCTGTTCCTGTGTTAGTTTTTTGAGGATAATGGCTTCCAACACCATGCACGTTCATGCAAAGAATATGGCTGCATAGTGTTCCACAGCGCATTGTATCACATTTTCTTTATCGAGTCTATCATTGATGGGCATTTAGGTTGATTCCATGTCTTTGCTATTGTGAATAGTGCTCAGTGGACATACATGCGCATGTGTCTTTATAACAGAATGATTTATACCCCTTTGGGTATATACTCAATAATGGGATTGCTGGGTCAAATGGTATTTCTGCATCTAGGACTTTAAGGAATTGCCACACTATCTTCCACAATGGTTTGAACGAATGTATGCTCTTACTAACAGTGTAAAATTGTTCCTTTTCCTCTGCAATCTTGCCAGCATCTGTTGTTTCTTGACTTTTTAATAATAGCCTTTCTGACTTGTGTGAGATGATATCTAACTGTGGTTTTGATTTGCATATCTCTAATGGTCAGTGATGTTGAACTTTTTTTCATATGTTTGTTGGCCACATGTATGTCTGTCCGTATCATTTGTCCACTTTTTAATGGGGTTGTTTGTTTTTATCTTGTACATTTGTTTAAGTTTCCTGTAGACTCTGTATATTAGACCTTTGTCAGATAAACAGATTACAAAAATTTTCTCTCATTCTGTAGGTTGTCTGTTCACCCTGATGATTGTTTCTTTTGCTGTGCAGATGGTCTTTAGTTTAATTAGATCCCATTTGTCAATTTTTACATTTGTTGCAATTGCTAGTGGAGTTTTCATCATGAAATCTGTGCCTGTGCCTATGCCCTGAATAGTATAGTCTAGATCTTCTTCTAGGGTTTTTATACTTTTGAGTTTTGTATTTAAGTCTTTAATCATCTTTAGTCCATTTTTGTATATGGTGTAAGGAAGGGGTCCAGTTTCAATTTTCTACATATGGCTAGCCAGTTCTCTCAGCACCATATATCAAATAAGAAAATTTTCCCCATTGCTGTTTCATTGGTCTATGTGTCTTTTCTTGTACCAGTACTATGCTGTTTTGGTTACTGTAGCCTGGTAGTATAGTTTGAAGTTGGGTAGCAGGATGTCTCTAGCTTTGTTCTTTTTGCTTAGGATTGTCTTGGCTATTTGGGCTCTTTTATGGTTCCATATGAATTTTGCAAGTTTTTTTTTCTAATTCTGTGAAGAATGTCAATTGTAGTTTAATGGGAATAGCATTTAATCCATAAATTACTTTGGAGAGTGTGGCCATTTTCACGATATTGATTATTCCTATCCATGAGCAGGGAATATTTTTCCATTTGTTTGTGTCTTCTCTGATTTCTTTGAGCAGTGGTTTGTAGTTCTTGTTGAAAAGTTCCTTCACTTCTCTTCTTAGTTGTATTCCCAGGTGTTTTATTCTGAATGCCAGCTCTCAGATCATGTCGTTAATTAAAGTTGTGAATGGGAAGTTTTGAATGGCAATTGTGAATAGGAGTTCACTCATGATTTTGCTCTCTGCTTGCCTGTTGTTGGTGTATAGAAATACTAACAATTTTTGCACATTGATTTTGTATCCTGAGACTTTGCTGATGTTGCTTATCAGCTTAAGAAGCTTTTGGGCTAAGACAATGGGATTTTCTACATATAGGATCATGTCATCTGCAAACAGACAGTTTGACTTCCTATCTTCCTAAATGAATTCTCTTTATTTCTTTCTCTTTCATGAATGCTCTGGCCAGAACTTCCAATACTATGTAAAATAGGAGTGGTAAGAGGGGGCATCCTTCTCTTGTGCCCGTTTTTAATGGAAATACTTCCAGTTTTTGCTCATTTGGTATGATATTGGTGGTTGGTTTGTCATATATGGCTCTTATTATTTTGAGGTATATTCCTTCAATATCTAGTTTATTGAGAGTTTTTAACCTGAAGGAATGTTGAATTTTTCAAAGCCCTCTTCTGCATCTATTGAGATAATCATGTAGTTTTGTTTATGTGATGAATCACTTTTATTGATTTGCATATGTTGAACCAACCTTGCATCCTGGGGATGAAGCCAACTTGATCATAGTGGATAAACTTTTTGATGTACTTCTGGATTTGGTTTGCCAGTATTTTATTGAGGATTTTTGCATTGATATTCATCAGGAATACTGGCCAGAAGTTTTCTTTATTTTTTCTTGTGTCTCTGACAGGTTTTGGTATCAGGATGATGCTGGCCTCATAGAATGAGTTAGATAGGAGTCCCTCCTTTTCAATTTTTTGAAATAGTTTCAGTATACATGGTACCAGCTCTTCTTTGTGCCACTGGTGAATTCAGCTGTGCATCAGTCTCATCCTAGGCTTTTTTGGTTAGTTGTCTACTTATTATGGCTTCAATTTTAGAACTTGTTATTGGTCTATTCAGGAATTCAGTTTCTTCCTGGTTCAATCTTCAGAGGGTGCATGTGTCCAGGAATTTTTCCATTTCTTCTAGATTTTTTAGTTTATTTGCAAAGAGGTGTTTACAGTATTTTCTGATGGTTAATTTTATTTCTGTGGAGTCAGTGGTAATAGACCCCTTATCGTTTATTGTTGTGTTTATTTGATTATTTTCTCTTTTCTACTTTATTAGTCTAGCTAGTGCTGTATCTAGTTTGTTATATTTTTCAAAAAGTCACTCCTGCATTTGTTGTTTTTTTGTGTTATTTTTTGTGTGTCTTTATCTCCTTTAATTCAACTCTAATACTGGTTATTTTTTGTCTTCTGCTAGCTTTGAGGTTTGTTTGCTGTTGGCACTCCAGCCTTTTTTTGTTTGTTTGTTTAATTTTTTTGTTTTGTTTTGTTTTTGAGATGGAGTTTTGCTCTTGTTGCCCAGGCTGGAGTGCAATGGCATGATCTCAGCTCACTGCAACATCTGCCTTGTGGGTTCAAGCTATTCTCCTGCCTTAACCCCCCAAGTAGCTGAGATTACAGGCATGTGCCACCACACCCAGCAAATTTTGTATCTTTAGTAGAGATGAGGTTTCACAATGTTGATCAGGTTGGTCTCGAACTTCTGACCTCAAGTGATCCACCCACCTCGTCCTCCCAAAGTGCTGAGATTGCAGCCATCGCATCTGGCCTCTAGTGTTTTTGGTTGTAATGTTAGGTTGTTAACTTGAGATCGTTCTAGCTTTTTGATGTGGGCATTTAGTGCTATAAATTTCCCTTTTAACACTGCTTTAGCTGCATCCCAGAGATTCTGGTACAGTGATGGTTAATATTGAGTGTTAACTTGATTGGATTGAAAGATGCAAAGTATCATTCCTGGGTGTGTCTGTGAGGGTGTTGCCAAAGGAGTTTAACATTTGAGTCAGTGGATTTGGAAAGGCAGACCCACCCTCAATCTGGGTGGGCATAATGTAATCAGCTGCCAGTGTGGCCAGAATAAAAGCAGGCAGAAGAACATGAAAAAGACTAGACTGGTTTAGTCTTTTGGACTTCATCTTTCTCCTGTGCTGGATACTTCCTGCCCTCGAACATCAGACTCAAAGTTCTTCATCTTTGGGACTCAGACTGGCTTCTTTGCTTCTCAGCTTACAGACAGCCTATTGTGGGATCTCACCTTGTGATAATGTGAGTCAATGTTCCTTAATAAACTCACCTTTATATATACATTAATCCTATTAGTTCTGCCCCTCTAGAGAACCCTGACTAATACAGGTATGTTGTATCTTTGTTATTATTAGTTTCAAATAACTTCTTGATTTCTGTCTTAATTTCATTATTTACCTAAGAGTCATTCAGGAGCAGGTTGTTCAGTTTCCATGTTGTCGTGTAGTTTTGGGTGAATTTCTTAATCTTGAGTTCTAATTTGATTGTGCTGTGGTCTGAGAGACTGTTTTTTATTATTTCCGTTCTTTTGCTTTTTCTGAAGCATGTTTTACTTCCTACTATGTGATCAATTTTAGAGTACATGATATTTTGCAATGAGAAGCATGTATATTCTGTTGTTTTGGGGTGGAGAGTTCTGTAGATATCTATCAGATCCACTTGATCCAGAACTGAGTTCTGAATGACTTGCTAATTCTTTGTCTCAATGATCTGTCTGATATTGTCAGTGGGGTTTTAAAGTCTCCCAATATTATTTTGTGGAAATCTAAGTCTCTTTGTATGCCTCTAATAACTTACTTTGTGAATCAGGGTGCTCCTGTATTGCGTGCATATATATTTAAGATAGTTAGCTCTTCTTGTTGAATTGAAGCCTTTACCATTATTTAATGCCATTCTTTGTCTTTTTTGATCTTTGTTGGTTTAAAGTCTGTTTTGTTAGAAACTAGGATTGCAACTCCTGCTTTTTTCTGTTTTCTATTTGCTTGGTTAATTTGCCTCTATCCCTTTATTTTGAGCTCATGTGTGTCTTTGCACATGAGATGGGTCCTTTGAAGACAGCATACCAATGGATCTTGACTCTTTATCCTGCTTGCCATTTGGTGTCTTTAAATTGGAGCATTCAGCCCATATAAGGTTAATATTGTTATGTGTGAATTTGATCCTGTCATCATGATGCTAGCTGCTTATTTTGCAGACTTGTTTATGTGGTTGCTTCATAGCGTCACTGGTCTGTGTGCTTCAGTGTGTTTTTTAGTGACTGGTAATGGTTTTTCCTTTCCATATTTAGTGCTTCCTTCAGGAGCTCTTACAAGGCAGGCTTGATGGTGGCAAGTTCCCTCAGCATTTGCTTGCTTGAAAAGATTCTTATTTTTTCTTCACTTATGAAGCTTAGGTTGACTGGATATGAATTCTGATTTGAACATTTTTTCTAAGAATGTTGAATATTGACCCCCATTCTCTTCTGGCTCTTCTGGGTTTCTGCTGAGAGGTCTGCTGTTAGTCTGATGGGCTTCCCTTTATAGGTGACCTGTTCTTTCTCTCTGGCTGCCCGTAATATCTTTTCTTTCATTTCAACCTTGGAGAATCTGAAGATTATGTCTCTTGGGGTTGATCTTCTTGTGGAGTATCTTACTGGGGTTCTTTGGATTTCCTGAATTTGAATGTTAGCCTGTCTTGCCACGTTGGGGAAGTTCTTCTGCATGATATTTTGAAGTATGTTTTCCCACTTGGTATTGTTCTCCCCGTCTCTTTCGGATACTCCAATCAGTCATAGGTTCAGTCATTTTACATAATTCCATGTATCTCAGAGGTTTGTTAATTCCTTTTCATTCTTTTTTCCTTTATTCTTGTGTGCCTGCCTTATTTCAGAAAGATGGTCTTCAAGCTCTGAGATTCTTTCCTCTGCTTGTTCTAATCTGCTATTGATACTTGTGACTGCATTGTGAATTTCCATGTTGTATTATTCATCTCCATCAGGTTAGTTATATTCCTCTTTAAACTGGCTATTATGGCTCTCTGCTCCTGTATTGTTTCATTATGATTCTTAGCTTCTTTGCATTGAGTTAAAACACACTCCTTTAGCTCAGTGAAGTTTGCTATTACCCACCTTCAGAAGCCTAAGTCTGTCAGTTCAGCTATCTCAACCTCTACCCAGTTCTGTATGTTCACGGAAGAGGTGTTGTAGTCATTTAGAGGATAGGAGGCATTCTGGCTTTTTGAGTTTTTGTTGTTTCTGTGTTGATTCTCATCTTTGTGGACTTACCTACCTTTGATCTTTGAGGTTGCTGACCTTTGAATAGGGTTTTTGTGGAGTCTTTTTTGTTGATGTTGTTGCTTTCTGTTTGTTTGTCTTTTAACAGTCTGGCCACTCTTCTATAAGGTTACTATGGTTTGCTGAAGATCCACCCCAGACCCTAGTTGCCTCGAATTTTCCCCTACCTGGAAGTGTTACCAGTGATGGCTGTGAAATGGCAAATATGGCAGCCTACTCCTTCCTCTGAAAGCTCTATCCCAGGGGGGTACTGATCTGTTGCTAACCTGAATGTGCCTGGATTAGGTAGTTGGAGATCCCTATTGGGAGGTCTCAGGATGAATGGGATCAGGGTTATACCTATACCATACATTGGGGATTTATTTTCTCTAGCACTATAAGTGTTCTGCATATATTTATTATGTAAAAGACCAATATGAAATAGATACAATTATTCACATTTAAACATAACAAAATTTTCTTCAAGAAAAGATTAAGTGACTTTCCTTTTGCATAATTAAGAGAGAGCAAGTTGGTACAAAGAGTATGACTCACCTGACTCCAAAGTCCACGTGAATATATACCATGTAATTCTTCCTATTACAATTTATATTCTGTGTCTCATTTTGCCCAAGGGGACTAAACATTGAGTGTAGGAATTTATCATATTAAGAGCATAGTCATTGCTTAGTTAAGTCCAGTGTATAGAATGCCCAATCTATAGCAAGATATCCATTTACTGGCCCATGGTATATATCTGATAATTTATTGGTCAAACAATTTATTCATAGTGAAATGGAATCTGAGCAATACACTTGGCTATGGCCACTGTATTAGTCCATTTCTCTTTGCTATAAAGAAATATCTGAGGCTGGGTAATTTACAAGGAAAAGAAGTTTATTTGGTTTATGGTTTTGCCGGCTGTGCAAGAAGAATTGCACCAGCATCGGATTCTGGTCAGAACCTCAGGAAGCATTTACTCATAGTGGAAGCCAAGGGAAGCTTGCATGTAACATACTGAGAGAGACAGCAAAAAAGGGGAAGAAGGTGCCTCTCTCTTAACCACCAGACCTCATGGAAAATGATAGAGGGATAATTTACTTATTACTAAGGGACAATACCAAGCCATTCATGGCATATCCACCCCCATGACAAAAACACCTCCCATTAGGTTCCACCTCCAACATTGGGGATCACATCTCAACATGAAAGCTGGAGATGACAAACAGAAACAATATCAGCCACTTTGATAGTACTCAGCACTAGAACCCTGAGTCATGACTTTTAGTTTGGGACCGTATGAGTTTGGATAAATTTAAGGTGTTCCTTGTAAAGTACTTGCTTGAAAAAGGACGTGGCTTTCTGTTATGTAAATGCCTGGACAGATTCTTCCTGATTTTCTAGGTAGTTTTCTGTTGTCAATAACCAGGATTTTCTATCACACACACACATGCATACACACACACAGACACACACAGACACACACACACACACAGACACACACAGACACACACACACGTCATATTGTTAGTATTTTTTACCTGCTTCCCAATTAATAGTCTGAATTGCCTAACTGATTACTAAGTGGGTCAGGTAAGGAAAGCAAAACTTTTGAGAAAACTGATGAAATTTCATCTCCTAATGAGGAGCACATGAGCCATTTAGCTTAGCACAACTTGAATTAAATTAAAATATCCATTTCAAATAAAATTGTGATTATAATGCACAGGATATATTAAACTTAATTATAAAGCAACTGATTTTCCCACCAATAAATGTATGATTTTTTGGGGTACAGTTCAAACTTTAATAAAGGACTTTTCCTCTCCTGTCTTCAATTTCCTTGTTTCTGGGTATTCATTTATTTGTTTATTCATTTATCCAAAAAGTATTTATTGAACACTTCCTATATTCCAGGATTTGTTGTATGTCCTGGTACTAGAACTATAAACAACACAAATTTACCTTATGAAGCTTACCTCTTATGAAAAGGTAAGATACAGTAAATGTTAGAAGGTGGTATATGTGAGAAAGAAAAATGAAGCAGGAAAAGGGAATAGATTATTTGGTGTTGAGAGGAGAGGAGAGGTTATAATTTTTTAAATAAGGGTTAGGGAAGCCCTGGCTGAGAAGGTAACACTTAAGAAAAGTTCTGAAGTAGGTGTGACATCTAACAATGTGAATATTGGGGGGAGAAAAAAACAGTAGGTTCAGAAGCCTTAGACTGAAGTATACCTGGAAATGTGTGTTTATAGTGGACAGAGCAAGTAGGAGAAAAGCAGATGAGATCTGAGAATAGACAATGATTTAGGCCAAGTACACAGGTCATAACAAGGATTTGGGCTTTTAATTTGAGTGAACAGGAAAGCCATTCTGAGCCAAAGAGTTACCTGAGCTGATTTATATTTATAAAAGTTTAAATTGCCTGTTCTGTTGAGATAGACTGTAGTTTGCATAGGTTGCAAAGGTTGCAGAAGGAAAAATACTTAAGGTAATGTAATTCAGCTGACAGATGATGGAGGTTTGTACCAGAATGTTAGCAGGAAAAATGGTGTAATACCATTAGATTCTGGACCCATTTTGAACATAGATCCAAAGATTTAATGGTGCCAAAGGAGCAGTCACAAAGTCCTAAAAGAATTGTAACAGAAGCTAAGGGAAGACAATGGTCCCATAGAAAAAAAGGAAGAGGAGAGGAGAGGAGAGGAGAAGAGAGGACAGAGGAGAGGAGAGAAGAGGACAGGGGAGGGGAGGGGAGGGGAACAATCCCAGAGTAATCAACGTGGTAGAGTGATGCTAAGATGATACTAATTTGTGTATTTTATTTTTCTCACTGGACAGTTAGAGTTCTGATTTGAAGCAGATTTTAAGGTTGTGTGTGTGTGTGTGTGTGTGTGTGTGTGTGAGAGTGTGTGTGTGTGTTGCATTTCAGTGGCTAGGAGAAAGAGAGTAAAAATAAACATATAATATGAAGAGTTAGTGATGAGCCACTGTTATGGTTTGGATTTGTGTCCCCACCCAAATATTATGTTAAACTGTAATCTCCAGTGTTGGTGGAGGGGCCTGGTGGGAGGTAATTTTGCCATGGTGGATGTTCCCCTTGGTGTTCTTGATATAGTGAGTTCTCATGAGATCTTGTTGTTTAAAACTGTGTAGCACCTCCTACTTTGCCCTCTTCCTCCTGCTCCAGCAATGTAGGATGTGCTGGTCTCCCCTTTGTCTTCTGCCATGTTTGAAGGTTTCCTGAGGCCTCCCCAGCCATGCTTCCTGTACAACCTGTGAAACCATGAGCCAGTTAAACCTCTTTTCGTTTTAAGTTACCCAGGCTCAGGTAGTTCTTCATAGCAGTGTGAGAATGGACTGCTACAGCAACTACGCCAACATAAAACAGAGTAGAGAAGGATGGGATCAATTTTAGGGGAAGTTTCAGCAAAGGTCAGGGGAGAGTTAGTGTTAGACAGAGTACTCAGGAAGAGAGGGAACTGTGTAACTGATTCTGAAGGATGGTTTTTCGGGCTGAGGAATTGAAACCTATGATGGGCCTCAACCTGGAGGTTGGTCTGACACGAAGACCTGTGTGGCCAGCATTGAATTAGGGAGCGTAGAGATCTGAAAGGTTGCCTGGGACTACAGTTATGCAGTCATGTAGGCCAAGGTTAGGACTACAGGTACTATCTGGAGTCTGATGAACAATTATCAGAGTATTTCATGCCTGATAGGGATACAGCGTGATTTACATTATTAGATAAAAACAAAAATAAATAGAATTTTATCTCACAAATATGTTACTATCATTACTACCATATTATTAAACAAGCTTTAAACTGTATTTGTTCATGTAAGTTAAATTTATCATTAAATATTCAAGAAATAAGCTCTCTGAGGAAATTACTTTTACCAATTAACAAATGTAGGTAGTACACTATTACCAACAGAATATAAAATAAGAGTTAGAAGAAATAGTTTAATGATTTGGAATTTATCATGTTTTGAGAAAGCTTTTTATTATTTGGTATATATTGTCGTGTGGTTCCAAAAATTTTGTAAGCAATTATTGGTTTAAAGTGCAAAACAATTTTAAATACAAGTACATCGACAAACTACCTGTAAGTGATTGAACTCTACAATAAGCTTAATAAAGAAAGTAACCCACTGTGGAAGGTATAATTGGTCATTTTTTCCCTGAAACATGACTTTTTTTTTTTTTTTAATCCAATAGCAAACTCCCTAGGGTTTCCATTCGTGAAAATATGTGAGGTATGCACTATAGTTAAATCATCTGCTTACTTGATGATAAACAGTATTTGCAACACAATTCAGCTTCTCTTTTCCTTCTTAAACAGGACAGAACTGTGATTATTTGAGCAAATATTTGATGGAACTTTTCAACTATACATTATATGATATTGCTGACAATTCAATTTTTAAAATTTTAAAAAATTGTTTGGGTATCCAGTAGGTGTATCTATTTATGAGATACATGAGATAATTTGATACAGGCATGCAATACATAATAATCACATAATGGAAAATGGGGTATCCATCCCCTCAAACATTTATTCTTTGTGTTACAAACAACCCAATTATATTCTTTATTTTAAATGTACAATTATTATTAACTATAGTCAACCTGTTGTGCTATCAGACACTATGTCTTATTTATTCTTTTGTTTTTTTGCACATGTTACTCATCCCCACTTCTCCCCTGCCACCAAATCCCATTAGCTTCCCCAGCCTCTGGGAACCATCCTTCTAGTCTCTATCTCCATGAGTTCATTCGTTTTGGTTTTTAGCACCTACAAATGCAAAATTTGTCTTTCTGTGCTTGACTTACTTCAGTTAACATAATGACCTCCAGTTCCACCCATGTTGTTGCAAATGACAGGATCTCATTCTTTTTTATGGCTGTGTAGTTCTCCACTGTGTAAGTGTAACACATTTTCTTTATCCAGTTATTTATTGACAAACGTGTGTTGCTTCTAATTCTTGGCTATTGTGAAAAGTGCTGCAACAGACATGCAAGTGCAGATACCTCTTTGATATACTGATTTTCTTTCTTTGGGGTATATACCCAGCAGTGGGATTGCAGAATCGTATGGTAGCTATACTTTTAGTTGAGAATCCTCCAAACTGTTCTCCATGGTAGTTGTGCTAATTTACATTCCCTCCACAGTGTACCAAGGTTCCCTTTTTTAATATGCTCTCCAGTATTTGTTATTGCCTGTCTTTTGGATAAAAGATATCTTAGTTGTAGTGAGACAATATCTCATTGTGGTTTGGATTCACATTCCTCTGATGATCAATGATGTTGACAATCTTTTCGTATACTATTTTCCGTTTGTATGTCTTCTTTTGAGAAAGATATATTCAAATCCTTTGCCCATTTTAATGGGATTATTAGATTTTTTCCTAGAGAGTTATTTGAGCTAGTTATGTATTCTGCTTATTAGTCTTTTGTCAGATGGATAATTTGCAAATATTTTTGCCATTCTGTGGGTTAGCTCTTCACTTTGTTGACGTTTTTCTTTGTGATGCAGAAGGTTTTTAACTGAATGTGATTCCAAATATCCATTTTTGCTTTGGTTGCCTGTGATTGTGGGGTATTTCTCAAGAAATTTTGGCCCAGACCAATGTCCTGGATATTTCCTCCAACAATTCATTGTAGTAGTTTCATAGTTTGAGGTCTCAGTTTTAAGTCTTTAATCTATTTTGACTTGCTTTTTGTATATGGCAAGTGATAGAGGTCAAATTTCATTTTTCTGCAAATGTATGCCCAGTTTTCCCAGCACCATTTATTGAAGAGACTATCTTTTCTCCAATGTAGGTTCTTGGCACATTTATTAAAAATGAATTCACCATAGGTGTATGGATTTGTTTCTGGGCTCTCTCTTCTGTTCTATTCATCTGTGTGTCTGTTTTTATGTTAATGCCATGCTGTTTTGGTTACTATAGCTGTGTAGTAGAATTTGGAGCCAGGTAATGTGATTCCTCTAGTTTTCTTCTATTTGCTCAGGATAGCTTTTGATATCTTGGGTCTTTTGAGTTTCTATATAAATTTTATGACTTTTATCTATGTCTTTGAAGAATATCATTTATATTTTGATAGGAATTTGCATTGAATCTCTATATTGCTTTGGGTAATATGGACATTTTAATGATATTGATTCTTGCAATCTATAAACAGAGAATACCTCCCATTTTGTGTCCACTTCGATTGTTTTCATCAATGTTCTATAATTTTCATTACAGAGGTCTTTCACTTCTTTGGTTAATACCTAGGTCTTTTATTTTATTTGTAGCTATTGTAAATTAGATTACTTTCTTGATTTCTTTTTCTGATTGTTCATTGTTGGCATATAAAAATGTGACTGATATTTGTATATTGATTTTGCATTTTGCAACTTTACTGAATAGGTTTATCAATTCTAATAGATTTTTGGTGGAGTCTGTAGGTTTTTCCAAATGTAAGATAATATCATCTGCAAGTAAGGATAATTTGACTTCTTTCAGTTCAATTTGGATGGTCTTTATTTATTTCTCTTGTTTGATTGCTCTAGCTAGGACTTCCAGTACTATATTGAATAACAATGGTGACAGTTAGCATCCTTGTCATGTTACAGATCTTAGAGAAAAGGCTTTCAGTTTTTCACCATTCAGAATGATACTAGCTGTGGTTCCATCATATATGGCTTTAATGATGTTGAGATATGTTCCTTCTATACCTAGTTTTTAAATTTTTTTTTATCATGAAGGAATGTTGAATTTCATCAAATGACTTTTCAGCATCAGTTGAAATTATCATATGCTTTTTGTTCTTCCATCTATTGATATGATGTATCACATTAATTGATTTGTGTATGTTGAACCATCTTTGCATCCCTGAGATAAATCCCACTGGTCATGATGAATGACCTTTTAAATGTATTGTTTAAGTTGGTTTGCTAGTATTCTGCTGATGATATTTACATCTATATTCATCAGTGATATTGGCGTATACATTTTTTTTAATATGTCCTTGTCTGACTTTGGTATCAGGGTAATAGTGGCCTTGTAGAATAAGAAATATTGGAAGTATTTCTTCACCCTCTATTTTTTGAAAGAGCTTGGGTAGAATTGGTATTAGGTAAATCTTTCATAGAATACAGCAGTGAAGGTAGGTATCAGATCCTGGCCTTTTCTTTACTGGGAGCTTTTTTATTGTGTCTTCAATCTCATTACTTGTTCTTGGTCTGCTCAGATTCTGAATTTCTTTACGGCTTGATCTTGGTAGGTTGTATGTTTCTAGGAATTTATCTATTTCCTCTAGGTTTTTTAATTTCTTTGCACAAAGTTGCTAACAGTAGCCACTATTGTTCTTTGAATTTCTGCAATGTCAGTTATAAAGCCTCCTTCTTCATCTCTGATTTTATTTATTTGGGTTTTCTCTTTCTCTCTTTTTCTTAATTAGTCTGGCTAAAGATTTGCCAGTTTTATTTATATTTTCAAAAAACAACTTTTCACTTCATTAAATTTTGTATTGTTTTTTATTTCAAATATATTTGTTTCTGCTCTCATCTTTATGATTTAATTGATTCTACTAATTTGATGTTTGGTTTGCTCTTGCTTTTCTAGTTCTTTAAAACTCATCATTAGGTTATTTGATTTTTTTTTCTTTTTTGATGTAGGCAGTTATAACTAGCAATACATTTCCCTCATAGTACTGTTTTCACTGTCCCATAGGTTTTGGTATGTTGTGTTCCCATTGTCATTTATTCCAAGAAATTTTTCAATTTTCTTCTTAATTTCTTCATTGACCCACTAGTCATTCAGGAGCATATTGTTTAATTTCCACATGTTCATATAGTTTTTAAAATTCCTCTTGTTATTCATTTATAGTTTTATTCTGTTGTGGTCAGAGAAGATGCTTGGTATTACTTCTTTTTTTTCAAATATTTTAAGACTTGTTTATTGACCTAACATATGATCTTTCCTTGACAATAACTCATGTGCTGAGGAAAAGAATGTGTATTCTGCAGCCATTGGATGAAATGTCCTGTTAATGTCTATTAAGTTCGTTTGTTCTATAGTAACAATTAAGTCCAATGTTTCTTTGTTGATTTTTGGTCTGGAAGATCTGTCAAATGCTGAAAGTGGGGTATTGATATCTCTAGCTATTATTGTAGTGAGGTCTGTTACTCTCCTTAATTATAATAATATTTGCTTTATATGTCTGGATCTTTATATCCTCTTGTTGAATTATCTATGTATCATTATATAATGACCTTCTTTGTCTCTTCCTACATTTTTCTCTTGAAATCTATTTCATCTAATATACATAGAGCTACTCTTGCTCTTCTTTGGTTTCCATTGGCATGGCATATCTTTTTCCATCCCTTTATTTTCAGTCTATGTGTATCTGTATAAGTGAAACGTGTTTCTTGTAGGCAACAGATCATTGGGCATTGCTTTTTTTTTTTCTTATCCATTTAGCTACTCTGTGTCTTTTGACTGGAGATTTTAGTTCATTTACATTCAATGTTATTATTGATAAGTAAGGATTTACTTCTGCCGTTTTGTTATTTATTTTCAGGTTGCTTTGTGACCTTCTCTTTCTTCTTTTCTTCCTTCTCATCTTCCTTTTAGTGAAGGTGATTTTCTCTGTGATATCCTTTAATTTCTTGCTTTTTATTTTTGATGTATTTGTTATATGTTTTCAATTTGAGGTAACCATGAGCCTTGTGAATACTATTTTATAACCCATTATTACAAATTGACAACACCGATGGCATAAAAGAAACAAACAGAAGGAAAAAAACTCTATACTTTTACTTTGAATGCTTGCATTTTAACTTTTTGTTGTTTCTCTATATGTCTTACTGTACTGTATATGTCTCAAAAAGTTGTGCAGTTATTATTTTTAATTGGTTTATTATTAGTCTTTCTATTTAAGATAGGGTCATTTTAAAGGCCAGGCATGGCAGCTCACACCTGTAATCCCAGCACTTTGGGAGGCTGAGGTGGACGGATCACTTCAGGTCAGGGGTTCAAAACTTGCCAGGCCAATATGGTGAAACCCTGTCTCTAATAAAAATACCAAAATTAGCTGGGCATGGTGGCACATGCCTGTAATCCCAGTTACTTGGGAAGCTGAGGCAGGACAATCACTTGAACCTGGGAGGCAGAGGTTGCAGTGAGCTGAGATTGTGTCCCTGCCCTCCAGCCTGAGCAACAGATTGAGTGAGAATCTGTCTCAAAAACAAAACAAAATAAAAGATAAAGTTATTTTACACACCACAATTATAGTGCCATAATATGCTATGGGGTTTTTTTTGTATATTACCTTCAGATTATTTCTTATTGTTCATGAATGCTCATTTCTTTCAGATTGAAGTACTCCCTTTGGCAGTTCTTTTTTTTTTTTTTTTTGAGACGGAGTCTCGCTCTGTTGCCCAGGCTGGAGTGCAGTGGCCGGATCTCAGCTCACTGCAAGCTCCGCCTCCCGGGTTTATGCCATTCTCCTGCCTCAGCCTCCCGAGTAGCTGGGACTACAGGCGCCCACCACCTCGCCTGGCTAGTTTTTTGTATTTTTTTTTTTTAGTAGAGATGGGGTTTCACCGTGTTAGCCAGGATGGTCTCGATCTCCTGACCTCGTGATCCGCCCGTCTCGGCCTCCCAAAGTGCTGGGATTACAGGCTTGAGCCACCGCGCCCGGCCCCCTTTGGCAGTTCTTATGGGCCGTGTCCAGTGTTGATGAAATACCTCAGCTGTTGATTGTCTGAGAAGATCTTTATTTATCCTTTATGTTTAAAGGATATTTTCACTGGTTGTACTATTCAAAGATAACAGTTTTTCCCTTCAGCACTTTAAATGTATCATGCCATAAGTTTCCACTGAAAAGCCTGCTGCCAAGTGGACTTTGGACCACCATTATATGTTATTTGTTTCTTTTCTCTTGCTGCTTTTATGGTCTTTTCTTTATCTTTGAGGTTTGGGAGTTTGATTATTAAATGCCTTGAGGTAGTCTTCTTTGGGTTAAATCTGCTTGGTATCTCATACATCAATATTGATGTCTTTCTCTAGGTTTGGGGAGTTATCTGATATTATCCCTTTTAATAAGCTTTCTACCCGTATCTCTTTTTCTCCCTCCTCTTTAAGACCAGTCATTCTTAGGTTTGCCCTTTTAAGGCTATTTTCTAGATCTTGTATGTTTACTTTATTGTTTTTCATTTTTTTCTTTTGTCTTTTCTCACTATATTTTCAAATAGCCTGTTTTCAAGATCACTAATTCTTTCTTCTGCTTCATCAGTTCTGCTGTTACATGACTCTGATGCATTCTTCATTATGTCAAATGCATTTTTCATCTCTAGAATTTCTGCTCCATTCTTCATAATAATTTCAATATCTTTGCTAAAGTTATCTGCCATAATTCTGAGTTTCTTCTTTATGTTATGTTGAATTTCTCTGAGTTTCCTCAATGTAGCTATTTTGATACCTCTGGGTTTCTTTTTTCTTTCTTTTTTTAAATTGAGATGGAGTGTCACTCTGTTGCCCAGGCTAGAGTGCAGTGGCACAATCTTGGCTCACTGCAACCTCTGCCTCCCAGGTTCAAGCAATTCTCCTGCCTTAGCCTCCTGAGTAACTAGAACTACAGGTACGTGCCACCATGCCCGGCTAATTTTTTGTATTTTAGTAGAGATGGGGTTTCACCATGTTAGTCAGGATGGTCTCAATCTCCTGACCTCGTGATCTGCCCACCTCGGCCTCCCAAAGTGCTGGGATTATGGCCATAAGCCACCATGCCTGGCCTGAAACCTCTGTTTTAAAGGTCATAAATCTCTTCCCAAAGCGCTGGGATTACAGTTGTGAGCCACCACAACCAGCCTAGAGCAAGATTTTTGGTGCAGTTTACCCCAGATGCTATTAGCACTTCTTTCCCCTGTTTTCTGAGGGGAAAGAAGTGTTCCCACTGCTCATTTCTGCTCAGCATCATCCTGTTTCCATACTAGGTAAATAACAGGTTGACAGAGGGGACAATGGACCTCCGACCTCATTTGCTGAAGTCCTGTTTTCCTGTATGGTGTTGATGCTTGTAGATGTTTGTCAGTGTCTGGACATTGAAGAGTTAGGTATTAATTGTAGCTTTTGTACTCTGCGCTTGTTTGTAACTGTCTTTCCTGGGAAGGCTTTCCAGATATTCTAAGGGCCTTGGGTCCCAAACCCAATAATGCTGTGGTTCTTGCAGATGCATAGAAGTACTGCCTTGGTTGTCTTGGATAAAATCTGGAAGAATTCTCTGGATTATCAAGCAGAGACTCTTGTTCTTTTCCCTTACTCTACTCTGAGCCTCCTGGAACTGGGGATAGCAGACCATGAGAACCCCTGTGGCATCACCACCCGAGGCCAGCACAGCACTGAGTCTCACCCAAGGCCGACTGTAACCGCTCCCTGGCTACCATTTAAGGTTACATGAGGCTCTGGGGCCCTACTTTCAACAGGTGGCAAAGTCAGCCAGGTTGGTTTCCCCCATTCAGGGTGATGAATTTCCCTAACCCCTGAGTGGGTCCAGAGATGGTGTCTGGGAGCCAGAAATTAAAATAAAAAAACCTTAGAAATGTACCTGGTGTTTTATTCTACTGTGGCTAAGCTGGCACTAAAACCTTCAGAAAAAGTTTTTTCCACTTTTCTTTTCCCTTTACACAAGCAGAGGATCCTCTCATTATGGCCACGACCACCACCAGCCCATGGGACTTTCTGCCAGGCCACCACTGAGGTTCACTCAAAGTCCAGGGGCTCTTCCGTCAGCTCGTGGTGAATGCTCCCAGGCCTGGGGCTCACACTTCAGGGCAGTGGGCTCCCCTCTATTCCAGAAGAGGTCCAGCAATGATTACCAAGAGCCTAAGTCTTGACTCAGGGATCCCGAGATCCTACTTGGTGATCTACCCCACTGTGGCCAAGCTGGTATCGAAGATGGATGACAGAGTCCTCTTTTCCCCCTGCCTTTCTCAAACAGAAGGAGACTTGCACTGTAGCCACCACAGCTGAAAGTGTGCTGGGTCACACTTGAAGCCAGCATGTCTCAGAGCCCCAAACCTGGTTACCACTGTTAATTATTTAGGGGCCAGGGGCTCTTTAGTCAGTAGGTGATGAATCTTGCCAGGTCTTCTCCATGCAAAGGCAGCCCTGAGTTCAATGTGCAGTCCCCCAGTCACTGTGCTCTCACTTTCCCAAGTGCACAGAGTTCTCTGTGCCACATGGCTGCTGCAAGGGTGGAAGGAGTGGTGCAAGCACTCCTTTAGCTGCCTTGGCTGGTGTCTCAGTAGATCACATGACTCACCCCCAGCCCACTGGCTCTGAGTTCAACTCAGCACTAGCACTTGCCAAGAATTGCAGTCCTCGTGGCCTAGACTGTGCCTCAAGTATACTTAGAGCCCCAGAGCTCACTAGCCAATCAATGATGGTGAGGCTTGCTGGAACTCAAATTCTGACCTCTGAGATTGGCACCTGCCCTCTGGCCAGAGCTATTCCAAATGCTTCCTCTGTGTGTGCATGTCAGCTTAGTACAGCCCGGTTCTGCTTTCTGCTATGACAGGGTAGCACTGAGTTCAATGCAAAGCCTCACAATCACTGCACTCTCTCTCTCCCAAGCACACATATTGTCTGTGCTCCGACGCTGCTGAGAATCTGGGGATGGAGTGGCATGTCACTGGCACTTCAAGACTGTCTTTCCTGCCCCCTTCATGTCTCTTTCAGTGAAGTGAAAACCAGGTCCTGTGATTGCTCACCTGATTTTTGGTTCTTGTGACGGTGCTTTTGTGCAGTTAGTTGTAACAATTTGGTATTCTTGTGGGCGTGACAATGATATAAGCTTCTATTCAGCCATCTTGCGCCACCCTCCCTAGTTTGTCATGAGTGAAAGCGGCCTGAGGCTCTCACCAGATAGATTACCAGTGTTTCAGCCAGCAGAAGTATGAGCCATGTTCTCTGAAGGACTTATTTTAACATTTCCTGAAATATAAATTACCCAGTTTCAGATATTTCCTTAGAGCAACACTATGCATAGTACATATATATACAATATATACATATATACACACACACACTATACACAGAATATATATGCACTATATCTAGATGCTATACATATACATACTATCCCCAAAACTTAACTCTTCATAGCCTACAATGCGTATATATACTATAGTGTGTGTGCATATGTGTGTATATATATTTTTTATATTGTATGTATATGTGTGCGTGTATATATATACACACACATATGTACACACACTATGAGAATCTTATGAGGGAATTCCAGCTGATCACCTCTGTCTCTCCAGTGAAGTAAGAAGTAAAAACGAGCATCAGAATCACAGGGCCCAGTATCTCAAGAATAGTAGTAGATTACATACCTAGCATGTATGGACATTAGTGAATGATTATATAAGATTATTATAACATGTATATTATCTTGTAATTATTATATAATCCACTAATGTCCTCTATCATTACCTCTTCTTTTTCCTTTTGTATCAATCTGGCTTTGCTTTATAATTAGGTTAAAAATGTTACTCAAATTTCACGTCAGGTGACAGCTTTCAAAACAGAATTTGAACCCTGCCACTTGATAATTTGGTTTCAAAGCATATGGCTCTGATCTCAACTAATGACAAAAAATTAAGCAATGGCATAGAATGACACAAACACTTGTCAGGAAATAAAACCTTGAACTGTTTGTTTTAAAATTTTAAGAAAGAAAGTAAAATTCTTCACTGATTTGAATGCAAACATTTTTACCCTTGTATTAAAATAACTAAACATTGCTATCACTTTAATCTTGCCTCCCTGTAACTGGCTTTACTAAGTTACATGCACGTATTATGTTCTGTTGTATTGCAATCTGTCCTTTTTAATATTTTTAATAACTAAAAAAAAAAAGCAAAATCGACTGATATAGAATTCTGTCAGAAAAAAGACTTTTTTTTTAAGGAAGATGCTATTTCACAGAAACAATTTTAGAGGAAACACAGGAGCTAAAAGCATTTTAAAAGATGAGATAGTGCCTCCTTAAACACAGAGTCAAGGAAATACTAAAGGTACATGAGGAAAGTGGTAAAATATCCTTGAAATTTGAAACAATGAAGAACAGGCTAGCTATAATGAACAGTGTGTGAATCATTTAGATTGTAGGACAGAGCATATTAATGAGTAACAGGGGAAGAATAACCATCTAGCTACAGAAACTGGCAAGCATAAAGACCCCCACCCCTATAAAACAGGGGGAATAGAAGAATTGGTTTTTTTCTGGAGAAGAAATAAAATATTGCCTAATGTTTGTTGTTCATTAAATTGTTGCTTCTTTAGCCCACACATTCTCAAATCTATATTGAAAATCTATTTTTTATCCCTGTCTGTAAAGAAGTTGAGGTTTCTTCTACATCAAAAAACAATAAAACAAGTAAATGATTTTTTAAAAAAAGAGTTATTTTTCCCTAGCTATGTTTTCTTATAGAATATATCATATTAGTGGTGTATTTCTACTAGTCATTTTGCCAACATCTATTTCCTCTTTAATGCCTTGAAATCTGGTTGCCACTCACAACATTCAGTGGAAATCACACTAACAAAATTCAACGTGGTTCTTCTCAAATCCTATGGTCTTAAACCTGCTTCAAACTCAGTAGACACAGTTACAGAATTTATCTTTTATGAGCTCCTTTGGCTCTATGAAATCACACTGTGCTTATCCAACTTCTATAAGCTCACAGTTCTGCTGCTTCCAGAGGTTTGCCTAGTCCTTCACTGGTTTACTTTCTATCCCCTAATGAGCTGCATGGCAAAACTACACCTGTTTTCAAGATTTTAAAGGTATATCTCTACTTCCAAACTCACTGAAGCTGCAGCTTTGTAATTCCACTTACCTATGGAATATTCCACTAAAGTGTCTCTTTATTAGCATGAGCTCACCAAATCTAAGTTGAATAAATTATATTTATCTTCCAAATGGTTTACCATGTCAAATTTTACCATTTCTGATGATATCACCACTATTCTTCCAGTATTTTGTTTGGTTATGTTATCTCTCTATCATATGCTGGAAATGGAAAGGGTATATGCTCTTATGCCATAATGAATCTGGAAAATATTTACAAATAACCATTCAACTATGTATTTAGCATTAATATTTTACTTTATTTTTATTTATTTGACATAGCCTCACAATTATATGCTTGCTACAGAGAAGTCAAGATAACATTCAGTTGCAATTTTGAGGTTCTTTTCTGATCCAACATTCCTATGTTTCAGGCCAAGCTCACTATGTGTTGGGACCAATCCAAAATGCTTGGATTATTTCAGCCTCTCATTATACATAAAAACATGGCATTTTGGGGAGTGTGTGGCAACCAGGAGGGGGTTCTTGCTGAGCAAATATTCCCAAGCAATTTCTTAAATGACACAGATTAATTTCTCAATTTAGGAGATGAAAGTTGCCAAGTCAACCTATGGAGCACTCCAAGTTCAGTCTCTGACCCAGTTAATTTGTAAAGGTGTTACCATTTTTAATTTAACGATTTAGTAGTGAGTATCTTTTACATATTATGGTTTTTGCAATGTGGCAATAATAAGACCAGAACAGATTTTAGATTTCAGTACCTTTTTAACAGAAAAACATAAATAAGAATTTTCTGTCTCTATCACTACAATTGTATCTCTGCTCTCACTGTGGTCCAAAAAAAAAAAAAAAAATTCAGTTCTCTTCTGAATATGAATACTATGATTTTTAAAGGGAAATATTTGCTTTGGAATATTAGATCTGATACTTTTATTATCAAGCTGTTTGGATAACATTTTTTATCAATTTCAATTTGTATTGATTTATTAATAGTATTTGTGACTTTGCGATTTAAATTTACCATTTCTTTTTAGATCTTCCTAAACTTTTACTTCATTAAGCATGTTAAACTTCTCTATAGAAGAAAATGTGATAGGTCAGTCTGGTCTAATTTCCTTCATGAGAGTGATGCCACTATAGTAACTTCCAGCTCAAAGAAAGAGGAAGGTGTCATAGGTAACTTGACCTTTCCACAGAATTAATTTTAGCCTGAATAAAATTATAAATAATGTTCAAGTTTCATTCTAATTTAGGCAAGGAAATGAGTCAGATGACTAGATAAAGATGGGTTCAAGAAAATTCAGGAAGTGAGAAACAAATCAATTTCCATTCTTATTGTTACATGAAACAATAAGTTCCTTCCTACTTTGTACTTGTATTATTCTAAAAAAAAAACCACACAAAGCTCTTTTATTCTGGAGCTTTTAAGACAGAAACATGGCCTATTTGAAGATTTTCATGAATATGTGTTCTCTTCCATCCCCGAAAACTGGCCCTTTGGAAATAAAAGAGGCAAGAATTCATAATTCCAGCATTTACATGGACATTCGGTGTGGTCTCATTTTTACCATCAGTCCTAAAACTGCTTACCTACATCAGATTTGATTTACTCATGTTTGAATACTGCTTGAGGGTATAAAACTAATCACTCAGATTATTATTTTCTAATTGATAAGCCTTCATTTTCTTTTTAATTTCCTTCTGTCAATAAGTATGCTCACACAATGTGGGTTCTAGATTTTTAAAATGTTTCTCATTAACATACAGATGAGAATATTTCTTCAACACCATTTTATCATATGCTGAAATTTTTTCAGAATAATTTAATTTAATATGACCTCATTCTTCTCTACAATTACAATTTGTCCCTTAAAATAACAATGGTGTCATAGAGATACTTTCATAGGAGAAAACTCCAAAAGAATTTCTTCTTTTGCCCTTCCTTTTGAACCTTGTGCTGTCCTGAGTGGTTCCTGTAGGAAATTATAAAAATAACGCAGATCCTAATGAGAAAATAAATCTCCAAAGCGGTATTCAAAGATTGTCATCCCGCGGGTCAGATTTTTAAGTGACAGAGTTCTATTGTCTTATGTCATTATACATGATCTCAAACTGTCTGTTCTAATTTCCAAGAAATGCTAAGCAAAAGGAGAGTTTGACACTCAGGAAGAAGCTTTTTCTCTTACAGTGAAGATGGAATTGTAGCTGGAAACATAGTCAATTAGGTAAATACTTGTTTACTTGTGAATATCTACAAATGCTGCTGGACATCCTTTCTTACAAAGATGGGAAGGTAAAATTGGGGCAAATGTTATCCCAAGGAATTCTCCTAATACCATGAAACTGATTAGAAAACGATGTTTTCCTGTTGGTTTCATGTTCGATCTGGTGATTTTAACGTTCTCTTTGCAAAGGAAATATATAAATCTTGGGAAGTGTTGCAGCATTATATTTTACAATATGCTAAACTGAGACTGAATAAAGATTAAAAAGTTGTGTTGCTATATAAAAATGGAATTATATCTATTTTTGATACAGAAATTAAAGAGCATTATAGATTATAAGAATATTACTATTTATAATGTCAATTATTACCAAAATATTATTTGTGTAATTTCTGCAGATATTAATATCAGATTGTAAAACATTAGAAGTATGCTGGCCGGGCGCGGTGGCTCAAACCTGTAATCCCAGCACTTTGGGAGGCCGAGACGGGCGGATCACGAGGTCAGGAGATCGAGACCATCCTGGCGAACACGGTGAAACCCCGTCTCTACTAAAAATACAAAAAACTAGCCGGGCGAGGTGGCGGGCGCCTGTAGTCCCAGCTACTCCGGAGGCTGAGGCAGGAGAATGGCGTGAACCCGGGAGGCGGAGCTTGCAGTGAGCTGAGATCCGGCCACTGCACTCCAGCCTGGGCGACAGAGCCAGACTCCGTCTCAAAAAAAAAAAAAAAAAAGAAGTATGCTTATCAGCATCTTGCTTTTTGGAGGAATTTTAATGGATAAAAATGCACTTTAGTGATTCCATCTTCAATTTTATAGCATGTATACAATTTTTCTATTGGTATTTCTAGTTATTGTGGGCTGGCTTATTAATGCAGAAATTGGTTTTATTTACATTCATAGCTTTGAAGGAAAAGGTAAGAAAAGTATCATATTGTTTAGTCATAACAATATGCAAAGCCTTCTGGTGCTGTCTTTTTGCCTGTCCTAAACTCTAACTTGCCAAATTATTTAATGGTCTCCAACATTCAGTGTACTTGATGGAAAGGTGATATAGGTAAACACCATCCTCCCATATCTACAGGTCTACACCCATCATGAAATGTGCTTTTGCCAATATTGGAGAGGCCCGAATTTATGTTCAACAGTACTGTAAGACTCGGGCAATTTAGTACCAATCATTGAAACCTAGCTGTTTCAGGAAAAATTTTGTCTATATCAACTTTGTGTTCCAGGCCACAAAATTCAAAGAAAAGAAAAAGAGAGAGAGAGAAAAAAAGTCCATTGCTTTGTATAGGTGTAGTGTAATTATAACTTTTATTTCATTATAAGAAATCAAAAGAAACTTTGTGTTAACTGGAAATTTAGCTTTTCTTCCTGTGCATGAAATAGAAAGTTCTCAGGCTGCCTGAAACTCACCCAGCCCAACTTTTCACTCCCGAGAACCTTTCCCAATTTTGTACCTGGCCTCACAGTCTTGTCTTTGTACTCTCCTCCTACTTTTTCTCAACCTTTAGAAAGTTCCACCAAAGCCAAGTTAAAGTGTCACTTCCTCTGTGTAGCCTTTTCTGGCTCCCAAGGTACTTCCTTCTTTTGTTTTCCATCAACCTTTGCCCCACATTTTATTTTAAGGCTACAGCAATGCATTATGCATATCTCTTTACACATTTGTCTTGCCAACTATTCTGTGGCCTAGTCAAGAGCAGACTATGGCTTAATTTTTTTTTTTTACAACTCCATATAGAAACTATGACAATGCCTAAGGCATAAAGAAGTCGTTATAAATGTTTGTGGATTAATATATGAATTAAAGAATTATGAAGTCTTTGCCCATGCCTATGTCCTGAATGGTATTGCCCAGATTTTCTTCTAGGGTTTTTATGGTTTTAGGTCTTACATTTAAGTCTTAATCCATCTTGAATTAATTTTTGTATAAGGTGTGAGGAAGGGGTCCAGTTTCAGATTTCTGCATATGGCCAGCCAGTTTTCCCAACACCATTTATTAAATAGGGAATCCTTTCCCCACTGCTTGTTTTGGTCAGGTTTGTCAAAGATCAAATGGTTGCAGATGTGTGGTGTTATTTCTGAGGCCTCTGTTCTGTTCCATTGGTCTGTATATCTGTTTTGGTATCAGTACCATGCTGTTTTGGTTACTGTAACCTTGTAGTACAGTTTGAAGTCAGGTAGCGTGATGCCTCCAGCTTTGTTCTTTTTGTTTAGTATTGTCTTGGCTATACAGACTCTTTTTTGGTTCCATATGAAATTTAAAGTAGTTTTTTCTAATTCTGTGAAGAAAGTCAATGGTAGCTTGATAGGGATAACATTGAATCTATAAATTACTTTGGGCTGTATGGCCATTTTCACGATATTGATTCTTCCTATCCATGAGCATGGAATGTTTTTCTGTTTGTTTGTGTCCTCCCTTATTTCCTTAGGCAGTGGTTTGTAGTTCTCCTTGAAGAGGTCCTTCACATCCATCGTAAGTTGTGTTCTCTTTGTAGCAATTGTGAATGGGAGTTCACTCATGATTTGGCTCTCTATTATTGGTGTATAGGAATGCTTGTAATTTTTGCACATTGATTTTGTATTCTGAGACTTTGCTGAAGTTGCATGACTAAAACACCAAAGCAATGGCAACAGAAGCCAAAATTGACAAATGGTATCTAATTAAACTAAAGAGCTTTTGCACAGCAAAAGAAACTATCATCAGAATGAACAGGCAACCTACAGAATGAGAGAAAATTATTGAAATCTATCCAACTGTCAAAGGGCTAATATCCAGAATCTACAAAGAACTTAAACAGATTTACAGGAAAAAAACCAAACAACCCCATCAGAAAGTAGGCAAAGGATATGAACAGACACTTCTCAAAAGAAGACATTTATGTAGCCAACAAACATATGGAAAAAGTTCATCATCACTGGTCATTAGAGAAATTCAAACCAAAACCACAATGAGATACCATCTTACGCCAGTTAGAATGGCAATCATTAAAAAGTCAGGAAACAACAGATGCTAGAGAGGATGTGGAGAAATAGGAATGCTTTTACACTATTGGTGGGACTGTAAATTAGTTCAATCATTGTGGAATACACACTGGTGTTTCCTCTAGGATGTAGAACCAGAAATACCATTTGACCCAGCAATCCCATTACTGGTTATATACCCAAAGGACTATAAATTATTCTACTATAAAAACACATGTACACGTATGTTTATTGCAGCTCTGTCACAATAGCAAAGACTTGGAACTAACCCAAATGCCTATCAGTGATAGACTGGATGAAGAAAATGTGGCACACATATACCATGGAATACTATGAAGCCATAAAAAGATGAGTTCATGTCCTTTGCAGGAACATGGATGATGCTGGGAACCGTCATTCTCAGCAAACTAACACAGGAACAGAAAACCAAATACTGCATGTTCTCACTCATAAGTGAGAGTTGAACAACGAGAACACATGGACACAGGGAGGGGAACACACACTAGGGCCTGTTGGGGGATAGGGGCCTAGGGGAGGGATAGCATTTAGAGAAATACCTAACATAGATGATAAGTTGATGGGTGCAGCAAACCACCATTGCACGTGTATACCTGTATAACAGTCCTGCACGTTCTACACATGTATCCCAGAACTTAAAATATAATAAATAATAAATAATACATTTTTAAAAAGAAGTATTAATATAATCTTCTCATCTCTAACAAAATACATGGCTTCTACCTGGGGGATGTTTACATTTTCTACTAGGTATTATACCAATAATACATGAGAAAAGCATTCTTAGTAATTAATAATGTTAACAAAGTTTATGTGGGCTGCAATTAATTGAAGTAACTGAAAAATCTTTTAAAATACTGCCTAAACAGACCTAGTCATGAACATCTTCAATAGTAATCTGGTGCTGTGATAACCCATTGCTACTTAAATTGGTGTAAACAGATGTCGGGTTCTTGAGGTGGTTAATGTTACATGTCAGCTAGAGAACTGGTAAAGTATTGTGTCTGTGAGGGTGTTCCTAGGAGACTGGCATGTGAGGGAGTGGACTGAGTGGGAAAGACCTACCCTCAATGTGGACAGCAACATCCAAAATATTGAGGGTCTACAAAAAAGGAAGAAGGATGATTGTTTTTCTCCTGGAGCTGGGAGACTTCTTCTCCTACCTGTACATCAGAACTCCAGCTCCTCTAGCCTTTGGGCCTTAGGAGTTACTCCAGTGGCCCCCTGAATTCTCAGGCCTTCACCCTCTAATAGGAATTATACCACCATCTCCTCTGGATCTGAGGCTTTCAGACATGAACTGAGTCGTACTACTAGCATCCCAAAACCTTCAGCTTGCAAATGTCCCGTCATGGGACTTCTCAGCCTCCATAATCATGTAAGCGATTTCCTCTAAAAAAACGTTTTTTGGGTGCATCTATCTATATCTATCTGCATCTATCTATCTATCTATCTATCTATCTATCTATCTATCTATCTATCTATCTAATCTAGCTAGCTAGCTAGCTATCAATCATCTGCTAATTTTACTTGTCCTGCCTTTGTGGAGAACCTTGAGTGCATTTTACAATCCCACGAACAGTGTACTAGGGTTCCAATTTCTCCGCATTCTCACTAACATTTGTTATTTTCTGTTTTGTTTCATTTTTTTGATAGCGGTCATGCTAGTGAGTGTGAGATGATATCTTGTGATTTTAACTTGCATATCCCTAATTATTTATGATGTCAAATGTTTGTTCTATATGACTGTGGGCTATTTGTATATTATTTTTGCAGAAATATCTATTCAAGTCCTTAACCCATTTAAAAAAATAAGTTATTCATTCCATTTTTGTTATTGAGTTATAGAAGTTCTTTTAATTTTCTGTATATCAATTTACTATCATTATATATATATATATGTATGTATATATACAATTTGCAAATATTTTCTCCTACTCCATAGATTGCCTTTTCAGCCTGTTAGGTGTGTTCTTCAATGCACAAAAGTTTTGGAGTTTGATATAGTCCTTTTTCTATTTTTGCTTTCTTTCCTTGTGCTTTGGTGTCATATGTAAGAACACATTGTCATGTCCTAAGTCATGAAGCTTTTCTTCTATGCTTTTTGTTCCAGGAGTTTTAAGTTTTTGATTTTTTTAACTCTGTTTTAAAAAAATCAGAATTTCTTACTTAGTGTGAGTCATGAAACGAAATCATTATGTTACTTGACAACATTTAAATTGCTTTGCATGTGTGCCTCAGTAAACACAGCTGCAACAAATTAATTCATTCATTTTGTTGTGCAAATTATTGATTTAAATAGGTTTGCATAATTATAAACCTATTATAGGAAGTGTTAATAATAATTTGTTTCAGAAGTAGAAAATGCTTCCGCTAAATTATGTATGCTAAGTTGTAATCACATAAGACTATTTGTTATTTTTATAACTCTTGTGTATTTCTACCTGTGTACTTTTATTAAGCCTTCTCATAGCCCTCTCTGCTTAAGTGTTTTTTTAAAGACCCAGATAACCCTATCCTGCCTCCCCCACACACTCACATGAAGCCTTCTCTATTTTGCCATTCCATGTGCATTCCTTTTCTAAGTCAGTGCATATGATTAATTGTATTCTTTAATTCTCTGTATACTATTATTATTAGAGTTTTGTTTGTAAATGAAGAAAATTCAATAAAGTGGAAGTTTTTTTCTGTGTGGTTGAAGGGGATCAACTCTTGTCTTAGTCCATTTGCATAGCTGTAAAGGAATACTATGAGGCTGGGGAATTTATAAAGAAAAGGAGTTTATTTGCCTTATACTTCTGCAAGCTGTGCAAGCATGGTGCCAGCATCTGCTTCTGATGAGGCCTTCAGAAAGTTTTCACTCATGGCAGAAGGGAAAGGAGAGAAAGCATCACATGGTGAGAGAGAAGGAACAAGTGAGTAAAGGGAGACTCCAGACTCTTTTCAACAACCAGATCTTGGAGGAACTAGGAGTGCTGCATGACCCAAACGCCTTTCACTAAGCCCCACCTCCAACACTGGGGATCAAATTTCAAGACGAGATTTGAAGGGAACAAATAGCCAAACAATATCGACTTTATTTCTTCCCTGAAATCTCTGGATACATTATTAAATATAAGAATCAAATACCAAACTATTTATAATATCTTAAAATTTCATTACCATGTGGTGACAACATCATTGATAGAAGAAGGTCATAATTTTAGGGAAGTTACAACTATAGCTTGACATATCAGCTATGATATCCTTTAGGGCACACTAAAATAGTAACCATGGGTGAAGAGGAGCATCTTTTGTGATAGGGGTAGGAAAAGAAACAAATCCAAGACTAATGTAATTTTACAAAGACAAAGAGAAAATGAGCCAAAATGTTAGCATAATTTTCACTAAATTATATGTTTATCCATGACTTTAAATTTTTCATATGGATCTTTATTTTTTAAGCATTCTACTAAGCCTATATTATTTTAATGGACAGGGAAAATTTTATTACAAAGGGGGAAGTGAGTGAAGGAATTATAATAGCTAACAGCTTTTATAAAAGAGAACTTAGAATCATTTTATTTGGTACACTGCAGGAAATAAAAGTTTTTGTTGAAAAGCTGCATGGAAATGTGTGTGTGCATGCTGGAGAATGAGGAATGGAATGTTGGGACTAGGGATTACTAATATAGAGAAAGGAAACTTTCTTTATCCTCTGAAGGTTTGATAATTACTAATAGAAAAAAAAAACATTTTAATTATATTCATACACAGAGGAGTCCCACAAAATATCAGACTTTAAAAGGTGGCAAATGATTGAAGCATATATAACATATCGAGCTGAAGAAAGGAATACAGGCCTGGGGAGTCTAAGGTTGGTAGTGACACAAGGTATGGGAGGGTGAGGGGAGAAAATGCAGGGTGAACAAAGGTTGTCTTGTTATGCAAACAAAAGGTCTTTCAGGTAATAAACAGTCTCAGAAAAAGAGGCTGTGATAAAGTTTGTGATAAAGTCTGCCTGGGCATGTTGTCAGCTTTCAGTTTCCTCCCCTGTGATACTTTAACTTTTCCTTGGCTGATGAGATTCCCAGGAAAAACACTCATGACAAATGTATTCCTTCTGGAGGGCCAATCTTCAGACAGATAAGGGAAGCTCAGGGAGAGACCCACCTTGCACTTGCCAAGAGAAAGAGGGTAAGAGACAGAAGAGCAGGAGAAGGTCAAAGAGACATTGGTTCTGAAGTTGCTTCTATGGTCTTTCAACTCCTTTGATTCAAAATAATCAGCATACCAAAGTGCCATAGGAGGTATCAGTTTCTCAACCCCAACACTAAGGTTTTGGTGACTGTTTTGTGCTAGCAGTGGGTTTTCTTTCTTCCCTCCCTCCCTCCCTCCCTTCCCTCCCTCCCTCCCTCCCTCCTTTCTTTCTTTCTTTCTTTCTTTCTTTCTTTCTTTCTTTCTTTCTTTCTTTCTTTCTTTCTTTCTTTCTTTCTTTCTTTCTTTCTTTTCTTTCTTTCTTTCTTTCTTTCTTTCATTGGTGTCTTAGGGGAGAAATGTTTAAATATCTCAAGTGCCTTTGCCTAGATTGTAAATATGTATAATTTGTAGAATTAAATCTCAGTAATTTGTAAACTTTGTAAACTCTAAATACTTACACACTAAAGGAATGGATTTAATAATTTATTTTATGAAAAATTATTTAACTCAATTGTATCAATTGTGATCCAATCAAGAGGGAGAAATCAACACAGTAATTTGAACAGAGGAAGTTTGATATAAAAGTTATTAATTTTAACAGGAGATTTGTGTAAAGAGAAATAGGATTGTTAATACATGAAAATAATTTTATAGAGTACAGGATTAGCTGATGAAAAAGTGAGGGAGTGCTTTCCAATCCCTGGTGCTGGCAGAGAGCATCTGGCAAGACTGCTCCCTCCCTACCAAGATGAGATTCAAGCTTTATTGGAAAAGATGAGAATGTGGCTCACTACCATGTGTCCATGTGTTCTCAATACTCAGCTCCCACGTATAAGTGAGAACATGCATGGTTTGGTTTTCTGTTCCTGCATTAGTTTTCTGAAGATAATGACTTCCAGCCCCATCCATGTCCTTGCAAAGGACATGATCTCATTCCTTTTTATGGCTGCATAGTATTCCATGGTGTATATGTACCATATTTTCTTTATCCAGTCTATCATTGATAGACATTTAGGTTGATTCCATGTCTTTGCTATCGTGAATAGTGTTGCAGTGAACATACATGTGCATATATGTTTCTCATTGAATGATTTATATTCCTCTGGGTATATACCCAGTAATGGGATTGCTGGGTCAAATAGTATTTCTGCCTCTAAGTCTTTGAGGAATCACTGGGGAGAGAACAACACAGACTAGGGCCTGTTGGAGGGTGGAGGATGGGAGGAGGGAGAGCATCAGGAAGAATAGCTAATGGATGCTGGGCTTAATACCTAGGTGATAGGATGATCTGTTCAGCAAACCACCATTGCACACGCTTACCTATGTACCAAACTACACATCCTATATCCTGCACATGTTCCCTTGAGCTTAAAAGTTGGAAATCAAAAACATAAAAAAGAAATAAAGAAAAGAAAAGAGAAGAATGTGGCTCACTGGGTTGCAGAGTAGTTGCAGTGGGGCTGTACCAGAAGAAATTGTTGAAAATCTGCCTTTTAGGCTGGCAGAAATTCATCCTCTGGGGTGTTGTGGAAAGCGATTTATTTTTCCAGTGAGACTCAACTGCTAAACTATCTGAAAGGAGTGCAAAAGGAAGCTGATGGTCTCTGGGTGCTGCTGAACAGGAGCCAGGTGTTGGAGAAGGTGTTCCACTGTAAGACCCTGATGAGAAAGCATACCAGGCCTGGGATGAAATCCTTTCCATCTCCAGCATCTCTCCACCACCATCTGCTGGCAAATTTTTACATTCTGGCAGCTATTTACAGGGCCCTGATTCTTTTTCTCAGAACAGGCAATAGTGAATTTGCCTCTAGAAGGCAATGAATTAACAATTGGTACAGCCACCATGTTGCTGGGAACAGTTGTTTATTCTGTTATTTTTTATTGCCATTAACTTGGTGTTTCCTAGGTTAGAATTGATAGTAAATACAGAGATACATGGCATTGTCTATGTCTAAAAATTATGCAAACTTGTAAATAAGTCTGAAAGGTAGGCCGCATGTCCTTTAGGTGGCGTAAGTTGACGAAGTGATGCAGGATATTTTCTTGACCCGTTGTGGGACTCAAAAGAGGGCTGCACCATTTACTCATCCTGCCCTGTTCAACCCCTTGCAGGAGGGAGCACACATGTGAATGAGTATGGGAACTGAAGCGAATGAGCTCAGGAACTGGCCAGCAACTTAGGTGCCTGCAGGAGCAAACTCTGCTTACTCAGTTCCGCTGTGTCCCATCTATTGCAGGAGGGAGCGTGCAGGCGAGTGACTGCAGGAACCAACTGGCCACTTTAGTGCTGGCAGGAGCAAACTTCATGCAGGCCTCTTGGCAGGATCCAGGTGGGGGTTCCCCAAGGCCCCAGAGGGCATGTTACAATGCTCTTTTAGCTCCACTGTCCACAGAAAGCAGTGTGTTATCAGCTCAGTGGGCCCTTTGGCTTATTGCACGGGGTGGCTGCCCTCTGCTGGCAGTGGCAACAGTCTTTGTGGGTGTCCACACTTGGTGCATCCCCAATTCTTGTCTGGTGCCCAAGAGGAATGAGGTCACTAATATAAATTGAAGAATGGTGAATGTGGTGAATTTTATTGAGTGACGAGAGTGGCTCTCAGCAGAGAGGGGAGATGGAAAGGGGATGGGAATGGCAGGTCGCTCTCCTCTGATGTTAAGTCACCTCTTTGCCTCTCTCTTGTGAAGCCAAGTTGCTGCTTTCTGACATTCAGCTGCCATCTCTGGAGTCAAACTGCCTCTCTCCAACATCCAGCCACTTTTCCTCTCTGCTGGCTGAGTCTGAGGTCTTTATAGGCACAGAATTGGGGCAGGGTAGGCCATAGGTAGTTATGGAAAATCAACATTAATTGGTAAAAATATACTATTCAGAAAGAACCAATCAGGAGAGAGTGGGTACACAGGGATGGAAGGTCTCACTTTGGGCCATTGGGTTTCAGGCATTTTGACTCAGGGGTGGGGTTTTGCCAGGTACCTGCCCCTGTCTGCCTAGAATTTCTCAGACTCCTGCCTCTATCATTGTATCAGAAGGCCACACGGATATTATAAAAGGTGAAAAGTGCAATAGTTATAAAAGTGTGGGCCTTGAACCAACAGTTTTAGCTTTACCTGGAAACTTAAGAAAAATGCAAAATTTCAGGCCAAGATCTACTGAATCAAAAACTCTGAGGATGAATCTCAGCAGTTTGTATTTTAACAAGCCCTCCGGATGGATCTGATATGTGCTAATGCTTAATAACTAATCATCTAGGGTAAAGTACTTAGTTCAGTTCAGTATTTACTATTGAATTAGAGTCCCAGGCTTAATGAAGTTTTATGTAAATTATAATTTTTTTCCCCCTTGACAAATATATTTCATGGAAGAGGAATAAATAAGCACAAAAGTGTATAGTCTTCACAAGAACACCTAAAACAATTTCCTTTAACCACACACCACATTATACCTTAGTGTGACAAATTTAACTTGTTCATTCACATGGTCACCAACTTGAAACATCGTATAGAAGAATTAGAAGCAAAAGTAAATAGATTAAAATTATTCTTAGTAATCAATGTTACAGTGCTCAGACTAGTTAGAAATTATTTAGTTGCCCAATAATTGTGCTTAATAAAACAGACTCTCTGGGCACAGACTTTCATAATGATATGGCTTAGAAAACATTCAGGCTGCCGTGATAGGCTGCATTATAATTTCTAAGACTCTCAAGTCTAGAAGCAAATGTACTTGATGAGAGTAGACTGCAGACCCAAGATTCTTTGGAATAAGCAAGACTGAATGAAATAATGAGGAGGACTTGCTTGTACGTACTGGTTGGTCATATTGTTGGCATGATTTTAAACAATTTTTTTACTGTACTTCTAACTGACATGCTAGTTAACAAACTCAGACTCTTTATGTTCAGCCTCTGCCTACTTATCTATTGTTCTCTTTTCAATAACATCTTTCACTCCTGTTTATTGCCTGAATTTTGTTAATGGGGTACTCTGTATCACATTCATATTTATCTTACAACCTATTTTATAATAATTACTTTAGTCTATTTGGGTTGCTATAACAAAATACCATAGATTGGGTAGCTTATAAACAACAAAAATCTATTTCTCATAGTTCTGAAGGCTTGGAAGTCCAAGGCCGAGGTGTCAGCAGATTCAGTGTCTAGGGAGGGCCCTCTTTCTGGTGCATAGATAGTGTCTTCTCCCCATGTTTTTACATAGTAAAAAAGAAAAGACAGTGCCTGGGTTGTCTTTTATAAGGACCATAGTCTCATTGATGAGGACTCTGTCTACATAAGCTAATCACCTTCCAAAGGTGCTGCTCCTTTTTACCATCACATTGGTGATTAAGTTTTAACATGTAAATTTTGAAGGGATGCAAACATTCAGACCACAGCAATAACTTTATACTCCTGGTGAGCTCTGTCCAGCTAACTAAAACCTTGTCCTACTAAGTATTCAGATTATATTTTACATGTCAACTAATGAATGTTTCCAACTAGGTCCTTCATAATCATCACTTCATATTCCTGTAAAAGAAACAAGATTGCACACCAGCAACTCTCTTAAGATAATTTTAAATTTAAGATTTGTAAAAATTAATAAGCCATATAACAAACATACATGAGGAAAACATTAATATCACTTTATTCTCATCACTAAAACGGAAACTAGAAGCTTCATTAATTAGAGGTCATTACAATAATATGTATGTATGAGGAAATAAAGCCATGTTATTATGATAGTAGTAGAAGTGGAATGGAAAAGCAAACTATAGAATCTGTTATTAATGTAGACATTATAAAGCTAAAACTTCAATATTTAAATGCAGGATATTTATGGACTTAAGTTTGGACTAGATTATGATCCACCAACTTTATAAAATTCTATGGCGATCAAAGATGAGGGAGAATTTAAGTACCTAAAATTTCAAATGTTGAAAAAGAAATATGCAACTGGAGGAAGAAAAGGAGTAGAAACCTAGAGGATAATTTTGAATGTGAGTCTATTTTCTAACTTATGTCGGATATGCAAGTAGGAAATCTGATAGAAAGTTGTAGTTACAGTATTGGTCTTTCACAAAATATTAGTCTTGGAGATATGCTGCTTAGTATTTTTCTCAAGTTGTTTCTAAATTATAGGGTTCCTTATAATAAAATTAAAGGCCAATGAGCATAGATACTATTAGTTGTTATATAAAACAAATACCACATGAAGCAATGCTGTTAGTTAAAATGAATTGCAAAGGGCTGATCTGGACTCAGTCAAAGAATGTTTGGGTTCGCCAACTGGTGTGACTAATAATTAGACTTATTTCACTTGAAATTTGATTTATTACTAAACCAGGACACAAGAATTGCATAGAATACATATGTAAAAAGAGAATGTGAGTAAAGAAAAACAATAGAGTTTCAAAGCTCATCTATGTTGCCCTAGTTCCTCATAGGGGCGTGGCAGAACCATAGGGCCCGTAAAGTAAGGTAATAGTAGTTAAGGCACAAGGCTAATAATATGAACGGTGAGTGCATTAGTCCATTCTCACACTGCTATAAAGAACTGCCCAAGACTGGGTAATTCAGAAAGGAAAGAGGTTTAATTGACTCACAGTTCCGCAGGGCTAGAGAGGCCTCAGGAAACTTACCATCATGGTGGAAAGGGAAGCAAACACATCCTGCTCACATGGAGGCAGGAAGGAGAAGTGCCAAACCAAAGGAGGAAAAGCCTCTTATAAAATCATCAGGTCTTGTGAGAGCTCACTATCATGAGAACAGTATGAGTGTAGTAACCAGCCCCCATGATTAAATTACCTCCTATTTGGTCCCTCCTACAACACTTGAGGATTATAAGAATTATAATTCATGATGAGATTTGGGTGGGGACACAGAGTCAAACCATATCAGAGAGGCTATACTTATATCAAATAAAACAGACTTTAAGCTAAAAACAGTACACATAAACAAAAAGGTTATTATATAATGATAAAGGGATTCATTCCACAAGGGGCTATAACAGTCCTAAACATATATGCACCTGGCACTGAAGCACTCAGGTAAATAAAGCAAATATTCCTATCTAAATGGAGAGCTAGAGTCTGATACAGTAATCATTGGGAACTTCAATACCAGACTCCCAGCATTAAACAAATAACTTAGGCAAAAATTAACAAGAAAACATCAGACTTAAACAGTACTATAGACCGAATAGACCTAACAGACATTTAAAAAACATTTTAGCCAATAACCACAGAATACACATTCCTCTCATCAGCATATGGAATATTCTCCAGAATAAACCATATGTTAGGCCACATAAAAGTATCAACAAATTCTAAAAAATCAAAATCATATCAAGTGTTTTCTTAGACCACAATGGAATAAAACTAGAAATCAATGCCAAGAGGAACATTGAAAACTATACCAACTCATGGAAACTAAACATGTTTTAAACCACCACTGGGTCAAAGAAGAAATTAAGATGAAAATTTTTAAAAAAATTCTTAAAGCAAATAAAAAATGGAAGCACAGTATGCCAAAACCTACAGCATACAGCAAAAACAGTTCTAAGAGTGAAGTTTATAACAGTAAATGCCTACATCGAAAAGTAGGAAGATTTCAGATAAACAATCTAACAATGCACCTCAAGAAACTAAAAAAGGAAGAAAAAAACAAAATCACAATTGCTAGAAGGAAGGATATAATAAAGATCAGAGCAGAATTAAATGAAATAAAGACTAAAAAAAAAATCCAAAGATCAATGAAATAAAAAGTTGATTTTTAAAAAATATAAAATCAATGAACTGCTAGCTAGTCTAACCAATCAAAAAGGTTATAAGACCCAAATAAACGAAATCAGAAATACTAACAGGGACATTACAACTGATACCACAGAAATGCAAAAGATCATTGGAGTCTATTATAAATAACTGTGTGCTAAAAAACTGAACAACCTAGAGCAAATGAATAAATTCCAGGACATACACAACCTACCCAGATTGATTCAAGAAGAAATAGAAAACCTGAACAGACCACAACAAGTAGCAAGATTGAATCAGTAATAAAGCGTCTCCCAAGAAAGAAAAGCCCCAACCAGATGGCTTCACTGTCAAACTCTACCAAATGTATAAAAATCAATACCAATTATACTCAAACTATTACAAAAAAACGAAGAGGAGAAAATTATTTGTAGGTTATTCTCCAAGGTCAGCATTATCCTGATACCAAAACCAGACAAGTACACACAGACAAGTAAATACCCTGACTATAGTTTATATATGAACAGTGAATTTTATGTTTCAAAATACCAAGAAGAGGAGACTTGAAATCTTTCAAAAACATAGCAATTGTAAATACTAAGACTGATGAATACCCTAAATATCCTGACTTGGTCATTACGTATTCTACACATGAAACAAAATTTCATATGTACCCCATAAATGTATGCAAGTCCAATGTATCAAAATAATAAAATAAATAATAAAAGTAACTATAAATCAAGAGTAATTTAATTGCAAAATTAATTGCACAATCTGAAATTTGTAAATTGTAGTTGGGAACAGAACTGTTTATTCAAAAATTTATTTTAATCAATATAAATGATTAAAGGTTTTGCAGAATACAATGATCAGTTATATTTTTGAAGTGTTTGCATACCAATAGCTGCAGAATGTATACACAAAAATGTATAAGTTGATGGAGAGCATGATATATGCCTCTGATAGGTGTGTGATAATGTAAAAGGTGTGTTGAAATGGTTAAGACACGTAAACACTGTTCCAATTCAGAAGAAAAAGGATACCACTATTTGGATTTGGCTTTGAAAATCAAATAGACGTGACGTGAACAGAAAGAAGAAACATGCCACATTTTCTTAATCCAATCTGTCACTGATGGACATTTGGGTTGATTCCAAGTCTTTGCTATTGTGAATAGTGCTGCAATAAACATACGTGTGCATGTGTCCTTATAGCAGCATAATTTATAATCCTTTGGGTATATACCCAGTAATGGGATGGCTGGGTCATATGGTACATCTAGTTCTAGATCCTTGAGGAATCGCCATACTGTTTTCCATAATGGTTGAACTAGTTTACAATCCCACCAACAGTGTAAAAGTGTTCCTATTTCTCCACATCCTCTCCAGGACCTGTTGTTTCCTGACTTTTTAATGATCGCCATTCTAACTGGTGTATACTATGCAGCCATAAAAAAGGATGAGTTTGTGTCCTTTGTAGGGACATGGATGCAGCTGGAAACCATCATTCTTAGCAAACTATCACAAGAACAGAAAACCAAACACCGCATGTTCTCACTCGTAGGTGGGAATTGAACAATGAGATCACTTGGACTCGGGAAGGGGAACATCACACACCGGGGCCTATCATGGGGAGGGGGGAGGGGGGAGGGATTGCATTGGGAGTTATACCTGATGTAAATGACGAGTTGATGGGTGCAGCACACCAACATGGCACAAGTATACATATGTAGCAAACCTGCACGTTGTGCACATGTACCCTACAACTTGAAGTTTAATAATAATAAATAAATTAAAAAAAAAAAAAAAGAAACATGCAAAACATATGTAAGCCATATAAATAGGGAAAATAAAAATATCATGGAGAACCACAGAGGAAGAGAAAAGAAGGCAGAAGGAGAATGTAAAAGACTGATGCATGAAAAATGAAGAAACAGGAAGAGCAGCAGGGAGGAAGGAGGGAAAAAATGTCAGAGTATTAAAGTAGTCTTCTCAGTTGCTATATCATCATTATTTTGTATGTTATAAGCTTCTCGTATTATTGCCCCTTAAAGAGATCATTACTTAATGAAATATTACTCTACAGCTTCCATTAGATCTTAAAATTCTACAGTTCCTCCTTGAATAGCGTTAACCACTGTAGTTTTCTCAAGAAAATATGTTTATTGACTATAAGGATATTGGCCAGAATAATGGTGAGCCTTTGTGGTTTTCATATTCCCATCATCCACATAATAAATAAATATTTACTTTGATTTCCAAAAGTGATGCTAATTAATATATGTGATTATATTAAGAAGAAGCCAGAAGGTAAGTGATCAGCTCTAATTAGAGAAAAAAATATATATATTTAGCATTTTCTTGCAACTTACAGTTGAAGATTTTATTCATTATATCGATGCTATACCATTCATACAATCTTTGGTCACTTTATTGTTGAAGTTGAGAAAGTAATTCTTATGCGAAGACAGTTTTATCCTGAATTATATTCATTCCAGAAATCAAGGATGCATGTAAAATGTTTCAAATTTCATTTTTAAGATCATATACTGAAGTCGAGGCAAATATCTGCTATTTCTTAATAATGATTTTCTAAGTTTAACACAGTTATGTAGTACATTGCACAAGCAAACTTTTTCTTGATAAATTTAATTTTTATGTGCCTTTTCACTGACTAGGCTCAATGTTGATTCTGATCCTAGTTGCAACATAGTTTGCTTATTAGTTAGGTCTAGCTATAATGAATTGCTTTTAAAATAAAAGGTACAACAAATAAGTGCTTTTATAGCTGTTGATTTTCATTCTATAAGCATTGATATAAACTTAGTGAATTCTTATTCCTCCAAAATTTTTATATTGATTTAAATGCATTTGTCAATTATTTTCCTATCATCCTTATATAAAAGAACTCTGATTATGGGATAATGTATTCTAAGCATTGTGATGGAGGCAATCACCCAGTGCCTAGTGTTGTATGTATGGATTTGATAAAATAAAAATTCATTCTTCTTTCTGAAATATTTTATAAAATTCTCTGAAGTACAGCTAGAGTAGCCAGGCTTATGAAATCAAAATACATAGTATTTTTTTATATTTTATCAGGCAAATCTAAGTCCAGAAACTTTAATCAATTTAACCTTTGTCATTAGTCAGTGTGACCTAGCAAATTCCTTTATATTTCCAGGTTAAAATGCATTAATTCAAATGGGAAGATAAGTATATTACCGCTTGTTAAATGTTAGATGCCAGGTATTACTGTATGCGGAACTTTTAGACCATAATACCTCCATCCTGATCACAATCCTAAGTGATGAGTACTGGTATAAGAAAATCTACTCAAACGTTTATGTGAATTATTCAAAGTTACACAGTAAGAAAGCAGTGTGCTCACATTTGCACTCAGCTCTATTGGATTCCAAAGTCTTCATTGCTTCGTAAAAAATTAGCCATTGCCTTTCAAATGCCACTTGTTCTCTTTTTCTTTCACAAACTGACTTCGTGAAAGTAAATCAGTGCAAATATTTTCTCCCATTCTGTAGGTTGTCTGTTCACTCTGCAGACAGTTTCTTTTGCTGTGCAGAGTTCTTCAGTTTAATTAGGACCCATTTGTCAATTTTTTGTTTTCTTGCAGTTGCCTTTGGCATTTTTCTCATAAAATCTTTGTCCATGCCTATGTCCTGAATGGTATTGCCTCAGTCGTCTTCCAGGGTTTTCTTAGTTTGGGGTTTTACATTTACGTTTTTAATCCCTCTTGAGTTAATTTTTGTATATGATGTAAGGAAGGGGTCCAGTTTCAGTTTTCTACATATGGCCAGCCAGTTCTCCCAGCACCATTTATTGAAAAGGGATTCCTTTCCTCATTGCTTGTTTTTGTCAGGTTTGTCGAAGATCAGATGGTTGAAGGTGTGCGATCTTATCTCTGGGTTCTCTATTCTGTTCCACTGGTCTATGTGTCTGACAAAAGTCTAATATCCAGCACCTATAAGGAATTTAAACCAAGTTACAAGAAAAAAAAAAAACCAATTCCATTAAAATGAGGGCAAGGAATATAAACAGACATTTCTCAGAAAAAGACATACATGCGGCAAACAATAATATGAAAAAAGCTCAACATAACTGATCATTAGAGAAATGCAAATCAAAATCACAATGAGATACTGTCTCACAACAGAATGGCTCTTATTAAAAAGTCAAAAAATAACAGATGCTGGTTAGATTGTGGAGCAAAGGGAATTGTTTTACACTGTTGGTGGGAGTGCAAATTAGTTCAATCATTGTGGAAGAGAGTGTGGTGAATCCTCAAAGACTTAAAGACAGAACTACCATTCAACCCAACAATCCCATTACTGGATAGATACCCAAAGGAATATAAATTGTTCTATTATAAAGACTCATGCATGCATATGTTTATTGTAGCGTTATTCACAATAACAAAGACATCAACAAACCCAAATAGCCATTAATGATAGACTGGATAAAGAAAATGTGGTACCATGGAATACTATGCAGCCATAAAAAATAATAAGATAATGTCCTTTACAGGAACATGGATGGAGCTGGAGGCTATTATCCTTAGCAAACTAATGCAGAAACAGAATACCAGATACTGCAGGTTCTCACTTATAAGTGGGAGCTAAATGATGAGAACATATGGACACATAGAGGGAAATAACACACACTGGGGCCTCTCGGAGGGCAGAGGGTGGGAGGAGGGAGAGAAGTGGGAAAAAATTACTAAGGGATACTAGGTGTAATGCCTGGGTGATGAAATAATCTTTACAACCAACCCCATGACACAGGTTTACCAATGTAAAAAACCTGCACATCCTGCATATGTAACCCTGAACTTAAAATAAAAGTAAAACAGTTTACAGAACATGGGAGACATCTGTATTTTGAACTTTGCACAGAACTGACATTTCTTTATAACTAAATTTAGTTTACAATTTACTTTGTGGGGGGAGCAATATCACCTCAGTGATGTTGTGTTTTTCTGTGTAAATCAGCACATGATAAAGATTTGTCCTAGTACAGTTGATGTTAACTTTACTCGGTCATAGAGATTTCTGACAGATTTTTCTATTATAGAGCTAATTATTTTTCTCTTCTTTATTAAGAAGATTTAGGGAGATTTACCAGATAATGTGCATAAACTGTCACATTTAATCTGGAAGCTTCCCTTCCTTCTTATATTTTTTTGGCATATATCTCTCTTTGGAAATGAAGGCTCTCATCTTTGTTTACAGGTCAGAAAAACTGGGAAAAACTCAGGCTCTTCCACTTATTTGATGTTTGGCACAATATTCTTCTTGAGCCCAAAACATTGGTGTTACTAGTGAGCTTGCTAGAAATTTAAAAACTCAGACCTTTATTCCAGATATCCTGAAAAAAATTTCTGCAGGACAAATTACCCAGTTTACTGTTCACATTAAAATTTGAGAAATAGCTTCTAACTCACCATGACTTTTCTATCTGAGAAATAAACACAACTTATTATGTATGATGTATTGTGTATGATGTTGCTCTCTTGTTCTCTGGCATCTGGTTGGGTTCAACCAGTGAGAGTTACCGGCAGGTGATTTCAGCGGTTGATTGCAAGTCTTAACAGTTTACCATGGAGGGTCATGTGAAAGACAGGAAAACCTGCAGGGATATGAGTAGATAGTAGAGGGAAGGAAGGAATTTGGGTACTTTTATCTTTAGGTTGACTCTGACTGAGGAATATGTATTATTATATCTAAAGTATGCTCAGATATTCTACTGTTTAAGACATTGGTATATAATTATATGCAGATATTATTCATGATAGAGTGATTATGTGATTAACAAATGTACTTGCTCTACCAATGGACTTGCTTTCATGAGGTTTTTGGTCTACTGTGGAAGATGTATAACAATGTTTTAAAACACAAGGAAGTATTATTGCCAATTATAATGAGAATGTTGACTAAAACTATTTTTTAATAAAATCAGAAATTAAAACAAGCAGATATGATCTAAGAGGAGGGGTCCAAAACAGTTGTTCCTATTCTGTGAGGGACGGTATTCACAAGAAACGATCAAGAAACAATACAGAGGCCAGGCACATGGCTCATGCCTTAATCCCACCACTTTGGGAGGCCAAGGCCGGTGGATCACCTGAGGTCAGGAATTAGAGATCAGCTTGGCCAACATGGTGAAACCCCATCTCTGCTAAAAATATGAAAAAAAAAAAAAAAAATAGCCAGGCATAGTGGCGGGCTCCCGTAATTCCAGCTACTCAGGAGGCGGAGGCAGGAGAATCGCTTGAACCTTGAAGGTGGAGGTTGCAATGAGCTGAGATCGCACCATTGCACACCAGCCTAGGCAACAAGAGCAAAACTCTCTCTCAAAAATAAGAATAATAATAATAAAGAAAGAAACAATAGGGATGAAGAGAATAGTGTAGTAGGATCTCGGTTAAAGACAAATAGAGAAAGAGGTCATGTAGATTTATTTTGTTGGGTGAAAGTGGGAAAAATAGGAGTTCAGTTTTATTTGACAAAGATTAGAGACACAGGCTTGGCGTTTTAACAAACAGGTGATATGAAGATATAAATTATAAATAATGATTATACTGAGCAGTAGACCAAAAGTATGTATATCCTCAGTTTTAGCATAAAATCTTTGACAAACATTTCTAAAACTTTCGAAAGTGTAATGTTTATTCTTCTAGCATTCCCAGAGTAAGATCTCAAGCAGGACCATATTGAGCCTGAAATATTTGATCATTTCACTCACCATGGGCAATAGAAGCAATATTGACAGGTCTCCACTCTGTCATTAGGGATGAGCTATAACATATGGAACAAATCAGATATTTTGGTCTCTTTGATCCTGCCATTCTTTCCAAAGTGAAGCCCACAAGATGCTATGCAACCGTTTAGTGTGGGTTCAGAATACTTTGGCACCTTTCTACACAGTAGTAAATTAATGTTTGAGGAAATAAATAATCGCATGAATGGCCCAATCTGCATGTTCAAACTATAATTAGTATTCCCACAGTTCTTTGAAGGCCTGACATTAATAACATAAACAAACAAGGGAAGATAACAGTGATTGCAACCAATAAAATATAATTTAATTTAAAAATTAACCAAAGAAAGTTAAGCTGTTTCAAGTGAGCATGCAATTAAAATAAATATATGAAGATAAGTGAGCAAAAGCAACAAAATTAATGTCTCTTGCTTAATGGTTCATTATCAAATATAGTAAACACAGACACATATGCTCATAGACATACACACATGAATATGCACACATACACACACATACAATATTTTTACCTGAGACCGGGCACAATCCTGTATATGGCCCTAGCAAGAAGAGGAGAACTGAGTAAAATGGTGGGTGAAAATGTTTAGAATTAGACAGGACCTGGGATTAGGGAAAGGCCTGAAGGACAAGAGCCTGATGTAGTTTATTAGTTAGATTTAAGACCACAAGTGTCTCTCAGGGTAGCTGACTTTAGTAGGCATAAGTAAGGTCCAATTTAGGGAAAGCCTAGTCTGATGAACCATGACAACTTTAAGCTGGGTTTTGACATAGGCAGGTCATAGCAGAGATGATTAGCATAGGGTATCACGGTCCTAGCCATCAGATGGAAGTATAGGATTAGGGAATTAGTACTAAGAGGAACCCAGAAATAGTAAGATGTCACCTCATGTTTAGAACAAAATTAAAAACAGGGAGGTTATAAACCAGGACTGAGACTCAAAGTGTAAAACAGAATACCAGTCAGCTGAAGTGAGGTGTGAAGTCCAGCCCATATTTCTAGGAATAGGCGTTAGTGCAGAATTAGAATATAGCACAAAGTTAAGGCAACATTATTATAAATATCAAGGGGTAAATTTGAGGTCCTTATCTTACTCCTGAATGGCCAGAGCATTTGTCATAAGGGTGAAAGAGAACTAAGTCTATAAATGAGAGTCCAGTGGTTCAGCTGAGGATAAAGAAGTCTGCAGACGTTGGGAGTCAGATTGAGTTTAATGGGTAGATTGTTAGGATGATCAGAGACTAAAATAAAAGGATATGATCACTTTATTCATTCATCTTCATAAGTAGATAGATAGATGGATAGAGATATAATTATGTATATGAATATAAATGTACAGATATATTATTTTACATCTTAAGCAATTTGATTGAATGTAAAGAATTTAGCACAGCCTCTTAAATATTAACTACTATTTTATTGCAACTAATATTCAAAATGTCTCTAATACTAATTTCCATAAGTCATGTTGAAACCTACCCAAATGTCCCATAGAAGTGATGTTTATGTTTTCTTTTGAATAAACATAGACATTTACTATCCCATCTTGAAACTTGAGAAAGTTACATTTATTTTACGTGAGTTTCTTTCTCAGGAAACCAGCCACCAAACCTCCCAGATAGCATCAAGGAATTGAAACTTACCAGATCAACACATCTGGACAATGAGATGCTAGATCCCTCACCTGCCATTATTAACTAACCAACCGTCTGCTTCCCATTGATGAACTCTGCTTCATTACCCCTTCCTACTTCCCGTTTTCCCATACACGGTTACATTTCTTCCCTGTTACATAAATCCCTAATTTTAGTTGACCAGAGAGATGGATTGGAGACTGATCTCCCATCTCCCCGGTCACAGCACCCAATTAAAGGCTTCTTCCCTGACAATACTTACTGTCTCGGTGCTTGGCTTATTGTTCAGTGAACAGCAGGATCTAGAACAAACTCTTGGCATTTAAATAACAGTGTTTTCCATAACATCATTCCTGATAGCTGGTTATTAAATTTGGGCACACAAAACAATTAATGTTTCAGTTAAGGTCACTAAGTAGCAGGTGGCTCTTTGAACAAGGATGTGCATGAGCAGATTTTGCAGACAAAAAATTAAATGCATTGACACTAGCCTAAAGTTATATACTGAATAGATTCAAATTTATTTCTGTAGAAAATCATCAAATTTTAGTAAAAATTCATCACCTACTTATTGTATCTTCATTTTTGTGGCCACAAATGCATGTTCATTAAATCGCTCCAGATACTTAATTTAATTCTCCAGTTGGGTGGGTTGTGTGATTTAGTAGTGACCATTGAGTGGCCAAGGAATGGCTTGAAATTAAGTATGCTGATTACAAGCCCATACAATATTCCAAAGTATACAGCATTGTGTTTTCCCATCTTCCATCTGAATAAAAGGACTACACAGACAAAGAACAAGTCAGCCAAAGGATCAAAGAGGCTCAAACCCTAAATTGCCACTGGGAGAAAAGATGCCCAGGAAAGCTGTCTAATCCCAATAATAGGATCTGTGTTTGACTATTGCTCCAACAAAAAATAACCATTTGTCTTGTGAAACCATAGACATTTTTGGGTTGCCTAACCAAATCTTACTTCTAAAAGTTTAAATTTTATAATCATCTAAAGTGAAGAAGGTAAAGGATTTTAAATACTGTTAAAAACTTTAATGACTCTAGAGCACATAAAAGCAAGTGACTTTTATAGCACTTGAATAGCATATATTTATATGTATAAAAAAACTGAGCTTTGTGTAGAGAACACAAGTAAAACATCACATGAGGCATTGAATCCACAATCATTATTGCATTTGACTTCTCAGTGAATATAACATTTATAAATTATTTCAATGAGAATAGTTTTATTCCTTTGTATTTGAAGTGGCTTTAGAATAAAAACCTTATTTAATACAAAAAGAAGTACCCAGTTATAACAAATAAACACTAGCTATAAACTCTAGTTGACAAAGTAAAATATGTTATAAAGTCACAAATTTAAGAAAAACATTACAATATGCAAAAAATAGTTAACTAATACAATTTCAATTGAAAACCTAAGCAACAGAAAAAATTTACAACACACGAAAGACAAAGAATCAATATCAACAGAGACTTTCTATAATTAAGAGATACAGCCCAGGCGTGGTGGCTCACGCCTGTAATCCCAGCACTTTGGGAGGCCAAGGCAGGCGGATCATGAGGTCAGGAGATTGAGACCATCCTGGCTAACATGGTGAAAACCCGTCTCTATTAAAAGTACAAAAAATTAGCCAGGCGTGGTGGTGGCGCCTGTAGTCCCAGCTACTCGGGAGGCTGAGGCAGGAGAATGGTATGAACCCGGGAGGTGGACTTGCATTGAGCCGGGATCACGCCACTGCACTCCAGCCTGGACGACAAAGCGAGACTTAGTCTCAAAAAAAAAAAAAAATTGTATGGCGGGCGCCTGTAGTCCCAGCTATTCGGGAGGCTGAGACAGGAGAATGCTGTGAACCCGGGAGGCAGAGCTTGCAGTGAGCCGAGACCACACCACTGCACTCCAGCTTGGGTGATAGAGCAAGACCGTCTCAAATAAATAAATAAATAAATAAAGAGATACAAATAATGAATAGAAAAGTCTTAAAATATTTTTATCCTGCAAAACAAATAAAAGGCAACAAACCCCAAATATATGAAAACATACGATTTCAAAAGTAGTCCAAGAGTAAAGTGGAAAATGGCGTCATTGTAACCCATTAACAGTGACAGGAGGCAGCCACATGCCTAGGAAGATAGGGGAGAGTACACAGTAACAGTCCACCTCCAAGCCAAAGACGGTTTAAAGCCTGAAAGCCAAGCTACAAGTTTAATCCTCAGACCAGATTTAGAAATTGTCCTCCCATTCGGTGTGCTTTTCTCTGATTGATTCCCACCCTTTACCTATTTTACATGTACCTACCCTTTCCTAATTGGTTTTCTATACTGTTATGCCCACCTTTGAGTGGTGTCTTCACTTTAACCTTTTTTGCGTACTCACAAACCAATCAGCATGCACTCCTCAGCTTGTGCCTATAAAGACCCCAGACTCAGTCGGTAGACGGGGAGACAACCTGACTCCAGGGAAGAGACAGCTTAACTTCGGGGAAGATGACCTGCCCTTACAGTCTCCTCTCCAGGTCCCCTCTCCGCTGAGAGCCATTTTAATTTTTCAGTAAAATTCTCCACCTTCACCGTCCTTCAACCGTCCTTGTGACCTCAGTTCTTCTTGGATGCCAGACAAGAGCTCAGAACCCACATGGCGCAGGTACTGAGAAATACTGTCACACCAGCCCTTAGCTTTTGCCAGCAGAGGGCAGTCACCCCATGCAACGAGGCAAAGGGTCAACTGAGCTGCTAACACACAACTATCTGCGAACAGTGGAACTAATAGAGAGCACTTAACACCCACTCTGGGGCTTCAGGGTCATGGGCATCCTCACCTGGGAGCCACCATGTTCCCCTCAGGGTGACACTCCTGGTCTGGCCACTGGCCCTGCACAGAGCGTGCTCTTGTATCAGTGCCTGGAACAGCTGGCTGGATCCCACACTTACTTGCTCACGTGCTCCCTCTTGCAAAGCGTCGAGTGCAGCAGTCCGAGTAGAGGCCACTTGCCATGAGCAAGCATAATAAAAACCTCTTAATTAACCTTTTGTAAATATGAATACAAAGAAAGTGGTTGAAATGTTACAAAATTATGGAAGTGCTATAAAAGACTGAAAGGAAATATGTAATTGTGTCCCAAAGATTTTTCATAGGAAATGTTTAGATTTAGGAAATGATTATCATCTATTTTTACTTAGCTAAAAGAATATATTATAATTATAACAAGTAAAGATAAGAAATCAGTGGAAATAAATGGTAGTGACAGCACAGAAAAGTGAATAGGTTAAAATGTTGCAAGTTTTAAATGAATAAAATCTAATTCAAAGTAATTGACCTTATGAAGAGAACACTTTGACTGGAAATTTCAGTTAAGTTATACTCAAAGGAAGACTTGATCGGAGTTTCTGTTTAGTTTCCCATTTTCTCTCTCAGTATTTCTCACCTTGTCAAGTAGAATTTGTTCTCAGCTTAAGTTTTCTCAAAGTAAAGTAGCTGAAGTAGTTGCACAGTTTACATTAAAAAAATATTTAACAGTGCCTAGAAGAGAAAATAATTTTCCATTTCAGTACTTACCATGAGTCTGATTGAAGCAGCTGAGATTGTTTGTCCAGTCCTAAACCAGCTATTCTAAGATGGGTAAAATGTATGAATTGTCTTAGAGATCTCTTGGGTTCCATGCCTAGAACTAAGAGAAGAATCAATCAAATACACAAACCTTATGGCTACTACATACTGGGGGGTAGTGGAATAGATGCCAGGAAGTCAACCAAGCATGCCCAATAAAGTCACGTTCAGAAGCAATACATAGTGCAAATAACATTGTGAAAAACACTAATTGAATAGAAGAAAGACTAGACACATCCTATCACAGAGCCAAAGAAAATAATTGAAACAAAGGAGACCATTTGCTATATAGAAAAATATATCACAAAGAAATAATCTGCAAACAATAAGCAATTTAAAAGATGGAAACAGAATGCACATCAAAAATGATCATCAATAGCATAATAGAAGAAAGAATTCCACACTATGAACGGAACTTGGATTGGAAATCTAAAACAAACACAAGAATTATCATGCTGAATGGGGAATAACTGAAATTCTTTCCTCTAGGATCTGGAACCGACAACTATGCCCACTTTCTTCACTATTATTCAACATAGTACTGAAAGTCTTAACTAGAGCAATCAAACAAGAGAAAGAAATAAAGGGCATCCAAATTAGAAAAGAAAAAGTCAAATTATCCTTATTGCTGATGATATAATCTTATTTTTGGAAAAACCTAAAGACTCCACAAATAAACGACTACAACTGATAAACTTAGTAAAGTTGCAGGATAAAAAAATCAACATACAAAAATCAATAGCATTTCTATATGACAACAGTGAACAATCTGAAAAAGAAATGTAAAAGTAATCTCATTTAAAATAGCTGAAACAAATTTAAATACCTAGGAATTAGCTTAACTAAACAAGTGAAAGATCTCTACAATGAAAGCAATGAAATAGTGAGGAAAGAAATTGAAGCGGACACACAAAAAATGGAGAGAGATTTCATGTTCATGGGTTGGAAGAATCCATATTGTTAAAATATGCATACCACCTATAGCAATCTATACATTCAATGCAACCCCCTCAAAACACCAATGATATTCTGCATAAACTGTTTTAAAAATTCTGAAATTTATATGGAATCATGAGAGACCCAGAATGGTCAAAGTTATCCTGGGTGAAAAGAACAAAACTGGAGGAATCATATTACCTGACTTCAAATTCTGCTACAGAGCTATCGTAACGAAAGCAGCATGGTACTGGCATAAAACAGACGCATAGACTGATTGGAACACGACAGGGAACTGAGAAACAAATCCACACACCTATAGTAAACTCATTTGTGACAAAGGAGCCAAGAACATATACTGAGAAAAAGACAGCCTCTTCAACAAATGGTGCAGAGAAAACTGAATATCCATATGCAGAAGAATGAAACTTGATTTGTATCCCTTGCCTTATTCAAACATCAAATATAAGTGCATTAAAGATTTAAATCCAAGACCTCAAACTATGAAACTACTACCAAAAAATGGGGAAACTCTCCAACACACTGTCCTGGGCCAAAATTTCTTGAGCAATACCCTACAAGCACAGGCAATCAGAGCCAAAATGGACAAATGGGATCACTTCAAGTTAAAAAGTTTCTGCACTGCAAAGGAAACCATCATCAAAGTGAAGAGAAAATTCACAGAACTGGAGAAAACATTTGCAAATTACCCACTTGGCAAGCGATTGATAACCAGAATATATAAGGAGCTCAACTACTCTATAGAAATACAAAGCTAATAATTTGATTAAACAATGGGAAAAATGTTTGAATAGACATTTCTCAAAAGAAGACCTACAAATGGAAAACAGGCATATAAAAAATGTTCAACATCATTGATCATCAGAGAAATGCAGATCAAAACTACAATGGGATATCAGCTCACCATAGTTAAAATGGCTCTTACATGTAAGTCAGGCAATAACAAATGCAGGTGAGGATATGAGGGAAAGGAAACCCTTATACTCTGTTGGTGGAAATATAACAACCACTATGGAGAAGAGTTTGGAGGTTCCTCAACAAACCTAAAAGTAGAGCTAACATATGATCCAGCAGTCCCACTGCTGGGGATGTACCCACAAGAAAGAAAATGATTATATCGAAGAGATACCTGCACTCCCATGTTTGTTGTGGTACTGTTCACGATAGCCAAGATTTGGAAGCAACCTAAGTGTCCATCAACAGATGAATGGATAAAGAAAATGTGGTACATAGACACAATGGAGTACTATTTATCCATAAAAAGGAATGAGATCCTGTCATTTGTTGCAACAGGGATGGAACTCGAGATCATTGTGTTAAGTGAAATAAGACAGACACAGAAAGACAAACTTCTCATGTCATCAGTTATTTGTGCATGCTAAATATCAAAACAATTGATTTCATGGAGATAGATTATAGAAAAATGTTTATCAGGAGCTAGTTAGGGTAATGCAGAAGCTGGGGGAGATGGAATGGTTAATGGGTACAAACAGTAGTTAGAAAGAATGAGCAAGACCTGGTATTTCATAATACAATAAGGGACTATAGTCAATAATCATTTAAATGTACATTTAAAAATGACTAAAAGAGTATAACTAACTGAATTGTTTGTAACACAAAGGATAAATGCCTGAGGGGATGAATATCCAATTTTCCATGATATGATTACTATGCATTTCATGCCTGACCAAAATATCTCATGAATTCCATAAATATGTAGACCTTATATATACTCACAAAAATTAAAAAAAATACTAATACATGGTAAATATGGCAAAATTGTCAAATTTTAATGAGAAAGAAAGAAATTATCAAATATCTCAAGAAGAATTATTTTTCCCAAATGAGTGGAAATTAGGCATTGCACTTTATATTTTCCATATGCCATCTTACTTAGTTTTAATCCTCCCTACTATAAAATGGTAAGATAAATCCTAGTATCTCCACGTGGTACTTGAGGAAATTGAAACTGCAAAACTTTTAAGCAACACAAGTGATAGAGTTAGCAAGTTCACATTTTAACCTAGGCCCACCCAAAAACAAAATCAGCATGTCTTCAATGTGCCATTTAAGAAAGCAAAATGAAAGGACAGCTGCCAGAAGGTTGGATACAAAGTAGAACTCTAGTGCAACACAATTGTTATTGATGTGAACTGACAATGACCACGGAAACTAAATACTCCTTACACAGACAAGGAAATAGAAACACTCTTTTCTCCCTCTTACCCCTGAGTGACTTTCCACTAAGGTGAGCCAAACTTGGGTTTTAACCAACCCACTCTCAGCAAATGAACAGCGCCCTAAAGTTAAAGAATCTCTCCTCTGTATTCCCTGTAATAGATGCACCTAACCGACAGGTAAATATTCACAGGCTGCTCTACAACTAATAAAAGGATATATTCAGCCTATTAAAACAAGTTAAAACATGACAGTGGAAATATATTTTAGCAAAACTATTTCTAAACTATTTTAAACTGCCAAACCACTAGCTTCCTTTAATTTGGGCTTTCCCATGTTAACATACAACATTCTTAGTGGTGGAAAACCTTCAGAGAAAGAACGAGAGAGAGAGAGAAGGAAAAAAACAGAAAGAATGTTCTAATGTCAAAGAGCATGAAAAATATAGAATACAACAAGCAAAAATATGAATATGCTTTGGTACAAAGAGGATGACATATTTTATCCCTTCTGTCTCCCAAATCCACCAGACACAAGATACTGGCTTGAGGAGAAAACTCTTAGCATAGGATGCAAAGCAGAGTGTGCTAGTTATGTTGTGCTACCTATTGCTAACAGTGACATTGAAAGAGGCCTTTTTCCTGAGTTACTAGATTGAAATAAACATTCATTGTACAGAGGCCATTAATTTTAAAAAATCAGAATCCAATATATGTGCTGGGGGTTGAATCATATCCCCCTTAAAGTTTGTATGTTGAAGTCCTAACTCCCACTACTTCAGAATGTGATCTTATTTGAAAATAGTCATTGCAGATGCAATTAGTTAAGATAAAATCATGCTGTAGTAGGGTGGGTCTCTAGTCCAACATAACTGATGTCCTAAAAAAGGGAGACTTGGACACAGGCACATAAACACAGGGAGAACACCATGTGAAGGTGAAGGCAGATCTGGGTGATACAGCAAAAACCAAAATGCTAAAGATTGCCAGCAACTTACTGGAAGCTAAGCTTGGGAGAAGCATGGAAAAGATTCTCACAGCCCTCAGAAGGAACCAGCTCTTCAGACATTTTGATTTCAGACTTTTAGCCTACAGAAATGTGAGATAATACATTTCTATTGTTTTGGCCACATCGTTTGTCATATTTTGTTACAGCAGCCCTGGAATATTAACACAGTATGTAATACACTATCTTTTGAGGAGAGATGGTTATACAAGATGATTAATATATTTAAACTATGGACCATAATACAGGCATAACTAATTTATCTGTTCTCTGGGTGGGAAAAAGACAAAATGAAGAGAAAAATGAAGACACCAGCAGCCATGTGTGCTGGGAAGCATTCTCAGGGGCTAGGCATTTCAAACCACTTCTAAAATCAGGCTGTTTTGTGTTGGCACCATAACCTTAGTGAACAGCTCCATAATGCTTTTCAGGAGCCTACAAAACAAAAACAAAACAAAGCAAGCCCCAATTGATTATACAGCATCACAAAATTGAAATGAATATAATTTTAATAAAATATCTATATTTATAGCGTAAGAAATTGGTTAATTATGAAGCTAAAAGTGAAAATGGATTTATAGTATTCAAAAGTGAGATTGCATTTGATTCTACATGAATTCTCAAGATTATATGATAATTTTGGGGAAGTAAATGCCAAACAAATTAAATGCAACTCACTCATAGTTCAAATAGTAATTTCAGAAGTAAAAAATGTAACATTCTGTCAAAATTTTAGAGCATATAATTTAATATATGATTATATTTAAATATGTATATATAAGATTATATGAAGGATCTTCCAAAGTGATATAGTTTGGATGTTTGTCCCCACCAAATATGTTGAAATGTGAACCCGAGTGTTGAAAGTGGGACCCAGTGGGAGGTGTTTGGGTCATTGGGACATGAAGGGCTTGGTGCCATCCTTTTGGCAATAAGTGAATTCTCTGTTAGCTCACACAAGAGCTGGTTGTTAAAGAGAGACTGGCATCTCCTTTTCTCTTGCTGTCTCTCAGTGTGACACATTGGTTCCCCCTTTACCTCCTGCCATGAGTAAAAGCTGTCTGAGGTTTCACCAGAATAGGTACAGATGCTGGCACCATGCATGTATAGCCTGCAGAATCCTGTGCCAAAATAAATCTCTTTTATTTATAAAGTATTCAGTCTCAGATATTCCTTTAAAGCAACCCAAAATGGACTAACACAAAAATGTGTAACACAAAAGGCTCTTAAAATGTAGCACATAAGAGTATTCAGCAACAAAACTGTGTTACTGACCTGAAAGATTTGCAGGAAACTAATTTAAATCACTAACAATATACTAATGTTTCATAAGGCAAATAAATTAAGTTGGCCTTCTCCATTCTCAGTTTCAATTAAAAAAATTTTCATTTTCTAGAGTTTCAGTGATTGAAAATATGTCATGAATTACTGCATTTTTCATCTGCAGTTGGTTGAATCCTTGGAGGCAGAAACTGCAGATAACAAGGGCCAATTAAGGGACTTGAGCATTCACAAATTTGGGGATCTTCAGTGGTCCTGGAACAAATCCTTACATATATGGAGGGCTGACTACATTGGAAAACCAGAAAGAATTTACTTTAATTCATATAACATGGTTTGGCTCTGTGTCCCCACCCAATTCTCACCTTGAATGTAATAATCCCCATGTGTCATGGGAGGGACCCAGTGAGACGTAATAGAATCATGGGGGCAGGTTTTTCCCATGCTGCCCTCCTAATAGTGAATACGTCTCATGAGAGTTAATGTTTTTGTAAAGGGGAGTTCCCCTGCACATGCCCTCTTGTCTGCCACGTAAGACATGCCTTTGCTCTTCCTTCACTTTCCACCATTTTTGTGAGGCCTCCCCAGCCATATGGAACTGTGATTCTTTTAAACCTCTTTCTTTTATACATTACCCAGTCTTGGGTATGTTTTCATTAGCAGCATGAGAACAGACTAATACATCATATAAGTGTTTTAATATTTTCAAGTAATAAATAAATGACAAAACATAGACAATTGTTATAAAGTTTAAAGGGAAAAAATTTCCATGGAATACATTTTTTTAGTTTATTTAAAAAAGACAACTCCTCCATAATCTTTACAGATTTTGGATCAGTATGACAGGTAACTTAATAAGAAACTGAGATTTGTTCCTGGAGTTATTTTTTATAAAAAATTCAGTCTTTCTAAAGCTAGTAGAAAAGCCAAAAGACATTGTAAACTATTTCAGTTGAGTGAACTTCACATTCTTTGAATGTTTCTTGTCACTAATATTTTCATTAAATCAAATATTTTGATTTGAAGAATGTTGTTTTGTGTCTTTTTTTCTGAAGTGTTTTGTTTGATTAAAACAATGCTGATATGAATGTTTTGATTTATTTGGTTTGTTGTTGATATTTGGATTGGCCCTCAACCTGCACTGCATCTTTCCTTTGGAGAAGTTAGAAAAGTAAAACTGTTTCTGAGGCTTCTTTGAAGCTTGGGCACTAGGAGTGAATTAGTTACCTAATCAATCAGAGGATTTCACTCAAGATTGGAAGGCAGACATGATGCACAATCTCTTTGAAACTTTTTAACATTACTGCTGATTAGGAAGGTCCAGGAGGTAACAGGGCCCTTTAGAATCATGGGTGTCAAGAAAAACACGCCATTGACCAGATTCCCCTACTTTTAAAACGAGGGTTTAGAATTCCATTTTTTCAAGTTCCCAGTGTTAAGTCCAGCATGACTTCAATGGTGACCACAAAGAAATAGTGCTCAGTTTTAGAACTTGCACCAATACCTTCAGTCACTTTAGTACCTAAGTTATACCTAGTTGTAGTGAAAACTCATATTATGTTGCCTCAGCATCTGTTTTAAATGCAAGTTTATTTAGCTTTCTTGTAACAGAGACAGGACTCAGTCAACCTTGACAAAGTTTTCAGTTCCACACTACACTCAAATCGCTTGAGCAGGTTGCCAGAGATAGGAACTTAGAGGCATCTCTCCTGCTGGTGGACTGGGCTTCCCGATTTCCCACCGCTTCCTTTTAATGGCCCATTCAGACCATGCATTCAAACTTAAGGCGACCTACACCCCATTCCCCAATCTAGACTGCTAGTTGCCCCACAATCTCTCTCCTTTTGCCTGTGCTTCCTGACCTTTGTGTATGTAGTTTTTAGGCATGAAGCGTACCCTCTAAGGTCCACAGGTACTGAAAAGTCTTAATCTTACATTGAACCTCAGATACTCAGGTTCAATACTTTAATTTGACCCAGAATTAAAACTATAAGGTGACACTTATTTAGGAATGGAAGCATAGATAGTACAAGATTCTTGGTTCAAGGTTAAAAATATATTTATTCTTCAAAACCAAACTAGAATCTGATTTCATTACATTTGTTCTACAATTCATATTGTCTCTTATGGTCAGTGGTCTCTGTTCAATTATTCAGGAAAATCTGTTCATGGATGGACCTTGGCAATTAGGTGCATATAATACTATTTGACAGCACAATCCCATTTCTAGAATCAGGAGTGTAATTCAGTAAATATGAACCTATGAAAACAGAACTACCACATAGACAACTTGGAACAAGGGCAAATTATGTCCGCCCTGTACTACACAAGCCCTTCTACGACCCAGTTTGGGCTCTCTTTATTACAAAGCCATCTTATTGTTCCCCAGGGCATAATTTTGAGTATCTCTCACCTGAAACTCAGTACCTGAACTCCCCAGGGGGAAGAGAAAATTGTACACCTCCCTTGCCAAGTCTAAGTTCCTCCCTAGTGTTCATTTCCTCCCCGGGACAGTATGCTTTCCTAGATGACTGGACTTGAGAATTCCAACACACTTTATGGAAAACCATGTTCTCTGCATACAGAGAGGCTGGATCTGCCTTAGGCTTCATGAGCATAATGTGTCTGAACATATGAATTCTATGTCACTACATTTGTCCATGTGTGAGTTATTCCATATAAAAATAACAGCACACATGAGTCTTAAATTGTAGATTGTGGAATAGAATTCAGAAATCCCAGTTGGTTCTTCTTTATGGTCTCTCAGACAGCATGAATCCACATATAACACAGCATCTTTGCTCTTAATATCCTTTGATCAAATGCTTGAACCAGACCACAAACAAAATGTATTTGCCAAGAAGCAATAAATATAATCAGAAAAAGTGCAGTCTAAATCCATATTTACAAAAGAAACATTTCTAAGTGGGATCTTGATATACAGACATAATGAATGAAGAGTCTCTTGTATCATTTGGTAGCATAGTTTAGTTCATCAGAGTCAGGGTGTCTGGAGAGTCAACATCCCAGATTGGGAACTTCGCTTGAACATTTCATAATTGAAAGCCCATTAAAGTGATTATCTGAACACTATAAACTTGCCTGCTCTGGAGGTAAATTCAAGCCTCAACCTCAAAAATCTCAAGCCGAGTTTATAAGCTCGGAGTGGTAAGGCACTCTGGTTTTTTAATCATCAAGATGTTAAAAACCCTTGGTGTCCAGAATCAGCTGTTGCATATTCAAACCTTGAACTTTTGAAGAAGGAGAGACATTGCAAAAGGACAGTCAGGCCAAATGGAAAAGAAGCAGTCACAAGACTGAGAAAGAAAAAAGAAAAAAGTCTTGAAAAATTGGTAACGGTGAAGTCCTCCCAGTTTTGTGAATGATAGTTCTGCTTTCATATAGACCTTATAGTTTGCATTATTAGCAAATTCCAGTCATTCTTATCTTCTTACTTAGTGACTATGTTCTGTGTGACTCTGCCAAGGTTGCCATAGCAAAGTACCAAAGATTGAGGGACATAAACAACAGTAGTTTATTTTCTCAAGTTCTGGTGGCTACAGGTCTGAGCTCAACGTGTTAGCAGGGTTATTCCCTTCTGAAGTCTCTCCCCTTGGCTTGTAAATGGCCTTCTCTCTGTGTTTTCACAGTCTTTCCTCTCTAATATGTGTCTCTGTCCTAATTTTCTCCCATCATAAAAACATCAGTCATATGGAGTAGGGCCCACCTTAATGACCTCATTGTTAATATAACTTTACCTCTTTGAAGACCCTATCTCCAAAGACAGTCACTTTCTGAAGTACTGAGGGTTAGGACTATAAAACATAAATTTGGGGAAATACAATAAAATCCCTAACATGTTACGTATTCTAGCTGTACCTTTCTCTTTGTAATATCTCTCGGAATTTTCACCCTCTCTTAGGGCAAATATATTGAAATTAAAAATAATACTTACATTGAAATTAGTATTTTGGTGTATCTTCTCCTGGTTCTGGCAATATAAAAAATTAAAACTCTTTATAATATTATATAAGCTCTACTGTGTCCCATAATTTTCCCATCAAAAATGAATTATGAGATTATTAAATGTATGAAATATTACTCAGGAAAGTAGAGTATAATGAATATGTACAATCCACTGCATGAAATAAATGAATAACATTTTAATTATCCCTTATTTTGACCATTCAGGAGATGCACAGTATTTTCTGCCTTTACAAATAATAACATAATGAAGACACCTAGAAAGAAGTATTTGTGGGTACATTTCATCAGCCCATAGAATAAACTCACAGAACTTAAAGTATAATAAATTCCAGAACTTAAAATATAATAAATAAGTTATTTATTATATTTTGATATAAAAGGATCCTTCTAAAATTAGAGCTTTCAAAGTAAAAGGCAAATTACTATTTCTAAGTCTATGAATATTTCAGAGGTATTTAAGTCTGCCAAATTACTGTTCAGAAGGAAGTTATTCATTACAGATCACACTACAGTAAATCATCAGTAACAAAAAATGAATTGCCTAATATTTTTCATAATTATATGCAAATTTAGTGCTTATTGTCAAACTGACTTCAAGTTGATCAAATAATTTATTGCATTTACTTATTTTTATCTCCTTAAACTTTTAATCAATTTTTCCATTGACATATTTGTGCATATCTAATTGTTCTGAGAAAGTTTACCATAAAGATCAACTTAAAATGGATTATGGTGGCTTGTCCACACTACCATTTTAGTAAAGAAAATTTGCCTATTTGAGTTACCCATATTTTATCTTCCAGTAAAGCACATCATTGAATGTTTGGAACAAGTTCTATAATGAAAATTTTAACTTTGATTTTGTAATTTATTTATTATACTTTAAGTTCTGGAATACACGTGCAGAACATGCAGGTTTGTTATATAGGTATACACGTGCCATGGTGGTTTGCTGCACCCATCAACCCATCATCTACATTAGGTATTTCTCTAATGCTATCCCTCCCCTAGCCCCCTATCCCTCGACAGGCCCTGGTGTGTGATGCTCCCCTCCCTGTGTCCATGTGTTCTCATTGTTCAGCTCTCACTTATAAGTGAGAACATGTGCTGTTTGGTTTTCCATTCTTGTGATAGTTTGCTGAGAATGATGGTTTCCAACTTCATCCATGTCCCTGCAAGGAACATGAACTCATCCTTTTTTATGGCTGCATAGTATTCCATGGTGTATATGTGCCACGTTTTCTTTATCTAGTCTGTAATTTGTCAAATTTCCTAAATGTACAATGTATTTTTTTTGTATTTGTGTACATAAAAAGAATACAAAGTTTGAGACAGTTCAGTCAAGTCATTGTCTCCCTGACTTGCTTTATGTGTTTTAGCAGAAAAAGAAATATAATTTGGTCATTTAATTTCTTGTTTTATATCAGGATACTATTTAGAAATACAAAGAAATGAAGTTACTTTTCTTGGCATTCTGTTAATTGATTGTAGGACCATGATACAATTGGCACAGAAAAAGTCTTTTATGAGATAATCATGGTGGCATATCATCAGGGCAAGGGAAACAGTATATTCAGATAGCTAAAAGAACTACGAACACACTATATACTGAAGGAAAAAAAAATGTGTTTCATGAATAGGTGGCTGTAACACGTGTGTGAAAGTGTTGGTGAACTCAAGGCAGTTATGGAAAGAGATGATGGTTTTTAATGTTGGACGAGCTGTCACTTAGAATGAAGAAACTTATGCTAAAGGGCTGCATAGCTGCCAACAATAGTACTGCTAGCAATCAGTTAAAATGGAAAGGAAGGTAGAAATTTGTTCTTTATAAAAGGATTCTTCTAAAATTAGAGCTTTCAAAAGAACAGTGTGAAGAATTCTTCATGATTTAATGTAACACCTTTCATTGGAAGAATTCGAATTGTAGCTATAGCAGTCTTTCAGAAATGTAGTACATCTTATTGTATATAGTAACAGTCCATAGAATTAACTAAAATCAGCACATGTGGCTATTAATATCTCCTGAAGTTCATTGATTCTGAGTTCATAGTCATAATTTGATTGTGTTTTATCCTGGTTTTATGGAAAATAACACAAATATGTTGTTATAGCATATTAAAAAATAGAAATTGTGCCAAAGGAAAATTTATGATATTATTACATGCATACCACTTTTTGTAATTACTAAAATCTTAAGGACATGTTCTGACAACTTTTTATTAAATCTGAGGATATTGACTTAACTGGAGATAAGGCAATTATGTTAACTTCAAAGGAAGCATATAAGACTAGCTTTTGTAAAATAAACATTTGAAGCATGTTTTTAATCATGATGTATTATTATAAATCACACACATAGAGCTGAGATCATGCCACTGCACTTCTTCGTGGGTGACGCAGCCAGACTCTCTCTCAAAAAAAGTAAAATAAAATTACGTACATAAGTAATAAGATAAAAAAGGATATTGAATCTGACTCCAAAATAACTATTGCAAAAATAATGTGCTGTAAATATTAAATTATTTCATTTGTCCTCTCCTAGTCTATGTTCCCTTGAGCATTTCACTTGCAAAACTGAGCCATGAGTCTAAATATTTCATTGTAAGAGGGAGAAAATAATGGAACCCTTTGGCAAACATACTACTGAAAAAAAAACACTCAATCTAAAAATATGCACATATGGTAGATAGAAGACTTTCTAAATTTCTTTGAAATCTCACAAATCAAGCTTGGAAGTTACATGTCATGTCTGTATAGCTATATTCCTTAGTATGGATAAGGTGACACTTCTACAATGACATTAAAAATAGTTTTGCAGGCGGGGCACAGTGGCTCGTACCTGTAATCCCAGCACTTTGGGAGGCTGAGAATGGTGGATCACTTGAGGTCAGGAGTTCAAGACTGGTCTGCCCAACATGGTGAAACCCCGTCTGTACTAAAAATACAAAAATCAACCGTGCATGGTGGCGGGTGCCTGTAATCCCAGCTACTCGGGAAGCTAAGGCATGAGAATTTCTTGAACTCGGAAGGCAGAGGTTACACTAAGACAAGATGGCACCACCACATTCCAGCCTGGGCGAGAGAATGAGACTCAGTCTCAAAAAATAATAAATAAATAAATAAATAATAAAATACAAATAATTTTGCAGAATGAACTTTCTATTGATTGAAAATTATAGAGTTGACAGTTATATTGTAACAGAAATCTAACAAGTCATTTTAATCTTTTGATTAATATTAGGAGATACCTTTCTTAAACATAGCTATTACAATCTATAGTAAAGATCTTATTCAGTTGAGTAAATGTTTAAAACAGTTAGTTAATATTGATGAGTTTATTGTAGTACTACTATTTAAATTTTGTTTTTTAAATTAAATGTTCCTTACTTATTATGGCAGAAGGAGGCAATAATTTGGTAAAGATAAAAAGCCAAAAATTTCATTTGAGCATGGGGGCAATTACTACTCAATTATTCTTTTAATATCAATTGCAAAGCCTTTCTAAGCCAACCATGTGTTTTGAGATTTATCCTTGTATCCTCTTCACTTAAAATTTCATGGAAACACTATAATCATGGAAATTTGTAGCTAAGCAGAAACCATTCAGATAAGAAATAAAAGTCCTGAAAGAGAAAAGAACTTATTCAAATAAAAGAAGAGAAAGAAGGTAAATTTGTTTGCTCTCAAGAAATTAGTTTCATTAGTCAGTTCAGGATTTAACACAAATTGCAAGGGTCACGGTGGAAACTGAGTTTAATGTTGAATCAAATGATAGAAATCGAATCATAATTTAGGGGAGTAAAAATGTAAATTGGATTGAGTTTTTAAAAATTGAATTTTCTTTTTCTGCATTGTTAACTCCTTCTACTCCTCCACCTCCCTTTCCTCTTCCTTCTCCTCTTCTTTTTCTTGCTCCTGCTTTTTATGATAAGAGAAACCAGATAATGTTTTAGGTTTTGCTTAGTACTAGTATTATTTAATACTCATATATTTTATATACTTCATCAATGTATTGTCTTGCATTTTTCTTTGGACAAAGGCTTTTTAATAACAATTTCAGTTTAGTTAATAGGTATAGAGCTATTCAGACATTCTATTTTTTATGTCAGTTTTACTATGTTGTATTTTCCAAAAAAAATTGTCCATATCAAAATCTTTAAGTTTGTTAGAATAGAGTTTTTCATAAATATTTGCGTATTGTAATACCTTTTATTATTCCTGACAATAAATAAGCATTTTCTTCTTAATCAGTCTTGCTAGGGGATTATCAATTTATTAATCTAAACATTTTTATCTATTCTCTACTTACTTAATTTCTCATATCTTTATAATTTATTTCCTTCTATTTACTCTGTATATAAATTGCCTATCTTTTTCTAGTTGCTTAAGATTGAAAATTATATCACTGATGTTAACCTTTCTTGTTTTCTTAAAATATTTACAGCTATACATTTCCCTTTAAGCACAATGTTACCTGCGTTTCACAAATGTTGATAAGTGTTGTTATCATTATAATGAGATTCTAAATGGTTTTCTTGTGATTTCTTTTTTATTCCATTAATTATTTTTTCCAAACATTTGAACTATTCTGTCTAGTTTAATGTTATAGTATCAAATTTAATTTTATGGTTGTGAATAAATATTCTTATCTGACTTCGATTTTTGACATTTCTTGAGATTTATTTTGGGGCAGCATATATTCTGTCTTGGTGAACATTTAATATGCAACTGAAAATAATGCATTTTCTGAAGTTTCATAACTGTGACATATTGTTCAGTGTTCTACAAATGTCATTGAGGAAAAGGTCATTGATAGTGTCTTTTAGATCCTATGTATCTTTACTGGTCTTGTGTCCAACTAATCTATCAGTCAGTGATAATTCAATATGAAAACCTGTAATTGTCCATTTTTTCCTTTACTTTTTCTGTTTTTGTTTTATATACTGTCATACATCAGGTAACCACGGAAATACAGTATGAGTAATGTGTTGTTAGGTGATTTTGTCATTCTGTGAACATTATAGAGTGCACTTACACAAGTCTATAACCTACTACACACTTAGCCTGGATGGTATGCCTTTTGTTCCTTGGCTACAAATTTCAGCGGGCTTGTGTTCTGAATACCGTAGGCAATTGTAACACAATGTTAAAAATGTGTGCATCTAAACATAAGTAAACAGAAAAAAGGTATAGTAAAAATAACATATAAAAGATAACAAACTGGTACACTTGTATTAGGCACTTACCTTGAATGGAGCTTGCGTGACTGGAAGTTGCTCTGGGTGAGTCAGTGAAGCACTAGTGAGTGAATATGAAGGCCGAACACATCACTGCAGTCTACTGTAGACTAGATAAAACATTGTACACTTCAGCTACATGAAATTTATCAAAAATATTTTTCTTTCTTCAATCAATTCTTAATTCAACTTAGTTACTACAACATTTTGACTTCATAAGGTAGGTATGTTTACTTCGGCACCACTACAGGCACATGAGTAATGCATTGCACTGCATTTCAATGGCTATACATTTTTTAGCCCCATTATAATGCCGTGGGACCACCATTATATATGCAAAACAGAAACAACATTATACAGCACATGGCTGTATTTTGAAGCCATAATTAAGTATGCAAACATTTATGATTGTTATGTCTTAATGAAATGTTGCACTTTATTTCAGGTAATGTTTATTGTCTTGGAGCACACTTTGATATTATAGTATTCACACAATTTACATTTTTACATTTTAGAGAGTATATCTTTCTCCATCTTTTATGTTTTAGTCTATTTGTGCCCTATATTAAATATACATATCTTTAAAGAGGATATTTGCTGCAAATATCCTGAACCTAAAACAAAGTTAAAAAAAAAAGAGGTGTTTGGGTCTTGCTTGTTTTAGGCTACCTGTTTCTTTATGTTAAATACACATATCTTTTAAAGAGGATGTTTGGATCTTGATTATTTTATTAAATCTGACAATATAACCACAGCTAATGTAATAATTGGTATAGTTGGGGTTACATTTGTCAATTTGCTAATATCCATTAGCTAATTTTCTGTAATTTTGTTTTAATTTCTTCTGATTTTGCTTTGCTGTTCTTCCTTTTCTGCCTTCTTCTGGGTTATGTTAATTTCTCAGTGTTACATTTTACTTCTACCATTGAATTTTTGGCTATGGCATTTTGTGAATAATAGTGCTTACTGTAAGGATTACAATAGGCATCTTTCACTTACTGCAAGCTACTTAGGGTTAATATGGCACCATTTAATTTGAAGTGTGAGAAGCTTGAAATGATACTGTATGTAAGATGTATATATAAGATCCTGTATCTCTTCTGTGTATTGCTCTTACAGTGGGTAGTTAGATCTATGAGCAGGGTAGGAGAGCCTCTTCCCCTGTGCCAGACAGGAATGTCAGGGGACCATCAGGTGAAGGTCAGGAAGTTGTTACACTGTTTCTCTAAAATGATCATTGGTTATAGCCAGTGCCAGGGAAAGGCAGTCTCCCAATAAATAGAAACACCTGAGACTGGTGATCAGAAACTTCCCGATAAGATCCCAGAAGCTGGGTGACAGGGCTCGAACATGCACACTAAGAGCCAAAGTGGTGGAGTTTAACTGATATATGTCTTTCTAGGGATATTTGGCTGGTAAGGGAAGGACACCTCAAGTGAGCATGCATGCAACTCCGATAAACACGCTGTGCCTGCTCACCTCCCAAATGCCGGCAGGCCCCTGCACATGCGGACACCCCACCGCTAGGGAAGAATCAAGGGAGAAGGGACTCAAGAACCAGGAAGCAGGTCAATATATCAAACTCAAGTCAAAAGGACAAACCACATACTTGATCCCTTCAGTCGCCCACTAGACCCTCTTCCAAGGGTACTTTACTTTCTTTCATTCCTGTTCTAAAGCTTTCTAATAAACTTTCACTCCTGCTCGAAAACTTGTCTGTATCTCTCCTTCTGTCTTGTACCTCCTTGGTTGGATTCTTTCTTCTGAGGAGGCAAGAATTGGGGTTCCTGTCGACCCATATGGATTTACTGCTGGTGACATACTTTGGTGCCATGACATAGATATGTTTTGCTGGGAACGTATTTTGGTACCATGTGACTCAGATACCTTCCACTGCTGACATACTTTGGTGCCGTGTGTCTCAAATACATTTGGCCATTAACATATTTTGTTTCCGTGACTTTGACACAGTCTTCAATGGGAAGAGATCTTTATTCCTCCGTTGCTTCGGCGGGAGGCATTCAACACCCATACACAGTTTTCTTCTCCCGTTCTTTCTCCTGCTTACTAACAAACCCTCAGAACAATTCCTCTTGGCCATAAGCGACTCTGCTCACACTCACCCACCAGGCTGATCTCTCAGCTCACCCTGACTGGCAGCTTGCAGAGGTGGGAATAACCTTGGGGTCTGTACTGAGTAGATCTGAGACAGGCCCTCCTGGACAGGAGGCTTATAAGAGTGGTAGGGCTAAAGCCTAAAACCGTGCAATGTCTTGGGTTTCCTCTGCTTTTTCAACTAAAATCAGCTCTTTCCAAACACCCAAACAGCATATTCTCCTGTTTTCTCTGCCTGTATTCTGAAATGACCATGCACACCCACAGAACTATCTGCTTTGGTGGCAAGTCTGCCTCTTTGCTTTAACTTCACATGCCACGTGAATTCTTAAACACACACTCCCTGTTATTTGTGCACCCATGGCTCTTGCTGCATTTGTTTGGCAGCAAAGACACAGGCTGCCTTGCAGAAATCCCCTGAGATTTATACTCGTGTTTACCCTACCAGCTCAGATGACCACAAACCCTTCCCTTGTCTGCTGACACATTTCCAGGACAGCCACTACTTGGAACTCCAGCTCTCCCAGCTCCTTATGACTTACCATATATTTTCTGTTCCTATTATACCTCAGAGTCGAGTTTTCAGTGACTTTTGAAGCAGTTTGTCTAACTGCATAGGGCCTCACTCTGATCCTTTAAGGATCCCACCTACTTACTTTTTTTGAGTTAGCACCCATTTGGAAGGAGGGTGAATTCTTCTTTTGCCAATTGTGAGTTCTTCCCTCAAGCTCTAAGTCTTCCAGAGGTTCTTCATTTATATCAAGAGGGAAAACAAACATTGCCCTCTTGAATTCAAGGGCTGCTATATATTCAAGGATATTAAGGCTTTCCATGATTATTCCTCTTGCTTCCTACCACTTCCTTCTGTATCCTCCATTTCTCTAATTACTTCTGCATTCCTCACAACATGCATCAAGACCTTCAAGGTCATATTTGAAGGGAGAGTGGAGGAAAGTCCAGTCCCCTTTGGGCAGTTAGGTGAAAAGCAGGCTTCTCCTGTACTGAAAGAACATGGAAAATGGAAATCTGAGAAAAGAGAGTAGCTTTTTCTTTTTCTAGAATATTCCAAGCAAGTGTCACTACAAGGTCATGGAAATAAGGACATAGGCTGGCCCAAGGCCACAGGTACAAGAGACCCACAGGACAGAGATGAACTGTGGTCCCAGGCTAACAGATTACCATTAGAACAGAGATAAATGAAAAGTTAGGGGTACATATTCTTAAATGGTTAATTGTGATGACATGGGACCAGAGGTACACAGTTTTACCAGTTCATCCCTAAGGATATTGGGGGACACCCCATTCAAGATAATAGAAAAGTAGAGGGAAGACGTCGTTATTCCTTTTTGTTTCTCTCTCTTTTCTGTTCTCTCTTCACAGATGGGTAATTATGTCTTCATACTATAGGACATGCCCCACGGATGCATCCCCCAAAAGTGGGAAAAGTTTGATTTCCCCAAATCTTAAAACCAAAAACTAGGTTTCCTTTGTAATATTGTTTGGCCTAAGTGTTAACTGGGAGGAAATTACAAAAGTCAGTCGTGGAACCCAGTGATCCTGTGCAGGAGGTCCTCAGATTAGCCTTCTCAGTCTTGTATAACCAAGAGTAGAAAAAGGAGCTCAAGCCTGTAATCCCAGCACTTTGGGAGGCCGAGACGGGCAGATCACGAGGTCAGGAGATCGAGACCATCCTGGCTAACATGGTGAAACCCCGTCTCTACTAAAAATACAAAAAACTAGCCGGGCGAGGTGGTGGGCGCCTGTAGTCCCAGCTACTCGGGAGGCTGAGGCAGGAGAATGGCGTGAACCCGGGAGGCGGAGCTTGCAGTGAGCTGAGATCCGGCCACTGCACTCCAGCCCGGGCTACAGAGCAAGACTCCGTCTCAAAAAAAAAAAAAAAAAAAGAAAGAAAAAGGAGAACAGGGTTAAGAAAAAGGAAAAATGCAGGAACAAAAGGCAGGATCAAGTATTGGCTACTTTACAAGCTCTCGAGCTCCCTCTAGGTTGTCCTAAGGACACTCCTCCAGGTAATTGTCATTGGTGCTGGAAGCCAGGCCACTGGAAGGTAAACTACTCCAATGAGATAAATAGGAAAAAGACCCACATGACTTGTCCTCTCTGCCACAAGCTCAACCACTGAAATGGAACTTCCCTGAGGGCTTAAGGGCCCCAGGACAGAATCCCAACCCCTGGTGACCTTGACCTGAAAAGGCTCTCTGCTTTAGCAAGCTCCCAGTTCAGACATTGTCATCAACAGAACAAGGACAACTATGGAGGCAGAAAGTAAAATTACAATTTTCCCTTTTGGCTTCAAGGGATGACTACTCTGTGCTAATCTTTGAGCAACTCTCCTCCAAATTCTGTCAGGTAATGAGGCAAATTGCACCTCCTCCTTCCAAAAAAAAAAAATTCACACCTCTTCGGGGCAAAAATGTATTTACCAAGATAGGTACCTGCTTAATATTTACTCAACTTCTGAATTCATCTTTCCCTATAGTAGCTCTATTTCTCTTGTGAAAGCTACCTAAAGCTGCAGCCAATAACTTCAGTCTGGACTGTCCTACCTCAGGGGTTTAGAAATAGCCCATACTTATTTAGACAAGTCTTAGTAAAAATTTAACTGAGCAATCTGTTGAGGGTGGATGACTTCTATAGTATGTAAGTAACCTCCTCATTTGCTCCTCCTTTACAGAACTCACCCAGTAACAAGCACTACAAAGCTTAACTTTCTAACAGAAAGAAAATGACTTGTCTCATTCAAACTTTATAAAAATAAAGAGGTATTTCTGGTAAGGAAGGTTATAAAGAAAATAGATTTTATATAAGAAATAATCTTGTATGGTAAAATCTTGTCCTAAAGTAAAGTAACTGGTTGTTTAAATAGAGGAATGTCTAGGACAAGTCAGAAAGTCCAAGCGTGTTGTACATAGTCTGTGCAATTCATGAAAAGATTTATAAGAGGGAATTTATGAAATAATATACAATTCTAAAGGATATTAGGCCTACTTAATGCTTCCTAAACTGCTCCTATGACTCTAAACTGTACAATATCACTGCTTTAAAGCTAGGCAAGTCCAGGAGACATATACAGTGTTAGCCATGACCCCTAGCTATGCTGGAAAGAGTCAGGCCTTATCTTCATTTCTGTCTGATGTCCTATGCTCCAAACCTCATACATAGTTAGAATCACTTACCAAGTTTTTTAATAAAAGTAAAAGTTGCTAAGAATTAAGACTACTTAATTATTTAGTACTTGAGACTTGAGACTACTAGAAAAATAGTTTTACTGTTTTTCATGTACTTGAGACTACTGAAAAAAGAGTTTTACATGCAAGACAGATAAGGAAAGTAGAATATGCTTTTGGTAAAAGATCATGAGAAAGCATGGGAATGTAGTTTATTGCCTATTTTAGAGGGTTAAGTTGTTTAAAGTTAGATTAGATAAAACTAGAAGTTTAAGTTGTGGAATGTTTGTGAAAAATTAATCATGTAAAAGAAATTGTGTGAGTGAACATATTATCTAAAATTAAAAGGATATTATTCAGTTTGTCTGTAAATTAAACATTGGAATAAAAACACAACATAGTTTTCTTAGAGTATTGTTCTGCTCTTTAACAGAAAATTGTAAAGGGTTATAAAATGTTCATGAGAATCTTACCTTATGGTCAGACTGATTAAAATGGAACAGATTTACCTATTAAGGTTTTATTGAGTTGGGTTTGACATTAATAGCACACTAATGCATAGGTAACATTTGGATTTCTTTGGACTATATTTTTATAAATGTGTTATTGGTACGTGTGTTCCAAAATTATGCAAAACTCCTATAACTCTGACATAAGTTAATATATGTTATCAGGAATAATTATAATTACTATGTTAAATTATTGTGTACCACCAAGGTAACAAATTTCCTTGTCAATTATGACTTTGACTGTGTCTGCCCTAAGATGTTTTGTCATCCATGAACATTAGTTGTCTTGTTTTGATTATTTTTAGAAGGTGGTTTTATAAACAGCTATAGTACTCTAACAGGTATTCTAAAACACAGGTTTTCATAACTTCAAGATTGTGTCATTAGAATAGAGATATGGAGAGCTAAAATGTTCATAAGTATCAAGCAGAACATAGACTAAATGAATAGAAGACTAAAAGAATTCTTTTATGAATTTTTGCTTAAAATGTTGTTAATCCTTCATTTGTCTTTAAAAGACAAGAAAACTTATCTTTTGAGCTATTTACAGCTTTTAAAAATTGAGTAAATAAATTATACTACTATCAACATAATTTGGAGCATAGTTTTTTTTCCCCTACCTGATTTCTCCTGAATTTGAAAACTATTTGTGAATATTCTTAACTCATGGCAATACAATTATTTGCATAAATGCAATATGAATCTGTTTTCTTTTGCAACAGGACGCAATTAGAGACACTGCTTGTTTTATCAAGGCTTTGACTGAAATAATGTGCTTTTTTTTAAGGAATCCAATTTGACTTATAGAGACAATAAAACCCCTTGGGAAAACTGGCCTCATACCTTGTCTACACAGTCCCTGTACAGGGTTCCTGACATCTGGTAAGTAAAAAATGTCACTTTCTGGAAAATGATTAATCTTGGTGTGTTTTATGTAAATAATCTGGCCAAGTGTAATAAGACTAGAACTTATTTTGCAAACAAATCAGTCCTATCATGATTTATTTTTCATAAAAATAAGATCTAGAGAGAGAAAAAAATTATGTTTTAAGAACTATGGTACACTGTTCTTAAGTTCTAGTCTCATCAGTTGTTTTTGAGTTTTTGTCTGCAATTTAGACTAACCCTACTTACTCCAGTGAACCAACTAGTGATCTCTGGCTGCAGCTCAGAAGAAACAAAAGGGATGGGTAATGAAAAAATCTGGATCAGTATTGCAATTCTTGGCACATACTGGAATTGGCTAGCACCCCCACACACCCAATTCTTAGCAGTTATGACTATAGCCACCAGCTACCTGGGTGTGTCACCTGTCATCACCCCCTTATTTCACTTTAACATTCTGCTAAATCTAATAACCTGATTTGTCTTCTCTTGCCTTCAGGCCATCACGCTCTAGATGATCATTAGTGAGGGATACCGTCCTCTCAATATTTAAGAGTTACCCTCCTGCAGGAGACCCCTAGACTGCCCATCAGTGAGACATGACAGAGGTGAAATCCTGCCCATGTCTCCCTTGGACCTGGCTGGATACTGCTTTCACCATCCCACAGAGCAAACCCTTCCCTGACAACTAGCAAGAGGCCAAGACCCACAGAACCACCCTTGCCCCTCTGTGAGAAGGAAGCAGTTACAGAAAACTGACCTTCATCCATTTTTCTCCAAAGAATTGTGGTCTTGGACTGTTGAGGGGGAAATTGTTACAGTAGGTAACTAGTCACACACAGGCAGGGTAGGAGAGCACTCCCTCTCTAGGAATGTTAGACATCCATCAGATGATGGTCAGGTGGTTAGTAAATCGTCTCTCTAAATAACAATGGTCACATCCAGTGCCAGGTAAAGGCAGTCTCCCAAGAAACAGAAACACCTGAAACTGGTGATAACCAGCTTCCCAGTGAGATCTCAGGAGTTGAGTGAGTGGGCTTGAGCATGTGCACTAAGAGGTAAAATGGTAGAGTTTAACTGGTATATTACCACCAATGGACATTCGGCTGGTAAGGGGAGAACACCTCAATTGAGCAAGTGTACAGATCCAGTAAACATGCTGTGCATGCTCCCCTCCCAAGTGCTGGCAGTTCACTGCATGTGACAGGCCACCCCAAGGGAAGAATCAGGAGAGAAGGGATGCAAGATCCTGGAAGTATGCTAAGTCCAAAGGTCAAACTGTGCACCTTATCTCTCACATCACCCACTTGTCCCTCTTCCAAGTGTACTTTACTTCGTTACATTCCTGTTCTAAAGACTTGTAGTAAACTTTCACTCTTGCTCTAAAAATTGCTCTGGTATCTCCTGCCTCTTCGGTCAATTGGTTTTTCCTGAAGAGGAAAAAAATAAGGTTGCTGCAGACCCATATGAATTCAGTAACATTATTGGTGCCATAGATTTTAAATCCACTTATAAATTTTATAATTCAACCTTATATTTTTTGCATTAAATTGCCAATTTTCTTTTAAAGAAATTAAAAGAAAAAAATACAGTTCCTTCATTTAACCTAGAGCTCTTATTTCTGGTCATCTTTATTCCTTCCTGTGAATCTCTGTCTCTATCTACAGTCATTTCACTTTATTCTGAAACACTTCTTTTAGCACTTCTTATAGTACAGAACTTGAGAAATATATCTTTTCAGCTTTCATTTACCTAAAATATATATTTATTTAACCAAGTAAGTTATTTTGACTCGATGTAGCATGCTGATTTAAAATTTTTGTTTTTGTCTTAAGGAATTTAAAGATAAGATTCATTTTCTTATTATTTTCATTTTTTTACTGTGACATTAGCAATTATTTATATCTTTGTTCCTTTGTAAAATTGTATATATTCTCCCATTTACTGTTTCCAATACTTTTTGACTTTTTTCCCCCTAAGAGGGAAAAGATGTACAAATGAGGTCTCATCCTTGCCATTCTCCTTTTCAAGGGCCAAACTCTATCCAAGTTTCGCTCATTTTTGTCTAGTCTCCAGTATCTTCAAACTTTTTTTAACTCTATTTGTTCAAAGCTTATTTGTTATTTTTTTTATTTATCTACTTACTTATGTATTGGAGATGGGTTTTAACTGCTGCCAAAGCTGGAATTCAGTTTAGTTTATTTATTATCTGTCTAATGGACAGTCTGATACAAGTTACTCTACAATTTCTGGAATCAGAACTACTATTAAATGTGGTTGCTTTTGCAATGATGTTCAGAAATATCTTCTAGAAAATCTGGGATACATAGTGAAAATGTGGACAAAGTATTTATTCATAGAGGTTTTTAGTAACTATGTCAGTCTGTTTTCATCCCTATAAAGGAATGCCTGAGACTGGGTAATTTATAGAGAAAAGAGGTTTAATTGGCTCATGATTCTGCAGGTTGTATGTGAAACATAGTGCCAATATCTGCTTCTGGTGAGGGCCTCAGGAAGCTTACAACTGATGGAAGGCAAATGAGGAGCAGGTATATCACATGATGAGAGAGAGGAAGAGAGAGGAGAAGGAGCCAGGCTCTCTTATACAAGTAGATCTCACTTGAACTCAAAATGAGAGCTTACATATTACTTCAAGGATGGCACCAAGCCATTCACGAGGGATTTGTCCCCATGACCCAAACACCTTCCACAGGCCCCACCACTAACTTTGGAGGTTACTTTTCAACATGAGATTTAGAGAGGACAAAATATACTAGCCATATGATTCCACCTCTGGGACCCCAAATTGCATGTTCATCTCACATTGTAAAATACAATCATCCCTTCCCAATAGTCTTTAGAAGCCTCAACTCATTCCAGCATCACTCAAAAGTCCAAAATTCAAAGTATCATTCGGGACTCAAGGCAAGTTTCTTTCACCTATGAGGCTGTAAAATAAAAAATAAAAAAAGAAATTAAGTATTTAACTCTGAGATGCAGTGGTGGTGCAGGAATTGAGTAAGCATCGTCATGCCAAAAGGGAGAAGTCAGCCAAAAGAAAAGGGCAACAGGCCCCACACATTTCTGAAACCCAGCAGAGCAGTCATTAAATCTTTAAAGCTCCAAAATTATCTTCCTTAACTCTGTGTCCCCCATCCGGGGTGCATTGTTGCAAGGGGTGGACTCCCAAGACGTTAGGCATTTTTGCCCCTGTGGCTTTGCAGGGTGAAGCACCTGTAGTTGCTCTCACAGGTTGGAGTCCAGTGCCTGTGGCTTCTCTAGGCACAAATGAAAGTTTCCAGTGGCTCTATTATTCTTAGGCCTATGTGACAGCAGCCCCCATCCCATTGTTCCACTAGGCAGTGCCTTGGTAGAGACTTTGCATGGGCTCCAGTTCCACCTTTATCTTTGGGATTTCCCTAGTACAGACTTTCTACAGGGGTGTTGCCTCTGTGGCAAGTTTCTGTCTTGGCACCTAGGCTTTTCAATACATCCTCTGAATTCTAGGTGGAACCTTCCAAGCCTCCTTCATTCTTGCATTCTGTTGTGCCTGCAGACTTAACACCACATGGAAGCCACCAAGGCTTATGGTTTGCACCCTCTAGGGCATTGGCTCAGCCTTTTGAGTCCGGCAGGAGCTGAAGCAGCAGGGATACAGAGAACCATGTTCCAAAGTTGTGAAGGTTAGCAAGTCCCTGGCCCTGGCCCAGGAAGCCATTCTGTCCTGCTAGGCCTTAGGGCCTGTGATGGGAGGAGGCTGACCCAGAGACTTCTGAAATGCCTTTGAGGCCTTTTTCCTATTGTCTTGACTATTAGCAATTGACTCCCATTTAGTCACACAAACCTCTCTAGCAAGTGGTTGCTCCTTGCCCTTCTTGTATTCCTCTCCTGAAAATGTTTTCCCCCTTTCTACCATATGGCCAAGCCAGGCTGCAGATTTTCCACGCTATTAATGCTCTGCTTCCCTTTTAATTACAAGTTCCAATTTTAAGGTATTTCCTTGCTCCTGTATTTGATCATAGGCTGTTAGAAGCAGCTACAGCACACCTTGAATGATTTGCTATTTATAAACTTTTCCACCTTTTACCCTAGGTCATCACCCTTAAGTTTAACTTCCTACAAACCCCTAAGCCATGGACACAATGCAGCCAAGTTCTTTGCTAGGGCATAACATGGGTGATCTTTACTCCAGTTCCCAATGACTTCTTCATTTTCATCTGAAACCTTTTGAGCCTGGCCTTTACTGTCCATATTTCTACTAATATTTTGGTCACTATTATTCAGTCTCTGAGAAGTTCTAAACTTTCTCTCATCTTCCTGCTTTCCTCTGAGCCCTCCAATATTCCAACCTCTGCATGTCACCCAGTTTTAAAGCTGTTTCTGCAACTTCAGGAATCTTTATAGCAATGTCTCACTCTTCAGTACCAATTTTCTGTGTTCGTTTATTTGCATTGCTCTAAAGTAATACCTGAGACTTGGTAATTAATTCATTAAAAAAAGAGGTTTAATTGGCTCATGATTCTGCAGGCTGTACATTAAGCATAGTGCCAGCATCTGCTTCTGGTGAGCTTGCAATCATGATGGAAGGCAAAGGGGAAGCAGGTGTATCATATGGCAAGAGAGTGGGCAAGAGGAAAGAGGTGGAGCTACCAGTCTCTATTAAACAACCATGTCTCAAATGAACTCACAGAGAGAGAACTCACTCACTGCTGTGAGGACAGCACCAAGCCATCCATGAGGGCTCCATCCCCATGATGCAAACACCTCCTACCAGGCTCCACCTTCAACATGAGAGGTCACATTTCAACAAAAGATTTGGAGTTGGGGGACTGTCATGCGCGTCCATGTGAAGAGACCACCAAACAGGCTTTATGTGAGCAATATGGCTGTTTATTTCACCTGGGTGCAGGCAAGCTGAGTCCGAAAAGAGAGTCAGCGAAAGGAGATAAGCGTGGGGCTGTTTTATAGAATTTGGGTAGGTAAAGGAAAATTACAGTCAAAGGGGGGTTGTTCTCTGGTGGGCAGGAGTGGGAGTCACAAGGTGCTCAGTGGGGGAGCTTTTTGAGCCAGGATGAGCCAGGAAAAGGAATTTCATAAGATAATGTCATCGCTTAAGGCAAGGACCAGCCATGTTAACTTCTTTGGTGGTGGAATGTCATCAGTTAAGGCGGGGCAGGGCATTTTCACTTCTTTTGTGATTCTTCAGTTACTTCAGGCCATCTGGGCTTATACGTGCAAGTCACAGGGGATGCGATGGCTTGGCTGGGGCTCAGAGGCCTGACAGGGACAAAATATCCAAACCATATCAGTTACAAATGCATCGTTTCTGCAGGGGAATAAAATGGTGTGGGTCAAGGCTTTTAAAGCATGTTTTGTGAAAGAACACGAGAGATGTTTCTGATTAGGTTTGGTAGCTCTACTACTGGGCTCATCCTTTGCCTCAAAATATAAAATGTTTTTCTATTTTAATTAAAAGTTACCAATATTGCTACCCTTGGCTGATGTAAGGACATGAATATTTATTTATTTATTTTTGAGATGGAGTCTCACACTGTCGTCCAGGCTGGAGTGCAGTGGCATGATCTCAGTTCACTGCAAGCTCCGCCTCCCGGGTTCACACCATTCTCCTGCCTCAGCCTTCTGAGTAGCTGGGACTACAGGCACCTACCACCAAGCCCAGCTAATTTTTTGTTTTAAATTTTTTTTTTTTGTATTTTTAGTAGAGACGGGGGCTCACCATGTTAGCCAGGATGATCTCGATCTCCTGACCTCGTGATCCACCCGCCTTGGCCTCCCAAAGTGCTGGGATTACAGGCATGAGCCACCATGCTCAGATGCCCGGCCAGGACATCAGTATTTAAATGCTACAGGTTCAGGAAGGAACGACTTGGTATATTTCAGGGACTCTGACTTAATCAGAAACTTAGAGTTTGAATAAGAAATCTGTTCACTGGGCTGGGCAAGGTGGCACACACCTGTAATCCCAGAACTTTGGGAGGCCAAGGTGAGTAGATCACGAGGTCAAGAGATTGAGACCATCCTGGTCAACATGGTGAAACCCTGTCTCTACTAAACATACAAAAATTAGCTGGGCATGGTGATGCACGCCTGTGGTACCAGCTACTTAGGAGACTGAGGCAGGAGAATCACTTGAACCCAGGAGGTGGAGTTTGCAGTGAGCCGAGATAGCACCACTGCACTTAAACCTGGTGACAGAGAGAGACTCCGTCAGAAGAAGAAGAAGGAGAAGGAGAAGAAGAAAAGAAAGAAAGAAAGGAATTTGTTTATTGCTAGCTCTATAAGCTCATAAAACTTCTAAAATCGAGCCTTTCATGTATCACCTATAAAGAGGAAAAGTAACATTCATGGTATAATTTTGAAAGGAAGAGTCAATCCCATAATATAATTGGCATTCTATAATTGCATATGCCCCTATTGCCAGCATATACCATGATATCTTCTGAGCCCACCTTAAGTCATGTAAAAAAGTTTTGGCCTGGTGCCGTGGCTCACACCTGTAATCCCAGCACTTTGGGAGGCCAAGGTGGGTGGAGCACAAGGTCAGGAGTTTGAGACTAGCCTGGCCAATATGGTGAAACCCTATTTCTACTAAAAATACAAAAATTAGCCAGGCGTGGTGGTGTGTGCCTGTAGTCCCAGCTACTCGGGAGGCTGAGGCAGGAGAATTGTTTGAACCCAGGAGGCAGAGGTTGCAGTGAGCCAAGATCATGCCACTGCACTCCAGCCTGGGCAACACAGGGAGACTCCATCTCAAAAACAAATAAATAAATAAAATAAAAAATTTAAAGTTTTTAAAAGTAATATGATAAATTCCAAAGTGGTTTGACAAGCAGTGCACTGTTTGTTGTCTTCTGGCGAATGCTTTACCAGCTGGGTGGGCTTAATCCTAGCCAGTTGCTGAGGGAAGCAGAAAACAAAGTCCAACTCCCAGATTTGGAAATTGTCAAGTGCCAGGCAGGGTGTCAATGTCTACAGCTTGGGGAGATGGGTAATGAGGGATAATTTGAAAAAAGAAAAACCTAGGCTGAAAATGGTTATTGAAAATAATTCAAAATGTAGTAAACATGTAGCTTGATGACAAGTATTTGTTCAATATAATTTTCAATGCTCTTAAACAATGTAATTTTAAATCAAAGAAAAAAGTTAGCAGAGAAAATACTTTCAAAATTAGATTTCATATGTTATTAATTGGTACCAAAATCAGTGGGGATATATCCTAAAATAACCCCATTATTTTTCTTTGGTGAAAAGTAAAATCTAATGAATTAGCAAAAAAAAAAAAAATCTGGATATGAGATATGCTTAGGATGTGACACAGCTGTGGAACACAAATGAAAGTTGAATTTTCAAAAAATTATAGAATGAAGCAACGATGATTCAGGTCTACATATAATTATTTGGTAAATTTGCTAGGAACAAAATGCATTAACATATTAGTGTTCCACATTATTTTATATATGTTAAATGCTCACGGGACAAAGAGCACAACAATGAGACTTGTGTGTCTTGTGTTTTGTTGTTGTTGTTAATGTTATAATTATTTGAACGTACCATGTATAAAGATTTTATGTAATCTTAAAAGAAATTTAGCTTAAACTTACTAGTTTAAAATAGCCAAAAGTCAGGAAAAGTCTGATTCTCTTCATTTGAAAACGTTTTTAATATAATTGTGAAATGTTTAATTGAAAACAAAGGAAATCTATAAAAATCAGTGTCTCAATAAATTGTAACTATATGAGGATGACATACATTCCTGTAGTGATTACAGTGCAATATTCAAACCTTACAAAACAACTTTAAATACAGAATAAGGTCTTGGAGCATTTGACAAATGAAAAAATGTATGAATGAGTGAAGTATATATAGTTTCTTTGTGGTAGGATTGTAAGTGCTTTATTATTGGAAAATTATTTTTTATCTACTTCTCTGTACTGTATTTCTACTTTTTCACTTTTGGCCACAACAAAGAAACTGTAAATATTGCTCTAAATGTGAAACTTTCAGATATCAAATCCTAAATGGAAGACGTACCAATCTGGGTATGAGTGATACAGCGTTGCCTAGTGGTACAAACACGTAAGAGGATAGAAGAGTAGCATGGGGGAGATGACTGAATTGAGAAAGAAAAGAAATAGGAATCAAGTTTTGTTCCACAACCCTGGACTAAAACCTGCAAGAATAGAGGGAGGCAAACAAACGAGACTCTTGGAAAAGCCTGCTCTGTTGTCTGAGGGATGTTAGATTCAAAGTAAGTTCATGCTGGCCAGTTGCAGTGTTTCATGCCTGTAATCCCAGCACTTTGGGAGGCCGAGGAGGGCGGACCACGAGGTCAGGAGTTGGAGACCAGCCTGGCCAACATAATGAAACCCTGTCTCCACTAAAAATACAAAAACTAACTGGGCATGGTGGTGCATTTCTGTAGTCCCAGCTATTCAGGAGGCTGAGGAAGGAGAACTGCTTGAACCCGGGAGCCAGGGGTTGCAGTGAGCCAAGATCAGCCTGGGTGACAGAGCAAGACTCTGTCAGAAAAAAAAAAAAAAAAAAAAAGAGAAAAGTAAGTCAGTGCCTCACCACGACTTATGCTCATTTCATGCTCATTTTGGGAATTGTTTGGATTAATGGCCTGAGAGGTGTGTTCCACACCAGAAAATATATGGTCGTATACAATCCTCCCTCCCTCCTCACATGGCTCACTGGTAGTGGAGAATCTTCACTTTAATTATGTTGGTAAATTGAGAGAGTAGAAGGACCCGGGAAGAACACAAATTAAGCTGAGGGGGAATTGAGAGGTTCTCCAAGGCAGGATGAAAATGCTTGCACCCAGAAAACAGCGTGGAAACTGCAACAGGAATCAGAAGAGTGGTTGGTTAGAACACCATAGTATCTTTCTTCCATAATTCTAAAGTGGGATGAAAATGTCTATATTCCTCAGGGAAGAAAATTCTGCTAAGAAGACATATAACTTCTTCCTACCTCTCACTTCTCTTTCCCAAGGGCAAAGTGCATCCTAATAGTGTCTTGTGGTGAGATTGGGAGTTAGAAATTGTCTGTGAGCACGGGTTATTCTATTCAAGGTTTCTTCTGTTTTAGAGATGCTTATCTGGTATTTTCTTCCTCATTACAGAAGGGTTACAATTGCTGACTGAATTTCTGGATATGTGTGATGATTAGTTTCAGTTATCAACTTGATAAATGAAAGGATACCCAAATATTTAATAAAACATTATTTCTGGAGATGCCTGTGAGGGTGTTTCAAGAAACGACTGGTTTGAATTGCTGTACTGAGTAAGGAAGATCCACCCTCAGTGTAAGCAGGCACTAACCAATTGGCTGAAGTCCGAGATAAAACAAAAAAGCAGACAAAAGGTGAATTTACTTTGTCTCTCTCTTCTGTAGCTGAAGAACATCATTCAACTGAGAACAACATTCTGCTGCTCTTGAACATCCAAATTCCAGGTTTTCTAGTCTTTGGACTTAGGGCCCTATACCAGCACCTTTCCCTGCACCAAGTTCTCAGGCCTTCAGGCTCATGCTAAAAATTGAACCTTTAGCGTCCCTGGTTCTGAGGTCTTTGGACTTGGACTGAGCTGTGCTATTGGTTTTCCTGGTTCTCCAACTTACAGATGGGCCATTGTGGGACTTCTCAGCTTCCCTAATCACATGAGCCAATTCATAGAACAAGTTTCCTCTCATCTATCTATCTGTCTATCTATCTATCTATCTATCTATCTATCTATCTATCTATCTATCTATCATATCTATCATCTATGTATCATATCTATCATCTATCGTATCTATCATCTATATATCATGTCTATCATATCTATCTATTATCTATCTATCTATCATATCTATCTATCATTTATCATATCTAGCTATCATATCTATCGATTATTTATCATCTATCATATCTATCATCTGTCTATCATATCTAACTATCTATCATCTATCATATCTAACTATCCTATCTATCTATCTATCATATCTATCTATCTATCATATCTATCATCTATGTATCATATCTATCTATCATATCTATCATCTAATCTATCATCTATATATCATGTCTATCATATCTATTATCTATCTATCATATCTATCTATCATTTATCATATCTAGCTATCATATCTATCGATTATTTATCATCTATCTATCATATCTATCATCTGTCTATCATATCTAACTGTCTATCATCTATCATATCTAACTATCCTATCTATCTATCTATCTATCTATCATATCTATCTATCTATCATATCTATCATCTATGTATCATATCTATCTATCATATCTATCATCTATCGTATCTATCATCTATATATCATGTCTATCATATCTATCTATTATCTATCTATCTATCATATCTATCTATCATTTATCATATCTAGCTATCATATCTATCAATTATTTATCATCTATCTATCATATCTATCATCTGTCTATCATATCTAACTATCTATCATCTATCATATCTAACTATCCTATCTATCTATCTATCTATCTATCTATCTATCTATCTATCATCTGTATATCTATTAGTTTTGTCTCTCCGAAGAACCCTGAATAATATAGTGGGTAAGTAACATTCAAGGAGTTGGGTATTTGAAAGTCCAGTTTTGTCTACAGAATCATGTTTATTATCCCAATCAGTCTTATCTGTAAGAAAATATATATATATACACACACACACAGGTGTGTGTATATATATGTGTGTGTGTATATATATATATAAAGGGATATATAGAGAGAGATATAAGATATATATATAAAAATTCAGTCAGATATATATATATAGAGAGAGAGAGAGGTGTGTGTGTGTGTGTGTGTGTGTGTGTGTGTATATATATATATAGAGAGAGAGAGAGAGAGAGAGAGAGAAAGATGGAGTCTCGCTCCTGTTGCCCAGGCTGGAGTGCAATGGCACGACCTCAGCTCACTGCAACCTCCGACTCTCAGGTTCAAATGATTCTCCTGCCTCAGCCTCCTGAGTAGCTGAGATTACAGGTGCCTGCCACCATGCCTGGCTATTTTTTTAAATTTATTTTTAGCAGAGACGGGGTTTCACCATGTTGGCCAGGCTGGTCTCGAACTCCTGACCTCAGATGATCCACCTGCCTTGGCCTCCCAAAGTGCTGGGATACTATATTTTGATCTGTCATCTGTTTGAGTCTTGTTTTCATTAGTTTTGAATTTGAAAGTGGACTTGGCAGACAGAGGTTGATTAAATATGACCTTTACATTGTATTGTGTGTCTACTTCTTCACCCCTACATTTGCCATCTTTCACCAGTTGGTAATGGGTAATTCCCCGTACCATTTCAGTTGGTCTTGGACACGTGATTGTTTTGGAGCTTGACATATGGGAAAAAGTGAGACTAGGCCAGTAAGAACTTATGGGGCACGATTCATTTCTTGTTCTCCTCCTGGATTTCTGCCAACCACCATGAGAAGAGCGAACTTCAGTTAGCATCTGGGCCTTGCTCACCCTGTAGTAGACCTGAACTTACCAAGCCTCTTGTAGCTGTGTTGCCCCAGCTAACCTAGCACATTCATAGGGAAAAAAAATGTTTCTGTTTTACATCAATAAGAATAGAAGATTGTTTATGATGCAATTGCAACTTCTACAAAGAACCGGAACCTCAGAGGCAATGCCGGAGAGTTGCCAGTGAACCAAATGTGTACCAACATGCCAGTTCCAGTTAATGTCACTGCCAAACAGCAAAGGAGAACAAGAAATAGGCCCCTCCCTTTCCACCACCAATAGGTGACAACCACCTAGGGTAACTTGTCCTTTCTTTTGGTAGACTAGAGACCTATGAACCTTGAGGGCTAGGTCAGGACTGAGAGGAGGAGTAGGACCGAGTAACATGGAGATGTGAGCCAGGCAGATGCTGACTAATAATCTGGTTTAATTGCAGGATTCTCAGAAAAGCACAAATGGAAGATTCACAGTGAGTTAGTTTAAGGAGTTCATACTAGGAAGGCAGTGGCCTCGTGTCAGAAATTAAATGTACATCTAGAAATAAAGAAAATCTATTATTTTGACACACCCAAATAGTACACTGTGACTCACATGCCTAGCCCATTTTTAAACAAATTATATCATCTCAAGTCCCATAGCTTTTACATGTTCCCGCAAAACTATTTTGTAACATCATTTACAATTAAGGGAAGTTAAGGTCACTTTTAATAACTGTAACTTTTTGGGTATCATTGACAACTGCATATATTACTCATTTCTGTTCCTGCTAGCTTGCTCAGCCATCTTTTTATTCCCTGGTATACAAATTCACTGCCATCCCCAGCAAGCCACGGCATATTCAACTCTCCTGCACACCACAGATGTTATCAAAAAACATCTAAGGAACTTGTCCCCATTGATCTCGTCAGTGACCATATATTTTCTAGGAAATCTATAGCTTTCAGAGTCAAACTTACTTTGGGATTTTTTTCAATTTCCTTTTTCAGCTGTATTACATTTCTGTGAACATTCAGTCAGGCAAACATTCACCTGGTGGTATAGAAGGCAGATTTTCTCCAATACTGACATAGTGACACATTCGTATCCATTGAAGCTGATGTCTGTCTGCCTTATCACTGAGATGTGGAGACAGTAACATCAATTATATTTTTAATTCAATAGCCTGCTTTTTACTTCACCTCATTTGTACTATACTTGAAAAAGAAAAGTAAGCTCTTCCCTGGATGAATCACATTGAAACCTCTGACCTTCCAAAGAAAATATAAATAATGATTAATTTACTCTCATGAGGCATAGGGGCTCATTAAGAAAACTAAGAGCATGCACATAAAATAACCTCAACAATGAACATCTGCTATTTTGTTAAAATTTAGCCTATTTAGCATTCTATCAACAGTATAATGGAAAATATTAAACAGATCAAGCATTTTTTAGTTTTGTAAGCTAAATCAAAGATAGAATATAAAGTGTTTATTAAAGCATAACAGAGAAATTTCTATTTCCAGGCAAACTTTGAAGGTAACGTCACCATGGCCTGAAATGCTTCTGTTGCTGTAACATTCATTTCACTATTCTGTGTCTGAACAATGTCATTGCCAACTACATCCCTCTAGGAATCCACCTAGGTGTTGGCTCCAGTTACTCCAGAAGAGGGGGAGCTGTCAGCACTGCTGGCTGTATGGACAAGGACAAATAAATACCCATGCTCTGTTCCCTGCATGTGACACTTAAGTTGTGAAATCAATGTCCTCATTTCAAAAACAGCATCACCCAAATTTACCTCTTTTACACTGAAGAGGAAGCCATCTAAAGGTACTCTTTTTCTTGGTGATTTAAGGATTCAAATAAGAGAAAGGAGAATACTGGGGGATTATAGGGTTGTTATTTTCTTATTCACAGCAGAGGTACATGGAGAGCCAAAATGGGAATCTGAAAGTCAGTCATCAAGTGTCTAAATTTGACTTTAGTGTATTAAGAAGGCTTTAACAGGAAGTAAAATTCTTCTATATATTATTCACTATTTTGTTTTTCATTAAGTTGCCTCAAAATACTTTGCTATATCCTTAAAACATTAAAGAGAAATACTTTCCCAGACAAACAAAAGCTGAGGGATTTCATCAACACCATACCTGTCTTACAAGAAATGCTGAAGAGAGTACTTTTATCAGAAAGAAAAAAATGGTAATGAGATGTAAGAAATCACTTGAAGGTACGAAACTCACTGATAATAGTAAGTACACAAAAAAAACACAGACTATTATACCACTGTAAATATAGTGTGTAAACTACTCTTATCTTAAGCCAAAAGACCAAATGATGAGCCAATCAAAACTAATAAGTACAACAACCTTTCCAGACATACATAGAAAGATAAGATATAAATAGAAACCAAAAAATGTTTAAAAGTCTGGAGACAAAATTAAGGTGTAGAATTTTTATTAGTTTTCCTTTTGTTTATCTGTTTATGCAAACAGTGTTAAGTTGTTATCAAGTTAAAATAATGGGTTATTAGATAGTATTTGCAAGCCTCATGGTAACCTCAAATCAAAAAATCATACAATGCATATTAAAACATTGAAAAGCAAGGAACCAAATATCACTGGAAAAAATCACCTTCACTCTAGAAAGATATGCAGGAAAGAAAGAAGGAAGAGAAAACCACAAAACAACCTGAAAACAGATAACAAAACAGCAAGAGTAAGTCCTTACTTATCAATAATTACATTGAATATAAATGGACAAGACACTCCAATCAAGACATAGACTGGCTGAATGGATGAATAACAAGCCCCACAAATCTGTTGCCTACAGGAAACACATTTCACTTATAAAGATACACATAGACTGAAAATGCAGGGATGAAAAGAGATATTCCATGACAATGGAAACCAAAAAGGGGAGGAGTCATTATACTTATATCAGACAAATAGATTTTAAGACCAAAACTATAACAAGAAACAAACGAGTTCACTACATGATGATAAAGAGGTCAATTCATCAAGGAGATATAACAATTTTAAATATATATGCACCCAACACTGGAACATCCTGATATAATATGAAAGCAAATATTATTAGAGATAAAGAGAAAGATAGACCTCAATATAATAATAGCTGGAGACGTTAACACCCTACTTTCAGCATTGAACAGATCTTCCAGACAGAAAATCAACAAAGAAACATAGAACTGAATCTGCACTGTAGACCAAATGGATCTAGTAGATATTTACAGAACATTTCATCCAATAGTTGCAGAATACACATTCTTTTCCTCAGCACATGGATTATTCTCAAGGATAGACTATATGTAAGATCACATAATAAGTCTTATGCAAAAAAATGAAATAATATCAAGCACCTTCTCTAACGACAATGGAACAAAACTAGAAATTAAAGCAGGAGGTATTTTGAAAACTCTACAAATACATGGAAATTAAACAATGTGCTCCTGAATGACCAGTGGGTCAATAAAGAAATTAAGAAGGAAATTGAAAAAAACATCTTGAAACAAATACCAAACAACATACCAAAACCTATTGGATACAGCAAAAGCAGCACTCAGATGGAAGTTTATAGCAATAAGTGCCTACATCAAAAAAGGAAAATAACTTCAAATAAAGAATCCTACAATGCACCCAAAAGAACTAGGAAAGCAAGAGCAAACCAAACAAAAAATTAAGAGAAAAATAGAAATAATAAAGATTAGAGCAAAAATAAATGAAATTAAGATTAAAAAAAATACAAAGAATCAATGAAACAAAAAGTTGGGTGTTTTCAGATGTTAAACAAACTTGACATATCTTTAACCAGGCTAAGAAAAAAAGATAGCTAACAGGGATGTGAAGGACCTCTTCAAGGAGAACTACAAACCACTGCATCACACTACTTGACTTTATACTACAAGGCTACAATAACCAAAGCAGCATGGTACTGGTACCAAAACAAACATATAGAACAAACAAATGAACAGAACAGAGACCTCAGAAATAACACCACACATCTACAACCATTTGATCTTTGACAAACCTGACAAAAACAAGCAATGAGGAAAGGATTCCTTATTTAATACATGGTGGTGGGAAAACTGGCTAGCCATATGCAGAAAACTGAAACTGGACCCCTTTCTTAAATGTTATACAAAAATTAACTCAAGATGGATTAAAGACTTAAATGTAAAACCCCAAACCCTAAAAACCCTAGAAGAAATCCTAGGCAATACCATTCAGGACATAGGCAGGGCCAAAATTTCATGACAAAAATGCCAAAAGCAATTGCAACAAAAGCCAAAATTGACAAATGGGATCTAACCAGAGAGCTTCTTCACACCAAAAGAAACTCTTAAAATTAACATGTAACCTACAGAATGGGAGAAAAAATTTGCAATCTACCCATCTGACAAAGGTCTAATATTCAGAAACTATAAGGAACTTAAATAAATTTACAACAAAAAACAACCCCATCAAAAGTAAGCAAAGGATATGAACAGAAACTTCTCAAAAGAAGACATTTATGTATCCACCAAACATATTTTTAAAAGCTCAACATAACCGATCATTAGAGAAATGCCAATCAAAACCTCAAGATACCATCCCCTGCCAGTCAGAATGGTGATTTTTAGAAGTCAAGAAACAATAGATGCCAATGAGGCTGTGGAGAAATAAACACTTTTCTACTGTTGATGGAAACAGTTCAACCATTGTGGAAGACAGTATAGTGATTCCTTAAGAATCTATAGCCAGAAATACCATTTGACCCAGCAATCCCATTACTAGGTATATACCCAAAGGAATGTAAATCATTCTACTATAAGGACACATGCACACATAAGTTTATTCCAGCACTGTTTACAATAGCAAAGACTTGGAACCAAACAAAATGCCCATCAATGATAGAGTGAATAAAGAAAACGTGGCACATATACACTATGGAATAGTATGCAGCCATAAAAAGGAATGAGATCATGTCCTTGCAGGGACATGGATGAAGCTGGAAGCCATCATCCTCAGCAAACTAACACAGAAACAGAAAACCAAACACTGCATGTTCTCACTCGTAAGTGGGAGTTGAACAATGAGAACATAATGGACACAGGGAGAACAACAACACACACCAGGGTCAGTCAGGGGTGGGGAAAGAGAAGGGAGAGCATTAGGACAAATAGCTAATGCATGCAGGACTTAAAATCTAGATGAAGCCATGAAGAAAAATGTACAAGGAGACATGAAGATGTACAACGAGGCATGAAGAAAAAGTACAAGAAGGCATGAGATAAAAGAAGTACTCAAAGAATGATGGGGACGTGTTATGAAGACAGAGCCCAGCTTGAAGGGGCTCCCACTGGCCAAATCTGGGGAAATTCATGGTATCTTAATCACACCCTCTTGAATGAAATAGGAATCTACAATACTCTCTGAAATAAATAAATGTATAAACGGGGGGCTTTCCATTCCTTTTCGAGGATGAATAATATTTCTCTCTCTCTCTCTCTCTCTCTCTCTCTCTCTCTCTCTCTCTCTCTCTCTCTTTCTCTCTCTCTCCCCCCCCCCCCCACCCCTCTGTGTGTGTGTGTATGGTGTGTTTTCAATTATTTGGGGCATATACTTAGAAGTAGAATTGCTGGATCATATGGTAATTCTCTGTTTAATTGACTGAGAGAGCATCATACTGTTTCCTACAGTGGTTGCATCATTTTACATTCCCGTCACCAATGAACAAGGGTTCCGATTTCTCCATGTCCTTGCCAACACTTTTTTCTTTCTTGTCTGAAATAGCCACACTTACTTGTTGAATCTTTTATAATCCCTAAACTTTTATGGAACATTTTTATGGAACAAGATAAATTAAATAGCCTATTTTCTCTGTGATTACTACCTTCTCTTGTTAATCATTTAGCAAGTTATTGAATTCATGCCATGAGCCAAGCACTTCTCTCTGTCAGTTAAGGATATAACTAACAGTTTGTTGGCCTAGAGTCCATGAGAATTTGAGCCATCACCAATGCCTTTTTTTTTTTTTTACCAGGACCTACATACCTGTGTCAAATATTCATATCTGAATAATAAAAGATGAAACTCTATTTTAATTTATTTAATAAATGTTTCTTGAGTGTGAGACCTCCTGTTTACTGTTTGGTCACAATGGTGTATAAGAAGAAAATAGTCTCCACCTTCATGGTTCTTACAGACTAATGGAGACACCAATCAAACAAACAAACATGTAAAGAAGCTATAATAGGTGCTAGGGAGAGTAGTTACCCAACAGTTTGTAACTTTGTCTGATGAGTCTAACAAAGCTTTCCTAAAAATACGACATTAGAATGAGAACTAAAGTAGGAATTTACCTTGCAGAAAAGACAATGGGAGATAAAGAAAAGAGGTTTTTAGCAAATGGGAACAGATAGCAAAGTTCTTCTGAATGAAAGAAACATGGTAAAAGAAAGCTAATTGAAGTGGGGCATGGAGTAATCGTAGGGCATAGTGAGTCCTCTGAGGTTAGGGGGCCAAATTATGCATGGCCTTGCAGGCCATATGGAAAGGTTCTGTTCCTTAACCATAAAACAATGTGAATCTATTAACGCATTTTACGTGAGAGATGGCTATTAAAAGTGGAGATGTCAGCTGAGCAGTTTGAGTAACATGCCTGGTGCTCGGAGGAGAGGTCTGAGAGGTGGATGTGAACTTGGAAATTACTAGTATGTGGTTTGTAATAAAAGCCATGTGTACAACTGAGCTTGCCAGCCAGAGAACTTAGAATAAGAAGCAAAGGGAGCCCAGGGCCAAGCCTTGAAAAAATGCTAGCTGTTAATGTTCTATGTTAGAAGGAGAATGAGATGGAAAATGAGTAGCCAGTAAGACAAATAACAAACTAACAAAACAAAAGCAAAAAACAAAGACAAACCCAGAAAAAGACAGAGAGGCTGTAAGCAAAAGGATGAGTGCTTTGAAAAGGGCACAGCTAATAGTCTAATAATGTTGGATATTGATGATATGTCAAGGGAGAGAACATCCGGAACCCATCTTCCGGAGTCAGTAGCTCAACAGTCATTGGTGAGCTCTAGGGAGAAGCCAAGCAGAACGATACATATGTTATTATAATGAGGCAGGTGGAAGGTGAAACCATCAAGGCTAGCACGTGGGACATTTTTTTTCAAGATATTTGGCAGCAAAGAGGTCAGAAAGGTAGGGCAGTGCCTGGAAGAGAGTGTGTGTGTGTTGGACGGAGAGACCGTTTCATTTTTTGTTTTAGATAAAGAGGCTTGGATGTATTCAAATGCTGATGGAAAAGAATCTTGTCCAAGGTAAAGGAGGGGAAAAAATATCAAGATACGTACGACCTAGAGAAAGGATAGGTTCAGTGTACAGATAGAGGAAGGAGATGAGAACAGAATGGGTGCAGAGGAAGGAGGGTTTACATCTGAATGTTCATTTCATTTTTGTCTCTGTGTCTGTCTACATGACTGGAAATTGCCCACATTTTGATGGCCTATTTCCTTAAAAGTAAATTAAAGAATGAGGGCTGGAAAACTTATATTCCTTTTAATCCTAACATTCATTGAATTGCTTCTTATTTTCAATGCTGTCAATGTCAAAATCCGTTTATATCCTACATACCACTTGATTTTACATAAACTGTTGGTTTGGTCTATTTTTAGCATAATGTGCAGTTTATAAAGATCCTGTATGTGAACTGTAGTAACAAGTAAGATATATATTTGTTGATCTCACTAATAAGGCTCCTGGATATAAGCAGTAGTTGTATGCCATTTTAATTTTTTTTTTTTTTTTTTTTTTTTTTTGGAGACAGGTCTCACTCTGGTGGCCCCAGACTTGGTGTGCAATGGTGCGATCTCGGCTCACTGCAGCCTGGACCTCCCAGGCTGAAGTGATCCTCCAACCTCAGCCTCCTGAGTAGTTGGGACCACAGACGTGCACCACTGTACCTGGCTAATTTTTTTTTTTCTATTTTTTGTAGAGACAAGATTTCACCATGCTCTCCAGGCTAGTCTCAAACTCCTGGGCTCAAGTGATTCGCCCACCTTGACCTGCCAAAATGTGGCATTTCAGCAACGACAAGTACTAAAATTCTCAAGACAATGAAGGAAAATTTTCATGGAGGTTTTCTCATGATTCTAATTCTGGTTTTCTGATGTTCTAACTTCAGATCTTGCTGCTTCAAATTTTTGATATATTAGGAACACACAGGCCTTCCATTAAAGACTTTTAAGGGTCCCAAATCAAATCTTAATGGTTAACTGACTCACCTGACCTCAAGTTTCCTATGGCAATTTAAAAAAAAGTAATACTAATAGTGGTTGAATAACTTTGTAATGTAATTTAAGACTCTGGTTTCAATGTCTAAGAAAAAGGTAAAATTATATCAAGAATGTTGACATTCATACATACATTTAAAGCCACTATAAAAGACAGACAGTGATGTCAATGTGTACCAGATAGTCTTACTTTCATCCCTTTAGGGTGGTGGTGGTATTTTTGAGTGCAATTTTGAACTACCTAAATGGAGGCCCTGGAAGCACCACATTTTACCAAATGGCCTTATGGCTTCATTATGATACCAGGATCAGTACTGCCTTTTATAGAGGGAGAAAAGTGCGGTCTTGTTTTAACAAAATAACAGGTAGCATTGGTGACTGTACTTTCCCCAAAGAAAGGGACTGATGACTGTGTCACTGCTTTCTGGCAAAGCTGCTCTTACTCTCGAAGCTCTTCTCATGCTTCCTCTTTGAATTCCCATTCTAAATATTATTTCTCTCAGAATTAGAGACAAAAAAGTCTAGATTAATAATAGAAATAGACTGATACTTTATATATTTCACTTAGTGTTCATGACCCGTTCGATTTTAACACGGATGCTTAAATACAATTTTCTTAGCACCTGGTGAATAAATTTCATCAGATTGTTTCCTATTAGAGATCCTCCTTCAGACTGGCCAAATCTGTGTTATTTTTTTCCCTTTAAGAAGGAGCAGACGAGTGTGTTGAAAATTAACCCTGTCGTTTCAGTTTGTACATTCCTGTTATACCTCGCTATTATGTTTTAATTTTTATTTCCATGGTTTTGTGGGGTAAGGTGGTTTTTGGTTACATGGATGTTATTTAGTGGTGATTTCTGAGATTTTGGTGCACCTGTTACCCAAACAGTGTACACTGTACCCAATGTGCAGTCTTTTATCCCTCACCCCCTCCCACTCTTGTTCCCTGAGTCCCCAAAGACCATGATATCATTCTTATGCTTCTCCATCAGTGTCTGTCTCAACATCACGGTGTGCACGTCAAGATAGTACGAAAATAACTTTTTTATTTTATAACTTTTTAATACTATCTTTCCCGCACGTGATGATGTTGAGACACTAATGGAGATGCCTGGAGCCTTACAGGGAAATGTACCTCCAGTAATGCCACGTTTCCATTTCGAGGTTACTTCTGAGCAGCTTTAACGAGGGCGCCGCCTGCCTCATAGTCTGCAGCCTCATGGTGACCAGTTGGCCACCAGGGGGCAGGCTTGGATCACAAAAGTATGTCACGGCTCATTTTTCTTAAAGAGAAAGAAGCGTATTGCTCCCTCTATAAAACTGTGGTGCAATTAATATTTTACAAACCAGATCTTAGATAAAAATAAGTCATTTTGTGTTATAACCACGAACTCAAGATATATCATTCATTTAAAAACTACACTCCATATTTTTGTAAAATAAAAAAATACATTTTCTCAATTCCAATTTTCTGTTTTACTCATTAAACATTGATACAGATGAAGAAGATTTTTTTACAGATGGTTATTGCCCTCTACATATTAACTGTACAAAGCAAAATATTGTTGTAACAAGAGAAGAATAAACAGAAACTACTGACTAGCATACGGCAAAATTTGTGATCTCAGATCTTTTAAAAATTATTTTATGATTACAAAAGTAATATCTACTTTATCGTTGAAAACAGAAATTACTGAGTTACAAAAAGGAAAAAAATACTAAGCAGTCTTCATCTCAATATTGGAAGGGAACTACTGTAAGATGTCGGTGCATTTTGTTAAGATGTATTTTAGATCAAGATGCCTTTATTTATCACAGTTTGCCTTTCTCAAACTTAGAATCAGGCTTGTGTAACCTGCTTCTACTTTGCACTTAGTAACTTATTGTTGACAAGTTTCCTGTCATTTAATATAATTCTACATTATAACATGTAGCAGCTTTGTATGATATTGTATCAATATGCATTATTTACATGTTCAATACCTTATTTTAAGCTATTTAAATTATTTCTAATGTTTTGAGTAGCTCCTTTTAAGTGAAAATGAAACAACTTTTATTTCCAAGATTTAGGAACCATAATGCATATAGAGTTAACATTTTTCTTTTTCTTTCTTTTTTTTGAGACGGAGTCTTGCTCTGTGGCCAGGCTGGAGTACAGTGGTGCAATCTCGGCTCACTGCAACCTCTGCCTCCCGGGTTCAAGTGATTCTTCTGCCTCAGCCTCCCAAGTAGCTGGGACTACAGGCGTGCGCCACCAGGCCCAGCTATCTTTGTATTATTAGTAGAAACGGGGTTTCACCATGTTGGCCAGGAAGCTCTGGATCTCTTGACCTCTTGATCCACCTGCCTCAGCCTCCCAAAGTGCTGGGATTACAGGCGTGAGCGACCGTGGCTGGCCTAGAGTTAACATTTTTCATATTTAGAACTCTTTTTATACATTGAGGAGAACATTGTGGTTTAAAAGATTAGTAAAAATTAATATTATTTTGGTTACATGGATAAGTTATTTAGTGGTGATTTCTGAGATTTTGGTGCACCTGTTACCCAAGCAGCTGTTACCCAACCTTCAAAGTAAAAATTAATATTAGATAAGGATTCCACAGTAATTTAATTTATAGCCTTTTGAAGAAAGATGAATTACAATTTAGAAATCATTTTCACACTTATTTTTTGCTATCAATCATATAATTCTCTTTATTATGTCATTACGTAAAACCGCTTAAATAATCACTTACCAAAAGAAGTCATTTGAAATGTGGTTCCTCACTGTGACTAAGAATATAATGAATTTATTTTATTTCCATTATTTAAGTCATCCTTATTTAATAGCACTTAGCAATACCTTAGTAGACTGCTTTTCCACATTTTTCACTTGCCTGTGCCAATTAAAACCGTAATTCTTAGAATAACTCCTAAACACAAACAAGTAAAGCTATTGAGGACTATTCAGGTCTTATAAACTACAACCCTGCTTTCAAGGTGATGTTTGTGCTGATTTGCATTGTACAAATAATTGTAGAATTAACCAGTGCTTACAATCAGTGTGACACTGGGCAAGTTGTTCAAAACGTCTTAAACCTCATATTCCTCTTCTGTAAAGCAGGATTAGACATATCTGTCTTTGCAAAGTTACGGTAAATATTTGAAGTGTTTATTTATTCCAAACCTGTGTTGCCTGACCCCTACTAATGGGCTTTGAAAGCAGAGTAGGCATCTGCTGTGTCACAATGGGCTGCTCTGAAGTCTTACCCTCATTCACAGGAGACAAGATGAGCTCTTGCATTTGATATCAGCCCTCTTCCTCCCCGTAAGGATCAAGAGGAAACTCAGGCATTGAAGTGAAGAGCATGCCTAGATTGTCAATTTCAGTGATCATGAGGGGAACCACAATATTGGTTAAGATGTGACTTTCTGGGCATTTTTGCCTTCATTAACAGGGATCGGGAAGGAGTGAGTGCTGGACCCTCATACATTGCTGGTGGGAATGCAAAATGAGTAGTCAAATTGGAGTGCAGATTGGCAGTTCTGCACAATGTTTAACATGGAGTTACCATATGGCCCAGCAATTCCACTCCTAGATATATGCCCCCTCACACACATTAAAAACTTAAATCCACGAGAAAATCTGTGCACAAATGTCCATTGCACCATGTTTCATAATAGTGCAAAGGACTATTCAGGAAACAACTTCATCCTATCAATGGAAAATGTAAGTATATTGCATTCATAAAATTGATTATTATTTGGTAATTAGAAAATGAACTTCTGATACATGCTACAAACCTTGAAAACATGATGCTAAGTGAATGAAGCCAATACAAATTACTAAGGCTGTGTGATTCCATTTAATAAGATGTGTGCAGAAAGGGCAAATCTATAGGAACAAAAGATAGATTAGGGTTGCCTATGGTTGAAAATGGGGAGATGGGGAAGGGCAATGGGAAGTGACTGTGAACAGGTTGAGGGTTTCTTTTTTGGGTGATTAAAATGTTCAAAAATTAGATTGTGGTAAAGGTTGCACAATTTTGCGAATATACAAAAACCCATTGAATTGTACACTTTAAATGGATGAATAGTATCATATATAAATTATACCTTGATAAAGCTGTTTAAGAAAAAGAAGTGTGAGTTGCCCTTGCCTATGCTCAACCCCACACTGCGGGTTTCACCAAAACCCTCCAGCACTGTTTTCCAGACTCAATCTTGTTGTTTTCCTTATGCCCCCCGATTCCCAAGTCACCCTCTACCTTCACACCCTAATCATTATAATGCTCTGCATACATCCCGTTCCTTTTTCTTCCCTCGCTCCTCTCCTGCTAATAATCTCTTTACCTTTTGAGGTGCAGGAAGCCTGTTCCCACCTTAGCGTTTTCCCTACAGTCCTCAACTCATGGCTTCTTCCTCCAGACCTAGTGGGTCTGGAGTTGATGTAGGTGTTCTCTGCTCCTCATTTCTATGTTCAGACCTGTCCTTTTTTGTTCCCTAAAAACTCTCAACCTTAAATCTTATGTCACCAGGTGGCATGAGTTCAATACCTCTTATGTCATTGTCATCCACCAAGGTTGTTCTTTTGGGTTTCTCAGTGATTTAGTTTGTGGCTTGTCTCTCTTCACCACTCTTAATTATTGGTGATCTGAGTAGCTACAAAAATGATCATTTCAACAAGTTTGCCTTCAATCTGTTTGGTTTTTTTTCCTCCAGTGCCCAAGCTCAACCACCCATTTTCACGATCATATCCAGATCTCACTGGTCATTATATTAGCTATTTTTAGCTATATATGCCTATTGTTCACTTTAAATGTGGCCATCAGAACTGAGACGTGCTGTAAGTATAAAATACACACTGGCTTCTCAAATAATGAATAATCATAATTATAATAATATTAATAATAGGAAATACCTTATTCAGTTTATTCTCATTGCAAATTGTAGTGGTAATATTTTATCTATCCTGAATTAAGTAAAATATGTTAATAAACAATATTTAGTTTTTCTTTTTACATTTGTTTAAAGATAGGTACTAAAGCAGTTTGAATACATGTGAGTCTCACATTATATTTCTGTTGAACTGTGCTGCCCTCAGCCTTGGCACCAAGATGCCAATAACTACAACTTCGTCATTATCCTAGTTTTATGTATCTGACTCTCTTCTGTATTTTTCAGATATTACTTCTCATGGCTCAACTTTAAGACTGTTTCAACCCTACTATTATCTGTGATCTATTGATTCTACAATCTTTTCACCTTCACTCACTACCTCAGTATCCTTTTTCTCTTTGCATCCAGCCTAAACTCCATGGACAATTGTTATAACAAATTCCTTGTGTCATCCTTGTTCTTCTCTCCCATTATCGAACTCACTTGCAAAGTCACAACACTCATTTAACTCAGCTCCTATTTACTAAAATATGTCTAAATACAGCTTAATATGACTGGATACAACACATAACCATGTTGGTGTCCTCATGCTAGCCCTGGAACATGCAAGGAACACCATGATCACTCTGCCAGGAATACACTTCTAGATGTCTCCCTGCCTAACTCCTTCATCTTCTTCATGCTTTTGTCCAGATTTACATTTCTTAGTGAAACTTATTCTGATGGCTCTATTTAAAGTTATAGTCTTCAATAGCAAAGGCATGAAATCAACCTAACTGCCCATCAATGATAGACTGGATAAAGAAAATGTTGCACATATACACCATGGAATACTATGCAGTCATAAGCAAGAATGAGATTATGTCCTTTGCAGGAATATGGATGGAGCTGGAAACCATTATCCTCAGCAAATTAATGCAGAAACAGAAAACCAAATACGGCATGTTCTCACTTATAAGTGGGAGCTGAATGATGAGAACACATAGACATGTGAGGGTCAACAAAACACACTGGGCCTATCAGAAGGTCAGGGTGAGTGGAAAAAGAATATCAGGAAAAATAGTTAATGGATGCTGGGCTTAATACCTAGGTGATGGGATAATCTGTGCAGCAAACCCAGGGCACATGTTCACCTACGTAACACACCTGTACATGTACCCTGAACTTAATGTAAAAGATGGAAATAAAAATAAATTAATTAAAACTAAAATTAAAAATAAAAAGTTGTGTTCCTCACTTCTCTCCAATCTCCCCAATTCTCCTTAACCTTCTCTGATTTCTTTTCTCTCCCCTCCTCTGCCTTGCTTTACAATATTTTCCTTTCAGCAAGGCAAAATATACATACTTAAAACTGTCTTAAATGTAATTTTCTGCTTTAATATAATCTCCAAAATGGCCTGAATCTTGTTTTGTTCACTTAAGTAACAAACTTTCTGGAACTGCCGGAGTATAGGCTTTTCAGAAATATTAATAGAATAAATTAGTTAATTAATAAAATTATTTTAAAATGTAAAATTAATGTTCATTTCATCAAACTTCATATATATTTGAAATAATATATACCTATTTCAACACAGTTTCCCCACTTTTTGACTAGTTGCATTAGGATGATAAGCAAAAAAATCGTACATAAAAAAAAATTTCTCTTGAACTCACAGGTAAGCACATTGGCTGGGGGATTTGGGAACACTGGCAAAACCACACAGAAATGAAACAAAAACAAAATTATACACCTCACATGGATGATACAGTATTTCTGTATAGTTAAGCAATAACAGGCCAAAGATATGTTTTCAATGTGTTAATATATATTCAATAAATTGATTAGAAAAAAAAAGTCCTTTATGGCTTTCAAAACTAACTAGCTAAAAAAAAAATACAAGATTTTCAGTTGGAAATTTTAAGGCATCTACAATCACAACTGTAACTTTGGGGAAGAAGAGAAAGAGAGAGAAGGCAAGTAAAGAAAGGAAAGAAAGAACAGGAAAGGAAGAGAGAGACAGAAGGAGAGGAGAATGAAAGAGAGGAGAAAGGAAGAAAAGAGAAAGAGGGAGAAAGGAAGAAAGGAGAAAGAGAAAGAAAGGAAGAAAGAAAGAGAGGGAGGGAGGGAAGGAGGCAGAGAGGGAGGGAGAGACGGAGGAAGGAAGGAAGGAAAAGAGAAAGAAGAAAGAAAAGAAAAGAGAGAGGGAGGGAGGGAAGAAGGAAGGAAGGAAAGAAAGAAAGAAGAAAGAAAAAAAAGAGAAAGGGAGGGAGGAAGGAAGGAAGGGAGCTTCATAAAAATTTTCAGGTTTTAGAGGTATTTCATGTTTTCTAAAAAATTTATTTAACTAAACAGTCTGTTAAAGGTATTAATGTATGTCACTCTTGCTTGGAATGAGGTTTATAAAGGGCAGAGATGCTATTGTGTTTCTCTTCTGGGTAAAATTCTCTGATGATTCTCAGTTTCTGCAGGATAGAATCTTTGCCTGACACCAGGGTCCTCAGGTCAGACCCCTGCCTAGGTCTACAGCCTCATCTCCATTCACATTCCACTCCTCCTAGGCAGTGCATGTTTTCTCTCTAAGTTCTTCCCAGCATAATCCTGGGAACTTTGAGTTTCACCGATTTTCCCTGGTGGAGAAACACCATAAATGGGAATGCCATGCAGATCTGAGATTAAGTGACTCTACCATCAAGACTCAAAGGAGCTTTATTTGAAATAAAGGAGCTAGTGGTTGTGTGGGTGTAAATTAGATGATGTAATCTGTCAGCTCAGTTATTTTTATTCACCACTCTCTTAACACATTTCAGTTTTAAAGGGGGGAGTAGGTTCTACTATGTAAAGTCATTGCTTTTATTTTAGCCAGTTCAGAATAGTAGACTTCTAAATCGGGAAGGCTCTCAGAAGACTTTTTTTCTTTATAATGAAGGTATTTGCTATTTGTGTTCTTTGTGTGGAAAAAATGATTTAATGAAGTATTTTTATTTAAAAAGTGCCATTTTATCTGTATAAGAGGAAGATCTGATTGAAGGGTTATTTTAACATTCCTTCTATTAAAATTATAAAAACGTTATATTAATATGATTTTAAAAAGTTGTGAATAAATGTGGTTGTTATATGAACACAAATATGTAGGCAATCAACATGTCATGAGAATTATTAAATAAATTAAAATATTTGTCATATTATTTACATAATTCAGCAGTTGTGTATCAACCATGTAGGTGTCAGAGATAACTTCGTTTTTTTAACTTTTGTTTGATGTTAGTTTCACACTTTTCTTTCAATATTTCTAACCTCGTAAATGTTGATAAACAAGTAAATTAAAATCAAATCCTCACATCTAGAAACTGCTGATAATCCAAACAAAATTATTTTTTTCACAAAAAGTGTTTTAAAATGTCATTGACTCAGTTAAAAATAGAACTGCTAAGTTAGTTTATAAAATATGAATTAATATAATTATAAAAGTATAGTCTGTCTTTATTTTTTATATTAGCGAATACCTTTTGCGTTATTAAATATAATTTCTATTTTTTGCAATATCTCTGAACTCTCATGTCCCCTGGCAGCATGCCCGTCCCCCATCACCTACCAACAATGACAATAACCCCTTCCCGTACTCCAGCGAATTTGATGCCTTCATAACACTAATTGATATCAAAGGAACAGGATTCCTCAAGTTGATCATGGTAGAAACAAATTAGCTAAAAATTTAGGCACAAAAAATTCAAAACAGTTTCATCAGAATGTTTCTGTTTTCACTTCCTCGGGTACATAAGTGTCCCCTGTTCATTTTCAGTAACATCCACCAAACCAACGGCATCTCCTCTAAGTGAGGTCACTACAGAAATCAAAAAACAAACTAGTAGCTTGTGTGGACTTGTCTGGATGGTTTTATTAGTAGGATGTGTCACTACCAACCCTTGGTCTGATGTAAAATTGAGTTTCGAAATGACACATATTTCCTGTATTCTCCAGTGAACCAGAGATTCCTTTCGGGCTTTCCCTTTTTTTTTTTTTCTCCCTTAGGCATCTGTAGAAGAAAAAAGAAAGCAAAGTACACCAGAAGACTTAAAGAAACAGAATCAATTGTCTAATGTTATTCAAAAGGATTTCTCTCTGCTGTTCTCACTATCTCCAATCAGGTCTGACCAGTTCTCCTAGTAAGGACAACTGGCTGACAAATAGTGGGCCAGGGAAGAGGACTGGAAGGCCACCAAATGTTAGTTATTGCTCCAAGTGAGAAAAGCTAGCAGGGTCTCAGCTGTAGCAGTATAAAGGAACAAGTGATGGTGGTGGTAGGATGGCAACAGACCTACAGGACAATGGGAATATTAAACTGCTGGTAGACAATGATAAAATAAAACATCGTTATCTCTATGGTCAAGAGAAAGAAGAGCTAAAAGATTAATTACAATCTGTTTGAGGGAGGAATATGTATATGAAAATTGTATAACTGTGGTCAATTGTCATATTTTTGTGATTATATGACTTATACTTATCTAAAAGGGGAATAGTTTGAAGCCAAACTTCTAAATGGTGAGTCCCTGATTTTTGCATTTTGAAGGAAATCAAAGTAGGCACCTGTTCACAAGGTAGCCATATGAATCCTTCCTTTCCGATTAGGATACTTTCTTTATCAGCATTACTCCTGTAGTAGATCTGATGGCTACACTTACAAGTTTCTGGAATGAGGGTGGCGTTCATGTAATTGAGCCAGTCTAATCCTTTTGGATTGATTTTTAAAAGCAATAGGCTTTTAAAGTCATGAAGGATTTGTGAATCCTTTGTCTGTCATTAGGATACGTTCTTTCTCCGAAATGTTATTTCAGAATAGCATGCCTCTCCTCATTTTTCCCAGCATCATCATACACACTCACATGCAAAGTGCTGCAACTTGAGTGAAGTAATAGAATAGAAAGCTACATGTGTGCTAAACTACTTAGGAGAGAAATTATTTGTACAGACAAGAGGCAGAGAGAAAGCCAACATCAGGACCATTTTCTGCCTCCATAATCTACTCAGGTTACTTCATGCCTGAAGATGATGCCCAGGAGAGCAAACTGAAGCTCCAGCATGGATTTGCTGGAGCCGCTGGTGACATGGACATGAAAGAAAAATGTGATTACTCAATCAGAAATTATATTGCTGGAGAATTCTGATAAAAAACTGGCAAGTAAAAACAATGAAAAGCTGTTTATTTTACAGCTTTTTCTGTATGCCCAATTGATGTGCTTGTAAAGGTAAGTGACACCTCTGTGTGATTGTCCAAAATTTATATTAAATGACTAGGTCATAGACTACGCCTGTAGAGAGTCTTATTGCTACCCCTACAAGTTGCTGGAATGAAGGTGGTTTTCATATAATTGAGCCAGTCTAATTCTTTTGGATTGATTTTTAAAAGCAATAGGAAATTAAAACATATTTATTTGTTGAAAATTTTTGAAAAAAATTACAATGGCTAGAAATAAAGGAGAAGCATCATGTTTTTAGTCTTATTTTCTTTGTAGGTGGGATATAACAAAATTTTAGTAGTATTTATCCACTTCATTATTTCTTGGTAACAAATTAGCACTGATGAGAAAGTTTTATGAACTCTTTATTCCTTAATAAGAGGTGACTCACTAGGTGTAAAAACAAATAATTAATTAACACCCACATACTACCACCCAGTAATATATTGAAAATTACAATGGTCCCTCTCATTTTTTCAAATTTTTCCTACACTGGAAGGAAATTTCATGCATTGACTTGAAGATGAGTGTTATTCTAAAGAAAATTCTCAAGACAAATGCCAAGGAATCCTTTTGCAATTACTCTCTTCTTTTTGAATTTGCTTTTTAAGGGAACATCTGCCCTTACGCCTCCCTCCACTTGTGATTCTAGCAATTAGGGATATATGATCAAACAATGTTTTGGAAAATAAGATAATTATCAGGAGTCTATGCTCACATAGTATGATAAGCTGCCTAGTAAATCTATCAGGATGAATTTCTTTGGAAATTTCCATAAAAAACTAAAATATGAAGTAATGGCATTAGCAAACCCTTTAAGTAAGTATTGCTTCACTTGTTAATTTCATTAAATGCTATCTTCTCTGTGTGCTGAATTTGTCTACTTTGTAACAGATTTGATATGTACTACAGTAAGGATTCTGACTGGAGTCAAGTCCTGTGTCTGGGAAGACACCGAATGGTTAAAGGAGCTTGAATTTTTGTGAATCACTAGTACAAGGCTAGGATTCATCTTTCAGAAAAAAAAATGCATCGTTGTATGTTTCACACATCATCTAACACAGTGTATGAGATTTTATCACAGGCTTTCTATCAGCTGTCTGACATCAGTGACTTATTTCTTCTTTAATTAAAAGTAAGCACATATTAAAGAGCTAAAACTTGAACATCTCTTCAGTGTACATACTGTGATGGTCATTTGCTGAAAAGCAGTCACTTGGTACTTAATAGCATTGCTTTAGTAATTACATACACTTATTAAAGGACATTTTGCCATTTTCATAACTTTGAGATAGGAGTTCCAGGCAGGGCTGGTCTTGCAAGCTACAGGTCACAAAGATCCCGCAGATAAATAGGATGCTTTAAAGAAGCCAGCCAAAACCCACCAAAACAAAGATGACAAGAAAAGTGACCGATGAATGTCCTAACTCCTTGTTATACACTAATTACAATGTATTAGCATGCTAAAAGGCACTTCCAGCAGCACCATGACTGTTTACAAATGTCATGGTAGTGTTCAAAAGTTATCCCATATGGTCTGAAAGGGGGAGGAACCCTCAGTTCTGACAATCCTAGCCCCTTTCCTGGAAAACCATTGAATAATCCTCTCCTTGTTTAGCATATAATCAAGAAATAACCGTAAAATAGCCAACTAGCAGCCTTTGGGGCCGCTTGGTCTATGGGACAGCCAACGTTTTATTGCTTTACTTTCATAATAAACTTGATTTCAGTTTATTGTTGGCTCCCTCTTGAATTCCTTCCTGTGCCAAAAACCCACATGGCCGTCCAGGCTGAACCCCAATTTGGAGCTTCACCCTGTGACAACTCGATGTGTTTATATTTTCTGGAATATTTGCTCAGTGTATAGATGTTTTTCAAGGGCGTCTTAGGGAATGGGCATTGTAAACAATCGCAAACAGAAATTATGAAAAGCTAAAGCAACAGAAACGTGCCACAAACTATTGTACTTACTGCTATGAAAATAATATTGTTTCTATTCCAAAATTCTTATACATAATTACATAAATAACATGATGTTTACAACATGATGTTTTGAGACAAAGTCCTTTGAGCATGACATGTATTTTATTCAAATTTAGTGTTTCTATTGCCTCCATTAAAAGTTCGCAGCTCAAAATGATGAGATACATGTATATACATACATGTATCTTGTCATTTAGATGGGTCTTTGGGAGGTGTGTAAAATCTCATGTCAAATTATAATCCCCAATGTTGGAGGTGTAATCAAGTGAGAGGTGATTGAATCATGGGAGTGGATTTCCCCTACTGCTGCTCTCATGATAGTGAATGAGTACTTATGAGATTTGATTGTTTAAAAGTGTGTGGCACCTCCCCCTGCCTCTCTTCCTCTTGCTCTGGCCATGTAAGACATGACTGCTTACCCTTCACATTCTGTCATGATTGTAGGTTTCCTGAGGCCTCCCCAGCCTTGCTTCCTGTACAGCCTGTGAACCCATGAGTCAATTGAACCTCATTTCTTTATAAAGTACTCAGTCTGAGGCATTCCTTTATAGCAATGTGAGAGCTGACTGATAGAACAAGACAGAGTGAAATTTTTGGAATTGTGGAGTTAGAAACTCCAAAAATATAATCCTCTACAAAACAATGAGAGAACATTGACCAAAATGGCCAAAATCAACTGTTTTAGAACTCTTAACTAATACTAGCTGAGGAAAATTTATTCAAGTAAAATTGTTAAAATTTGGTAAGGATAATTAATTTTCTGGTTTTGTGTGTGTATGTGTGTGTTTTTTTTAAAACGTGCTTTATTTCCATTCCCCACTCACCAGCTTTGTTGTTGTCTTAAAAATCAACAGCTTTTAAATCATGGTAGTTGTGAAGAACTGCAACTTAACAGCTGCGGGGTCAGTATAGTAGGAATGGAGTTTGTCAAAAAGCCCCATCATCAGATAATTGTCACTATTCGACCTGGCAACTCCCTGAAGAGGTCTATTCACAGGGCTTGTGATTATTTCACTTAGTGATGGCAAAAACTCATTCAAATATTTAAAGAACTCATTCAGTAGAAATACGGGGAAGAAAGCTCATTCAATAGAGTTCATCCATTAAGAAAATCCCTGTCGCTGGGTGATTGCTGAAAACAATTAGCAGCAATTGTTTAACAATATAGATGTCTGGGGAATAATACCAGATGGGAATAAAAAGGTTGACCAAAATCCTTAAAAGAAAAGGATGACTACAGGAACCTTTAAAAATCTGTTTATTTAATCTATTTATTTAAAGAATCTATTTATTAAATCTATTTATTAAATCTAAATTGTTAATCTAAATTATTAAATCTATTTATTAAAAATCTGTTTATTTAGAAAACTAAAAAAAAAAAGAATCTTTCTGAGAGAGATATATAGAGAAGCCCAAGGTCAAAAGCAGGAATCTGAAGTCACTGGAACTAATACATATAACAAATAATAAACACAAACTAACTTCTAGCCAGATTAACACGACCCTCACAATACAGGCCTAGTTACCTCATTTAGTATTATCCAATACAGCATGTATGGCTTTCAACCTCATAACAGCCACAACCACAACAAGAAAAAAACACAAGGCATACTGAAAGGCAAAACCTAACAAATATTGTTTTAAAACCACAATAAAGAGGGAAAATAGACAAGACAATCATTAGACCCAGAGTCAGATACTGGCATTATCAGTTTTCAGACAGGGATTTTTACATTACTATCATAATTTTCTTAAGACTCTAATGAAAAAAGTAGACAACCAACAAGCACAGATGCATAATATAAGTAGAGAGAGAGAGAGAGAGAGAGAGAGAGGAATCTCCAAAGACTAATAAAAAATAAAAGCAGGGATTAAAAAATTGCTTTAATTGATAATAGGTCAAACTTGATGGTAGGTACAAAAAAACACAAGAAAACAAAACAGCAACAAAAAACTTCCCAAACTAAAAGGCAAACAGGAAATAGAAAATGGAAAAGAATGAATTAAAACAGAAAAGTAAGAGCCCCAAACAGTACAATAATATCAAAAGATATATACACAACTGGAATACCAAGGAATACCAGAATAATTATTTGAAGTATTAATGCCTGACAAGTTTCCAAAATTAATAATAGACACAAGAATAGTTATTGGAAGCTTTAAGAATATTAAGCAAGATTAATAACCACAAAAATTCTTCTTGCACATTTCTTATTCAAATGAAGAAAGCAAAAGAAAATGAGAAACTCTTGAAAGAAACAAAAAGAGGGAGAAGAGATGCAGAGAAATCCACCTTACATATGAAGAAATAAGGATAAAAATTACAGCACATTTTTTGTCATAAACCATGAAAAGAACTAAACAAAGAAAAATATATCTAGCAAAATTATTTTCCAAAAGTGAGGATAAGTAAAGGCTATTCTAGGGAAATAAAAATGGAGGAAATCTTTTTCAGCAGACCTGTCCTCACAGAACATTTGAAGAAGTTCTTCAGGCAGAAAAAAGTTAATTTATGTCAGAAACTTAGATCTACATAAAAAAAGGTGTTGGAAGGGTAAATGAAAGTAGAATAAAAACTATATTTTTTCTTAATTTTAATTGATCCAAAAGATGGGTATTTTAAGCAATAATACTAACAATGTTTTGTGTGATTATGCCAAGTAAAATTAAATAAATGACAGAAATATCATAAAGGATACATCTCCATGAAGTGTAGTTATGTGTAATGTTAAAAATAAGTATCATAGGTTCTTGAAAAATACATAATTATTAAGTAATGAAGTATAATTGATATACTAAGAATAAAAAATCAGAAGAATTGAATTATAGAAAATATTCAATTTTTCTATAAACTGAGAAGTAGAGAAGGCAGATAAACAAGGAAAAGAGAAACGAAGAGCAAATACAATGGAATAGAAAACAATTTAAACATGTTAGCATACAAACATGTTGTCTGTTAATCCTTCTATATCAATAAACACCTTAAATATGAATAAATGCACCAATTAAACAACAGAGATTGTGAGAGTGGATTAAAATAACAACTCAAGACCCAATAAACTATATGTTGTTAGTGAGAAATCCCATTTTAAAAACAAACATTTAGCTAGATTAAAATAAAGTATAAACAAATTTATCCTGTGTTAGCAATAATCAGTAGAAAGCTACAGTAGATAGCTGTATATCAGACAGCTGACTTCAGAACAGGAAAAACTATCAGCAATAAGGAGAGACATTATATAATTGCAAAAATGTCCATTTTTCAAAACCACAGCTATCTTAAATATGTATACCTCTAATAAGAGTGTCAATATGCATGAGATAATGCTGATAGAATTGAAAGGTAAAAAAGGCAAAACAATTATTACACTTGGAGAATTCAACACCACGTTATAATTAATAGGATTAAGTAGGCAAAAAACAAGTAAAAATATAGTTGACCTGAGTAACACTATCAACAAGTTGACCCAATCGATATTTAAAGAATATTCTACCCAACATCAAAATAAACATTCTTTTCAATTTCACATGGAACATTTACCAAGATAGACAATATGCAGGGTAATAAAACACACCTTCTGAAATTTAATATATAAGAAATTATGCAAAGTATGTTCTCAGATGACATGGAATTAAGCAAGGAAGCAATCACAGACCTGAAAATTCTCAAATATTTTGATGTTAAAAAATAGAACTGCTAAATAACTCTTGAGCCATAAAAAGATCTCAAAAGAAATAAAAAATTGTTAAAACTAAATAAAAGTAAAAATATAACATCAAAATTTATAAAATATAATGAAAGTGATGGTTATAGGAAAATTTCTGGCATGAAATAAATATGTTAAAAAAGAAGAAAGATCTAAAATAAATAACCTATGTTAAAACTTTTAAAAACTGTAAAAAGAGGAAAAGACTAACTCTGATGCAAGAAAATACGTGACATAATAAGAATTACAGAAGAAAGATATAAACTTGAAACAAGATAACAATAGAGAAAATTAATGAAACAAAATATGATTCATGGAAAAGATTAAGAAAATTTGTCAATATCTAGCTAGGCTAACCAAGAAAAAAGGAAAGATACAGCTTACCAATATCAGAAATGAGGGCGTGGTCATCACTATTGATCCATGGATAGTAGTACAAAAATAAAGCAATATTATTGATAATTGTTCATCCATCAATTTCATAACTTTGATGGAATGGACCTATTCCTTGAAGGACAAAAACTGCCACAAAGAGAAATAAATACTCTAAATTGTCCTATAAATATGAAATGGGTTAAATACAACTTTTCAAAAAAGAAAGTACCAGGTCAGTTGGTTCACTGATTAATTCTATCAAACACGTTACAATGTAATGATACCAATTTTCTACAATCTTTTCCAGAAAATAGGAGGAATAACATTTCCTATTTCTTCTATGAAACCACCATTAACCTAATACCAAAAAACCAATAGATAATTGTAAGCAAAGAAACATAGTGATCAATACTTTTCATGAATGTAGAGGCCAAAATTCTCAATAACATACTATCGAACTAAATCCAACAAATATATAAAAATAATTATGCATCAAAATCAAGTGTGATTAATTTCAGGTATGGAAGGCTAGTTCAACTTTTGAAAATCAATCAATATAATCTACCTTATCAACAAGCTAACAAAGGAAAATTATATGAGCCTCTCATTTGAGGCAGAAAAGTAAATCAACAAATATCAATATCCATGCATTATGAAAGAAAAAAAGTTACAGAACTGTAAATGGAACATATAGAAAGGTACAAAACTATACATATAAAATATATTTTGTAGAACATACAAATAAATGTGTATGCACAGAAAAAATAACTGGCAGTGTTGTTTCTGGTTGGCTTGAGTATCCTTAAACCTTGGGTTTGTTCATTCCTGTGTTTCTGGGTAAATGGGTCATCAACTTTCATCCTAGACTCAGATGTTTTCACAATCCAAAAAGGTTAATGATCATGAAAACTACTCCTCTCTTTACAAAAAGGCTTGAAATGTTAAGAGTACTTTACCAAGGTTAAAAAATAATCCAGAAAATCTTCAGAGCTGAAGCCAAACTTCTTACTTCCAAGTCTAGAATCTTCAGCCAATTCCTATTGCTTCTCAGTGATTCACAAGTGTGTGATAAAGTTATCTGAATAACTATATTAAATTACAAAGAATCTGTTTTGCTACTGATTTCTTCCTAGAAAGTGTGCCCCAAATATTACTCATGATAACGTGTATAATCCCACTGTTTGGTTTGGATTTGCTCTTTAAATTTTATTCTTGGCCAGGGGCAGTGGCTCATGTCTGTAATCCTAGCACTTTGGGAGGCCGAGGCGGGTGGATCATTTGAGGTCAGGAGTTCGAGACCAGCCTGACCAGCGTAGTGAAATCCCATCTTTACTAAAAGTACAAAAATTAGAGTCAGGCACTGGTGGAGCATGCCTGTAATACCAGCTACTCGGGAGGCTGAGACCTGAGAATCGCTTGAGCCAGAAGTTGCAGTGAGCCGAGATTGTGCCATTGTACTCCAGCCTGGGCAACAGAGTGAGACTCTGTCTGAAAAATTAAATAAATAAATATAAATAAATAAATACATTTCATCCTTAAGATCACATTACAGTCGATAATTGCTGGAAGACTTAAGCATCTTGCATTTGGTCATAACTAAAATTTCTACTTGAACAAATGGATTTTCTACTGTGTATGGATAGAATAAATACAGATATCTCACCTGTGAAATTTTACTTGCACCATTAATTGGGTAGTCTGTTTTTTTTTTTTTTGGTTTTTTTGTTTTTTTTTTTTTTTAGATAGGGTCTCAGTCTCACTCTGTTGCCCAGGCTAGAGTGCTGTGGTATGATCAGTCATGGCTTACTGGATTCTCAACCATCTGGGCTAAAAGGATTCTCTTGCCTCAACCTTCAGAGTAGCTCCGATTACAGAGGAGCACCACTATGCCCAGCTAATTAAAAAAAAAAAAATTGTAGAAATAAATTATCATCCTAGCTTTTATCTAGATAATACTAATTATGAGTGAATTAGCTCTAAAAAATGGGTTTATTATATATCTAAAAATGTAACCTGATTTCCATCACCCACAGCCTCATGTTGGGTTAGAAATTAATGGAATAGAATAGTCTGTCACCATGAATTGGCTTGGTCATGAAGATAGCTACCACATAACCAAATTGTGAGCCCTGCTTTTTTCAGGGGGGAAGGAGAGTATTTTGATCAATGGCTACACAGCTGAGATGTGCTGAATGTGTAACATCTTATATCCTGACTGCTGGTGCCAATCACATAAATACTTGTTAATAGTATTTTTCCTGTAAAAAAGTGAAGTAAAGCACAAGGATTTGAGAGAATGTCAACTTTCCACATTCTCTTTCCAAGTACTATGATGTAATATGAAATTTCCTTATGAATAAAATGCCAGGTGTAGTCACTCTTGACAACCTGTTTTTAGCAGAGGTGAAGTTGTTGATAAAACAAAAGGGAATTTTTAAGTGAATAGCAAAAAGCAACATGCACTGACTGGCAGCAGGGTGTATTAAATGACTGGAATTGCACCTTCCATTCATTGAGACATTTCCCAGCCCACATGTGTCATTAAAGAAAGTGTGATGTGCCATATGAAAAATGGGAAATGACTGTGCACCAAATGCAGCATGTAATTTTTTAAAAATACAACAGCACACAATCTATTCTGAAGTAATCACCTTGAAATTTAATCAGTCTTAACAACACAGTTGTGTATTGTCCTGAGATATTTAGGATGATTAATAGGTGTCAATATCAATGAGCTCCTCAAATATTTATTATTCTCTCTGTATTTCTCTTTTGATATAGTTTAGTTTTAACAGGAATTTAATTCTTAGTATTTAGGAATAGCAAAAATGGAGGAAAACTTCTATTTCATTTCCTTTGGTAATTTCTTATAAAGGAATGAAATATTGATGTATGTACAAGCTAAACTGTTCCTTGCCCTATTTCTTTTTTCTTTCCCTTCCTAGTCATTCTTCCACTGTCTCCACATTCTCTTGCCACTGAAGATGTTGCCAATACGACATCTTTGGGACAAGGTACAGTATGCTTAAAACCAACTCTAACTCCCCTGTGCACTTCTCGCCCAAATTCCAGAAAAGTTGGACTAATGTTACCTTTTGGGGTGTGGCATGGGTATTAGCCAATCAGAACAGAGATCAGCCAAAAGTAACTACCCCCTTACACCACACTCTTTCTGGCAATATTCTGTTTTATAGTATTAGGTGACATTTGACACAGACGATTTCTCCTATCTTTTTAAAATACCCCTTTCCTTTGGTCTTCAGTATTCCACATTCTTTTGATTATATTTCCACATCAGTAGGTGTTTCTTTTTCAGTTTCCTCCTGATTCCCCCTTTTCTCCTTGACCTCTAACTTCTAAAGTGCCTCAAAGTACAGTCCTATGTCCCCTTCTCTTATCTGTTGGCCCTCCTTAAAATTATTACCTAGCCCTATTCCTTTACATACCATCTGTAATCTGAGGACTCCTGCAGTGATTACCAAGGGCCTTCTTAAGTTCACCTAGGTATTCAGAGTCAAAATACTATTATGAGGTACACTTGGTATCAGTCTACTCAGAAGATTATTAGACAGTTTTGAGCTCATCAGTAAGCATGACAATTTAACACAATGCATTCCTTCAAAGGTCATATCCCTATAGGGCAGGACGGGATCCTCTAGGTAGTAAGCCAATGAGTTATTTCTTATTCACTTATCTCATCCAGCAGCTACTTAACGGGGGCATTTTAAGGGCCAACTCTCCTTTGTGCATGGCTTTCCTGAAGTTGATTTCTGATAACTTTGGTAGACCATCTTTCAAAAGAGCTCCTGATGTCTCAGGTCCACTGTTTATTTCTCCTGAAGGGTTCCAATATCTCAGTTCATTTTACTAAATTTATTTTTCTCATTTCTGTCTTAGCATTCCAGAAGAACGACTCACAGTACTGTGCCTTCTGATAAACTGCTGGCAACTTGGATATTGCTATGAATTGCTTGAAGTTACTATGGGTAACTTGTAGCAGGATTTGTGGCTAGAAAACCACCATTAGGAGGGTGGTAAATTTGTTTCTGCCTTCAGGGTATCAACGTTTGTCTTTGGAAGAGTGTACATCTTTATTCTGAGAAAAGAGTTGCTTAATATCATGCACATATAAGGCAGAACATACGAAAATAGGAACCCACATAGAGGTTTTATAAGACGATGTTAAGTATTCTGTTCACCAATAAAAGTTGAGTGAAATAACTTGATTATAAACTATTATTGAACATAAACCATAACTTGATCAACTTTAAACCATTGTTTAAAAATAATAGAATTGTTTTTTAAAAATTGTTTGAAAAAAGGAGTTCCCAAATGGAGATTTAAAGTACTATAAACACCAAAAATGGATTTTTAGCAATATATTTTTAGTCCTATTTGTTTCTTTGTCTTAGTCTCTGCATTTACTCAAAGTAGAAAGTAGAATAAAACCAGATCATAGCAACAAGGACTTTTATATCTAATTTTACTTTTATTTAACTTTAGGAGAAATATCATGTAAAGGAGATGCCCCACTCTGGTTATCAAAAATCTAGGCCAACTGAGGGTGAGATACCTATAGTGTCATTAAGATAATAAACACAAACTTGGCATAATGTACTTTCAACCACTATGTTTGTTTACTGTACCTTGGATACAGCCAATTTTCTGTTGGGAGAGATTCTCCAAGGGAATTGTTTTATTATTAATCATGAATTATGTATATCTTGAGAAGAAAATGGGATGGGACTTGAAATGGGACAGATGATAAAATCTTTTATCATTAAAGAAGAGCAGGGAGTTTCAGGAATGCATTCCTGTTGGTCAGGCTGAGTTGGCCACTACTACAATGAAAACTACCAGGTTCTAATCAGGGATGAATAGGTGCACCCTAGAACTCTGGATTTTAAGAGTGCATAATAATGGTGATAAGCTACTTTTTCTTTTAATTTCAATTTTTTCTTGATTTTATCAAAACTTCTTAGAAAGCACAACCCTGTCACTGTTGTATTTTTAGGGATTTGGGACAATAATCGTTTCCTTTTGCAACAGAGGTCACTGTGAGAGTGTGAGAGGTGGTCCCTATGACAACATTGAACATAGTGCTATGCCATTGATACAAGAAGACCAGAGGAGAGAAACTTAAGTTTATTCTATTTGTTTTCTAGGTAAAAATCAGGCTGTACAGGAAGTTAGCAGAAATAGCTGTGAAGCCAGTTTTTAGAATCCATGTTGATATGGACTTGAACAAACTAAATTGATATAAAACAAATATACAAATTTTAAAGACATAGGTGGTTGGAGCTTAAGGACAAACAAATACCACTATATAGAACCTATCTTATTACCTGCAGGGTTGTCTTACAGACATTTCTCTTGTAATTCCACAGCATTTACTCTGCCCACTGTTCCCCCAGATGCTGCTTCTTACACTTTTTCTAGTTGAAGGCATGATCTGTAATCCTTCTGTTGGCTTGGAGTATATATTAATTTCTATAAAGGCTGTTTCATATTGTTTCCCCTTGCATCTTTTCCTTCAGGAGAATACATTTGAGAATATACATGAGACTTGGCCACAGCTCTTGCACTTCATGAATATGTTTTCCTATTGATAGAGGCAGGAGGCACAGAAATTCTTGGCAGACAGGGGAAGGTCCCCAGTGAAACCCCACCTTTGAACTGAAAAGCCTGAAACCTGCTGCCCAAAGTGAGAACTTCTATCCCTGCTTTCCCAATCTCTCCTGATTGGTTCTTTCTGAATAATGTATTTTTACCAATAGATTGTTGCCGTTTCCAAAACTACCTATGGCTCACCCTGGCCCACATCCTGTGCCTATAAAGACCCCAGACTCAGTCAGTAGAAGAGAGAAAAGTGGCTTTACTGTAGAGAGGCAACTTGACTTCAGAGGGATGGCTAGATTTTGGAGGAGAGACTGCTTGACTTCAGGGGAAGATTACCTGCCCATCCCATCCCCTGTCCAGCTCTGATGGGAGACATCTCCATCGCTAAATAATATTATCCACCTCCACTATCCTTCAAGTGTCTGTGTGACCTCATTCTTCTTGGACTCTGGATAAGAGCTTGGGCCCACCCAAGGCAGGTACCCCCCCAAAGGCTGTCACAGTAGCCCTTTACCCTCACTGGTGGAGGGAAGCCCCCCCATGGGATGAGGCAAGGGGCCCACCAAGCTGATAACACACCATTGTCCATAGAAAGTGGAGCTAGGAGAGCATTGTAACATGTCTGGGGCTTCAGGAGTCACCCGCACCCCCACCTGGGGGCTGCTGCAGGGCTCATATGGAGCTTGCTTCTGCCAGTGCCCAAAGCAGTCCCCTGGATCCCATACTGGCTCACTCATGCGCTCCCTCTCGCAAATGGTTGAGCACAGTGGGCCAAGTAAATGAGGCACCCCCACTGCAAGTCTGACAAAGAAGTCTAGAAAAATCTTGCATCACTATAGGGCATTCAAAATCACATGCAAATTCTGTCTTGGGTACAGTGCTACATACAACAGATTATCCAAAGATAAAAGCTCTAAACAAAGATTCCATTTCATAGTAACATAAACAGAATTTCAGCACATAAAATGTATTAAGATGACTTTTAATTAATTTTAAAACTTTAAATTCAGAATTATACATGAGCCATTTAAAAAATTTAATTCAGCTAGTTGTAGTGTTCAAGTCATTCTGTAAAAAAGTTTTGTATACAACTGCATGTTCCAATAGTGTATAAATGTGCAAATGTGAGAATCTGCCAAATCTCAGTTCTTGGATATACATATTAAAGTAATAATAAAGATCAGATTAATAAACTCGCCACAAATTGCTTTCTTTTGTATTTTCTGTTTTATTGAAAATATAATGATGATAAATGCATTTTGTCTTATTAAAAAAAAAAAAACTCCAATGCTTAGTGGCAGAAACAATCATCACATATTTGTCTTTGATTCTCTAGTTCAGCCGGGTAATGGTCCTGGTCTGGGCTCGTGTAACTTATGTTTATATCCAACTGGTGGAATGGCTAAGAGGAAATGTGGGGACAGGTGGGCCCTCTCTCTCAGTGTCCTCTCACCCTCCCAGAGTCTTGCCTGGGCTTGGTCACATGGTTTGGGACATGTTCACAGTAGCAAAAGAGGGTAGGCCCTGTACACGAGCCCTTTTCATTTATTGTTGTCTCATTAAAAAGAGAATGTCACATGACAATGAAAAAGTCAGTGCAGAATTGGGCAATGATCCAAAAGCATATGGACAAGGAAGTACATTTTAGGCACTAACTTGCAAACAATCTCTTTCAGTAGACATGTTTTATGTGGGAGAGATTCTAATACATAAAGAAACAGATAAAAAGACAAAAGTTATTTTAATATAAACAGACTTCATGGTAGGCAGTCTTTCCTTCAAGCTCTGAAGGGCAATACTTCTCTCTTCATACTATTTTCTTTTCATACTTACATCTAAATGTTTTTCAATGTGATAAAATCTATAGATTTAGTTTTGGCTGACATTATCCTTAACCACATCAAAAGAAAATTAATTCCTTTATCAAATGACAAAAAGACTGATAATTAACATGTATATTTACATTTTCTTTCCTTTTTTATAATCTTAAAGTAACTAATATTGATATGAAGTCATCAAAATTAGTATACAACTTTCAGTTGTTATTTAGGTAATCACTATTCCTGAACATACTGATCTACCTAATTTGGTGATCTTTGAAACTATTTTTGAGCTGAACAAATCTAAGCAAAAGAAGAGGCAAACAAATCTATCATTTGAATTGGACATAACCGCTACCGATGAACATTCTATCGTTCTGGAGAGAATCCTGGGTTTCTTTTCAGTTATATTTATTGTTGATGCTGCTGCTAATCCTTGCTTAAGGAGACAGTATTATGAAATATATGAATTCCATAAATGCAACTACAAGTGCCAGAAAAAATGAAGTAATGAAAGAAAGTAAGTTTGGGGTATGTGGCCCATTTCCATTTGTAACCACCTCAAAATTTAGAAGACACAGCTGCCAGGCCAACAGTAATAAATATCATGGCCCACTCTACAAAGAATGCGGATGATATGGCGCCATATGAGTTGATTGCTGGGATCCAATCAGAATCTCCTAATTAATGTGAGAAAGTTTCTGCTTGGTGATGTGTACAGCATTGTTTTTCAAGTTGAACTTAGTTGAGGCTTGAGGGCTGGCATATAGCGTGAATGTAAAATTCCATTCCAAAGTATTCAATTCTTTAAGGAAAATATTCAAGCAATGTATGAGGTATAATCCTGGCTGAAAGCCTGCAATATTAAAACACGATTACATTCTTAGCTAACTAGTGCTAAATCCATAATTTCATCTATAACTTCTGTTGGGAAACTGTTCTAATTTTATGATATGTAGTTCAAAACAATAAATAATATTTAGCTTCAAAATAGATTTAACATAAATTTAATGAACTCACTAAAAGTTTCCTCTGGGACTTCTAAATAATAACATTGTTTTGTCTCATTTCCACATCATATATTACAGGGTTGTAAAAATCTTAAGGTTTACAAAGTACTGTTTCACTTGCTTTTCACATAACTGTGTGATCTATAGGAGTTGAGAAACTAATTGTGGCTGAAAGAAGTTAGATTACTTTCTAAATTCATTCAGATAAATATTAACGTAATAAAGTTTAGAATTACATCCCGATATTTTCCAAAATATGAATGTTATATTTTATGTTAGCTTGCACAAAAGTCATTTTAAAAGACTATAAAAACAAATCCAGATACCTGCCATAAAAATATAACACTTTAAAGGGAGTTAGATATTTACTTTATTCTTCCTCTTAAGCTAACTCTTGATGCTTTTCTGTGCACATCGAAGTCCAGAATGGAGTGTAGAGAGATCTGTAATTTTCTCTTTCATTTTGTTCATAAAAAGTGAAACAATAGTAGTTTACCGTCATTTTATTTTATAGACTGTTTATACGAGGGAAAAGATCCTAAACTGCCTTAATTTAGGACTTACCTGTATATGCATATTAGAACACTCATAAAAACGTTTTGAATCTCAAGAAATTTGGACACAAGTGTGGTCAAACTTTAGATTTTTAATTTTGTAAGATAAAGAGTAAACATTTTCACAAGAATGTTTTATAAATTACATTTCTGAAAGTTCTATAAAAGTTTATATACTAGTAATTGAACAAACCAGGTGAAATTAAGCAGGTAAGAAGATCAAATATTATAATACATGAAAAGCAAACAGGATAAATAAACCTAGATTTTTCTGTTGCCTCTGTCTGAATGCTTTAAAAGTATTTCCTAAGAGTTACTATACAACTGATATAAAAAGCTGTGCCTTTTTACCAGGTCTCATTAGTTCTCCACCAAAGCAATAGCGCATTCACTCAGTTTCAAAGAAGGACTAGGTTCTATTACTGTACAATTCACAATGTGTATTTTCAAATATGCCAGTGACCTGCAAGTGTTTTATATTCCAATAAAATTACCATATTAGTAAATTGTTTACCTTAAAGTAAAATTATTTTTAATTTCATTTTGAATTTATTCTCCTAATAAACTCAAAACAAACAATAACATGAAAAGTTTAAGCGCAGGATTCATATTTATTATCATAATTTGTTTACTATTTTAGGTACTTTAAGAGCTTTCCTGTTCATTTTACATTCCCTGCCAATTTTGACATTTATAACGGGAATTCAAGGTCTATACAAAAAAAATGCAAAGTTACGAAACCTTTTTAAATGAAATCAGGAGAAAATTTTATGTCTTTGTGCTATCAAAGGGTTAATTTTAAAATGATCAAAAAATAGATGAGGAAAAAGTTAATAATTTCTGTGTAGCAATAAATATAAAGAATGCAAAGAGACACAATGCATACTGGTTCAACAAATATGTAATTACCAAAGGATTACTCTCCAGAACATATGAAAACCTCCCACAAATTAGTAAGAAAAAGATAAATAACTCAACATACTAATTGGCAGTATGCACAAATGGACATTTTGATGAACAGCTCTTAATTCTATAAAAGGAGTTTAACCTCTTTTGTAATCAGGGAAATTCCAATTAAAGCCACAATGAGATACCATTTTACACCCACCAGATTGGCAAAAATTAACAAGTCCCAAAACATGAAGTTTTGGCAAGGATGTAGAATAACGGGAACTCATACAAACCAGATAGACTCTGGACTCGTGGGAATACTTTTAAAAGCAATTTGGCATTATCTAATGAAGCTGAGAATGTGAAGACCCAACAAGCCAGAAATCTGAGAGAATATTCTATAGAAACATTGACCTATGTTTGCCAGTAGTTATATAACGAACATTGAATGCTTACAACAGTGGCACTGTGTATACTGGCAAAACAAATGAGACAAATGAATGAAGAAAAGTATCAAAAAAAAGAATCATAATAATTATAGGGAGAAAAATAAATGAACATATTGTGTTACATTCTCACAATACAAAACTTTTCTGTGGTAAAAAAGGGTGAACTGTAGCTACTAAAGAAGTTACATAAATTAAATCTGAAAATCCTTGTGTTAGTTAATATAAAAGCAAGTGGCAAAAGGAGTAAAGATATGAAAACCAAAAATTTCAGTTGTATTACCAACATGTAATTTGGGAAAGAGACAAACAGCAGAAAAGAGAATATGAATTTGAGGAGAAACTCAGAAATATTGCTGATGTTTTAGTTACCATGGCTGTTGATGAGCATTAGAGTATTTGTTGTAATTTTTAACAGCTTACACATATAAATATTGACATTCATTTATGTTTTTAGAACTTAACAAAAATTGAGACTATCTTTAGATAGATGTTCTAATAGTTTTTCTACACACTGTAATGATTTATCTCGACTGATTCACATACTGGTACACTTTGGTGGGAGATCACCTATCATAAGTTTACCTCCATAAATGGAGGCTTCATTACCAGCAATAATAAAACAGAAGTCATATTTTTTTAATTTCAGTGTCTTTCTCTATCACCTGAGCATATCAGTTTGGATTCAGTCTGGAAAGCAGAAGGCATTCTGTGTATTTTGTGTAGGAAGAGATATAATACAGCGAAGCAAAGGCACTCACAACTGTAGGAAGTACTGAGGGAGTGAAGGCGATCTGTCATCAAAGATCACATTTATGGGTAGCTATTTAAAGTGGATGATTCTGAAGAATATTCTCAGAATGCATTGGCAGAGGCCCAGAAAGAATCGAACATGAATATTATGGGGCTACGCTAGTAAAGATTTTGTACATTCTGCAATGATTCTCAAGTTTTCCAGCTGGTTCTGATACTGGATATTCAAAGTTAAATCTTCAAAAAACTGTGGTAGATTATTATAACCACAGAACCAGCCTAATCTGACTCAACTTTGTGTAATAAAATGGTGAGTTTTCAGTTGCCATGGATTCCCTAGGTTGCAAGTTATGCAATCTGAGCATGTCCAGATTAACTAAGCCTGCAAGGATGGGTGGAATCTAAGTGCTCAGACCAAGAAACGGGGGACTGAATTAATAAGTGGACACCTCATGTCATAATATATGATCCAATCAGATCAAGCCCTAGCATCACTTCATGGAACGATCCAGTCTGATCATGCCTCACAGCATTTCTCATTGCAAGATCCAATCAGATCATTACCCTCTGCCTATAAAATTTTCCCCAGCCCCCAGCTCAGGGAGACACATTTGTGTTGCGTCTTGTCTCCTTGCCAATCAACTTGCAATAAAGCTTTTCTTTTTCTCAAAAGCTGGTGCCATGGTATTGATTTCTATGCTCATCGATGAGGCAGTGAGCCCATTGCTTGCCTGGTAACATGATTATTTCATTACCCTCTTGATCACTTCTTAGGTATTATAAAATGATAATCACATAAATATTAATGCATTGCCTTCAACAGTAGCACTCATTAGGAGTATCTTGATGGAAACAAATGTTTTCGATCAGCTGACAATGCCTCAATTATAAGCAGCTGCCTTTATGTAAAGTCTCCCATTATTCTTACCATCCGCTACTATGGTTGACAATCAAAGATTAAGCAGAATTATTTCTGCTCCCTGACTTAACAGATTTTCCACAGAACGGCCCTAGCCTAGACCCCTCTAGGCCTATATGCAACTCAGTTTAGCTACTGGATTTAAGAATTGTTCAAACACATGTTTATAAATAATTTAAGCTGTTAAGAAAACAATGTTAAGACCTGGCTCTGGAGACCCAATATTTATTGCTGTGTGGCAACTTCCCCAGGTACTCTGGTTCTCATTATTACCTTTTAGGAATACAGAAACTTGCTAACTTGAGATTTTAGAACAAGCTGCACATAAAGCCATACTGAGGGCACACTGACTAATGGTCTGTGAATCCACAGAATATCCATGTGATTCCCAGGCTAACAGTATCTTTCTTACACTGAAGAATGCCAGTCACATTTCAGTTAATTTACCCTTCTACCTCATTAAGTAATAGCTTTCGCTCAATTAATTGATTAACATATTCCACTTACTAAGAAATAAACTGTTAAGATTCATTTTAACAAATAGATGGAGAGAATTCTGATACCTAATTTTTCTCTAAGCCTATCAACATAGTTAAGTTTTCTAGCTTGAATTCTTATAAAAATGTGAGGAGAGGAATATGAATATTTATATGGGTTTTTGCTTATCAAAATAAAGTTTACAAATTCCTTAAAAAGCTGTGTTCAACTCATATTTCAAAAGATGTTTATCACTTAATTGATCCATATAAAACAGACCCTCTTAATAACCCTAGCTTACAAATGGTTATGACATTTCTTAAGTTCTCATAGCTTTTAAGGAGCAGAGCTTTCTATTTTTCACCTCTAGACTTACAATAGAATACCTGGGATGCTTTATTAGAGATAACTTCTCTGCCGTCTCTCTCCCATTTATCCTTGCCCTACTCTGGGCATATGAGCAGTCTCTCTGTCGAAGAAAGCTTCTCAAAACAAGAGATTCTTTGCTTAGAAATCAAATAGTGATACCCCCATAATGAAGCTGTGTAAAATCCCAAGCCAGACCCAGAAACTTCTGTTTTGCACAGTCCTGTGCAAATTCACGCCTACCTTCTTAATTTTGGCAGCTTAAAAACGGAAGCGTGCATCTGATGATTTCTTACTTGGATGGGATTCTTTCCTGTACTCCCTTCCCTGGTATGACCTCCATGATCCATGCCCTAACCTGTAAACCTTGACCGCACATCACCCCCTTACTCCCTCTGCCCCTGTGAACACACACTCCAACCTCCCTAAACTCAGCCCCTGAACATTCCTTTGTCTATTTCTTGGCTGGCCACCAGCTTGGTCTAACCTCCAGGGCTGAGTTTCTTGGCTTGATTTGTCGGTAGTTGTATTAAATCTACTATTGATATGGCAGAGAGCAGTATTCTGAGAAATTTTATTTACTGTTTGACACCTAATACATTGACATTACTTTTTAGAGCATACATTATGCGTGCTTCTCAAGAGGCAGTGTGGATGACTGATTAAACACAGAGAAAGAACCTAGAGTTAGACTATCGAAGTTCAAACTCCAACTTTTGCTTTCTAGTTGTCTATGCTTGAGCAAGCTTCTTTAACTCTCTATATAGCTGTTTCTTCATCTGTGAAAATAAAATGGTAGAAATCGTGCAATTGTTAAGCTGATTAACAGTAGTTAATATATCTAAAGCATTTTGAACTTTTGTTGGCACAGGATAAGTGTTAAATATTTTAATATGATTCAAAACACTAGGTTGTTGCACTGATTTCGCCACATATTTTATTCATTACTTACAATTGCAATATATTCTTTTGCAGATGATATCAAGCAGGTTTCTTCACAGCAATAGCTAAATTCAATTATCCCAAGAAATACCCATATACATATACATTCTCTGGCAAGTGTATACATATAATGTGTGACTTACAGAGAATTTTAGAAGACTTTAACACGTCCACTTTGGATATAGAGAAAAAAGCTGCATAATAGCAACAACTTATGGTTGTGTTTTCAATAAAGAAAGAACTGCACAGAATAGCACTTTGCCTTTGGCAGCGGTGAGGATATCAGGCTACTTGAAGTGTTCAAGATGAGAAATGGCTGGAGAATTGGGGGAGGTTTGTATGATAGTCTAGATTTCATCTTATGTAAAGGAAAAGGGCAGTAGGATTGTACTATACATAATTATGCACAGTCCTATAATTGAGCCTGGTTTGCATTGCAGGAATATTTGTCAGACAGCAGTGTGAGGATAGCCAGTGTCCTTAGGACCATGTAAGAGGCAATGGTGGCCAGAAATCTGGCAGGGTAGGAGACTGAGAGGAGCAATAATAAAGAAGTGCAGTCATATACTTAGTGACTGTTTGAATGGAGGAAAGGAGAAGGCTAATACCAGAAGTTTCACAAAGGTTACTAAATACATTTTATTGCCTTTTATTATAATGGATAATGTAGGGGGAAAAAATCAGTTTTACCGCAGAGTAGTTGATTATAGATTTAGACAGTCTGAGTAGGAATTGGTTGTCATATTCCTTGTTTTAGAAATCTAAGACTTTTAAAACTATTCTTGTACTAAGCAGAAAATTATTAGATGGCAAAGCAGAGAGAGCTGATTGCACTTACAGGAGGGGTTCTAGGCAGTATTGGAGTGCCAGTCCAGAGCTGGAGTTTGGGAATTTGCGGGTCGTCAATTGTTACCATTTTCTGATGTTCTAAACCAGTCCTAAGTAGCCTGGGTCTTGGGACAAAGAGGTGGAATAGTTGGCTTTACCCAAACATAGAGGATTTAAAAACAGGTTAGTCAGACACACAGAGAGAAAACAGTCAGGATTAGTGGTAAGAGCATCATTGTAGTACAAAGACATAAGATGTAGCCAAGAGGCACATGGTGGGAAGCAAGGCTGAAAGAGGATTGGCAATTTATTTTTTGAATGTGGGGGGAACAGAAACAAGCATATAGTGCAGTGCAAGAAGGAGATGAAATGAAAGTAAGAATGTGGAAGGAGAAGATGTATTCCAATATTGGCATTTTGAGGGTTAAGATTTTAGCAGTGAAACAGTTTCAGATTTTAGGTGACATGCAGGGCCACAGAGTCACCATAAGGATGCATCATGACAGTGAAGAGGAAGAGAAGGTCCTTGTCACTGAAGAGTAAATAGCTCTGCAGGGCTACTGCCCTAGAAGATTTGCTGGAAGAATAAAACTGAACTGCTGAAGGCTGAGATACATTGTAGCTGTTTGAAGACCTGAGAGGGAAAAGGGACTACGTAACACAGGGGCAGTTTCTGTGTGGGCCTTACAGGTAGCAGATAAGGAGTAAGGCAGGCCTAGACCAATCAGGTATTCTTTTAATACACGAGCTATAGCAGATAGCTAAGTTGAGACCTAGCAGATGTGTAGGAAGAGAGACATACAGACTCCTTGATACACTGAAAAAATGCCAGCTAGCTATATAGGTCTAAACCAATCACTGGAATGGTCATCTAATCCAGATCACTACTGAAAATAAAGGGGGTAGGTGAGACTACGTCAGATCAAGGCAAACAAAAAGCTGTGAGCTGGTATTTCCAGAGGTCACAGTTGCATAGATGGCTTTTTGCAACCACTGGTGGCCTTCAATGGTGTTGCATGGCTTTTCTACGGTAGTTCCCTTCTCCAGCACTTTCGTTGTGACAAACGCACATGGAGTCAGGAGAGAAATTCTATTCCACCTGACCCCAAAGAATTCACTATTTCAGTTCCTAATTCTGTAGGATTTTCTTAGCAAACAGCACTATAGCCATCAGATCTCCTTGGAATCAAAGCCTAAATACAGAATTGATGGTCTGATTCTGGTAATTGTTTCCTCACACTAATTGTGGCATCCCAGCAATGTGATGACTGACTACAAGAATGCCTTAGAAGCATGATCAATGAAGTCATTGGGTGTCAAAGATGCTGGACAACTCTTCCAAGGAAGCTGTGCCAGGGGATGTAGGACTTAGGAACAATCTAGGAGGAGCCACTGCCAGGGTCCCTGAAAGAGCAAGGAAATTAGTTGAGGAGGTAGCACTATATGGGCAGTATGATGGTAACTATGTCATTGTGTCCATGAGAAGATGGACTCAGTGTATCTGAAAATGATGCTTTGATAGTGTGTTGTAATGCATCTTCCTTTTCCATAGTGTTTCAGGTCATCCTTCAGAGATAAAGAGTTCCAGTCCTCATTATCTATTGGTGGTATTGGTGACAATTGATCATATACCTTTTAAGAAGAAGTAACAGCATTATCTTTCCTATCATTTAAAGTCTTTCTTTCTGCTGGGCAAAATAAAATCTCTTTCAGCTTTTCTTCAATTTTTGAAAATTTTCCTCAAACAATACACTTGCCTTTGATGATGCATTTAGTATTTCCAAATGTATGATTTAAGGATTTTAGTGTTATTTTGAGGCTGTTTAACATATTGGTTAAAAGCAAGGGCTCTGGTCTCAGATTGTCTGGAATTAAAAATCTCAGCTCTATCACTTCTAGTTATACAATGGATAACTTACTTGGACTTATTTGGGTTTCAGCTTCCTCTGAAATAGAGTTTGTAATAATATCTAATATGTGGGATTATCGTGAAGACCAAATGTAAAACATTAAGAATAGTACTTGATAATGGTGAACAGTCAACAAATGTTACCTATTACCATTAAGAAACATATTTCTATATATTAAACATATGCATTATCACAAAAATGATTTTCCACTGGCCATGATTTCTATTCACTAATTGCTACTAATTTATATCAGATTAAATGGAATGCTAACATTATATCAATAAATTTATTATTACAGAAGTTCTCTCAATTTGTGATTTTAAAATTTTTATAATTACTGTTTATCTGAATTCTCCATTTATGTTTTCTAAAAATATTAAGATTTAAAGCTAAATCCCTTTGAAAGGGAGTTAGGCAGGAAGTTGGGATTAACTTTAAATAGGATGAATCTACTTCTCAATCTTCATAAACCAAGATTTGCTCTGCCCTTTATTAAAAACCACAAGAAAACATTTCTCCTTAAGGGTATCAGAGCCTTTGGCCAGCAAAGGGCTCAATGATTATTGTGAAAACAAAAGACACAAGAAAAACTGTTGAAATCCAGAGCAAAGTTTAATGTCTGGTAGTTATGCATAAATAAATATCTCTACTTATTCATAAATCCTCTCATAGAAAGCAGAGGATTAATTTTTATGAGTTAGAAATAAATTCAGGGTATTTTTTGAAAGATTAAAAGGGGATTTCTAGATCCCATGTAATTTCAGGAGATAACTATTAACAGGGTACATGAATGGAAAAGCATCAAAGAAATTTGTGTTATGCAAAGCAACAACTAGATAAGACAATCCCAAGGGATGGATTTATGAACAAGATACTAAAGCAAACAAAGTTAGCCCATTTGACAGAAATGCACTCTGGAGTTACACAATTATTAGGATTATTAGCCATTACATTTATTATATATCAATTTATTTTTATAAAAAGTTTTTGTTTCAGATTATAACTTCTTTTACTAATAGATATTCTTGCTCCATCATCATTGGGTTCAAAATTTTAAATTTTGCAAATTTGTATTGTCAAAGAAAGTAGGGATGTGGCTATAGGCGGGACAGTGATGCTTGTTTATTCATTCAACCAACATTTATTAAAAACTTAAAACATACCAAGTATGCTCCTGGCACATTACCGGTTTGCATATATTTAAATTTTTTATAGACATATGGAGAAGACAAAGATGATAAAATGACTTATTCTTTTTCACGATAATTGGCTCATTAAATAATTTGACCTAAAAACTAAATATCAAAATATTTTAATCGAAAGTTGAGGGAGTAGATAAATATATTAAGGAAATGTTTATACTCTAATAGGAAGCTATGAGCATGGATGAAGATATTGAATTCTATTTCTTATTTTTATAATTAGTCTTGTGACTAAGAAGAGAGCAAGAGAAAGATAATACAACAACGAAAATAAAAACCCTACGTGTATTATTTCTTCTTTAAATCAACTTGATTGAGGTATGAATAACATAAAAGGAAATACACCTATTTAAATGGACAGTGTGATGAGATTAAAGAAATGCATACACCTGTGTTCTTACAAATATAATCAAGACATAGAACATTTTAATCACCTCCAAAAGGTTTGTTTGGCCCCTTTTTAGTCAATCACTTCTCAGAACACTTTGCTCTAGATAAACACTAATCTGCTTTCTGTCCCTAAAGATTAAACCTGCCTTTCATAGAATTGATAATTACTTCTTGCATATGTACAATAATTAACAAAAGATAAGACTTTATAAAATTAAAGTATGTTGATATGGTTAGGCTTCATGTCCCCACCCAAATCTCATCTTGAAATGCAATCTGCACGTGTGGAGGGAGAGAAGGGATTGATTTATGGGAGCAGTTTCCCGCCTGTTGTTCTCACAACAGTGAGTGAATTCTCACGAGATCTGATGGTTTTATAAATGGTATCTTTTCTTGAGCTAACACACACTTCTCTCTCCTTCTGCCTTGTGAAGAGCTGCCATCCATCATGATTGTAAGTTTCCTGAGACTTCTCCAGCCATGCAGAACTGTGAGTCAATTAAACTTCTTTCCTTTATAAATTACCCAATCTTGGATATTTCTTTCTTTTTTTTGAGACAGAGTCTCGCTCTGTCGCCCAGGCTGGAGTGCAGTGGCGCGATCTCGGTTCACTGCAAGCTCCGCCTCCCGGGTTCCCGCCATTCTCCTGCCTCAGCCTCCCGAGTAGCTGGGACTACAGAAGCCGGCTGCCACGCCGGGCTAATTTTTTGTATTTTTACTAGAGACGGGGTTTCACCGTGTTAGCCAGGATGGTCTCCATCTCCTGACCTCGTGATCTGACCGCCTCGGCCTCCCAAAGTGCTGGGAGGGTATTTCTTTATAGCAGTGTGAAAATGAACCAATACACGTGTTATTTTGAAAACGTGATCAAGAATTCCAAGCTCATTACAACATGGTTTCATCATAGATGCAGCGCTATAATCGTGAAGGGTGGTCAGTGGCTTCCTTTAGGGTATCAAATCTACTGGAAAGGCCCATGTTATTCCTCTCCCTATGTGATTGGTCCAAGTTTAGCCATGCAAAATAAACAGTGAGAGAATCATAGAATAACAAAACATGAGACATGTAAGCCAACAGATTCAAAGTGTAGACAAAGAAGCTGAAGTCTATATTGCTAAAGACTTTATCCAGGATCACTCAGCTAGTGAGAAGAAAAAGTTAAAAAGGAGACTGGCTTCAGTAATAGAGATCATAAATGACTTAACAGGAGTCTATGAATTGATAATTCATATCATGGAGAGCCAGTTAAACATTTATTTTAGTCAACTCCGGGAAAGCGGTTTTTATATATTTCTAATATTATCCTTTTCAAAAATGTGTCCTTTCTAATCTCATTGTAGTCATTTAAGTAAAATTAAAAAGTTTTTGTCTACTTGACTGACGTAATGGTAATAATCACAACAATGCCCTCATTATAGTTTGATCCTTTCATCTCCACACAGCTTGTAAATAACCCAAGTCTGGGTAGGGTTTATTGATTGTCATATTGCCATTATGAAACTAGGAGCAGGAGCCAACTTTGATTGATTTCAATAAACAGTTGATAATAACCGTAACCCCAACCTTGGAGCATTTGAAACGACAAAGCACGCCCACATGCGTTATTTCAAATTATCACCTCTTTTTTTTTCCAAGATGAGAACATTAATGCCAGAGATTGATGATTGCTCTTCCTGAAATCATAGAAGTAAAGAGAAGTAAGAGGAGACTAGAATCTTACTGTTACTTTTGGTCTAGGACTTGGATCAAGGTTACTGTAGAAGCTTTTTCATTACCCAGTGCCCATCACTGTCAGCAGTATCTCTCTGTGTCTCTTCCAGTTATTTCCCTACCCATTAGCCACCCAGCTTTCTCTTCTCACAAATCTGTGTGGTGACAAATAATTTAAATAGATTTAAATAATAAGAATTTATGAGGCCAGCCACAGTGGCTCAAACTTGTAATTCCTGCACTTTGGGAGGCCAAGGTGGGAGGATCATTTGATGCCAGAAGTTTAAAGCTGCAGTGAACTATGATTGCACTGTTGTACTCCAGCTTGGGATTACAGCAAGGACCCTGTCTCAAAAAGTACATAAAAAGCAAAATACAAAAACACAAGAGTTTATGACTATCAGACCAATTTTCTGATCACAAAAGTATGTTCTTTGTACTTCTATAACAGGCTTCTGCGACTAATTCTTAATCAAATATGGCATTTCTGTATGTTTTTAAAGTCCACACTGATATCTGTGGGTAAACATGATCCAAGCTAGATATTAGGAGAATGGGCAGATTGGACTAAGATCAGGGAAAGAACAACTCAGCCTGGATTCTTAGTCACCACTTCTGCAGGGGTTAGGGATGGGCCTCCACTCATACTTTCTTGGGGCCTCTTGAGTCCTAAGCATAAATTTATTTAAGTAGCAAAGAGGAATTTCCCTCTGGCCCTGTCCAGAAACTATTTGGAGATTCCAACTTTTTGTTTGGCTCTGAAATAGCTCTTGAAGTCACTTGTATGTGACCTGAATGCTTTTTGTTTGTCTAGATTTCTTGCATGTATTCATCTTTTTACCTATTCTTTTTAAAAGTATCTGAGCGCCCTACAAAAAAACTATCTTGGTCTAACTGCAAGTAAAACTCTGAATTTAATAAAGGCAGTTTTCAACAACAAAGCCTTTTGTTATGATCATTGCTACCAATATAATTAAAAAACAGCGTTTTCTTATTAAGGTATAAACACACCTAACAGGGTTTCTTCCTGCAAATATGTAAAGTCATCCCTAATGTTCACAATTTTCAAAAGATTTCCCAGTTATTGTTCTTAATCTCTCAAATAATTTTTAAATATATTTATTTTATGCTCGTAATTTATAACTTTTGTACTTTTATTGACCACCTATATCTTTTTTTTGTTTTGTTTTTTTTGAGACAGGATCTTACTGTTGTCCAGGCTCCAGTGCGGTGGTGTGATACTGTCTTACTAGAGCCTCAACCACCCAGGCTCAAGCAATCCTCCCACCTCAGCCTGTCTAGTAGCTGGGACCGCTGGCACTCACCTCCACACCCAGCTCTTTTTTTATTTTTTGTAGAGCTGGGGTCTCATTAAGTTGCCAGAGTGTTCTTGACTCTTGAGTCCTGGACTCAAGAGATCCTCCTGCCTCGGCCTCCCAGAGTGCTGGGATTACAGGCATAAGCCACGGTGCCCAATCTTACCACCTACATCTTACCATATATTTGCTTATTCTTATAGCTTGTAAAATTTACTCCTTGATATTAATCCATGTTTAATCAAATTACTACAAAAATATTGTCTTTTGGTTTAGCATATTTTCAGACTGGCTATTGTTTTCATGCATGAAAATAATTTATATAGGATTACTTTAATAACTGATTTTTTAATATGCTAATTTTTCCTTCATTTTCTTTTTCGTTTATTATTACTATTATTATTTGAGATAGAGTCTCACTCTGTTGCCCAGGCTGGAGTGCAGTGGTGTGATCCCTGGCTCACTGCAACCTCCGCCTCCTGGGTTCAAGTGATTTTCCTGCCTCAGCCTCCTGAGTAGCTGGGACTACAGACGTGCGCCACCACGCCCGGCTAATTTTTGTATTTTTAGTAGAGATGGGGTTTCACCATGTTAGCCGGGCTGATCTCGAACTCCTGGCCTCAAGTGATCCACCCTCCTTGGCCTTCCAAAGTGCTGGCATTACAGGCATGAGCCACCACATCTCGCCTGTTTTTATTATTATTTTGACTCATAATCATTGTACTTTTTGCGGAAACAGTGTGTTATTTTGATGCACATATACATGACCAAATTAGGGTAATAAGCTAACCATCATCTCAAATATTTATAATTTCTTTGTGTTAGGAATATTCAATATTTGCTCTTCTAGATATTTGAAAATATTCAACAAATAATTGTTAATTATACTTATCCTACAATGCTATAGAGAACTAGAACTTATCCCTCCTTTAAAGCTGTAATTTTGTATATGTTCACCAATCTCTCACTATCTCTCCTTCGCACACTCTTTCCAGCCTCTAGTAATCACTATTTTGCTCTTTATTTCTATATCAACACTGTAGCTTCCGCATATGGGTAAAACACAGGTGCTTTTGTCTTTCTGTGCTTGGCTTATTTTATTTAACATACTGCTCTCCAAGCTCCTTCATATTGCTCCAAAATAATACAATACTATCCAATTACAGAAGAAAGATTTGCTAAGATCGTAGACCAGTTATTTTATAAGTCTGGAGATGGGTACTGATACCTTCCCTATGCTGAATGAAACTTGAAGAAAAAAAGGAAAAACAAATATACTGAACTCATTGTAGTTTTAGCGCAAAAATAAAATTTAAAAAAATTTTTTTAAAATGGAGAACTGAATATTTTCTGATATCAGTTGGATTATTAGAAAAAGCTGTAACTGAAATTGACTCTCTGACCCTCAAAGTTAAGGAAATCAATCAACTGCTTCCCCAACAAGCACAAACAAAACTTTTTGGTGATGGGGTGTTAATTTAGTCAGGATGAATCTTAATTATTTGCTGTAGAAGAAGCCTGACTTATATACTATTATAATAATGATTATCATAATTTATCTTTATTTTGTACTAATGGGAAAGTGTTCTTTATTACACTGTAGACCACAAATCAAAGAGGGAAAGTAGGGAATCCTTAAAACATTGAATGAAATAAAGAAAATAAAAGTAAAACTCAATGACATAAAGAAAAATAAAATTTCGTAGAAAATAATTAGAAACTTCTATTGTACTACATGGTGACTGTAGTTCATAATAATGTATTATATTCTTGAAAATTGCTGAAAGAGTAGATTTTAAGTATTTTCACCACAAAAAAAGTATGTGAGGTAATTCATATATTAATTAGCTAAATTTAGCCATTTCACTATATATACATATATTTCAAAACCATAACATGTTGTACATAATAAATATATATGTTTTATTAGTCAATATTTTTTTAAAAAGAAAAGAATTGGGAACTAGATTGACAGACTAACCTTTCCTGTCTATAATGATTTTGCCTTTTCATCTTTATCGCTCTCATTTTCGTTTTTGAGCTATGGTTGTGTTATTGCACGTATGGTTATGCTGTGATTTTTTTGCTGTCTTAACTGAAGTAGTGAACAAGTTCACTTCAGAATCTCATTCCTTCTAAATACTGTATTTCAAATACATTTTGAACTTCTCAGAATTCTGCATAATCAGATACTGCATATATATCTGAGATATCCTTCTGTAATCAATGTGCAGCAGCTTTAGCCTATGAAAATTCTACGAAGGCAACAGAGAAGTGTTGTGGCTTACTTCTAGATTGAGGAAAATGAGATCATTTATGAGGTAAAATGCTGTTTGTACGCACTGTTCTGTATAGTCACAAGGATGTGTATGCATGTTTTCATGCATTATTCCAGAACATTACCAGTTTAACGTAAGACCAAAATTATTTTTACACAATCAAATCACAATATTATTTATATTATTGAGGTATTTCAATAGTTAAAATTCTTCAATTAACAATAAATATATATCAACCTAATCTTACCTGTTACTGTTTTCTGAGGAGCACATAAAATACTGCTATGCTTTATCTGTTGCTATGTCTAATATGTATGTGAAGTTTCATTACGTGAAAATCACTTAAGCACTTATATAAACACTTCTCTACCTTTTCTAGTTATAATTTTGTACCTTTCTGTAATACTATGATAGCAATAGAATTAGTTGAGTAGTCCCATGATGGCATTGAAAATGTCTATGGAACACTCCCCAAAGTTCCTTTTTAATTAAGATTCTTTATGAATTAGATAATTGAGCATAAGATCATAACATGGCCACCTTCCAAGAACTAACCATAGTTATGTTAGTGAACTATGTTACCTAGTAACAAAAGTACCATAGCATTTCCATAATATTTTACTAATACATTCAAGTTGCCCTAAGTCATGATAGCCAAATATATGGCAAAGATATCCATGAATATATCCATAACCACCTTTGTAAAAATGCATTTTGTTTTGCTCTCAAAGTTCCTTTTGTATTTGTTTCTGGTTTTCTGCTTCATCCTGGAAACTGGTTCTGTGGCACAATAGGTATGCCAAGTGGGGGAAAATAAACAATAAAAAGGAATTAATTAGTAATTCTAGAACTAAAAATAAAATTTCTGAAGTAAAGGAATTTTCCTAGATTGGAATGGATAACTGGATACGCATGACAGAGGAAAGTAAGATAAATCAATTAAAATTATATAAGATGTAAAACAGTAAGAAAAAAATTTTTTAAAGATGAACAGAGGCATAGGGGCTTGTTTGATGATCTTGATGTCAGAGTTAAAAAAATGTGTAATTATAATATTAGAAGAAAATAAACTTGAGAAAAAAGTATTTAAGAAACTTTTTTATATTTTCCAGTTTCGATGATTGATATACGTTTGCAGATATAAGATGCTTGATGCATATCAAGTAGAAAAAAAAAAAGGAAAGAAGCTCAAAGTTAGGTGTATTTCTGTAAAATATTTGAAAGCCAAAGATAAAGTATATATCCTGAAAGTGACAAGATAAAATCAACATGTTATATACAGGAGACAAGATTCCAATGAATGGCTAATTTCTTACTTGAGTTTATGAAGAATTATGAATTTTTATATATATAATACATTTTGAACTATATATACATATAACTTTTCAACACTAAGACATTGTTTCCATTTTCTAATATATATATAAAATACATATTTATATAAGCTACATATATATATACATATATATATACATATACACACAAATTATCAACCCAGAATTCTACACTCAGCAAAACATCTTTCAGTAATGAAGGTGAAATATAAATATTATCAGATAAAAGGATTAAGGGTGCATTATCACCAACATACCTGCACTATAAAAAATGCTAAGGGAATTTCTATAGGCTGAAAGAAAATGATAGCAAAGAAAAGATGTATTCTCAAAATAGAAGAAAAAAACATCTGAATCAGTAAACATCTGGGTAGATGAAAAAGATGTTTTTCTGGCCAGGCGCAGTGGCTCACACCTGTAATCCCAGCACTTTGGGAGGCCAAGGCGGGTGGATCACAAGGTCAGGAATTTGAGACCAACCTGGCCAACATGGTGAAAGCCCATCTCTACTAAAGATACAAAAAATTAGCCGGGAGTGGTGGCATGCACCTGTAATCCCAGCTACTCAGGAGGCTGAGGCAGGAGAATCACTTGAATCCAGGATGTGAAGGTTTTTGTGAGCCAAGATCGTGCCATTGCACTCCAGCCTGGGAGACAGAGCAAAACTCCATCAAAAAAAAAAAAAAAAAAAAAAAAAGAGAAAGAACCAAGTTAAGGCAGACAAAAAAGTAGAAAACATAGGAAACCACCCACAACATAACCATATCAGTAGTTACATTAATTGTTAATGAACTAATCCAAGTAAAATTCATATTTTTAGAATGAATTGAAAAACAAAACCAAGTTTTATGCATCTAAAAATAGTGCATTTTATTTTAAAGGAAAACGTAGGTTGAAAGTAAATGAATAGGAAAATATTTTTAATGCAAGCTTTAAGCATAAGAAGATCAGAGTAGTCACATTTTAAGTAAACATTTCAAGAAATTAGTTATTACCAAAAATAAAAAGGGAATTTTCACAAAGATAAGATATCAATGCATTCATCAGGGAGGCATAGCATCATGAACATCTATGAATTCAATATATCAGAGCTTTCAGTGGCATGAAGGAAAAATGGACAGAATTAAAAGTAGAGATAGTTTGATAATTATAATTGAAGACATTAGTACCTCTTTCTCAATAATTGATAACACAACTAAAGAAAAATCAACATTTTAAAGGTCTAAATGATACATTAAATATTATCAACTCTTTTGATTTCATCGATGTTTATAGAGTACCTCAGTCAACAACGGCAGAGTATATATTACTCCAAGGTGAAAGTGACAGATTTACCAGGGTAGACTCTATGTAGACACACAAATGTTCAATAAATTTTAAGACTTTGAAATTATAGAGTATTTTACTGATACTAATCATATTCAAAGATGATGGGATTGAATAAAAAATAAATAAAATATAACCAGAAAATTCTCACATATTTGAAAATTAAGCAACACCCTTCTAATTAACACATTTATCAAAAAAGAAATCATGAGGGAAATTAAATCTACTTCAAAATGAATATTATAGAAACATGACATAAAATTTGTGAGATACAGCTAATAAAGCATTTAGAAGGAATAGCTCTATAATTCTTTATATATAAATACATAATTTAAATATTAAATATTATTTTATACATTAACTGATTTTACATATAATCACTCTTATAATACTATAGAAGTACAATTGCTAAAAGCAAATATTTGAATCTTCTCCATTAACAGATTAGGAAAACAGAAGTAATCAAACCAAAAGGCATAGGAAATAATAACATAAGAATCCATAAATAAAAAAGAAAGTGGAAATATAATTTAAGAAACTAACAAAATAAAAAAAGTGAACTACATGAAAAGACTGACAAAACTATTTCTTGCAAACTTGATCAAGAAAAATATGATGAGAAGACACATTACCAATATCAGGCATGCAAGAGAAGAAATAGAGATTCTTTGTTTTGTTGTTTCAACTTGTGTTTTAGATTTGGGGGTATATGTGAAGGTTTGTTATATAGGTAAACTTGTTTCATGGAGGTTTGTTGTACAGATTATGTCAAAACCCAGGTATTAAGACTCGTACCCAATAGTTATTTTTTTCTGCTCCTCTCTCTCCTACCACCCTCCAAGTTCTAAAAGAATATTATTAACAATTTTATGCTGATAAATGTGGCAACTTAGATTAAACGAAAAATTCAGTCAGCAACTATTGCTGCTAAAGTCAGCTTCATCCAGGTGTACCATCATCATCAACACCTTGCCTCAGCTTGCTTCCTGCCTCAGGGCTTTTTGGATGCTTTGGTTCCCATACTTCTGCAAACTTGAAAGTGCAAGTGTCTTAATATCCCATAGGACCACTCTTGACCAGTGCAAGATGAAGAGAAGATTCAATAGATAAATATTCTCTTTTCTACGATTTTCAGGTTCACAATCTACAGTCAAATTCTCAGAGACTTCAAAGGAGCTCAGTGGAATCAGGTCCCAATGATTCACAGCTCATAACATACTATCCTCCTGGCTTCGTTTCCTTCTCTTACTCTTCCCAGTCCTCTATTCCATTTCCTGGCATTACAAACAATCCATAAGCAAGTTCTCAGACTCAGGTTTCTGGGAAAAAAAAAATATAACATCAGTGGGACAAGAAAATTTGAGAAATATCTGGAAACAGCACCTGGGGTTGGAAGTGACAGAAAATGAACAGAGAAATCATTTGCCCATGATGTCCAAGTAACTGGCTCATATCAAGAAAAGTACAACTCGCCAACTCACTCTCCATGGTCATCACAGCTCAGGTACAGTTCTGATCTTCATCATCTCCACTCAAGAACACAGTTCTCTCTCTGGAACAATGGCAGGTGTCAATTCACAGGAATAAGGCGAGCATGTCATTTCCATTCACATTTTATTGTGTAAAGTTAGCTTGCCATATGGCTACATTTGAGTTCAACTACATAAACACTATAATGCTCTAGCCGGAAAGGATTACACATATTTATGAAAAACGATAAAGAGAGTCATTTTAATAAAACCCAAGGGAAAAAAATAGTGAAACAGAAACAATATTTAACCCAATGTTTGGGCACACGATTACTTGTAAACATAATAAATTTTGGAAGCATACGAGAAATTTTAATGAACTTTGAATAAAGACGCCTAAATTTCAAAAGTAAAGCATCTTTCCCTTATATTATTATTTTACTGTGTTGGAAGTAAATTACAATCAAGTTATTTGTACCAGAAAAATAGATTTGGTACTGTAATTTTTTCTTATTTTTTTAATTGTCCAGATTTTTATCACATGATTGTTCTTATCCATATTTTACTTTCCTAAGCTGATAATCTTCAGAGAGTAAATGTTATCATAGAAGATATATTTTTATATAAAATAATCTGAACTTTTAAACAAATATATTATAATACTTGTGAACTCCATAAACATTAATTGAAATGCTGAAAAAACTTGGGATTTGAAATTGTTATTTATTTCACTGAGTTGCTTGCTGCCTGTAACATTGTTTTTTGTATAAATTTATGAGGTATCAGTATAATTGTAATTTATGGATTATTGCATAGTGGTAAAATCAGGACTTTTAATGCATCCATTACCTGAATAACATAAGTTGTACTCTTTAGGTAATTTCTCATCATTCACCCTCCTCTCATTCCACCCTTCTTAGTCTCGATTTAACACCTATGTAGGATTTATACATTCTTATAAATTAACTGGGTTTCTGAGTAGGTCTGATATGAGTTCACTTTTATGAAGGAATATCTTTGATGTTTCAGTAACAATTTTCATCCCCAAATTTATCGTATTCAATTGGAAACTCCACATCGAATAATGCAAGAAGTTCATTAGCCCAGGTTGACCTGAAAATGTCAACATACCCTCATTGTATGAGACTAATTTTGTGCTATACAACCGGCAGTGATTTTAGCCAAACTATTACGGAATTATAGATGTTATTATACTGTTTGAAGACATGCAATTTCATGTTCTCAGCTTACTCCTTCAAGTAGTAACTGTGCAGAAGTCAAATTGAGGCAGCTTTGAACACTTACATAAAACGATCTGCAGTATTCAATTCGTTGTTTCTTCTCATTTTAATGGTCTTATATTTCAACTAGGAAAACTGAGAATCTGTGTAAAAACAGTCTAAGGTTTGTGGTTGCCATAAGAGAATGTGAACTGAGGCAAGCAACACATTTTCATTGAATCATTCCCAGAGGCTTAAGGGAACATAATATATGTTAAAGATAGGTAGAAGTGAATGCTATAGCAAAGACTCAGAGCTTCTTTTGAGCCAGCTTAGGAGAATAATACATGTCACTGCAAACCATGCATTTGAGCATTGCACTTAATTACACTCCTCAGGGTAAAAGTGGGCATACTCTCATAATGCTTACTATAGCATAGTATTCCAAGCACACATTTTTATGTAATGGATTCAAAATGCCTCGCAGATACTGCATAGCTATTACTCTTTCTTACAATGGTGGGCCGGTCTGAATTTAATGATAGCTACTGTTGGACTTGCCTGTGCTGAGCTAATAATTTAAGTTGAGCTTGTTGAATCTTATTTTTTTTGTTTTATAACCAAAGTCTATTTTTCATTTGCATATATGTGTGCCATCTGCTTTCATGACACAAAGGCGGTATCACAGGAAAGGTTCTAAGGCCAAGCTGCAGTGTTGAAAGCTTTATAAATCTATTTTGATTCACATAAACATTACCTCCTTACGCAAAATCTGGCATCAATAATAATGATTTATTATTTTTTATTTCCAACACGAAGGAATGGAAAAGTTAGAAATCATATTTTATTTTTCTTGCTTGCGGTGCCGTCCTACTTGTCATCATATTTTTCTAAGTCTAAGCCCTAGTTCAGAGGGAATGTGGCTGGTTAATGTAGGTACTTTAACTGAAGATGGTGCTTCTAACTCCATCAACATAGACAATCTCAGCAAAAATCAGTAGAGAAGACCACCAGCTATGTATCCATGGTGTGTTTCTCCCATCACTCACCTCCAGGACTGCCTCCATTTTTTTTTTTCACTTGTTTAGAAACAAGAGTTCCTGGGAAGTGTGCTGGTAGCCTGGATAGAATTGTGAACAATATTCCTTCAAATGTAGAGTATGGTTTTTTTTTGTGCCACTCTCCATTTCCACCTGTCTCCTAGAACTGGATGGATGTAAATAGAAAATAAATTTTGTTACAGGAGTCCTCAATTGTCTTAGGGGGATGTATTCCAAGACCCCTGGTGGATGCCTGAAACCACCAAAATTACCAAATCCTATATACAGTATTTTTTTTCTATACATACATACCTAAGATAAAGCTTATTTGTAAATTAAGCACAGTAAGAGAGTAATAACAACAATAATAAAATATAACAATATGCTAGTGTCACTACTCTTGACCTTTGGAGTCAGTGTTACACAAAATAAGGGTGACTTGAACACAAGGTTGTGATACCGCAACAGTCAACCTGATAACTGAAAAAGGCTACTCAGTGACAGGCTGAGAGTGTCTGCAGCACAGATCTGGTAAACACAGGGATGATTCACATCCAGGGCAAGATAGAGAGGGACAGCACGCAATTTCATCATGGTACTCAGAACGACAAATAATTTAAAGCTTATTAATTGTTTATTTCTGGAATTTTCTATTTAATGCTTTTTGAAGTATAGGTAATCATGGATAACTGAAAAGACAGAAAGCTAAATTGCAGATAAGTGGGTTACTGTAGCTGGGCGTGGTGGCTTACACCTGTAATCCCAGCACTTTGGGAGGTCGAGACAGGCGTATCACCTGAGGTCAGGAGTTTGAGACCAGCATGGCCAACATGGCAAAATTCCATCTCTATTGAAAATATAAGAATTAGCCAACCATGGTGGCAGGTGCCTGTAATCCCAGCTACTTGAAAGGATGAGGCACAGAGGTTACAGTGAGTCTACATCACACCACTGCACTTCAGCCTATGTGACAGAGAAGACCCTGTCTCAGAAAAAAAAAAAAAAAAAAAAAAAAAAAAAGGTTACTGTATTTTTTGCAAGGCTAAGAGATAATGTTATTTGAAATAATTACAGATGTTTTCAAAGATCCTCTAGAAGGATCTGAAGTTAATAAAATAAGACTCTAAATCTGGGCTTTGTAAACATATTTGTCTGTTAATTTGTTTGTTCCAGTACTTCTGTTTAATGCAACATACATTGCTCAACTTAGTACATCATTTTAAGATACACTAGAAGTTTGATTTCGTTTTCTACCAAACTTCAATGAAATGAAATCATCCATATATTTGTCATCGCTTACCTTTGCAAATATATTTTAGTAATGTAGAGTTCAATAAAATTCCAGAGCTAAATGTCTTGTGAAGAAACCACAGAAATTAATTGAGTGAAGTGTACAGATCTATCAGTTGCACTGAAAATTATCCAATAAAAAAGAAATCAGCATTAAGTCAGTCATAGTAGTGGGGAACATGCAACATCACCCTATGGTTCACTATAATATCAATTTTCTTCTATTCATTTATATATGTTGATTATCTTCTGATATTAGTTCATCAACCACTTTTTAAAAATAAAATGCCATAGAAAGGTTAGAAATGGATTGTCATATTTTTTGCAAGAAATTTACCTGGTAATGTGGAGGCACCTCTATTTTTGTCTCATTTTTTTTGAAGGAAGGAGGAAAAAATAAAATTTAAATAGAGCATTTGTGTGGCCTACAAGATACTGAATGTATGATAAGAAAACAACAGTATTCTCAAACTACTACTGGTCAATTACTGTTATTTCATAATGTTGTTCATCAGTGTAATAGAACAATGAGAAAAAGAAATACACATCCAGCTTAGATAAAAAAAAGAAAAAAAAGAAAAACTTTAGTCAGATGAGTCAAAATTAAATATACTTCCAGATATGGTTTGGTTTGGCTGTGTCCCCACCCAAATCTCATCTTGAATTGTAGCTCCCATAATCTCCACATGTTGTAGTAGGGAGCCAGTAGGAGGTAGTTGAATCATGGGGAGGATTTTTCCCATGTTATTCTCGTGATAGTAAGTCTCATGATATCTGATGATCTTATAAAGGGAAGTTCCCTTGCACATGCTCTCTTGCCTGCCACCATGTAAGATGGGCCCTTACTCCTCCTTCCTTTTCTGCCATGATTGAGGCCACCTCAGCCATGTGGAATTGTGAGTCCATTAAACCTCTTTTTCTTTATAAATTTCCCATTCTCAATTATGTCTTTATTAGCAGCGTGAGAACAGTCCCTAACTAGGTACACTCCCTAACTGGGTACTTCATGGAACACCAGTGTCTGAGTGATTTCCAGGGACAAAGATTAAAAGAAAAGCTACCCCAGGTTAGTCAGGAAAGTATGCTATTGGCATTTTGCACTTCATAGTAGAGAGAAATAAAATCTGTGTAAATACTCTACTTAAAATGATTTATGTGCCTTTCAACTCTAAAATCAAACTGTAAGTTATAGTTGCAGTAAAAAACTATAAATTTTGCAGATTACATGTAATGATGATGCTGTAAAGTATAAGAATTAGCAGAGGACATAATACCAAAAAGAGGAGATGAGCATAATGCACTACTAATGTATTTTTCTATTGGTTCTTCTAGATTAGGATTCTCACTATCTCTTTGGTGAGTAGTGAGTGGACTATATTACATTATCATTGTTGTATTGTTTTCATATTAGATGTACATAAGAATTGTATATTGGAATATGTTTAGTTTTATTATATATAGAAGAGTATTTACATACATTTTTTATCTTTATTATATCCTCATTTCAAACCCCTTATATACACATAGACATAAACTATGTAACTCAATCAATACTTGCAACCAAGAACATATATGTTCAAATCAGAAAAACTTCAGGTAAGTAATGTGCCTTTTAGAGAATATTTACATTTAAAGAATCTTATTTCCCACTGGATAGACTGTATTCCAACGATGCTGTATGTGCATAATTACCAGGCATTGTGTTCCTGTTTCCTTAGATCTCCTATGTTTATTCTCTACTCATTCAACTCATGAAACACCATCCAACTCATCAACTCATCCAACTCATGAAACATTGTCCCCACTCATGTGTAAAAAGCCTCCCCTGTCTTTCTAAGTTTGTCCAGTGTGTTTGTTTTCTCCTGACCAGTATTCATATCAGGTTCATGTGTTTTGAACTTATTCTCCCTTTCTAAATACTATCTTGAAATATTTTTCTCCCCAAAGTGCCTTGAACACATTGGTGATGAATGAGGCCAAGTTTTACTGAAAATCTGGGTGACAAAGGTAGGTTATGTAAAAGAAAGGTTGATATGGTTTGCATTTATGTCTCTGCCCAAATTCTTCCCCCATGTGGAATTGGAGGAGGGGTCTGGTGGGAGGTGGTGATTATGGGGGCAGATTTCCCCCTTGCTGTTCTCATGATAGTGAGTTCTTACAAGATCTGGTGGTTTAAAAGTGTGTGGCACATCCTCCCTCAGTTTCTCTCTCCTGCCACCATGTGAAGAAGGTCCTTGCTTCCCTTCGCCTTCCTTCATGATTGTAAGTTTCCTAAGGCCTCCCAGTCATGCTTCCTGTTAAGATTGCAGAACTTTGAGTCAATTAAACCTATTTTCTTCATAAATTACCCAGCTTCAGGTAGTTCTTCAGAGCAGTGTGAAAACGAGCTAATACAAAGACCAAGAAAATAAAATAAAACAGATTGCTACTTAAAATCGAATAATCGGTGTATCAGTCCTAAGTATCTTCCATTCCTTACCACTGAATATTTTCTACAGTCTCTATTCAGCCCCTGTTCCCCCAACCCTCCTTCCATGAGCTGCAGTATATCCACATTCAGGTAGGCCTCCATTCCCTCTCTTATCTATCAGCTTCTAACCCTTAAATTCTATTGTTTGATTCTTCTTTAAAATAAAGTTCCTACTTTGCTTTTGTGTATCATAATAAAAAAACCAACAAAGTCATAAAGGCATTTTGTTAACCATTAGTCTAACCACTCATGATTTCTATCCTTTAGCAATAGAAAGAACAAGATGAGTTTTTGAAATAACAGAATTCAACTATGTTGTTCACAATATAATGCAGGACTTTTTCTCCCCAGTAAGTATGATTAGAAGCAGAAAACAATACAGATTCCTTCTCTTTACCTCTATCCCCTAAAGTTTTCCACCCTGACCACAGAAACTCTTCTAAGTTGGTTTGTTTTTCTTTCATGTTCACAAACCTGTGTGTGGGAAACTATTATAGAAATCTAACAATTAATAGATTTCCTCAATAGATGATTAATGTATTATATTTTGATATTTTCCTCTTGATCAGCTATCGATAAGAACCCTACTGCTAAGCCATAATTGATTTAAAAATAGTCCGTAATTCCAACCTTATGAATTAGGTTTAGTAACAAACCATATTCAGAACGACCCTATTTTACCTTTCTGTTAAAGTATATACAAATGTAAAATATTTATAAATATGTAAATAAACTTCTAAATCTGATAAAGTAGTACTTATGTACCTATTCCTTTATCATTTAAATATAACATATTCAGTATCAATATGCTTCAAAGTAAATTTGCATTTTATTTAAAGAATTGGATCAATTATAGCATGCAGGTGAGGTATTTGGGAAATTAAAAAAACGTGAATAAGAGTAAGATGGATTTGAGATACAAAAGTATATAATTGAAGAGAATAAAGTCAAATGGTGTCATGGGCTTGTCGTATTTAATCAGATACATTTAGGGTGAAAAAAGCTGGGATACTCCAACAGAATAATTTTTGGTTTAAATAAAAACTTACCAATAAAAAAACGGCTTAAACAATATAGATATGCCCAGTTCACACAGAGAAGAGTCTAGGCATGGCTAAGCCACTGGCCCCATCTCTAAAATTCTTTTCACTGCATTTTTCAATAAAGCAGCTTCATTCTCAGGCTGGTAACAGTTGCTGGCCTATATATAATAATACTGTGCAATTGCAGTGTGCAGAAGAGAAAACTTCCTTGCCACTCTCTTAACAAAGAAATAGCAGACTGGGTGTGGTGGCTCACACCTGTAATCCCAGCACCTTGTGAGGCCGAGGTGGGCAGATCATGAAGTCAAGAGATCAAGACCATCCTGGTCAACATGGTGAAACCCCATCTCTACTAAACATACACAAATTAGCCAGGCATGGTGGTGAGCACCTGTAGTCACACCTACTTGGGAGGCTGAGGCAAGAGAATTTCTTGAACTTGGGAGGCAGAGGTTGCAGTGAACTGAGATCACACCACTGCACTCCAGCCTGGTGACACAGCGAGACTCTGTCTTCTCCAAAAAAAAAAAAAAAAAGAGAGAGAGAAAAGAAAAAGAGAGATAAGTCCCTGAAACTACAATATCCCTAAACACTCACTCCTCACACATCTCTGGCTGGGCAGAGCCACATATCTATCCTTCCTAAATCAACTCCTGTGACTTGCAGAATGTTATGTGTTGAATCAGTCACTGGCATGAGCCATGATGTTACTTTAAGATAAATCAAAGCATACAAATAAAGCTGGCAGGAGCTAGATTTCCCTACAGTGCACAAATTTTCCAGAGATACAATTATAGCTGATTTCTAAACTCCATCTTACACACCAATTTTTGATCTAGCATGCCTTCCAAGACATGCTTATTTTTGTATGTGGAATAAGCACATTGCTATGTTTCATAACTCTGCTCGCTGGCAAATATAAATGTATTTTTTCCAAGAAATATAAAGACCCAATAAAAGTAGTGTGTGCACACCTGTGCTTACATGTGCCTATTCACACAACTAACATGCTAATCAATTTCAATTGTGGTATCTCATTTATTTTTTATTTAATTTCATCTGAGGTAGGTGCTATTATTCACTGAGGTACACAGATATCAAACTTACTGTATAGACAGAGATATACATATTGACATGGATGTGACTATCTGTAACTGTCTAGATTAAAGCCTTTTTATCTAATAATTTCTTTTTTCAAAGCAACCTGAGTCGTGGAAAGTAACTTGTTTCTAATTTATTATACTTCTCTTGCTCTGGCAAAACTTTCTGGATGCTGCTGAATTTAGAAGCTCTGCTGAATCTAAAATCTTTCTTTAGAACCTTAAGATGCTATTTGGCCTGATTTTGTTTCATGTTAGTTCCATCACTATCTAAACAGCCTGTGTGTGATGAGAGTTTGGTTAGTGGGACAGCCATGACTCACTGTGTCTAGCTGTTGGCCACAGCATTATGGAAACTTCTGAGTCTGAATCTGGTGACATCCCATATGTTGTTGACCAGGTTTCCTGTGGTCTAGACAGTGGCCTGAGAGAGGATAATTTTTGTTAGTATCTATTCCCTGAGCCATAATATGTAAATATTGCTTATTTAGGTACTTTCAAAATTGTCTCAAAACTCTTCAATGTTTTTGTGTACAAGCTATCATCTTAAGTTACAACAGTGAATATTTAGTGTGTGTGCTTATTGTCTGGTGAGGCATATCTTGGAAATAATTTCATGAACTACGATACTTGTCACTTTATAATCTTTAGGTTTAATGTTCATATAATTATGTATGAAAAATTTATAATATGGTAAAATCTGCTAATATTCACTCTGGGGAATTTTATTTGAAATACTGTGTTGTTTAATGACAACTACCTGTCTATCATCTATCTAATCAAGTTGTTTTACTACCAGAAAACCTAAGACACAAAACCAAATATCGATTTAAAATCATCATATGAGACCTGAATTATTTACTTCATAGAATATAACTTATTTTAAATTTCTCTTTAACAAATAATTTACTGTCATTTCATTTAAGCAATTCCTTTTCAGAAACATCTTAATTGCCTAAACCATAGTACATTCCAATGCCATTAATGTTTCCAGGGGGAAAATAAACTAACAAAAAACAAATCAGTTTCTGTTCTGTGGCATTATAAAGTTTATATAGGTAGGTAGGTAGATAGATAGATAATATATAAGTAGATATATTCAAGTTATTTATGTACTTATTTTTTTGACTTGATTACTGCTAGGTCCTATGAACTATATAATATGTCTGTTTCTAAAATTGGTAAACTATTATATTCCCCTTAATCATCTCTACTCTTGAATGACTGTTAGAAGTTTCTGATTTCCCTGCACTTCTGAGCAAAGGCAGTGGAAATTCCTGTATGCTGTCAGGGAATCCCCTCTCTTATATTTTTTACCTCCTTTTGCCAGGGCAATCCCCGGAAGAAAATTCTACTTAATTTTTAGGCGCACACTCTTTTCTCCAGGAAGTCCTGTCCTTTGGAGACTGTGTTATCAGAATCATCATGGGAGCAGGTGAGTATGCCAGTGAATTATACACCAAGCCAAATCAGATAGTTGTACTCAAGTCAGATGTAAGTACAGCAATGGAGTAATGTAAAATGTTGGAAATGGGCCAGAGTTTAAACATACTGGTATTATCAAATGGAGTCTGATATTGTAAGTTTAAAATTTAGAATACAAATTTATTGACTTCAAGATAGTAGACCTGGAACAGATGGGATTGGTTTAATTCAAACACTGGACTTGAGACAATAGAGAATTCTCATAGGCTCCAGGCCATGAAGTTTTATCTTCCTTATATTTTAATTTTGGTATATTCCAAGTACTCACACAATCTGACTAGAAAAAAATCTTGATTGATTTAATCCACATAATCATTGTATTTCTATTGTTATTATTTCTGGAACTAAAGAACAATAAAAAGCATTTCTTTATTTCCTGCTCAGAATTGCATTATTTTGCCATTGTGTCATTGATTTCCAGATCAGAATGTTTTCTACCAAAGACTTTGTGTTGTAGCATGTACCTACTAATATTTTTATCCTTCCATGATCACTGCATAGTATTATTTTCTTTACTTGGGGATACATTGTGATTATTATAATATTTAAGATCAAAGGAATTGGCTCGTATTTCATGAGGTGAAGTGTCTGAGATTAGTAGTTTTATTTTTTTCCTATTTTTGTGAAACAACCTGGCATCTGCAATTCCCAATATCCTGTGGCAATTAGTCATTGCTGCTTTTATTTCCCAGAAGACACATTTCAAGCTTCAGCAAGTTTTCTCTTCCACCCATGTCTTATATTGTTAAGTTATTGGCAATATTTTTAAAACCATTTGATCATCAAGCTTTTGTCTTCATCTTCTTGTTTCTGGGAAATTGAATACAGTTTTAAAATATCTTTCTTTGCCACTTTGAAATAATGACATCTTATTGATAATGTGCCAATGCTGATGATGAGTAGATATTTGTAAGTATGAAATACTTAAAATTGTATTTCCAAATTGGTCACATTAAAATATAATCATTGGAAATTGCATATAGAAGAAATAACTGAATAACTTTACATTAAATGCAATTATTCTGATAGGTCTTTTCTTTTACATTGTCGTTGATTCTCTCACCATTGTATGCTGGGTGTGAGGAGAGGAAGATACCTTGTTTCTTTTGTGCATCAAGAGCAATTATACCTGGGAAGTGTTATCAACACCTGGACTTGATTGAGATTGAGATTTTGAACCTTGAGTCTGAACCTGATGATACTGGAATGAAACAAAACTTTAGGTGGGAGTAGTCTTGGAAATAAGTGAATTTGCACGTAGAGGAAATGCAAATCATTTGTGAACAGAAGGCCAACTCTGGTGATTTTAAAACATGGCCACAAAGTCTTTGATAATCTTCCAGCAAGAGGTAGGCAAGTATCCTTCGCCCTTGAATTGACAGTCATAACCAATAAAATATAGCAGAAGGTACTATTTGACTTCCTAAGCTATGTCATAAAATGCTGTGAAACGTCTGCTGTATTCATTCAAACATTTCATTCAGAAGCCTGTCTTAGTCCATTCAAGCTTCTATAACAAAATAACATAAACTAGCAGCTTATAAACAACAGAAATATATTCCTCATGATTATAAAGGCTGGAAAGTCCAAAATCAAGATGGCAACAGATTTTGTCTGTTGAGGGCTTTTTTCTTTATTCATAGGTGGTGTCCTGTTGCTATATCCTTACATGGGGGAAGGGGAAAAGAGCTCCCTTGAGCCTCTTTCATACAGGCACAAATCCCATTTACGAGGGCTCCTCTTTCATGAGCTAATCAACCTCCCAAAGACCCACATTCTAAACCATCCCCTTGAAGGTGAGAATTTCAACATACGAATTATGAGGGACACAAACATTCTGATCACAGTAGAGCCTTAAGCTTCCATATAGAAAGACCAACTATTGTAATGTGACATGCTTCAAGGAGGTTCACATCACATGGAATTTGTGACAGGAGCCAGGGTAGATCCTCAGTTGACAGCCCCAGTTGAGCCTGATCTTCGAATCCTCTCAATCTGGTTTTGTCAGACATATATATAAAAAAGTCTCCAGATGATTCTAGGTTGCAGTTACTCCTAGCCATTGAAATCTTCCCTGTTAAGTCTCCAGATACCATAAATCACAAACAACAAGCCATTCCTGCTGGCACACTGAATTCTTGACCTACATAATCTGGGTACACAGTAAACTAGTCATTCTTTACACCACTAAGTTTACTTTTATTTGTCATTCAATAGTTGGTAACTGGGACATGTACTCAGCATAAAACAACATAATGAATTTCAGCATCTATTTACCTATTTCAGCTTTAAAATTATGATTTAAAATTTCAGGTATAAAAATAATTGAAAAGTTAAAAAAATTCCTGCACATAAATTTACAGCATAGTGTGTATTTCTACATAAACAGGGACATTAAATATTTACTTAATTATGAAATGATAGTTGTGTGTTTTGTTTCAGTAACAAGTTCTTAATGTTAATCAATGGCTTTATTTGAGTTTCTCAGGGCTCATTTACTTTGAACACCTAACATGGTTTGGCTCTGTGTCCCCATCCAAATCTCACCTTGAATGGTAATAATCTCCACATGTCAAGGGTGGGTCCAGGTGGAGATAACTGAATCATGGGGGGTCTCCCCCATACTGTTCTCCTGATAGTGAATAAGTCTCACAAGATCTGATGATTTTATAAATGGGAGTTCACCTGCACGAGCTCTCTTGCCTGCGGCCGTGTAAGACATGACTTTGCTCCTCATTCGCCTTCCACCATGATTGTGAGGTTTCCCCAGCCATGAAGAACTATAAGTCAATTACACCTCTTTCCTTTATAAATTACCCAGTCGTGGGTACGTTCTTAATAGCAGGGTGAGAACAGACTAATACAGGATGGAAACAAGAGAAGTGTTTTGTAAGGTACTTAGTATTCAATTACTTATTTACAAAAAGAGAACACAAGCTGAATAAACATGTTGTCCTCTACTCTCCTGATTTTTTTTCTGACTTCCAACCCATATCTCTAACATAAAGGGTTACCTAGCATGCTCAATGTAAGTATTTTGAAGCCTTAAATTCCGAATCTAAAACAAAAACTAAATAGTACAAATTATTTTGTAAAAGATAAATGTCAAAGAACCTCATGATTCAAGTATACACACATACACACACACTAGCTTTTAAATGATTTTTACACAGTTACACACATATTTGCTTTACCTCTAACTTTAGACTTGAAGTTTGTCAAATTTGGAAGAAGTTTTTCCAAATTATTGAAGACATTCCCATCTGAAATTAAATATCAATAAACTTTGAATGATATTAACTAGTGATATAAAGTAATGTTATTTGAATATTTAAATAAACATAATAATTTAAATTTACTCAGACATAACTTTTCCTTATTAGTATGACATGGATGTTTTCATTGAGAAAATCTCAAAGCCATATCACTCTTAGGGGACAAATACGTGAAGGAAGACAGATTAATTTTTACCTTTCTTTTGCTTTTGGTAAACAATCCGTGGCATCTCTTTCAACATGACCTTCAGATTTGACTTTTTGATTATGTGGTTGTATTAGTTCATTCTCACACCAGAGACTAGGTAATTTATAAAGGAGAGAAGTTTAATTGACTCACAGCTCCACATAGTTAGGGAGGCTGCAGGACACTCATAATTATGGCAGAAGGTGAAGGGGAAGCAAGGACCACCTTCACATGGAAGCAGGAGATAGAATTGTAAGCAGGGGAAATGCGAGACACTGATAAAACCATCAGATCTCCTGAGAACTCACTCACTATCATAACAGCATCATGGGGGAAACTGCCTCAGTGATTTAATCAACGCTCTCCCTCCATATGTGGGGATTACAGGTCCCTCCCTCAACACATGGTGATTACAATTCAAGATGAGATTTGGGTGGGGACACACAGCCAAACCATCAGTGGTCAATTTGCATCTTCCAGTATAAGAATTGTTATAGGGCTCATGAAAAACATATAATTGTTTTTAGTTAGTGGAGTATGAGTGTATTCAAATCCTCCAGTTGGAAATTTGCAAATTTCCTGCAAATGGAAAAAATGTTATTTATGGACAGAGTAGGAAAGAACTGATACTGCACAATGTTGCTAAGCTTTCTTCAGAATCTGAGTGTTGGCATAACTAAAAAGTCAAATTATTTTGGAATAATCAGTTGTAATAACTATTTTAAATATTATAAATTAATTTCCCTTTACCAAAGCCAAATCCATCTTCACAAATATTTGTCTATATCACACCATCAGGAAATCTCATTGCCCAAAGTAAATTTCATTTAAATGTTTGTTGAAACATTGTGTTTCAAAAACTACGATTGTTTTTCTTCACCTTTTTACCATTGAAGACAGTGCTACATTTTTCACTGAAAAAAATACTAAAGAATGTGCTCAACTTCACTCCAAATAAATTGGATAAACACATACACACCTGCCTACTTCCATAAATATATAAGGTGTTTTCTCCAAAATATACATTATATTAGGGCAACATAAATATGAAGAAACATACATATTTAAATGACAAATAGAAATAGCATACAATGAAAATAAACCTTAAAGTAAGCATCTTATGCTTTTAAATACAAATCTTCGAAATGTTTATGTTTTTGTAATCAAAACGATATGTTATAGGGAAATAGAATAGGCCAGAAAGAAAGAAAAAAAAAAAAAAAAGTGTAACCTAGTTTTGTTACATGTTTAACTGCAGAACCCTAGAATAGTTTCCCAATATCTGAATGTCCCTTTCACTACAAAATCTCCTCTCAGGGTTGTTGTGTGAATTTATGAAGGACAAGGACATAGCAGAGGGCCACATACAGGTACCTTCTGAATGAATGTCAGCTTTTTTCTGTTTTTCTTCTCCCTTAGAGCAGGATCAAAGTATTGATCATCCTTAGATATGCTAATGTCTTGAAAACAGTGACATAAAATACATGGCTGTACTTTATACTGATTTATTATCCAACTTCTAGAAATTTTTTTTTTTAGAATTTTGGTAAGATATTTCAAGTAATCTCATTTATGTTGTAAAACAAACAAGCTTATCAATTTATAATATAGGGAATACTTCAGATTTTAGTGCTGAGTTGAATTTATTCTATGAATTAAACTAAATTGATATGAAGATTGTTGTAATGTATAGTAAAACTTGTGAAAAAAGTAAATACATGTGAAAAAGTCAATAAACAAAGCAGAGGCTTATCTAATTAATTTTAAAAGCCTCCTTCCTTTACCTTCACCCTTAGTCATGCATATTAAAAAAATACCAGACTATGCAGACTAACACTATGATTAATCAAGTTCTACATTTGAAAGGAAGCCTTTTAAGTTTCTGTATAAATTATTCTGCTCTTTGTTATCCTAACATTGATAATAATTATACCTTCCTTTTTAAATTTACCAATTTTATGCAATATTTATTAAGTCCTTTTTATATAAGATGAGGAATTTAGTATACTTATAATTTCATTACTCTTTCTTCAACTTCCCAAGTTTTAGTAGTTACACAATTACTGTTTTTATTCATTTCTTCATTCATTCATTAAAAAGTATTTAGTGATGCCGGACACGGTGTCCCACGCCTGTAATCGTACCCCAGTACTTTGGGAGGCCGAGGTGGATGGATCACCTGAGGTCAGGAGTTTGAGACCAGCCTGATCAACATGGAGAAACCCCGTCTCTACTAAAAATACAAAATTAGCCGGGGCGTGGTGGCACATGCTTGTAATCCCAGCTACTTGGGAGGCTGACGCAGGAGAATCGCTTGAACCCAGGAGGTGGAGGTTGCAATGAGCCGAAGTGGTGCCACTGCACTCCAGCATGGGCAAAGAGCAAAACTTCATCTCAAAAAATAACAATAATAATAAATAAATAAATAAAATAAAAATTTAGTGAGCACACTACATGCCAGTCACTAATCTAGCTTCTAGGACTATAATAGGGAACAGCACAGACTTGGTGCCTACTGACTCGGAGCTTGAATTTCAAGGGAAAAGACAGATAATAAAAATAAACAAATGAAACCACTACACAGCAGCAGCCACATCTTCTAGCCTTTATAGAGAATATTGATGGTACCATTTTGAGTGACAGTTGAGCAAAATCTCTCTTGAGTTAGTATTTAAACTGAGACCTGAAGTTTGAGAAGGAAACAGCTAGGCAAAGACCAAGGTCACAGAACATTCCTGATAAAGAGAAATCCAACTACATGGCAACATCTCAAAGGTGACAAAAAATGTGAGGCAGATATTAGAAGATGAGGTTCAAATTGTATTGTAACAAATTTGTCTCTGTTCCTATACACTGGGCCCTATGTATATATGTGTCCACATATGTGTGTGTGCATTCATGTGCCCTTTAAAATCCGGGTTTATATTATTTTCACCTTATCCACCCCAAGAATGTTTTCTTTTATTCTAATACCTTTTGCAAAAACCACTTATTTGCCTCTCATTGATCAGAACTGATTCATGTGATTGACTAAATCTGGAAAATAGGTTGATGCTTGGAGCAGAAAAGAAATCAACCTAATTTGAACAACATGGGAAGATTGGAAAACTACTGATTCTCTAAATCAGTAGTTTGATAAATTGTTACTACAAAATGGGTGAATGAACCCTGACAAATGAGTGGTCACTACAGAAGTCCTGAAACTTCAAAGTAGGCACGTCAGTAGGCAATGAGACTTCAAATCTAGCTATGAGCTGGAAACTTGAAAAATGGAAGTCATCAAGAGATAGATGATATTTAAGCAATACAGAAAGTTTAAATCAAGTTGGAGAGATGACAGAGAATAATAAATAGCACATTACCCAGCCCTATTGAAATCTAATATAAAGCTTGGGCATATGGTAAGAGGTCAGTAAAGCAGTTGACAAAAGAATATCTCACTCATCTGTATAGCTGGTGATCAGGAAGGAGAGTTACATTAGGCTAAAGTCTTCTATAGACTTTATAGAAGCCTTTATAGAACCTTCTATAGGTTCTGCCTTTAAATGTCCCTAGGATCATTCCCTGTTCTTCATGAATGTTCACTTAGAATTTAGATTCTCTAAAGTAGAGTTAAGAAGGACGACTCTCTCCGATACAATGATCTTGTGTTTGTTTTGGGTTACACTGGTTCTACTCAGTTGCTCCTTTAATGCAATATCAGTGCTATGCTCTGGAAAGTCCTCGAAATTAGTGCAATGAATTAATAGCACACTTTCTGGCTTTCCAGAACTATGTTTTGGATTTACACATCTTAAAATGAGTTTTTCTTCATTTCCACAGGATATTGGGAGGGAAGGAGGTAAATTCCTATCCTCAACCTGCCACCTTCCACTAGTATTCCGAACGTTACTTCTATGAAATAATTTCCTGAAAGTTCTGCATGATTTTTGAAAATCCTGCTGTGTAAACCAAGTAATAATTTCCCCTGGAAATTGAAATTAAGGATAAACAATTGAGTGAAATTAACACTTAACTAATGTGTTTTCTTTCTAATTTATTAAATATTTTAGAGCTTTGGAAGCAAAAGCAGCAACTCTTTTATAACTTTCCAGAACACCTTTATTATAATCAACCTATTTCATGTAACACTCTAATGTTCTTAGTTTTACTTGTAACTGGACTTTTGCCTCTCTAATTGCACCAAAATAGTAATAAAAGTTTTTAAAAATATTTTATCGCTTTGAAAAGATAATGAATTTATCCATTAGCTTATTGGCATCCATCATCTTATAGAGGTCAGTTCGCTTAAGACTTTTGGATGGAATACATCTTCCTCAGTTTTCTCTTAAAATGTTAGGAAAAAAGCCTTCAAGGCAACTACCATGGAAGCCAGGATACTTGCTTCAAATGATGCTATAGCATTGTTAGTAGTCCTAGTATTATAAAATAAATGAAAGGTATCATAGAAACAAGTCCATACTTGCTTACTCAATCCATACTTGCTTACTCTTTTAAATAAAAGGCAATATGATAAATAAGTTAACTGATCTCTAGCTGGAATGTTGTCCTTATTAGATAGTTTGACATTCAACTGAAAAACCATTTCAGAATTTTATATGAAACCCATGCACATGGTTTACATTCATTTAAAACCATATATTTTGCTCAATTGTTTTTTCATTTCTTTTCTGGCACTGCCTAAAACCAGATAATATTACACTACAAAAAGTGAATTGGTTACTAAGCCTTTCCAGCTGTGAAAAAGGAAATAAAATCCCATACTTCTTAGGCACTATGTGTAAGAAAAACATTTTTCATGGCAAGTAAATACATGCTATGGTTCTTTACCTCCAGGTGAGCAGTCTTATTTTAAATTTTTAAAATGATTGTGACACTAATGAGATTTCAGCTAGGCAAACGGGGATATTGTTTGATTTTGTAGCTAATTCTATCTTTTCCTTATTTTTTAAGTAAAACAGGATTTTTTTTTTCCTGTATGATAAGAGTTGATGGTTTCTAGTATGAAACTGGCACAATAGCCCTAAATTAGAAATACATCAATTCTCACTGAATCTCTTTTTTCAACAATATAATGACATTGGTATGCTATGTCACTTTTCTAAATTTATTTCCTTATCTATACATGTGATTAATAACCAAATGATATCAAACCCATTTTATGTGTGTGTTAAAGAATTTAACTCACTGATAGGCAGACAGCAGACTCACTGCAAATGTTGTTGCTGTTCTTATTCTTGTTCTTATTATTTTTCTTGTTCTATAAGAAGGATGTACAAATCAATGTCACCCTTCATAGGATCTCTTCCTGGTTTTAACTTTGTCAGAATTCCATGTATTGGTGTTCAGATGTTCTAGCTGGAAACCTATAGCCATAAACTTTTAGTGGACAAATAAGTAGACTTTGATAAAGCTGCAGCATCCTGTTGTTTTGTAATAAGCCAAAAGAAATGGCAGCCTACAAGAATGAGAAATTCATCTGTCTCCTGTGTTGTATATTTGGTTGCTGAGATACCCTGTCTTCTTCTTTGGGACTATACTCCGTTTGGAAGACATATCCTTCAAGATCCTCCTGGAAAAAGAGTACATAAAATGAATTTTTGGATCTGGCTACATCTGAGGTTATTTTTATATTGCTTTCACCCTAGATTAATAGTGGATGGTATATTAGCACCCTACTGATATTGTAAAAAGTTACCACAAAGTTGATGGTTTAAAACAATACAAATTTCTTTGTATCAACCTGGAGACTTTTGCTTTGAGAAAGCCTCGTCTTCAAGTATTTTCCAAAAGGATACTTGCGCCTTTGTCTCCTACTATGACTTTTAGCCAGACTGGTAAACCCGAGAGCATAACTTAAGCTTCTACTGACATGGTGGTTCCTTACATTGCACAATGGGACATAGAGCCCCTGAATGACACTCACCAGTTTAATACTCTGCCTGTATGGTCCAATGTACACTCTGTTTACATCTATCCTATGAAGGAAAGGCACCAATGGGGTGTCAATCTAAGAACTCTGATAAACCCCTCTATCGAAATGCTGTAATTGTTTCAAGTTTCTGAAAACTCCATATAATACATTTTCCATACTGCATTAAAATCTCTGGTTTCTGTTTACTTTTCCCCTATTCTTTCTACCCCAAGGTAGGAGAATGGGAGAGGAAAAAGGTGGCTGTGGTAGTAAGGGTGGAATTAGGAAGGGGAAGCCACGACTTAGTGTTTTAAAACAATACAAATGCATTCTCATGCAGTTCTAGAGGTTAGAAGTCTAAAATTGATCAGTAGGACTGCTTTCCTCTTAAAGGTTTTACAGAAGAGTTTGTTTCCTTGCCTCTTCTAGCTTCTAGAGACTTCCTGCATGCTTGGCTTGTAGAAACGGTCTATCTTATATCTTCAAAGCCAACAGCAAATATCTGCCAATCACTCTCTCTCTCTCTCTCTCTCAGTTCCAGTCTTCAATCATATGGTCTTTTCTGATTCTCACACTCCTGCCTCCCTTTTATAGGACTTCATGATTACATTGGGTCTACCCAAATAATCCAGAATGATCTCTCCATCTCAAGATCCTTAACTTAATATCCCCAAAGTCTCCTAACTTACACATAACATGTTCACATGTTCCAGGAATGAGAATATAGGTCTCATTATCATGGAAGGCCCGAATCTTATCATCTAATTTATCTAAATTAGTCATGGGTGGGGCTTTTACTATTATCCACTCCGGGACAAAATTATTCTCTGTCAGGAGATCTGTGAAACTATAAAACATAATATTGGCTCCTGAAATACTGTGGTGAGATAGGGATCAGATAACACCAATAGATAACCAATTCACAAAAGGAATCACCAGAGCTGAACAATTTCAAAATCTATTTTTGCATTCAACATTAGGTTTCAAAGCTTGAGAATCATTCTCTGTGTTTCTTGGCTCCCCTGCTATTGTAGAGACTCCACATGTTTGCAGCTCAGTAGTTTTATCATTTTGTTTTCTACATGTAGAATTTGGAGAATTCAATAGCCTTCCCTCCTTTTGTTGTCTCCCTTTTAGTCCAAGCTGACACTGAGTATGTCTGTTGGCACAACATTCTTAAGAATCTTGCAAATGTTCCTTGTATGTTTCAGGGATTCTCTCCACTAGACAAGAGGCTCATCCACAAATCTTTCTTTTATAATACCATCTCTATTCCTGGCTTCTGCTTGGAGGGCTGAGGGGAACCATGATTCACTGCTCTAATCCCTTCAAAAGGCCATGTGTGTAACTGAATACCCTGATCCTTTGATCCTTCCAAAGTACTAGCAAAAGGTTGTCCAGCCACACCTTGGCTTTCTGTCCAGAACAGGCTTTCTTGATTATGAATCTCCTAATTTTAGTGCCTTTGCAATCTGGATTGGCTGAGAATTTCCCAAGTCATCCAGTCCTGTTTCCCTTTTTCCTAACACTGCTTCCCTCAATCTCTCTCTCTCTTCTCACATTTCACTGTAAGCAATGGGAAGAAACAAGGCTCTACCTTCAGCATATTGCTTGGAAATCCCCTCAGCTAGATATCAAAGTTAATTTCTTATAGCTTCTGCTTTCCACATAACTGTAGGACACAATTCCACCAAGCTTTCTGCTACGACATAATAAGTATTCCTTTTCCTCCACTTTCTAATAGCATTTTCCTCATTTTTTTATGAACCCTCATTAAGCATGCCTTTAATGCTCATATTTCTACCAACATTCCATTTATGATGCTGTATTTTCTAAGATGTATGAGTATAGGATGGCTGAAAAATATTTTTACTCAAACTCTGTAGTTAGTGCTTCCTGTGAGAATTACCATGTCATTCTACTTCTCAGATTTTTTTTTTTTCATGTGACCTGCTTTCCATCTGAAGGCTGTTATCATAGTTTATTAAAATCTGGTTGAGATTTTATGACCCCTTGAACTAGAAACCGATGCACCTAAATTATTTTTATATTAACATGTCTATAATTTTTTTTCATAATTTTTCTGAAATGTGTTATTCAGTTATTGAAACTCCAGGGTTAATCTCATTTAAAAATCTTTTATTTTGTACATTCTGTGTTCTATATTATTTATTTATGTAGTTTTTGTAGGATTTGAAACACTGTTACTAGTCTCTGATTTTTAACTTAAAACTTACAGCCTATTCTGGACACATTATGGTTTTTTTTTTTCCATGGGCCATTATTTATGTAATTTGAGGAATTTTAATATTTTATGATGCCTGCATTTTATATGATTCCTTTAACATACTTGTTTGTTTTGATATTTTTATTTAAAAGTTCTTAAAAATACTTGGTGATCTTCAAATGTTCATTTGTAATTTAAAATGTCACCTTAAAAGTACTCTTTGGACACAGTGTGCATTAATGGGACTTGTCAACTATTGATCTTTTGGCTATCACAACTACGTGAAAGTGCTCCTGGCATCCAGTGGATAAATGCCAGAGATGTCGCTTAAAACCTTACATGGACAGCCTCCTGCCACAAAGAATTATCCAGCTCAGAATGTCAATAGTGCCAAGTTTGAGAAACCTCAATCTAAAGGGAGTCCTTGTAAAAACAAGGTCCCCTTATTACGTTCCCTGGAGGCATTATGTCGTTTCTTTAATTTTGAACAATCTGCTATTTTTCTTTTCCAAACATTTTTAATTGATATGTAATAATTGTACACATTTGTGGGATACACAGTAAATTATTATTTACTGCTTTCCCAATCTCACTTTTGGAAAATAGCTCATTATCATTAAAATTTGTTCTTCTTTCTGCTGAGCTAATTCAAATAGTATTTCAATTTACTTCAAGAAAGAACATATGAGCTAACAATGAGCTTTTCTACATATTTTGGTGTGTATTAAATAGTGGCAGGTATCTCAATGTATTTGCAGGATGCTGTTTTGTCTTTGGTTGCCTTGCATGCTCTTATCTGAAAAAGTACCAGGTTTTATTTGTATTGAGAATAGAACTGTGAAAGATCTATCTCTGAAGATCTGTCTTTCTTTGTGGTGGTGTTTCTTTCATTTTGAACATCCAAACAGCTTTTAAATATATTTTTAATTTAGTATATAATAATTTTACATATTTATGAGGTACAGAGCCATGCTTTGATACATGTCATGTATATTGATCACTACAGATCACTATATACACATATACAGATCAGAGTAATATCTGTCATCTCAAACATTTATTATTTCTTAGTGTTGGGAACATTACATATCATCCTTCTAGCTATCTGAAACTATGGAATATATTATTGCTAACTATAGTCATTTTATGGTGCTATAGAACACTAAAAATTATTCCTCTTATCTAGCTGTAATTTTGTATTCTTTAATAAATCTGTCCTTATCTCTTTTCCCCCTACATTTTCTAACCTCTAATATCTTCTGTTCTAGTTTTACTTCTATAAGGTCATCTTTTAAATTCTTTTTAGCTTTCACACATTAGTGAGAACATGGTTTATTTTACTTAACATAATGCCTTCCAGAATTCTTCTATTTTCATCCATATTGTTGCAAATGACAAGAGTTCATTTTTTATGGTTGAATAGTATTCCATTGTGTATATGCACCACATTTTAAAATCCATGTATCTGATGCTGGCCACCTAGGTAGATTCCATACTTTGGCTATTGTGAATAGTGCTGCAATAAACATGAAGGTAAAAATGTCTTTTCAATGTACTGACTTCCTTTCTTTTGAATACATGCCCAGCAGTGGGATTGCTGGATCATATGGTAGTCCTATAGGCAGTTTTAAAGGAATCTTTAACTGTTCTCCATAGTGTCTGTACTAGTTTACATTCCCACCAACGATGTAGAAGAGTTCCCATTTCTCAACATCCTCACGAGCATTTGTTATTCTTTGTCTTTTTGAGAATAGCCATCCTGTTTGGTATGAGAGTATATCTCACTGTGGTTTTGATTTGCATTTGCCTGATAATTAGTGGTGTCCTCTCTGTTATGTAAACTTAAGTGTAAAAATATTTTTTAAAGTGAGTAAATAGTACACAAATATAAAAATAAAGCTCAGTATAAAATGTATATATGTATAAAATTACTGTGCTTTAAGAACCTGTGACTATCAATAGCCAAAAAATGTGTTCTACCGCAGAAAATAATGTTTAGTTTGAAGCCAAGTTTTTCCTAATGAAGGCATTACTGAAATGCGTACTTCTCTAAGAAGTAACAAACCTTCTCTGAGGTTAGTGACTGCAGGATGCCCTAGCTTTCTGAATTAGAGAAGCTTTCAGGTTTGAGAAAATGTGATTATGAAAAATGAGAATGAGTTATGTATTAATAAATAGCTCAAAATAGTATTCTGTCCCACATGAAAGAAAAACAAATACTCATATGCTTTTGCACAGGTTATTAATGCATTTTCATAATTTTTCTTAAAATTTTTAATAAAAAATTTAGAACTTAATATCTGTGAATTAACTATTTTCTGATTTGAATAAATCATCCCATTTTACTATAAATTTATAATGCTGACATTAAGAAAAATATAACACTAAATGAAAACTGTTTCTTAGTCTTTCTAGAAACGTGTTATCTGAGCTATATGAGAAAGAAGGAATTGAAAACATTGTTAGAAGGATTGTTGAAGTTTCTCTTCAATGAATTTGTATTTGCTAACTCTACAACAAGTTCTCTTCAAAGTGAAAAGCACACGCATTACTACATTTTAAAAAATGTTGTGGTAAGTATTATCTACAGAATATTTTCTTTGCTACATAGTTATAGGCTTATCCTACATAATAACTATAAATGATTCCTCATGTTTGTGTAAGTAGACTTAAACTGAACAGGAAATTATCTATCCAAAATATCCATGTATTTTGGAGGATTATTTAGTTGTCCTGGAAAATTTAAAACCAGGAAATATTTATCTTTGGGATCTCTAGTTTAGAGGAAACCAATCACATTAAGATTGGTTAAGAAGATAGATAATTGGCATGTATGTTTCAAGGTGCTTTCACTTGCCTCTTGATGGTTCAAAAAATTCCATCTTTGGAGATGTATTTATTCCCCCTATAGATTTTCACTCATCCTCCCACACAGTTTTTTATTGAATTTTAAAAGCAGCCAAGTGTACCCCCCGGCCAAAACCAGAAATGTATATGTGTATAAAATAGTAATGAAAGATTGATTCATGGTGTTCTCATATTCCACAGAGTTAAGTTAGATAAGTGTCATCCTTGTCGTAGACCACATGCCAGGGTATTTATAATTATTCTTCCAAGAATTTTGTTGCCCTGGTACACATTAGCATCAACTTGGGAGCTGATAATAAAATCCTAACTACTGCACCAAATATATAAATCTAAGTCTCAGCAAGTTGAAAGGTTCAGGATAGGCATTTAAAAACACTCTTTACATGATTCAAATGTATAGCCAAGGTTAAGATTAATCGACCTAGGGAACGACTAGTAACAAATATTTTAAATATGTGTATATATGTTATGTGGTACATTACTTGTACTATTGTCCAGGACCTGCAAATTTTAGAAGATGCTTGCCTTTCGTCTCCTTTGTACCTCTACTTTTGCTTTGTGCAAACAAATGGCTTTAGTACTTAATTATTGAGACATCATTTCAACACCTAGGAACTTTCTCATGGTTATTAGCAAGGTAAGTTTTTTTTTTCTTTACCAAGAGACTATTCATTACCTGCTAGTAAAACATTCCAGCTTTTCCCCAGTTTTATATCAGTAGCCTTTTTATGGATTTAATTAAATTCTATGTACATTTACGGATACACTCTGGTAACTATAATCCACCTGGGTGCAGTTGTATTCTCAGCAGGTTCTAAGATTAGCTTTCTATGAGAATATCGTCACAGTAGTCACAGCATCTAATGGGGAGGAAGGCCAAAGACCACTACTGTTCCTACCAAGAACAAATCATTACACTGAGCAAGGCTTTTGATATGATTTTGGCTTCTCTTATAATTTTCCTACAGGGAGAGAATATGCAGGAAAAAAAAAGAGTCTTCCTCTGCTTTTGCTAGTTATCACTAGTTGTAAAGAAGCCTATTTTTTTATATAGTCCATACCTTTTTTTCCACATTACTTAGTTTAAAGCCATCAGGTTGGAGCTTGCAGAAGGTTTTCTTTGTTTTTGCTTTGTAGAAAGTGACTGACCTATTAATAGTACTCAGAACTAAGAATTTTATAAAACTGATAATAAAAGAACATTTGGTCAATTGCAATAAAATGACGATTTTTGTTGATGTCGATTTTGCAGATACCTTATCTGTTCCTGACCCCCATCCTAACAAGTATCCCCTCCTATATCTTCAAATGCTGCCATATTATTGATTACATTTCCTTAGCATCTTCAGATATCCTCTCCCAGATGAAATTTCAATGTCTTACTCTGTGCCCACCTTTAGCTAACTCTCTGTATATCTCCTACTTCTACTTCCTTTAATGGGCAAGAATAATATGCTTGCAATCTATGCCCGTGGTTTCATCTCCTATCTTCCCATTGAGTCTTTCATGTATTGTAACTTGGCTTCTGCCCCTATTATTTCTGTAAATCTGCCTTAATTAGCTCTCCAAGAATCCCCTTTTTATAAATCCAAATTTTTATCTAACTTGGTCTCTTGGGTATTTAACAACACGGACTCTTTTGCAATCTTTTTCTTAATTCTTTTGGCTTTAATCAAACATTTTTATTTTTATTTTTATTTATTTATTTATTTATTTTTGAGATGGAGTCTCGCTTTGTTGCCCAGGTTGGAGTGCAGTGGTGCGATCTCGGCTCACTGCAAGCTCCGCCTCCCGGGTTCACGCCATTCTCCTGCCTCAGCCTCCCGAGTAGCTGGGACTACAGGCGCCCACCACCATGCCTGGCTAATTTTTTTGTATTTTTAGTAGAGACGGGGTTTCACCGTGTTAGCCAGGATGGTCTCAATCTCCCGATCTCATGATCCGCCCACCTTGGCATCCCAAAGTGCTAGGATTACAGTCGTGAGCCACCATGCCTGGCCAAACATTTTTATTTTTTAACTCTAATCATTTGTGCCCCTTTTTTCTTTCAGGTACTGTTCTACATCCCCAATGTTTAAATGTTGTTATTACACAGAATTTTGTCCCTCGATTACTTATTTATTCATTATTTCATTTTTATTTTTATTCATTTTTTTAATTAATTTTTTACGATACTTTAAGTTCTTGGATACATGTGCACAACATGCAGGTTTGTTACATAGGTATACATGTACCATGGTGATTGTTGCACCAATCAACCCATAATCTATATTAGGAATTTCTCCTAATGCTATCTCTCCCTTAGCCCTCTACCCCTCAACAGTCCCCAGTGTATGATGTTCCCCTCCCTGTGTCCATGTGTTCTCATTGTTCAACTCCCACTTGTGAGTGAGAACATGCGGTATTTGGTTTTCTGTTCCTGCGTTAGTTTGCTGGGAATGATGGTTTCCAGCTTCATCCATGTCCCTGCAAAGGACATGAACTCATTCTTTTTTATGGCTGCATGGTATTCCATGGTGAATATGTGACATATTTTCTTTATTCAGTCTATCATTGATGGGCATTTGGGTTGGTTCCAAGTCTTTGCTATTGTGAATAGTGTTGCAATAAACATATGTGTGCATGTGTCTTTATAGTAGAATAATTTATAATCATTTGGGTGTATACCAAGTAATGGGATTGCTGGGTCAAATGGTATTTCTGGTTCTATATCATTGAGGAATCGCCACACTGTCTTCCACAATGGTTGAATTAATTTACACTCCCACCAACAGTGTAAAAGTGTTCCTGTTTCCCCACATCCTCTTCAGCATCTATTGTTGATAATGCATAAAGAGAGAGAGAGAGAGAGACATGTTGAAAAGCTGGAAGACAAAGCAGGTAGAGAAGTCATTATGGAATGAGGGTTTGATGTGAGCCCAAACCTGTAAACAATTACAGCAAGGAGTTGTAATAGGTAGCATAGACTAAGGGTATGAGTTTCAAAGTTGGGAGTTTCGGAAAAAGAAGGGAGTGACAAATGGGTGTAAAATGATATCAAGAGGAAATGGAAAACTTACTCCACCTCTATGTCCAGTCTTATAAAGACTATGAGAGAAAAAAATAGCAAATGTTAAAAAGTAGTTCCATGAAAATGAGAAATATTTCAATTAGAACAAGATGGTAAAGGGCATGTTTGATGAAAGCTTAAGGAAGTAGAAGACTTCACTTAGACTGGACATCCAAAGGGCCCAGTGTGGTTTAGAATTTCAGAGATCCATATCCATATATAAAGGTTAAGATTCCAGGCAAAGAGGAATCTGGGAAACTTGAGCTTGTGGCACGGATGTAAATAGAAAAGTAGAGCATGATGGGATTAATTCTTTGGATTTTTAGAGAGTTTGTGAAAGTGAAACTAGGAGTGTGGGTAGGAAGTGGAAATACCCAGAGCCCTGGGACTTTTCCCACTTGTGCCAATGCATAAAACCAAAAGGAAAAATAAAAAAGAGAATTAAGAAAACTCTGCCCTTCTTGCATTTCCTTCAAGTGGTTTTCTAATAGCTCAACATACCTTGATGTGTTTCTGAACTTCTTCCTCCTCTCCCACATTAACACAATTTCCTCCTAGAAATATTTTGTACTCCTATAAGCATTCCCACCCTTCACCATGTGTCTAGCTTCTTAGCCTAGATCCTTCTTATTGCCTCTTTGGCTTGATCTCCTTCCTTCAGACCCTTAGCACCTCATTCTCTGTTCCTCCTGAGCCAATCTCCCATTCACGGTGATAAAGACAGACTATTCTAACAGGAAAAAAAAAAATTATTTCCACTCTCAGTTTGAAATTCTTAGTAATTAAAACCCAAACACCTTTCATAGGATCCAGTGCGTTTTGTGATCTGGCCTATATCCTACTTCATTTAAGTTAAACATTTTCCTTTCTAACTTTCTGTAGTTCTTTGAATCACACATATACATATCCAGTTTCTTGCAATCCTCTCTCTTTCTGTTTCTCTGTGTAGCTAAGTCTAAGTAATGCATCTTTTCACAAGTACTTCTCTATGTGGTTGTCCCAAATTAGCCATAGCTGTCTTAGTCACCCTCCTGACCTCCTTCATGGTGGTGTGTGGTGCTCCAAGACAAAAGCTATTCTTTCCTCTCCTAGTTTTCCATTGGCATAATTCATTAGACATTCCGTTCCTTCAAGAAATATTTCCTTTTGCTTCTATTTTATTTCCTGATTCAAAATCCAATGCCAGTCAAGTAGAAGGCTCTCAGTAAACATGTATAGATAAATGTACACAAAGAACAAGGTAATTTTAGACATGACTATGGGCTTCAATCAAATAGAGGTATTATTTTTTCAGAAAGGAATATGTGAAGAAGAGAAAAAAACTGTAAACTGGTTAGGGACTCCTAGTAAATTTTGTTTTCAGATTAAACTAAAAATTCCATTATTAAAAAAAAAGAAGATAAATATCATTCCTTCATTGACATAACTTTTTTTTTTTTTTTTTGAGATGGAACCTCGCTCTTTCACCCAGGTTGGAGTGCAGTGGTGCTATCTCAGCTCACTGCAAGCTCCGCCTCCCGGGTTCACACCATTCTCCTGCCTCAGCCTCCCAAGTAACTGGGACTACAGGAGTCCAACACCGCGCCTGGCTAATTTTTTGTATTTTTAGTAGAGACGGAGTTTCACCGTGTTAACCAGGATGGTCTCAATCTACTGACCTCGTGATCCACCCGCCTCGACCTCCCTTTTTAATTGCTTCCCAGACCAGCACACAAATATGAAAGAGAGATTTGTCTCTATTTTTAAAGATTGATTTTTCATTGTGATCATTATGCTTTCCATTAATTTAGTATTTGGTGTTCAGGTAAAGTAGCTCAAAATAAGTATAGTGAATTGCACTATTGATCTTTTTTCAATGTAAGTTCTGAGGTTTGTTTCTGCATACAGAAACCATTTTCTTTGTGTAATCAAATTGACATATTTCCTCCTGGTTTCTTCTACTTTAGGGAGAAAGACATACCAATATATGCATGAGCTGAAGTGAGTTTTCCATAAAGTATTTAAAAGTGGTCTTGATAATTTGAAAGTGAAAACTTTTTAATCTACCAGTTCATGATGGCTTTTATTGGTTGACTGGATTATTTGGTAAAACAGAGACACTCATAAGATTAAGAAACAGAATTAGAATTTATTATTAGATTGTAAGCATCATGTCATGATTTAGAATGTCATGGACATTCTCATTACTTCCTGTATTCATCAGGATTCTTTAAAAAATTTGAACCAATAGGATAAAAGAAAATATACATAGCTACATACCAATATAAATATATGTGAGTATATATAACATACATGTACAAACATAGCTATAAGATTTATTAGAAGGTTTTGGCTCATGTAATTATGAAGGCTGAGTCACCCATGATCGGTCATCTGCAACCTAGAGACCTGGAAAAGCTAATGGTGTAGTTTCAGTCCCCATTTGAAGGCCTGAGAGTCAGAAGCACCAATGGTATAAGTCCAGTCTAAGGGCAGGAGATATCTGATGTCCCAGCTCAAGCAGTAAGACAGAGAATAAAAAGATATTACCCTTCCTCCACCTTTTGCTTTATTCAGGCCCTCAACCGATTGGTCCATGCCCACACTCATTAGGGAAGGTCATCAGCTATATTCAGACTACAGATTCAAATGCTAATCTCATTAAGAAACACCTTTACAGATACGTACCAAAATAATTTTAGGCCAATATGTGAACACCACATGAGTCAATCAAGTTGACACATAAAAAGAACCATCACGTCTCCTTACCAATCATAACATCTTCTCTTGATAATTGCCCTGTTTTTTCATTCAAGTGTTTGCACTTCCTTCTCATACCTATGTTTTATGGTGGAGTTTGTGTCAGAACTGAGCCAACTGGCATAATACCAATGAGAAGCCACTGAACTTCATCAAAGCTCAGCGAATGAAACTGGGGAAAACATTTCTAGAATTGCACACTCTTTATTTATACCTTTTGAAGTGTTGCAAGGTATAAATGCAACTCCTGCTGTGGTTATCTCATTCCTGAAAAGAAGGAAGCCAGCCTTAGTGTGAGGAAGGCAGAGTAGACTAAGTGAAGAATCTTTGATGAGTAGCAACATCAAATAAACAAGCACAAGCCTTTGTACTCCTCTGGTAGATGAGCCAGTAAATTCGTTTCATTGTTTAAACTAGTTTGAGTTACATTTTCTATTAGCTCAAATTTTGAAGAGTCTTAAGTAGTCTTAAGTATTACACAGATCATTGTTATAAAATGTCAAAGCAAGTTGTCTCTTTCAATAAGCAGTTGCTTCTATGGCGTGTTTGGAATGGCTCGGATGAACATTCTTTAACAAAAATAGCTATTCTTCTGGTTGGTCAAAGTACAGAGATTCCATAAAGGCACTAAATATTCAGATGGATCCTGTAATAGAAACAGAGAACAATCTTGAGAGAATGAGCACAAAGGACTGGTATGTTTTGGTGGGTGGAACTCCAAATTTAAATAAAACCATTTTATTTCACCAAATTCTATATACGTTTGGGCAATGGGGAACTTGGTTGTTGCTGAGAAGATTGCTGGTGCCACCTGGGAACATGGATAAGAAGGATGTGTGGGTCCAAACTAACACAATTGTGTTTCTCTCAAAAAGTGGCCCATACACAGATATATAATGCTTAAAGTTGAAGATAGTTGGGAAACTGAAACAGAAATCAACAAGTTGAGATACTTGTACTAAAGCTTTTTTTTTTTTTTTTTTTTTAATGTGTATACCTTTTTAGATCAAGGAGTGTGAAGGTAAACTGGTACCTTTGCACCTAGTGAAATAGAATATATATTTGGTTTGAGCATCATTTATAAAGTAAATTGAAACATTTGTAGTGAAATCCCCCAAATATCCTTGCCTACCTCTTTTGAAAGCTCTCATTCTCAATTATGATTATGAATTCCAGTGAACACTGAGTCAGGGCTGGAAGTTTGCTCTTTAATTCTTTGGTTTATTTAAGTATAATTTAGAGAAAGGCCAGACTACCAAACTTTTGGTCTCAGTAAAAGAGTGTTGTTTATGACTTGACCGTGCCATGCCTGTTAACTGCTTCCCTACTTTAACTAATAAATTTTCACTGCATCCACCAACCTAACGGAAAGCTCAAACTTCATGAGAAGTACAGATTTCAAAGGTCACATGTGAGCTTGTTATAAGTCAGGAAAAAGACTAAATGGCCTATGGGCACAGGATTTGAGTCACACTTAATTTTTTAACTTTATGTGGAAAGCAGTATTTAGAAGTTCCCTTTGAAATTGTTTGTTTATCATGCTAGTGCTTGGAAAGAAAGAAAAACATGAACTTACCAATGAAAATCTTTTCATCTATTACATATAGGGAAGAAATAGATAGGTAATAGATAAAACCAAAGTTCTTAAATCCAACTCTCCTGACACATATATTTTTAAAATGTACATACATAAATATATACATTAAAATATATGTACAATTATTTAATACATATTTAATGCTAAAGAAGGCTCTCAAATGTTTGATTTTATGAATTTTTATATAAAATACCAGGTATCACTAAACATCTCATATCAGTATTTTTCCTTGCTTTTGTTACATCATTGTGATTAGTTATGTTCAATAACATTTTAGTGTACCATAAAATTAGATCCAATGTGGCAATATTTCCTATGTTGTGAAAATATGAATAGCTTAAATAAATACTAAAGTATAACTACATATTCTTTAGAAAAATAAATATACTTTTAGGAGTTTTAAGTGTTTTTCATTAAATTCCAATAGTTAATCAACATCTTCTATGTTTACATTTTTAATTCTGGTGCATTGGGTTAAATTACGATATATGTAAAATATGGATAGAGAAACTTTTTCTGCAAAGGGAACAATAATACATATTCCAGCTTGGGAGTCTATAAGGTCTCAATTGCAAATAAATTCTGCTTTTTCAGTTTTGAAAGAAGCCATAAACAGCATGTAAATAAATGGGATGGCTATGTTTCAGTAAAACAGTATCTGAAAAAAAGCTGTGAGTTGGATTGGGCTACAGGCCAGGGTTTTGCTGACTGCTGATCTGGGTATATAAAATCCATAGTTTACTAATTTTCTAACTGGAAAAACATACTCAGCCTGCCTTCAATGCAACATAATTATTTATTACACATTCTAAAAATCTACATACATATATATACATATAGATTTATAATTTTCTAATGTCTTTCTAAAAAAAGTAATACTGCAAAGGGCAACTCGAATTACCCCATCACTATAAAATAAAGGTAGGCATGCCCCTTTTTTGTAGCTAAACGTATGAAAAAAGAAAGAAAAAAAAAGAGTAGGTTCATGAAATCCATACTCATAATAATATTTCACATTATTCTATTATTCACATGGAAGAATTCTATTTGCAATAAGGTTTATATAGCATTTCTTTTGAATCTTTGAGCAATTCCAGGATAGTTCATGTTAATGCAATCAATGTGACTATATCTTAGGGTTCATTTAAAAAGTCTTGTGTCTATTCACTTGATAGTCATGAAGTTTAAACATTAGTGTCAATGTAATATTATTAGTATAAACTTATATTAAAACTACCATAATGAAAATATATTTAACGAATGCAATGCTGTTTTATCTTCTCTATCATATTTTGCTATCAAAATTAATAATATTAAAAAGAAAGTGGTTTCACCGTTAACTCCAATATGTAAAGAGATCGGAAATTGTGTACATTCTTACAATACGAAAAACTAAACAAACTGAAAATGAATAACTTTTCTCGGACTCATCAGAGAAACAAGATTACAGAGAAAACCACTACCCTGAAATTCAAAGAAATATGAAATCCAAGAGTCTCAACTAAGATCACTTTATCTGGGGAAGATGTTTCTGTAGCCATAAACTGGTATGAACACGTGAATGGTAATAATGAGACATTCCTGGAGGCTGACTATAGACTAGTTTGGGAGTGAGATACTCCTCAGGTCACAGTCTAAGGGTTCCCTACACTTTCATGGGTTCAGTCTCCAGGAACTGCACCTACTTTTTATGGTGAAGAGTCAAAAAATATTCATATGTGGCTCTGGAAGGGATAAAGAAAAGGAACCACTGTTAAATACATCTAGAATGTCTTTGACAGTGAAGGCCTCTCCATGGGAAAGTGTATTTGCCCTACTCCAGCCCATTCTAGCCTTCCTATTTCACCTAGTGGAGAAGTAAATGCCAAGAAATAATTGTGAAGGTGAAATACCAACTAAAATACTGAGATTTAATTATCATATTATGGAAAACTTATTCTACCTCACACCTTACCCCAATACCAGCAAGGATACAGGTTACCAACAGTGGATTACAGAAAAAATTGCTGCATGATAAAGATTTATCTGATGATGAGCTCTTTGCGAATCTCAGAGACAACAGGGAAGACAAAATCAAATAGACTAAAGAAATTTGAAGCTTCTGGTACCTATGCCTATGGCACACAGTAAACAAAGCTCAATTTTTAGCCAGATCACCATAAACCATTTCACGAAAGGACTATTTATCTCAGTTCCTGTTACCCAATACTTGAGGTCTAGATTTAAACAAAAAATAAAAGCATGATAAAAGGCAAGAAAAAAAACCCCACAGGCTGAAAACACAAGGCAAACATCAGAAACAGACACAGATATGACACTGATATTGAAATTACCAGAGAAAGACTTTAAAATAACTGTAATTAACCCATTATAAGCTCTAATGGAAAAAAACTGACAATGTAAAAGAACAGGTAGCTAATGTAAAAAAGATATAAAATTAATAAAGTAAAAGAAAATGATAGAAGTAAAAATCACCAATCTAAATGAAGAATGACTTTGATTAGCTCATCAGCAGACTGGACACAGCTGAAAAAAGAATCAGTAAGTTGGATCTTTTGGCTATAGAAATCTCCTAAATGAAACGCAAACAGGAAAAAGAAACTAAGAATATAATAAAAAGACAGAATATCTAAGAACTGTAGGACAAGTTCAAAAGATACAATATACATAATTGGAAAAGCAAAAAGAGAAGAAAGAATTAAATAAGATAAATTTAAAATGAAATTGGCCCAGACTTTAAGAAATGGGTGACTGTATTAGTTTGTTCTCACTCTGCCAATGAAGCCATACTCAAGACTGAGTAATTTATAGAGGAAAGAGGTTTAATTGGCTTACAGTTCAGTATGGCTGTGGAGGCCTCAGGAAACTTACAATCATGGCAGAAGGGGAAGTGACTCTTCCTTTTTCACATGGTGGCTGGAGAAAGAAGAATGAGAACTGGGCAAATGAGGAAGTCCCTTATAAAACCATCGAATATTGTGAGAACTTACTATCATGAGAATAGCATGGGGGAAACCACCACCATAATTCAATTACCTCCCACCAGGTCCTTCCCACAACACAAAAGGATTATGGGAACTACAATCCAAGATGAGATTTGGGTGGGGACACAGCCAAACCATATCAATGACAAACACTAAACCACAGATCCAGAAAGGTCAGAAAATTTCAAGCAGGATATACATAAAAATGTATATATAGGCATAATGTATTCAAACTTCAGAAAACCAAACAAAGATAAAATCTTGAAAGAAGCCAGAGGAAAACAATAATACTATAGAATAATAGGAATAAAAAGTATATTAGATATTAGAAGCGATCCAAAAAGAAGATGCAGTGCATTACTTAGTGTATTTAAAGAAAGATGTTACCAAGTCAGAATTCTTTATCCAGTAACATTACGCTTCAGAAACAGAGAATAAAGCCTTCCTCAGAAAACAGTACTAAGAGAGTTCATAATTATCAGATCTGCCCAATTTGCAGAAATGTCAAAATGAAATTATTTAAGGAGATTAAAATACACACAGGTCAGATAGTTAATATCTACATAAAGAAAAGAGGAATGGCGGTAAATGAACAAATAAAGTTAAAATACTCCTTTTCATTTTTTATCATTTTTAATAACTTTAAAACAAGAATAGGAATCATGTATTCCAAAATTCTAGCATATACATAAGTGAAAAGAATCATAGTAATTTTATAAAAGGTGGGAGGGGTAATTAGAAATATTTTGTTGGAAGTTATCTGCACTACATGTGAAATATTACTCTCTCATTTGAAGGTGGATTTTCAGTGGGTAAAAATGTATTATATATAAAGAATTCTATGGCAACAGTAGAGTAATTAAAGCATGTTAATACTTTAATTACTAGAGCATTTTAAAGTATAATTGACATGCTAAGAGAAGAAATAAAATCAAATCATATATAATGCTCAGTTAAAGTCACATAAGGCAGAAAAATAGTATGGCAGGAAAGAAACAGAACAAATGCAATGAATATCAAACAGTTACAAACATGGTAGATGTTAATGCAACTATATTAATAATCACTTTAAATGTTAATGGCCTGAACACGTAAATTAAAAGAAAAAGATTGTCAGAGTGAACAAAAAACAAAATAAACCAACTTATATGTTGCCTACAGGAAATCCACTATAAATATAATGATCCATAGAAATTAAAATTAAAAGAATGGAGAAAGATACACCATGCTAACAATAACTAAAGGAAAGCTGAAACAACTACATTGATTTAAGACAAAGCTGACATCAGAACAAGGGAGTATTAAAGATAAAAAGGAGTGTTGAACAGTGATAAAGAAATAAACTCTTTATCATAAAGATAAGTTATTTATCTTAAAGATAAATAATATTTAGCATGTCTGCATTTAGCAACAGAATGTAAGAACTGAACGAACTACAAGAAACAATAGACGAATCCAACAATACGTCCAACTAACAATATAACTATTGTTATAGTTAGAAACTTAGTCTGTTCAGGCTGCTAAAATAGTAATACCATAAACTGGGTGCCTTATGAATAATATAAATTTATTTCTCACATTTCCAGAGGCTGAGAAGTCCAAAATCCAGGTTTCAGCAGATATGTTGTCATGTGAAAGCCCCCGTCCACACTTCTTCCTGGCTCATAAATAGCCCTCTATTCAGTGTATTTACATGGTAAAAGGGTAAGGGAGGGCTCTGGAGTCTTTTATAAGGGCACTAGTCCCCTTTGTTAGGGAGAAACTCTCATGGCCTAACAACCTCCAAATTCACACTGGGGATTAATTTTTAACATATGAATTGTGAGGTGGGAGGCCACAAACATTCAGTCCGTAGAAGAGACCTCAATACCTTTGTTTTATTAATTGATAGATGAGACAGGCAAAAAGCCAGTAAGAGTATAGTTGACTTTAACGGTAGTGTTAGCCAAGTTAGTCTACCTGACATTTAGAAAGTACTCCATCAACAAACAAGATAATGTGTGTTCTCCCATAGCTCACAGAGAACATTCACCAAGATAGACCACATTGTGGGCCACAAAACACAACTTAACAAATTTAAAATAACAGAAATAATGCAAAGTATTTTCTCACACCACAATGAAATCAATTAGAAACCAAAAGATAGAGACCAACTCGGGAGGCTGAGGCAGGAGAATGGAGTGAACCTGGGAGGCGGAGCTTGCAGCGAGCAGAGATCGCGCCACCGCACTCCAGCCTGCGCGACAGAGTGAGACTCATCTCAACAAAAAAGAAAAAAAATTAGAACAGAAATTAAGAAAGTTGAAAACAATAAATCAATAGGGAACATCAATGAAAGCAAAATTTACTTCTTTGGAATTATCAATAACATTGAAAAAAACTCTAAGCCAACCAAGAAAAAAGAGCGAGGACAGAAATTGTCAACAGCACAAATGACAATGATGTCATAGCTAGTGATTCTGTAGTTATTAAAAAGATAATGAAGAAATACTACAAACAACTCTACGCCCACTAATGTGACACATTATATAAACTGGACCCAAATTACTAAAACTTGTGCATATAAAGAAAAATGACCTAAACAGTTTTATATCTATTTTTTAAATTGAGTACATAATTAATAATCATCAAAAAAAGCACATGATCAAAGTAATTTCACCAACATTTAAGGAAAAATTAATAAGATTTTTTCACATTATTTTCCAGCAAATAGAAGCACAGAGATTACTTCTTAGCTCATTCTAGGAGACCAGAATTATTGGAGTGCTAAAATCAGATGAAGCCATTACAAGAAAGGAAAACTGCAGAACGAAATCTCTCCTAAACACATTTAAACATTCTCAGCAAGATAAAAAACAAATAAAACTCAACAACGTATTAAATATTATGTACCACAACCCATGATATTTATCTGATTTATACTATGTTGATTCTACATTTGTAAATCAATGTAATCTACCACATCAACAAGCAAAATTTAAAAAGTATGTGATCATATCAACTGATGCATAAAAAGCATTTGATGACTATACTGCCCAAAGCAATCTACAGATTCAATGCCTTTCCTATTAAATTACCATTATCTTTTTTTTTTATAGAATTCAAAAAAACTATTCTGAAATTCACATAGAACTAAAAAAAAGCTGAATAAGCAAAGAATTCTAAGCAAAAAGAACAAAGCCAGGGGCGACACATTACCCAACTTCAAACTATACTCTAAGGCGACAGTAACCAAAACAGCATGATACTATGCATATACTATACAACCAGACACATAGACCAATGTAATAGAAAAGAGAACCAAGAAATAAAGCCAGACACCTACAGCCATCTAATCTTCAACAAAGTTGACAAAAATAAGCAATGCAGAAAGGGCTTCCTATTCGATAAATAATGCTGGGGTAGCTGGCTAGCCATATGCAGAGAAATGGAACTGGATCCCCACCTTTCACCATATACAAGCATCAACTCAAGATGGATATTGTTTTTTGAGGTTTTACATCATAAGATGGTTTTATCTTAACATGTAAGACCTCAAACTGTAAGATTCCCAGAAAGAAACCTAGGAAACTTCATTCTGGACATTTGCCTTGGGAAAGGATTTATTACTAAGTCCCCAAAAGCAATTGCAATAAAAACAAAAATCAACAAGTGAGACATAATCAAACAAAAAAGCTTCTGCACAGCAAAAGAAACTATCAACAGAATAAGCAGGCAACCTACAGAATGGAAGAAAATATTCAAAAACTATGCATGCAACAACAGTTTAATATCCAAAATTTATAAAGAACTTAAACAATTGAAGAAGCAAAAATCAAACTACCCATTAAAAATGGGCAAAGGACATGAAGAGACACTTCTCAAAAGAAGATACAAATGGCCAATAAACTTTTAAAAATGCTCCACATCACTAATCATCATGGAAAATCAAATCAAAACCACATGTGATACTATTTCACTCCAGTCAGAATGACTATTATTAACATAAAAAACCAGTAGATGCTGGCAAGGCTGCAGAGAACAGAAGAGGCATAGCTGTTGGTGGGAATGTAAACTAGTTCAGCCACTGTGAAAAGCAGTTTAGAGATTTCTCAAAGAACTGAAAGTAGAACCACCATTTGACCCAACAATCTCATTACTGGATATATGTCCAAAAGAAAACAAACTGTTCTACCTAAAAGACACAAGCACCCACATTCATCACAGCACTATTCACAATAGAAAAGACATTAAATCAACCTAGGGGCCCATCAGTGGTGGATCAGATAAAGGAAATGTGGGACATATACACCATGGACTATTACATCGCCATAAAAAAGAATGAAATCATGTCCTTTGTAGCAAAAATAGATGCAGCTGGAGGCCATTATCATAAACAAATTAACTCAGGAACAGAAAACTAAACACCACATGTGCTCACTTATAAGTGGTAGCTAAACATTGAGTACACCTGGATATAAAGATGGGAATAACAGATACTGGAGACTACTAGAGGGTGGAAGGAGGGAAGAGGGCAAGGATTTAAAAACTAACAGTTGGGTACTAAGCTCAGTACCTGGATGATAGGATCATTCCTACCCCAAACCTTAGCATCATGAAATATACCTAGTTATTAAACCTGTATCTGTACCCTCTGAATCTAAAATAAAAGTTGAAAAGAAAAAAAAATGCTTCTTACTGCTGGAATGAGAGGTGACAGGTAACCAAGGGGAGGAGGCTAGAATGATCAATGTCATAATGAACTGGACTTGAATACATCAGTATGAACTCATGTTTAACTTAATATGGGTACAGATGGTTACATGAATAAACACTTGTAGATATGTATTTACACACGGGTTACTATCAACACATATATATTTTTTTTGCTATCTCACCTTAGAGGTCCAGAAGCAAAGATACCTCAATGGAAATGAGCACACCTTATATGTAGATCTTGATTTTTAATATTAATCTCCATTTAATGAAAGAGAAACAACAACAAAAAAACCAGGACTTTATAAATGACTGATTTCAGGACTAGACCAAGAAACATACAAGATCCTCCTGGAGCATTTTGTAGTTACAGAAATTAAGAAAATACTCAACACACAGACTAATGGTGCAAGTATATCAAAGAGACATAAAAACCAACAGAAAGAACATCCAATGGTCAAGGCTGGAACAAAGAACAACAGAGTGAATAGATTAGAACTGGTTTATATCCCAAAGTGTAAAATTAATAACCACAGGTCCATAGTTTTAGAAATAAATGACCAAAAAAAAAAAAAAAAATGGGGAAGAAAAGGCAAATCTCTCATGCTAGAGAATTTTAAGTAATTTATGTTGTTATGCTTGCCTCATGGAAGTGTTACATAATTCCCCACATCTTCAGTGTATGCTGCTCATAGTAGCTTCCTGCCATAGAGAAAAATATGGGAAAGAGAGTACTTTTACAATGGATAAATTTGACAAGTGCCATTTCAGCGAGGTAATGGGATGATATCAACAATGGTAAGTCATGTTGATAATGTGAACCATTGATATGTTGTTATGAAAAATGACACATTACCTCCGTAGTCTTTTATCTGGGGAACATTAGAGTCTAATCATTAGAAAAATAGTAAATTCCAATAGAGGGACATCCTGCCACATACCTGACCAGTATTTCTCAAGATTTTCATAATCAATTTTCAGAACCAAAACCAAGAGAAGTCTGAGAAACTGTCACAGTCAAGATGATTCTAAGGAGACATGACAGCTAAATGGTACGTAGTTACTAGATGGGATCCTGGAACGTGAAATCTAAGAAAATGTGAATAAATTACAGATTTTAGTTAATAATTGGTATTAGCATTGGCCCATTCATTGTAACAAACACATCATCCTAGTATAAGATGTTAGTAATAGAGGAATCTGGATTTGGGGGTTATGAGAACTCTCTGTTTTATCTTCATAATTTTTTTGTACATTTTTAAAAACAGTTCTTAAAATTTGCTAGAAAAAGAAAAGCATTGATCTATGCCTTTTATTCTCAAACTAATATTTCAGACTTTAAAATTTCACAGTGATGAACATTCACAAATAGTGTCATTTTATAACAGTTGAATCATCTGGTATTTGTGTTTATTATTGATGATCAGTTTAACATTTTCCACCTTCAACATATGTCTATATTCTAATTAAAATAAAAGAAGTCTCAAAAATTTAGGCTGCCACAAAAATGCTAGTTCATGATATTGACAAGCAGGTTTAGTATACTAAAGTAACCCTATTTTATATGTCGTTAAGTTTCTTCAAACTAAGCCTAAGGATTTTTATGATTAAACATAAATCACATTCTTACATTGCTCTCTGAACTACTTGAATATATGTAATGTTTATTTCTGTGCTTAAAAGTTAGACTGAGTGCTGTTGTGAGTCTGCTGATTAAATCTCCAGGTCTCACACAGAGTAGATTTTGTAGCTTTTCTATAAAAATTAGACTAGTAGTAGTGAAAACCAGCTCTGTTTAATATAGCAATAAATGTTTTTCAATGGTACTCCTTGTATCTCACAATACTACTCGATATTTTAATGATTTAATGAAACAAAGACTAAATTATTCACATTTGGAGATGCCAGGGCAGAAAAGGGAAAAAATAAGCCTTTATAGTCTCACTAAGTACTTGTTACTCTTGGTAATGAGATTTTCATTGTCAGTAGTGGTGCCCGTGAATCCAATGTTTTTGGCAGTAAAATTCCTGGTGCTGATAATGGTAACGGTAGCAATAATGATGATACTGGTGTTGCTGCTATTGTTTGAATAATGTTTGTGCTGGTAGTGGTGGCGGTGGTGAAGGTGGTGTTGGTGGGGTTGATGATTGGTGTTAACAGTGGTTAGCCAGAGTTGATAGTGGTACAATTAAAAATGTAAAACAGACCAGCAAAATCTTTTGCAATTCTTTCAGCCATGTAATCTAAAAATCTCTAAGAGATTAACCTTTTAAGGTAAAATTCATGGCTGCTAAAGTAGTTCTAAGAGCATGGTTATTGACCATAGCCATTTGCAAACAAGCTTTTGAAATTCCTTCACAGCTGTATATTGTTTTCAGTGGCCTTAACCAATAATGGCCATCATGACCACAAATGCAAGGTTCATGTGCTCTCATTTTCTCCTGGCATTATTCTGATATTTGACTTACTACTCCATTGCAAGATATTGGGGATATAAAATAAAGCATGTTACAATTTCCTTTAGGTACATTTATAGTTATGTTTTTAAGCTTTGCATGTGTATCTTGGAGGAGAAAAAGAGAACTAGTCCACTCAGACCGTTGTCGAAAATGAAATTCCTTTCAGTCTAGAGTGTTTCTCCAGACGATAATTAACTTGCAGGTGTGCACCACCACAAAATTCACAAACACTTGGTTAAATAAATATATAGTGATATTAAAGCTTTTCTACATGTAAGGGGAAAGGATGGTAAGGGGGGTTACTACAGGACATGAGATTTAAATGGTAAATACAATAATGAAAGGAAATGTAAACAAAAACAAATTTGGGATTAAAATTCAGCATCTAAACTTTTGAAAATCGATATACTATTGAACACTGAGTCTTTCTTATTTCAGTAATAAAATTAATTGCTCTCAAACTTGGATAAACTTAGAAATCTTTTGAAGATTTTTTCTGCCTATTTATGGCATCTTATGATTTAAAGTAAACTGGAAATAATAGCCAATTGATTCCAGCTGATTCTTTTACTTGTCAAGAATTTAATTATTATCAAATAAAGTACATTTTGTACATTACACTACATTTTTGTTCATTTATCAAATACTTAATGATACTAAACATATGCTACTACATCTCAGAAATATATTGCACAGGGCTCTGACTTTCAGTACTTTCTCACACATTTTGACCAAGTTTTGGAGTCTGATAATTTTGGCCCCACCCCTTATGTAATCTAGGGATGTTTTTACATCCTTTCTGTGACTCACTTTCCCTACCTGTGAAATGAGCCTACTTCAACTTACTCTACTAACTTGTTGGGAATGATACAACATAACTATGGAAACTATTAAGATGTGTAGAACATCGTATGCACCTTAAAGACAGCTATCCCGTTATGTAAAAAAAAAAAAAAAAAAAAAGGCAGAGAAATTTTAAAATAAGCTGCATTAAGCTGTGTATAAACCACTAAAGTTTTTATTCTAAAACTCAAGTTTTATTCTAAAGCTCAGCTATCCCCTTGTATTTAAAAAAAAAAAGGCAGATTCCAAGTCTTTGCTATTGTGAATAGTGCTGCAATAAACATACGTGTGCATGTGTCTTTATAGCAGCATAATTTATAATCCTTTGGGTATATACCCAGTAATGGGATGGCTGGGTCATATGGTACTTCTAGTTCTAGATCCTTGAGGAATCGCCATACTGTTTTCCATAATGGTTGAACTAGTTTACAATCCCACCAACAGTGTAAAAGTGTTCCTATTTCTCCACATCCTCTCCAGCACCTGTTGTTTCCTGACTTTTTAATGATCGCCATTCTAACTGGTGTGAGATGGTATCTCATTGTGGTTTTGATTTGCATTTCTCTGATGGCCAGTGATGATGAGCATTTTTTCATGTGTCTGTTGGCTGTATGAATGTCTTCTTTTGAGAAATGTCTGTTCATATCCTTTGCCCACTTTTGGATGGGGTTGTTTGTTTTTCTCTTGTAAATTTGTTTGAGTTCTTTGTAGGTTCTGGATATTAGCCCTTTGTCAGATGAGTAGATTGCAAAAATTTTCTCCCATTCTGTAGGTTGCCTGTTCACTCTGATGGTAGTTTCTTTTGCTGTGCAGAAGCTCTTTAGTTTAATGAGATCCCATTTGTCAATTTTGGCTTTTGCTGCTGTTGCTTTTGGTGTTTTAGACATGAAGTCTTTGCCCATGCCTATGTCCTGAATGGTACTACCTAGGTTTTCCTCTAGGATTTTTATGGTATTAGGTCTAACATTTAAGTCTCTAATCCATCTTGAATTAATTTTCGTATAAGGAGTAAGGAAAGGATCCAGTTTCAGCTTTCTACTTATGGCTAGCCAATTTTCCCAGCACCATTTATTAAATAGGGAATCCTTTCCCCATTTCTTGTTTCTCTTGGAATCAACCCAAATGTCCATCAGTGACAGATTGGATTAAGAAAATGTGGCACATATACACCATGGAATACTATGCAGCCATAAAAAAGGATGAGTTTGTGTCCTTTGTAGGGACATGGATGCAGCTGGAAACCATCATTCTTAGCAAACTATCACAAGAACAGAAAACCAAACACCGCATGTTCTCACTCATAGGTGGGAACTGAACGACGAGATCACTTGGACTCGGGAAGGGGAACATCACACACCGGGGCCTATCATGGGGAGGGGGGAGGGGGGAGGGATTGCATTGGGAGTTATACCTGATGTAAATGACGAGTTGATGGGTGCAGCACACCAACATGGCACAAGTATACATATGTAACAAACCTGCACGTTATGCACATGTACCCTACAACTTAAAGTATAATAATAATAAATAAATTTAAAAAAAATAAATAAAATAAATAAAAAAGAAAAAAAAAAGAAAAAAAAAGGCAGAGAAATTTTACACTAAGCTGTATTAAGCTGTGTATAAATCACTAAAGTTTTTATTCTGAACTCAAACTTTAATATGGTATTATGGTAATACCATAATAAATAGCTTTGTGTGGCTTCCTGCTCATCTGTTAAAGATGATCAGAACTCATGATCTGGCCATGGCCAGCTTCCCTTCCAGAAATCTATTGGCCCCTTTAATCCTGCCACATTGAAATGTTAACAAGCACTTGAACCTCTGTAAGGGGGATCCCCTGCCCTTTTCCTTGGAGATAACCTTTATTTCCATTCATTGTTTGTTTGGCAAATCCTCATTTTGTAATATCCAAGTCTTTCGTGTTTCTTTATAAGAAATGTGCTTCCCTAACTTTTATTATCACTATTCTTTGTGCATTAACATTTTAACACTTGTTATACATTAATATGGTAAATTTTATATGCCAAATGAAGATAGTAATAATTTCTACCTCAGAGTGTGTGATAATAAATGAGGAAGAGCTTGCAAACTCTTCATCTTAATGATTTTACATTGTAAGTGTTTAAGAACTGTTAGCCAAAAGTTTTTTGTGTCTATTCTACACTCATGCTTATATTTCTTATGCGTGAGAAAATATATAATATTTTATAAACTCTACAAATACTGGAATAAAAGAAAAATAGCAAATATTAATTTAATCAATAATATAAATCACAAAAGACAGCACATTTTGCAAAAATAGCCTTTGAATGAATTCTACAACTATAAAAAATTAATATATAGGTATTAATTCAGTATTTACAAAATCAAATGGCTATGTAGAATATTTTCTATTAGTATTATTGGCCCCAAATATTTTTATGAATCATATAAAGTTTACGTTTTAGTAGTTGGAAATTCTAAAGACATTGAGATAGAACTTCTTTAAGAGATTTTCAGTATATTCTCTAAATGTGCTTCAGATTAGATTTGGATGGCAGATTGCATACATATCTCTGCCTCAAAACATTGAAATTTCAAAAAAATTGTAAAATACATATTATTCCATAATGGTGCTGAGAAACAAGTAACTATGTCATGAACATAAAAGGAAACACTGAGGCGTTTCTGGAACATAGAAAGCACATGAGAAAAGAACAAATAAACTATAGCCTAAAACTCTTCAAAGACATAATAGGAAGGCAAGAGCAGATGGAGAGTACCTCAAGCTCTCAAAGATACTAGAACAGGGGGGCTCCGGATGCCATTTTCAGGGAATGCAATTAAGTCAGTGTTTCACTATTAATCCAGCCTAATTCCCTAAACCATTCCTACATCCCCCCTCAGTAGGAATTGATTGATTACCATGAAGAATAAGTATAATCTCTTTTTACCCAGGTGAGTTCCCAACTTCTCTGAAAGTGTCACCCCTACACACACACACACACACACACACACAAATTTCTCTGTACCTCTGATAGTCTGTGAAAATGTACCACGGTAGTTCACATAAGATAAAAGCTATATACTTTTATTGATTTCAAAGTGTTAAAGAAATTAGATCAGAGGCCCTTTGATACAATAGATTTACATTACTAGCCAAAATCAGCTACATTAATCAATCTGTGGCTTATACAAAATGATAATAAAATACCAGGAACACAGCTAGCCAGGGAGATAAAAAATAAAAATCTCTACAAAGAGAATTACAAGACATTGCTCAAAAAATCAGAGAAGACACAAACAAACATACGAACAAACAAAAATCTCATGCACATGGATAGGAAGAATCAGTATCAGTAAAATGGCTGTACTTTCCAAAGCAATTTAGAGATTTATGTTATTCCTATCAAACTACCAAGAACATTCTTCACAGAACTAGGAAAAAATATTTTAAAATGCATATGAAACCAAAATAAAAGAGCCTGAATAGCCAAGGCAATGCTAAGCAAAAAGAACAAAGCTGGAGGCATCATGTTACCTGACTTCAAACACTACAAGGCTACAGAACGCTATGGTACTGGTACAAAAACAGACACATAGACCAATGGAACCGAATAGAGAGGGCATAAATAAGGCTGCATATCTCTGATCGTTTGATCTTCAACAAATCTGACAAAAATAAGCAATGGTGAAAAGACTTTCTATTCAATAAATGGTACTGGGAAAGCGGCTAGCCATATGTACAAGAATAAACCTAGACCCTTTCTTTAAACCATATACGAAAATCTACTCAAGATGGATTAAAGGCTTAAATGTAAAACCCAAGACTATAAAAACTCTGGAAGACAACATGGGCAATACCATCCTAGACATAGGAATAGGCAAAGATTTCATGACAAAGACACCAAAAGCAGTTGCAACAAAAGCAAAGTGGGATCTAATTAAACTTAATAGCTGCTGCACAGCAAAAGAAACTATCAACAGTGTAAACAGACCACCTATAGAATAGGATAAAATATTTGCAAACTGTGCATGTGACAAAAGTCTAAAACCCAGCATCTATAAGGAATTTCAACAAATTTATAAAACAACCACATTAAAAAGTAGGCAAAGGATATGAACATACACCTCTCAAAAGAAGACATACATGCAGCCAGCAAGCATATGAAGAAGAGTTCAGTATCAGTGATCATTAGAGAAATGCATATCAAAACCACAGTGATTTGGGAGGCCAAGGTGGGCGGATCACCTGAGGTCAGGAGTTTGAGACCAGGCTGAGCACCGTGGTGAAATGCCAACTCTACTAAAAATACAAAAATTAGCTGGGCTTGGTGGCTCATACCTGTAATCCCAGCTACTTGGGAGGCTGAGGCAGGAGAGGAGAAACACTTGAATCCAGGAGGTGGAGGTTGAGGTTGCAGTGAGCTGAGATCACACCACTGCACCAAAGCCTGAGCCACAGAACAAGACTCAGCACAACAACAACAACAACAACAACAACACAATGAGCTGCCATCTCACACAAGTCAGAATGGCTATGAATGCCTATTATTAAAATGTCAAGGAGGTCAGGGCCAAGATGGCCAACTAGAAGCAGCGGCAACCAGAGGATCCCATCAAAAAGAACCATAACAGCATGCGAATCCTGCATCATCAACTGGGGTATCCAGGTTCCGTCATCAGAACTGACTAGGTGGCTGCTGTGACCCACAGAGGGGAAAGAAGAGCAGTGTGGTGAGGCTACCCACCTGAGAGCCACAGTGGGCAGGGGAGCCTCCATCCCCCAATCAAAGGAGGTGGTGAGTGAACGTGCTACCCAGCCTAGGAAACCATGCTTTCTCTGCAGACTGCAACCCACGGACCAGAAGATCCCACTTGTAAGCCCCTGCCACTAGGGCCTAAGGTCCCAATCACGGAGACGCACAGATTCTCAACATCCACTCAGCTAGAATCTGCTTAAGCTTGCTGAGTACCTAGGGGGAGAGGCAGCCAGCACCACAGCTAAGACTGCTGTCTAAGCCATTTGAGCTCCTTAGGGGAGGAGTGGCAGCCAACATTGGGACTGCCCGCTGCCTAACACACTAAGCTCCCAGGGTTGGGCAAAGACAGCAGCCATCTCTATAGTTCCAGGCTGTGCTTTGCCCATGCTGGAGCCAGGGAGGCTGGACGGCTTGGTCCCAAAAGGTATTCCCCAGAGCCCAACACACTGGCTGTGGCAGACTGTGGCCAGAGTGCCTCTTCAGGCCTGATCTTGACCCATACCTCCTCACTTGGTGGGGCTTCCCTGCAGGAACTCCAGCAACTACAGCCAGAGTCTCAGGGACAGAACTCTGATCTCCCTGGACCTTAGCTTCTAGGGGAAGGGGTGGCCGTAGTCTCCATGGACCAGTAGATTTAGTCTTTCTTCCTGGTAGTTCTGAGGAATCCAGGCAGCCCAGATAAGTGGATTTCTCCCCAACACGGCACACCCCCTCCACCAAGGGACAGCTGAAGTGCCTTGTTAAATGTGTCCTGCTCCCCATGCCACCCAACTGGCTGAGACCCTCCAACAGGGTTTGTCAGACACTCCATATGGGAGCGTTCCTACTGGCCTCAGGTTGATACACCTTGAGTTTAGAGCTCTTAGAGGAAGGAGCAGGCACCCATCTTTGATGTTCTCCAGCCTCCTTGAGTGACATCTCCTGGCACGGGAGCAAACCAGATGAACGGGGTCTGAAGTGAACCCCCAGCAAACTGCAGCAGCCCTATAGAAGAGGCACCTGACCATTGAAAGAAAAGCAAACAAACAGAAAGCAACAACAACAAAAGTCCCCATAAAAACCTCACCCAAGCAGCCTCAAAGATTGAAACTAGATAAACTCATGAAGATGAGAAAGAATCAATGAAAACATGCTGAAAACACAAAAGGCCAGAGTGCCTCTTACCCTCCAAATGATTGCAACACCTCTCCAGCAAGGGTGCAGAATTAGACAGGGGGATGAGATGGATGAATTGACAGAAGTAGGCTTCAGAATATGGGTAATAACAAATTCTGCCGAGCTAAAGGAGCGTGTTGTAATCCAATGCAAAGAAGTTAAGAATCTTGATCAAAGGCTACAAGAGCTGCTAACTAGAATAACCAGTTTACAGAGGAACATAAATGATCTAATGGAACTGAAAAACACAGCACAAGAACTTCAAGAAGCATACACAGGTATCAATAGCCAAATCAATGAAGCAGAAGAAACAATATCAGAGTTTGAAGACAATCTTGCTGAACTAAAGCATGCAGACAAGATTAGAGTAAAACAAATTAATAATAATGAACAAAAATTTCTAGAAATATGGGACAATGTAAAAAGCATAAACATACAATTGATTTGGAATACCCAAAAGAGACAGGGAGAATGGAACCAAGTGGGAAAAAACACTTCAGGATATTACCCAGGAGAACTTCCTCAACCTAGCAAGACAGGCCAACATTCAAATTCAGGAAATACAGAGAACACCACTAAGATACTTCACAAGAAGATCAACCCTAAGACACATAATCATTAGATTCTCCAAGGTCAAAATGAAGGGAAAAATGTTAAGGGCAGCCAGAGAGAAAGGGCAGCCAGAGAGAAAGGCCAGGTCACCTACAAAGGAAAGCCCATCAGACTAACAGCAGATCTCTCAGCAGACCCCTACAAGCCAGAAGAGAGTGGAGGCTTTCAACCCAGAATTTCATATCCAGCCAATCTAAACTTCATAAACAAAGGAGAAATAAAATCCCTTCCAGAGAAGCAAAAGTTGAGGGATTTCATCACCACCAGGCCTGTCCTGCAAGAGCTCCTGAAGGAAGCACTAAATATGGAAAGGAAGAACCAGTACCTGCCACTGCAAAAACATGCAAAAATATGAAGACCAATGATACTATGAAGAAACTGCATCAACTAGTGTGCAAAATAACCAAATAGCATCATGATGACAGGATCAAATTCATACAGAACAATATTAACCTTAGTGTAAATGGGATAAATGTCCCAATTAAAAGACACAGACTGGCAAATTGGATAAAGAGTCAAGTCCCATCGGTGTGCTGTATTCAGGAGATCCATCTCATGTGCAAAGAGACACATGGGCTCAAAATAAAGGGAGAGAAGAAAATTTACCAAGCAAATGGACAGCAGAAAAAAAACAGGGGTTGCAATCCTAGTCTCTGAAAAAAACAGACTTTAAACCAACAAATACCAAAAAAGACAAAGAAAGATACTACATAATGGTAAAAGCATCAATTCAACAAGAAGAGCTAACTACACTATATATATTTGCACCCAAAACAGGAGTACCCAGATTCAAAAAAACGTGTTCTTAGAGACCTACAAAGAGACTTAGATTCCCACACAATGATCGTGGGAGACTTTAACACCCCACTGTGAATATTAGACAGATCAAGAAGACTGAAAATTATCAAGGATTTCAGGGATTGAACTCAGCTCTGGATCAAGTGCACCTAATAGACATCTACAGACCTCTCCATCCCATATCAATAGAATATACATTCTCAGTGCCACATGACACTTATTCTAAAATTGGCCACATAGTAGGAAGTAAAACACTCCTCAGCAAACTCAAAAAGCTGAAATCATAATAAACAATCTCTCAGACCACAGTGCAATCAAATTAAAACTCAGGATTAAGAAACTTACTGAAAACCACACAACTATCTGGAAATTGAACAACCTGCTCCTGAATAACTCCTGGATAAATAATGAAATTAAGGCAGATATCAAGAAGTTATTTGAAACCAATGAGAATAAACAGACAACATACCAAGATCTCTGGGGCACAGCTAAAGCAGTGTTAAGAGGGAAACTTATAGCACTAAATGCTCACATCAGAAAGTTAGAAAAATCTCAAATCGACACCCTAACATCACAATTAAAAGAACTAGAGAAGCAAGAGCAAATGAATCCAAAACCTATCAGAAGACAAGTAATAACTAAGATCAGAGCAGAACTGAAGGAGATAGAGAAATAAAATCTCCTTCAGAGAAACAATAAATCCAGGATTCGGTTTTTTGAAAAAAAAGAAAAAAATAGAATGACTGTTAGACAGACAAAGAAGAAAAGAGAGAAGAATCAAATAGACAACAATGTAAAATGATAAAGGGGATATCACCTCTGACCCCACAGAAATACAAACTACCATTGGAGAATACTATAAACACCTCTATGCAAATAAACTAGAAAATCTAGAAGAAATGGATGAATTCATGGACACATACATCCTCCCTCCCAAGACTAAACCAGGAAGAACTTGAATCCCTGAAAAGACCAGTAAGCAGTTCTGAAATACAGGCAATGATAAATAGCCTACCAAACTATAATAAAGCCCAGGAACAGGCAAATTCACAGGTGAAATCTACCAGAGATACAAAGAGGAGTTGGTGCTATTCCTTCTGAAATTATTCCGAACAATTGAAAAGGAGAGACTCCTCCCTAACTCACTTTATGAGGCCAGCCTAATCTTGATACCAAAACCTGGCAGAGACACAACAACAACAACAAAAAACTTTAGGCCTATATGCCTGATGAACATCAATGCAAAAATCCTCAAGAAAATACTGGCAAACCGAATCCAGCAGCACATCAAAAAGCTTATCCACCATGATCAAGTCGGCTTCATCCCTGGGATGCAAGGTTGGTTCAACATATGCAAATCAATAAACATAATCCATCACATAAACAGAACCATTGACAAAAACCACATGATTATCTCAATGGATGCTGAAAAGGCCTTTGAAAAAATTCAACCTCCTTCATGTTAAAACCTCTCAACAAACCAGGTATTGATGGAACATATCTCAAAATAATAAAAGCTATTTATGACAAGCTCACAGCCAATATCATACTGAATGCACAAAAGCTGGAAGCATTCCCTTTGAAAGCCAGCACAAGACAAGGATGTCCACTCTGACCACTCATGTTCAACATAGTATTAGAAGTTCTGGTCAGGGCAACCTGGCAAGAGAAAGAAATATAGGGTATTTAAATAGGAAGAGAGGAAGTCAAATTGTCTTTGTTTGCAGATGATATGATTCTATATTTCAAAAACCCCATCATCTCAGACCAAAAACTCCTTAAGCAGATAAGCAGGTTCAGCAAAGTCTCAGGAAACAAAATCAATGTGCAAAAATTACAAGCATTCCTATACACCAAAAATAGACAGGTGGAAAGGCAAGTCATAAATGAACTCCCATTTACAATTGCCACAAAGAGAATAAAATACCTAGGGATACAGTTAACAGGGGACGTGAAGAACTCTTCAAGGAGAGCTATAAACAACTGCTCAAGGAAATAAGAGAGGACAGAAACAAATGGATAAACATTCCATCCTAATGTATAGGAAGAATCAATATCATAAAAATGGCCATGGTGCCCAAAGTAATTTATAGATTCAATGCTGTTTCCATCAAACTACCATCGACATTCTTAACATAATTAGAAAAGCTACTTTAAATTTCACATGAATCAAGAAAGGGCTCATATCGCCAAGACAAAAAGAGCAAAGCTGATGGCATCATGCCACCTGACTTCAAACTATACCACAAGTCTACAGTAACCAAAACAGCATAGAACTGCTACCGAAACAGACATATAGATCAATGGAACAGAACACGGACCTCAGAGGTAACACCACACATCTACAAACATCTGACCTTTGATAAACCTGACGAAAAGAAAGCAATAGGGAAAGGATTCCCTATTTAATAAGTGGTGCTGGGGAAACTAGCTAGCCACATGCAGAAAACTGAAACTGGACCCCTTCCTTACACCTTATACAAAAATTAACTCCAGATGGATTAAAGACTTAAATATAAAACCCCAAGCCCTAAAAACCCTAGAAGAAAACCTAGGCAATACCATTCAGGACATAGGCATGGGCATTGATTTCCTGAAGAAAATGCCAAAAGCAATTGCAATAAAAGCCAAAATTGTCAAATGGGATCTAATTAAACTAAAGAGCTTCTACAGAGATTCTACTATCATCAGAGTAAACAGGCAACCTACAGAATGAGAGACAATTTTTGCAATCTACCTATTTGACACAGGACTATATCCAGAATCTATAAGACCCTTAAACAAATTCACAAGAAAAAAACAACCCCATCAAAAAGTGGGCAAATAATATGAACAGATACTTCTCAAAAGAAAACATTTATGCAGTCAACAAACTATGAAAAAAGTTCAACATCACTGATTATTAGAGAAATACCAATCAAAACCACAATGAGATACCATCTCACACCAGTCAAAATGTTGACCTTATTAAAAACTCAAGAAACAATAGATGCTGGTGAGCCTGTGGAGAAATAGGAATGCTTTTCCACTGTTGGTAGAAATGTGAATTAGTCTAACCATTGCGGAATACAGAGTCGTGATTCCTCCAGGATCTAGAACCAGAAATACCATTTGACTCAGCAAACCCATTAGCGGGTATATACCTAAAGGAATATAAATCATTCTAATACAAAGACTCATGTGCATATATGTTTACTGCAGCAGTATTTACAATAGCAAAGACAAGGAACCAACTTAAATGCTCATCAGTGATAGACTGGATAAAGAAACTGTGGTACTTATACACCATGAAATACTATGCAGCCATAAAAAGGAATGAGATCATGTCCTTTGCGGGACATGGATGAAGCTGGAAGCCATTGTCCTCAGCAAACTATCACAGGAACAGAAAACCAAACACCACATGTTCTCATTCCTAAGTGGGAGTTGAACAATGAGAACACATGGACACAGGGAAGTGAACAAAACATACCAGGGCCTGTTGGCAATTGGGGGCAAGGGAAGGGAGAACATTAGGACAAATAGCTAATGAATGTGGGGCTTAAAACCTAGAAGACGGTTTGACAGGTGCAACGTACCACCATGGCACATGTATACCTATGTAACAAACCTACACTGTCTGCACATGTATCTTGGAATTTAAGGTAAAAAAAAATAGTCAAAAAATAACAGATGCCAGCAAGGATGCAGAGAAAAGGCAACACTTATATACTGTTGGTGGGAGTGTAAATTCATTCAGCCATTGTGGAAAGCACTATGGCAGTTCCTTAATGTTCTGTAAAACAGAATTACCATTCCACACAGCAACCCCATTACCGGGTATATACCCAGAGGAATCTAAATCATTCTACCATAAAGACATGCATGTGAATGTTTCTTGCAGCACTATTCACAATGGCATGGCAAAGACATAGAATCAACCTAAATGCCCATCAATGACAGATTGAATAATGTGGTACATAGACACCATGGAATACTATGCAGCCATAAAAAAAACAACAAGACCATTTCCTTTGCGGAAACATGGATGGAGCTGGAGACCATTTTCCTTAGCAAACGAATGCAGGAACAGAAACCAAATACTGTATGTTCTCTCTTATAAATAAGAGCTAAATGAAAAGAACTTATAAACACAAAGAAGGAAACAAGAGACACTGGGGTCTACTTGAGGTGGGATGGCAGGAGAACAAAGAGGAGCAAAGGGATAACTACTGGATACTGCACTTAATAGTTGGGTGATGGAATAATATGTACAACAAACCCCCATGATACATGTAACAAACCTTCACACACACCCCCAAACCTAAAATAAAAGTTAAAAATAAAAATAAAACCTGAAGAAGAGGGGACGGGTCAGTGACTGCTATTTTAAAATATTAACCTACTGACATTATTTTGCTTAAGTATTGTACATGTACTATTTTGATAAAATTTTAAAATATTCATGAAGTTTTAAAATACATGTATTTACTTTAGATACAGGAGATATGAAGTGCAAATACTAGAAAAAATACTACGTAGAAATATTAGATAAAAGGATAAGTTGATAAAAAGAAGATGTAGCACATTGGTATGTAACTGGAGAGTGGCTGGCTAGTTAAATGGGTAACTGGGAAAACTGGGGGATGAGAATCAGAAAAAAAAAATCTGTGGCTCATATTACCACATGCAAAATAAAAATAGTCAAATCATGTGGTCCAATCAGTTTTTGTTTATTCCCCATTTTTGAAGAGTAAATCTAATATAAAATATATTATGCTATAGAAACAGTTCAATAAAAATTTAAACTAAGAGCAAGTCATTCACAGAGAACCAGAATTTTCATTGCATTCTAAGCATTTTATGTTAATATCTATCTTTGACATTGTAACTTTGAGCTGACTTATAAATATACATGAGGAATCACCCAATAAAGGTACCATCTGATGTGAATAGACATTATTTATAAACAATTGGGAGAAAAATAATCTAACAGTAAATAATTGAAAAAAAACTATATAATAGTTCAAATCTATGATGGACTATTACTTATCCAGATTAAAAGATTTTATAGTTCAGTGGCTTTTAAAAACCCAATAAAATCACTGGTACAACAGGAAAAAGAGGTGAGGCACCAGCTTCAGATGATCTGTGTTGTTGTTGGAACCTGACATTTTTTAGTGGGTGAAGTATGACTCAGATTCTACTAGCCTGAACAACTTGCCTGCCTACTCTCAATACCACCAACTGTTTACATTCAATGATTAGCATGAGAACATTTGTTTTATAAGAGAGCAAAAAAGAGATTTTTGTTTTTGTATTTATGTGGGACAAGAGAAAGAACAGGAGAATGGGAGATGTTACAGAACATAATTTCCCTACTTAGTCTCTTAATTCGGAAATGAGTTTCTTGAAGACAGGAGTAAAACTATCAGTGCTATTCATGGCAAGGACAATGACTAGAACTAATAAAGTTGTTAAAGAGAGATACTGTTTAACTGCAACATAAACAGAGTTCTTTGGCTGTCCAAGTGGCACAGTGTTTCAAAGAAGGCCATCTCCTCTTCCTTTGCATAGCATCTAGCAGCAATAGAGGATACTGGGTATTTATGCCACATCTGTAGCACATAGGTGATTGCATGATAGCTAGTTGTAACAGTTGCATGGCCAAAGGGATTTCTGAGCTGAAGAGAAAGAAAGAAACACAGGCGGACAATGGCTGGTAACAGTAGTTGTATCAGTCAGGGTAGGCAAGATTATGCTGAAGTAACAAAAACATCCCCTAGTCTCAGTAGGTTAAAAAGCTAAGTATATTCCTTGCAGATCCTAAATGTTCATACTGTTTTGACAGGGGTGCTCTCCTCATCTGAGCTATTCGACTCCAGGTTGCTAGAAGCTTCATTTTGAGTTGTCTTCAAACTTTCTGGAGCATGCGGAAAGAAGGCAGCTTGGTGAACTAGACACTGGCTCTTGTTTTCAGAGGCAGTGACATTTCACTTCTGCTCTTATTTCATTGACCAAGTCAAGTCAAGTAGCCCTACCTACTTTTATGGGGGACAAAAATTATGATTCTTCTATATGTCAAGGAAACAGAATTATGGAGAAATTTGGCAATCAGCAATTGTTGCTTTCAGTTTTTCACAATAGCTAAGAGTGGTTTTAAGAGCATGTAGGGCATGCATTTTGAATTTCAGAAATAAAAGGGTAAGACTCTTTGATAACTCGTGTTTTATCTGTTTACATTAGTGGGTCTCTTGTGAACATAATCTAGGTACACATATGTAGTCAAAAGTTGGCAAGACTTGGAACATTTGTGTTTTATATGCTTTTGAGATTTTGTTTAAATGAGAGTCCTATAGAAAAAAAAGAGTCTAATTAGAGAATATTTTCTGAAATTAAGATGTTTGCATTATTATTTACATGAGAAATATCTTGATTCAAATTACAGTAGCAGGGCACGGTGGCTCATTCCTGTAATCCCAGCACTTTGGGAGACTGAGATGGGTGAATCACTTGAGTTCAGGAGTTTGAGATTAGCGTGGCCAACATGGCGAAAACCTGTCTCTCCTAAAAATACAAAACTTAGTGGGGCATGGTGGCACATGCCTGTAATCCCAGCTACTCAGGAGGCTGAGGCACAAGAATAACTTGAACCCAATAGGCAGACATTGCCGTGAGCCAGGATCGTGCCACTGCACTCAAGCCTGGGTAATGGAGTACAACTGTCTCCAAAAACAAAACAAAACAAAGCAAAACAGAAACAAATTACAGTAGACACAGCATATTTAGACTTTTGTAACAACACTGTCTTAGTCAAGATCCCAATAGAAAACAAATGACATATTTATCTTAAATGAGGAGAGGCTGAGGAGAGAAGGAGTTAACTTGTATTCAGTTCAGCAGGATCTTATCCCAGCTCTGTATTACATTCAAATCAAATTAACTGAATATATGGCCAAGGTCTGAAATCCAAATGATGTGTGAAGTTATCAAGAGGGATGTCATTTCACAAAAAGTTATTTTAAAAGTGATTATTATCACTAAACATGTGAAAAGGGGCTTATGGTTGCTTTTCCTCTATTGGGAGCAAGAAATACAACCATGGTAAAATATAGATCTAATCACCAAAATTAATATAGTCATATATTCAGAGTGTACTGGAAACAGAACTCACATTACTTAACATCATAAGGTACTTATTTAAAATCCCAAAGTTGCTCTAAGGAAGGAAGCTGTAAAACAGCATAGAGTTTCTCAATCTTAAAGTTTCCCTGTTTAAAATTTATCCATGGCACAGAGTGAAGAGAAGGTATATTGCTATTCAAGGGTACATTTCCTGGGGAATGACGCTGTAGAAACCATAGACCAGTCTTTGAAGCACTTGTTACCAGCATTGAATTGATTCGAGGAAAATCCCTGATTTTTTCCTGTTGTATCCTACCTCAGGTCAGAGTTGCATTGCATGTTGAAATATTTCAGGCACTCAACAATTCCTTCATGTGAACAATGTATGAATGTAATCGTGTGTGAATACAGCAGTGTTCCTGCCTCAGTTACCCTGTACTAAATATATATTGATCTTTGTTGCTTTTGTTGTTGTTCTGTGAATCCTATTTCAGACTATGTGTTTTCTTTTTTGGAAATAGGAAGACAAATTAGATTCATTTAATGTATTAGCCTGACTATGACTCCTGTTTGTATCAGAAGATTTTCCAATGCATGATTATTATGGAAAGTTTTATGAAACCGAAAGACTTTCTGGGAACTAATTGGCTGTTGCCACAATTTCTATATTTTTATAACCAGTGTCTGGGTACTTTTTTGCTTTGATATTATTATTTGGATGGAAAATGATGCAAAAAATATCAAATGTTTCTTTCTATTGCTTAAATGACTGCCAGATATTAAGCAATGGTTAGAATGTACTTCCTTTGGAAAAAAAAAAAAAAAGGCACAGACAGTGCTCAAGTAATCATTACCACAAAATAAAGAATATTAGTTCCATCACATCCTTAAGCAAACACATCTGAAGTTCAAATATATTTTAGAAAAGCACTACAATTCAGGGAGCAACACACATCTATCTTCTTTGTACTATTGTGATATGCAAAAGATACACATTTCTAATATTGTTGGATGCCACAATTGCCATTCAGTTTTATAGAGACACTTGTCAGAGATGTACTTGGAAGGACTTACATTCTCTAATATATTTGAAAAATGCATTCCCCTAATACAACAGCTGGACAGAGTCCAGAAAGTTGGAAACTCAAGTCCCTCAGTAGAGACCATCAAAAGTTTATCCAAATGAGAAATAGCACATCTGGCTGAATCACCTCTTTACCTTCATGGAATAATCACTTGGAAGGAAATCTCCCTGGATACTCCAGAAGATTTTTGAAAAGATGTTTTTCCTCAGAAAATTGTTTTAAAATCTGAAACAGAAAGTCAAGTTCACCACACCATCTTCCACACCCTACCAGGAACTACAGTGTAGCCAGTGCTACACCCTTTCCCCCTACTCTCTGAGGTTTTGGAAACAAATTCCAAGGCTCTGAAAATACTGAATCTCTTCTTTAAAAAATCTAAAGGAATCTCTAACTTCCTAAAAAATATCATATATCCACTATTGCCTAAATATCAATCAAAAGTGTATGCAGAAGTCATAAAAACAAGAAAAAACTCCAGGAAGACGATGCTTTAGCAATTACCACAGAAAACCCATCCCTGTGACTTACAGGGTGGCCGTCTGTGTCTGCCAGAGGGAACGCGAGGTGATAAGCTATGAAAAACTGTTCCCAAGACTTTTGTAACTGTTTTCAGATGGGTGTTTGTGAAAAGTACAAAAAAGTGGACCCTCCTCTCAAAGTTTGCTCTTAACATTAACTTGGACTTGAAGTATAGCCACTGCAGTATTTCACAGGACACATGACAGTCTATATAGTGGTTGAAAAAAACATATTATGCTATCTGAAACTCTAGACAGGTCTAACACCCTGTGCCAGAGATTTGCTGATAAATCCACATCGAGATGTTTGCTTCCTACCAATGTGATCTTGTTGATGAAAACGTAATGGGACAAAAGTAAGCCCCAAACACAAGGCAGTAGCATGGGAGAGTGGATCTCAAGAATGGCCCTATGGGGACAATTGAAGAATGTAGACAATGAAAAATCACAGTGGGTTTTGGAAAGAGCCACAAATGGTATCATCTTAAGTTATTGTTATATCATATCCATTAATTAAAGCAAAAAATATTTTATTCTGAACTTTTGTTCCAATGTATCAATAGCTAGAAATCTGGAATTATAGGTAATCCATATCATTTTGTCTTGAAGAATGTTCAAAAATAAAAGGCTGCAATGATATACTTGCACCTATTTATCCATCCATTCATTAGTATTACTATAGGAAGAGATAGGAAAAATATGCGATGAAAAATAAATAAACAATAAAATATGTCAGTTGGTGACAGGTTCTATGGAAAGAAAAATGAACTGGAGTAACATGACATTGAATAGGTGAATGTATACTTTATATTAGGTAGACAAATAGAATTCCTAGATGATGATGAGCAAACTGAATCTGAAGAACATCAGGGAGTCAGTCAATGACAATCATGGAACGCACCCTCCATAAGGAAGAAACCATGTCTAAGGGTTGGAATGAGCTTGGTTTATTCAAGAAGCAACAAGGACAGTCTGGGAGGAGGAGAACTGGAAGGGAGCACAGTGGAAGTGCTTTTTCAAAACATTCCTGAAAAATTGGAAGTATCTGCAGACTTCTCACCATAACGCACTTAAAAATCAACCAACAAACCAACCACCATCAACAATGGTAACAAAAACAAGATATGTCCAAGATTAAAACTAATCAGCTGGATTCAAAACTATAAAGCACAGAAGCAAAAAAGAAAAAATAAAGAAATTATTTGGCGAAAAAGGATTGGAATCCATACAATGAAACTAAGATCATTATTGGGGCTGGTCATAATCTTGATTTAAGCAACATCCTATCCTTTCTAGTTTTCAGATTTTTAATTTAATTCAAAGATGATTTTTTTAAGTCTAATTATTTCCAGATGAGCTCATCTGATATCAGCATCTTGGAAAAGTTAATCAAAACAGGCCTTGGATCTGAACTTCCATGTTACAGCGTAGGTTGCTCAAATTTTTGTCTATTGCATTCCACAGTTCTTTCTAAATATTTCAATTTTGCCATCTCTAGGTTAGGCCATATTTTTTTTCTTATCCATTTATTCTAACAGTTCCAACAATTAGCGAATTCAAGAATGTGATGGGCAGAATGTCTTCCTAAAGATGTTCACTCCCTGAACCTGTGAATATATCATATTAAATAGCAGAAAAATCTTCTGTAGATACAATTCAAGTGAATGATGTAAAAATAGGGAGATTATTTTGGATCATCCAAGTGAACCCGATGTAATCATATAAGCCTTTAAAAGCAGAGAATGTCCTCTGTTTGGAGGCAGAGATAAGGAGAAGTCAGAGAGATTCCAAGTGTGAAAAGAATTTGATACACTTTGCTGACTGAGTCATCAAGCCGCATGCAAAGATTAGAGGAGGCCCCTAAGAAGCTAAATGCAAACCCCATCTGACAGCCAGCAAGGAAGTTGGGACCTTGATCACCAAAAGAAGAAGAAACTGGATTCTCTCTACAACCAGAATGAGCTTGGAAATGGATTCTCTTCAGAAGCTTTCAGATAAAAACCCTGGCATGACAGCATCTTGACACTGGCCTTGTGAGACCCCAACTAGAAGATCCGGTTGGTCCCACCTGACTTCTGACCTGCAGAACTGTGCGATAATAAATTTGCACTTGTTAAACGTCTAGCAATAATTTGTTACAGCAGCAATAGAAAAGTCATTACGAGGATTTAGTGATTTTAAACATTCCTTCCCATCATTAAAAAAAGATTAGTGGGAGATGAGGGGCATTAAAGCTCTCAGCACTAAATGGAGGCATTCTGCTGTGTGCCTTCAGAAGAACATTAAAGAACACCAAAAGGAAAAGAACTTTAGCAAGAATCTGAGTAATTTTTTGGAGTTGTTTATGTTCAGAACAAATGTCCACAGAAATCTTCACTCCCAGAGTGTGGCTAAAAGATATCTACATCAAAGAGGGTAATTACTTTGCTCTCATTAAAAACAATAATGGCAACGTCATATAACCTAAGCTCCTACCTTGGTCCAGTTATTTTCCATAAGTGAGTCATTGTCAATGCATTCCAACTCTTTTTTTCTCACTTTTTAAAAATTACACTTTAAGTTCCGGGGTATATATAGAGAATGTGTAGTTTTATTACACAGGTATACATGTGCCATAGTGGTTTGCTGCACCCATCAACCTGTCACCTACATTAGGTATTTCTCCGAATGCTATCCCTCCTCTAGCCCGCCATCCCTCAACAGGCCTTGGTGTGTGATGTTCCCCTCCCTGTGTCCATGTGTTCTCATTATTCAACTCCCACTTATGAGTGAGAACATGTGGTGTTTGGTTTTCTGTTGTGATAGTTTGCTGAGAATGATGGTTTCCACCTTCATCTATGTCCCTGCAAAGGACATAAGCTCATCCTTTTTTTATGGTTGCATAGTATTCCATGGTGTATATGTGCCACATTTTCTTAATCCAGTCTATCATTGATGGACATTTGGGTTGGTTCCAAGTCTTTGCTATTGTGAATAGTGCCACAATAAACATGTGTGCATGTGTCTTTATAGTAGAATGATTTATCCTTTGGGTATATACCCAGTAATGGGACGGCTGGGTCAAATGGTATTTCTAGTTCTAGATCCTTGAGGAATCACCACACTGTCTTCCACAATGGTTGAACTAATTTACATTCCCACCAACAGTGTAAAAGTGCTCCTATTAACTCTTAAATTGAAATTTTAAAAATGTCAATTCTCTGACAAACTCACCTTTTTTTCCCAAGTAAAACAATAAGCAAATCTTTCATTTCAACCTAAAACTAATCTACTACAATGCATTGGTTTTTCCTTGTAATACCTTCAAAGATTGTGATAAAATAAAAGCTAGAAATTTGTATTTAACTTCTTTTCAGCTTCCTTTTTCCTGCCATTTAGTGAGACTGCTATAGCACTTCTTATTTACTCTTTAAACAACTCTGTCTGATGCCACAGTAATTTATAAAAAGAAAAAGAAAATTCCAGAAATTAAGTTTTTTAATCCTACAATGGGAAAATGTGTAATTATTTTTAAATGCTAAAGTAATATTCTAAAATAAGAACAAAAATATATCTTGTCTCCAAATGAAATGAGTTTTAGAAAGTTGGTTTGGCATTATGTCAATGTTTAATTTACCATGTTCTTTTGAGTAAAATTTCCCATTCTTTTTACGTTTCAAAACTATCTATTTCAGCTAGGCAATTATTCTTTTATGCGGTTTTGTCAAATACAATTCTCTTCTGCTGCAATCTCCTGAAATAATAGGTAACATTAAAAAATATTAATAAAAGGCCGGGCGCAGTGGCTCACGCCTATAATCCCAGCTCTTTGGGGGGCCGAAGTGGACGGATCACTTGAGTTCAGGAGTTCAAGACCAGCCTAGCCAACATGGCAAAACCCCATCTCTACTAAAAATACAAAAAAGTAGCCGGGCGTGATGTCGCGCACCTGAAGCGTACTCGGGAGGTGGAAGCAAGAGAATCACTTGAACCCAGGAGGCAGAAGTTGCAGTAAGCTGAGATCATACCACTGCACTCCAGCCTGGGCAACAGAATGAGACTCCATCTCAAAAAAAAAAAAAAAGTATTAATAAATAATTATTATTTGGAGTATGAAAGTGTATGGAACAACAGTGTTTTAACTTAAGCTCTGTAGGCTCCCCAGATATCTTTGATTTTTAGATAGCCAAAGAGTCAGTAAATAATTCTATAGTATCATAAATTGATAGTTATAATTTTTATTGTTTTTGTTTTCTGACTATGGTTCTAATTCTTAAGAAACAAATGTCTATATATAGTAAAATTAAGAACTTACTCTATAATTTTCTTGGACTATTAATTATGTTTTCATTCATTAATTTGTTCATTAAATGCATTTAGCAAGTACTTTGACCATTATTGTATGGTAGGCTCTGTTCTAAATTCTGGGGCTACAGTAGAGAGAAAACATGAAAAAACTTCATCTTCATTGGCGTCACACTATAATTGGCAGGGAATATCTAATGAGTGTTACAGTGTAGCTCAAAAAAGATTATACATTTATATTTTTATATACTTGACATATTTTAAGTTCACTTCTAATTGTGGCAATTTTTATGTGTCATCTTTTTTAAAATAAAATTACACCACTTTCCCCTTTTAAATTTGTTACGAAAAAAACAAAGCAAAAAATGAAAACCAAAAACATACATAAAAATTAACCCACATTATAGTAGGAACAACTTGCAAACTGCTTAACTTGAATGAGCAAATATGTTTTTTTTTTTTTTTTTTTTTTCCATTTTACAGCTGGAAAATGAGGAGCAGGCAAATGTTAAGTAACTTGCCTGAGATCACTCAGTGAGACTCAGTGGTGTCTGGGCTCTAACTCAGAAGTTCCCGATTCCCTGTGACTGGGCCACAAGTTCATAGCCGCTGGCTCACAGCAGCTTCCGGAACAGAACGAAGTTTTCCTGTAAGCCCTCGAGAGTGTTACGACGCCACATCAACCTAAATGCATTCAGGAACAAGGCTACAAGGAAGGCCAGCAACCGCAAGTTCTTATTGCTTTAACCTTCCACCCACATTGAGGAAACTCACCTCCACCTAAGTTTTGCCAAAAGAAGGAAGCAGGAAAGATAACTCTGGGGAAAATATTGTAGCCTAATATCCATGGATAAAAACTCCAAGTGGGAAAATTAACTTTTTTTGTTGTTGTTTCCTGCAGTAGAAGTCCTGAAATTAAATTCAGCATTCCTGGCAGTGGGTGTCCGACAAATATTTCTGCTTTTTCACAATCCCAAATCAAAAAGTACTAACTCGAAGTGAAAATTAGAGCCAGGTCAGTGAATGGCTGTGACTCTGTAGACCTAAATGCTTAATATGCTATAGACTTCAACAGTTAAGTCTGGGAGGTTGAAGACAAATCAGCTTGGATCCAGGTACAGCTAAATCAATTCCAAATACTCTGGGCCACAAAATGCAGGGTTTTCTGTCTTGATGGATTGCAGTACACTTGGGTGGGCTCAGAAGTTATGAGAGAAAAACAAAATTAAATGCTTTTAAATTGACTCAAGCAGCTGGATTGCTAATATTCAACACATGAGAATAATGATACTTGAAACTTACATTGCAAAAAAAGAAACATAAAACACAAAAAATAACAACCATATTCAAAGGGCTTGATCCTGCAGGGAGAACAGAACTTGCCGTTGAGATCACTGAGTTGTTACTACGACATTAAGAAAAATTGAATAAACATTGTTTTCTAGTGAGACATGTGGTTCTTTAGTTTATAATGCCTCCTTAACCTTAGTTCTACTGTGCAATTAGACTTCCAACATACAGAGATCTATTTAACAAATATGGAAATGTTGAGATATTTTAATTTAAAGTGTATCTTCAGTGTGCACAGCACTGTTTTAGGTACTAAGAAAACAGCAGTGCACAAGAAAACATCCCTATCCTCGTAGAGCTTACCTATAAATCGTGCCAAAACCAAAGTTAGGTAAGATGACGCAGATCATACCTCTGAAGACAATGAGGTCAATGGTGGTTCCAGCATTTCTATATCTAAGACTCTAACTTAGGGATTTTGTGATGGGAAGTGTTGAACAGGTTATCTTAATGCTATATAGGTGCATAGTGACTTCAAATGCTCCATATAGAATGTACACTTAGTTTGGGTAGTTGGGGGAGGAAGTTACTGATAGAGATTAAAGAGGTGAAGAGGGGTAAAAATTCCTAAAAATTGCCATGAGTTTATTGCCAAATATATTCAGTTATTTCAATAATTTCCCTGACTAGATAAATATTCTATAAATTATTTTTTAAAGGGTTTCCTCTGTCAGTTAAATTGAAATAGAGGAAAAACATTCTTTCAACCAATTATATTGCCTGTTCCCCTTTACTTCCATAAAAACAGAAACACCACTTTCTAGGAGAGCTAAAATAGTATAATTGAAACTCTTGTTTCATGTATTTATTCATCTCCTATATAGAATCAAATTATAGTATCTCCTGCTTGCTTTTTAGCTCTCATCAAACACATCACCTTAGGTCAAGATGGCTGTAGATGTCAGTTCATCTGTCTGTCTTACTGCTCTTTCACTGCATGTATCTTGTTTCACAAATTCTGAAATACAATACTAATCTCATCCCTGGGTGTTTCTGTTCAGGACACTTCACTAGTGATGATAGGATGCATTGGATCTAAACTCTACTGTCTGGCACTGATTTACTGAAACACACTGCCTGTTGCACATATGTGTTCCCTGCTTCATCTGGGTCCCCTTTATTCTTTCACAACCGCCTGGAATACGTTGCACAGCACTGCCTTCCTCCCTCTCTTCCTTCCTCCTTTTTCTTTTTCTTTCTTTCTCTCTTTTTCTTTCTCTCTCTCTTCCTTTTTTTCTCATTTTCTCTTACCTTCTTCCATTTTTTTCCTTGTTTCTTGTCCTGTTTTCCCTTTCTCACTTTCTTTTCCTTCCTTCCATCTTTTGTTCCTTTCTTTTTTTTTTTAATTCCCTCTCTCCCTTCCTTTCTCTCTTTCTGTATTCCTTTTTCTTTTGTCTTCATCAAGGTCAACCTCATATTCTAATTCATCTTAAATAGGTTTAGGATCAATCAGACTAGTTAAAAGTAAGGAAAGAAAGACCTTATACTACTGGTTTTTATCTTTGGGGCGTGGCAAAAATCTGAAAGATCAATAACATACTCAACTAGGCAACAGCTACTGAAATTGAAGACACATGTGGTCTATGAAAAGACAGTGCCATTTTTAAGAATGTATCTTACAAACATGTACTCACACATGTGTACAATAAGGAACATAGTGGGTATTCTTTGTAGCCATTTTCTTTTCCTAGTCAAGGTTTGGACAGTGATTATCCATCAAAAACAACTACTTAAATAAATTAATATTACACTTAGATTGTCATCTGAGTAAATAATCATGTGTGATGTATGTATGTGTTTACTTAAATAAATAAATAATATTAAATATGATGATTAACCGGGAAAAAATCTTTCAATATTAAAGTAGAAGGATAAGTAAGATATATTGATTGCAGAATAAAAGAAAGCAGCCAGGTTCTAAAAGTTATATATATATGTCACATAATATAATATATATAAAAATATGTGTCACATAATATAATATATAAACCATGTCATGTAATATAATATATATCAAATATATAAACTATATGTCATATAATATATATAAAATATGTCATATAACATAATATATAAAATATATATCATATATGTGAGTGTGTACTGTAATTTTGTAATAAAATGGAGAAACTAAGAGTGTATATTCAACTTTACTCATATAACTATAGATATATTCTGAAAGAGTCTATGAGAAGTTAAAAATATTACCACTAAAGAAGGGAATTATGGCAAGGATAAGAGGAAACCTTTTTATTAAATGCCCTTTTGAAATTATGAAATTGCAAAACTTGCTGTTGAAAGAGAATTTTTTTTTTACTAAATATTGCCACTAAATGATTTTCCTTGTAACCTTATATTCCAGTCACTTAAAAGTAACCTATTCTTCACTGCTAAACACTAAATGTTATTTCAGTGTGATGATGACCAAGGAGTGATCCATAACTCTTTGTCTCATTTTCAAGAGTTACATGTTCTATTGTCTGGAAAGGTTTCCAGCCTCATTTAAGTGATTTGTAGTGTGACTCCAGTTCTGACAGGATGTGGCATGCAGCGTGACAGCAGACTTTCCATGTTTCGAGGACCATCGCATTCATATCCGAGAATCCACCACATGTCAGTGAATATTTCTTAATGTCGGTACTTTTATTTTTCAGAATTACCGAATACTGACGATGTATTAGTGCCTCTGAAAATTCCCAAAACCCATAATGGTTGTAAAAGTGTTTCCAAAAGAAAATATAAGTGGTGACATAGCTTCCATTATACTTACTGTTCTAAAAGGTAATGCATATATTGTTAATAATTTTAGATTTCAGAAATACACATTGTTCCTGATTATGAAGAAAAGAAAACTTGTTCTCTGCACAGTTTTTCTTTCATTTTTGTAAATACTCTTAAAACAACATAAAGAAAGATTCTATTGAATGAATATGCTGCACATCTGATTACTTGTATTTCATATATATTAAACATACACTTCTTGAAGATAAATCTTGTTTTTCAGTTTCCACTAAAAGATTCATCCTAAAGTTTGAATCCCTCTAGCAAACTTCCGCAGCATGTATCCTTTTGTTTGCCATTATATAAACACTGGGAATATTTACTGAATGGAAACCAAACCACAAAGTTCTGTGCCAACTTCAAAAAGAAATTAACTCACAGAAGCCTCAGTATATATGGTTTTGCATATAATTTCTTTTGAGTAACTCATGCTCCTGTTCACACCTCACTGCAGTAAATTCACGTGTCTCACTGATGCAACAAATGCATTCATGCAGCAAAACAAAACATGACACATTTCTTTAAATGGGGGCAGGTCACTTTTAATATGAGAAAAATATTTTGGAATTATTTGCTTTGTTGTTTTACCAAAGTTGAAATGAAAAGACATTAAGCAATATCTATATCTTAATTTTTTTTTTGAGTTGGGGTCTCACACTGTCACCCAGGCTGGAGTGCAGTGTTGTGACCACAGCTCATTGAAGCCTCAAATTCCTGGGCTCAAATGATCTTCCCACCTCAGCCTCCTGAGTAGCTGGGACTACAGGCACACGCTGCTACACCAAGCAAATTTTCTTATTTTTAGTTTGTAAAGGCAAGGTCCCACTTTAATGTCCAGGCTGGGTTCCAATCAATCCTGACTTCAAGTGATCCCACTGCTTTGGTCTCCCAAAGTGCTGGAATTACAGGCATGAGCCACCATGCTCAGCTATCTTGAGCATAATGAAAGGAAAGTGATGCTAATATGCCCTCATGAATAATGCAAACTTGAAAGGTAAATTTTACCGCTAATCTGATGATTTTATCATAAATTACTTTTTCTTTTGCTTGCCATTATTTAAAATAATTTTAAAAGTTATAAGGGAATATGTTTAACCCTGTATTTCTTGTGACTAGTCTTTTTTAACCCACATTAAGAAATTTAGATTATCCTATCGAAACCTAATTCTTCTGTCTCACTCCTTAATAGTAAATTTGTTGATGTTGCTTCTACCTATAGCTTAAAGGCTGATTTCAGAATTTCTAAATACAGATGCATCCAAACAACATTGTTGCTTTTAAAGACATAAAAGTAATTCATCTTTTTAATATACAAAATCTTTCTGTATTTTAGAAGATTGATGACACTTTGAGAATCTTCTGTCAGATACAGGACACAATCATTAGGGGGGCTATGCTCATGTACCCTGGCCAGATTTCAGGCTGCAATCGAAGTCATGCTCTTAAGAAAAGGGATTATTCGGCCAGGCGCGGTGGCTCACGCCTGTAATCCCAGCACTTTGGGAAGCCAAGGAGGGCGGATCACGAGGTCAGGAAATCGAGACCATCCTGGCTAACACGGTGAAACCCCGTCTCTACTAAAAATACAAAAAAATTAGCCGGGCGCGGTGGCGGCGCCTGCAGTCCCAGCTACTCAGGAGGCTGAAGCGGGAGAATGACGTAAACCCGGGAGGCGGAGCTTGCAGTGAGCCGAGATGTTACCACTGAACTCCAGCCTGGGCCACAGAGCAAGACTCTGTCTCAAAAAAAAAAAAAGAAAAAAAAGAAAAAGAAAAGGGGCTATTCTTCCTTTAACTTCCTGCAAATATGTTAAAGAGTAATAACTTCTGAAGTTTTCATTCCTGTAGAATCATTCTTTTTAAATATTTCAGTTGAAGGATCCTTTAGCCTTGGTGGTAGCAGCCTCAGCAGATTTGGTCATTATCTCTGTACTCTCATTCCAACTGGGACCAATTTTGCCATCATAGCTAGAGTATCATCTCCCTGTAGATCTCTTCTCTCAGACAAACTATTATTTGACAGTTTGCTTCTGCAAACTAGAGAGACCCACCCCTGCGATGGCTCTTAACTGCCTGGCTTCATGGCCATAGGCTCGTTCTGGCACTCAGCAGTCCAGTTCACCAAAGCTGTACCTCCTCTGCTCACATAATCAACTGACAGATACCAGATACTACTGTACCTAAATATCTCTAGAATGGCCTGGTCTCCACTGGAAATAACCAAAATAGGATTTCAAAAAGTTTTATGACCCCGAGATTGCTAGCTATTTGACTAAGAGCTTCCGAAATATAATATGAAAGAATGGTGGTCCATCCCCAGAGCTCCTAGTGCCTGAGATTTCCACCAGATTCAGATAGTTGGTCAATCCAACTTCAACTGAAATAATTGTCCAAAGCCAATAACTAGTGTATCATCTCTTGGGTCTCATCAGTATATTGAAAACAAACCATTCAAGAAATTATCAAGATTTTGGGAATTCATGCAGGCCAAAAAAAAAAAAAAAAAAAAAAAGACACGGAATCTTTAGAAATTGGAGTTGGCTATAATAGTTGTAGACTTCATGTCACTATGTACAGCAGAAGCTCAAGAAAGCTTAAATGACCAGAACTCTTCTAGAGAATTGCCAGATTTGTGTGTTGACTATTGAAGCATCAAGATAGGCAAATTTATAAATAAATAAACATAGCTCTTAGACTAGTAAACTTGTTCTCATTTGTTTGGTTTATTTTTAGAGACAGAGTCTCACTATATCAACTGGCTGGAGTGCAGAGACAACATAGCCATGAACGTACTGTAATACAGCTGTGAACGCTTGGGGTCAAACAGTCCTCCCAGCTCAGCCTCCTGAGTAGCTGAGACTACAGGCACATGCCACGGCACCTGGATGATTTCATCCCTTTTAAAATAATTTAGAAATTCTGTAAATCTTAGCTTAACCCTCTGGATTTTGGGTTCTTCCCTCTGAGCTGTTTTCCTTTTCCCTAAGAACCAACCTATGTCAGCAGCTAAAGAGTTTTCTCATTCAGTTTTCTTTTCGAAGATATCTGGTGGCCCGGAAACCCATTTTCAATTTGCGGACTTCCAGCTCCTTAGTCCGAACTGGCTTCAATTCGCTAGTAAATGCTTTTGAAGATTTCGTGGGATTTCTAAACAGTGGATTATACTTTAATTCGTTAGAAAAAATAAAAATAAAAAAATAAAGCCATATCTACACTTGCTTTCCAAAAAGCCCACTCTACTTTGGGCAAGTGTTGGGCTGATATGGGACTAGGTCTAGAGAGTGTTGGAATCCGTTCTCCTAGCTGGAGATGGTCTATCAGATTTAAAATCTTTCTGAGCTTTAAAGAGTCTCACATCCATGTTTGAATAATTTTCGGCCACAGGTCTCATTTATTTTAAGAAACTTTTAGCCACTTTTGAAACTAAGGATAGAAGAAATGTTGTCTTTCTGTCCAACTGGTCCCTGTATGTTTCCTCAAAATTCTGATCACAAAATAAATAATTCCTTCAGCTCATCTCTTTTGTTTCATTTCTTATTAAAGGAAACAAAATAAGTCAAATGACACTGTCCATGTTCTACCTGGCAAATAATCTTGGCAAAATTTATCAGGTAATTTTGCCAGCTGTCTTGGTGTCATCATCTGAATCTCCCAGGGTAGCTTTTTTTCTGCTCTCCCAGTCTCCCCAAATAATATTGTTTTCTGCCATTTTTCCAGACCTCAGCCAATAACTAGCCAATCAACAGCGGCAGGTACTTAGTTAATGTCAACGGTCTACAGATGTATGAGTGAGCCCAGCAAAAACCAGCAGAAAAAACTGTATTACTGAGCCCAGCCACAATGGCAGATTACACACATTTGCGAGCTAAATATTAATAGTTGTTTTAAGCATTCAGTTTTGTGGCAGTTTGTAACAACACACCAACTGAGAACCAACAAATGTATTCTAGAAAAATTATTCTCATGTGCCCCACTCCAACACTTCTAGCTCTGAAATAAAGAGTGTGGTTTAAGTATGCTCAGTTTCTTCTCTCAAACATACCAATTAGTTAAGTCATACTATCCCCCATGGAGAAAAATGAGTTATAATTGGAGAGGAAGCCAGGAATATCGTTCAAACCGAAATTCTCTTCTAACAGAAACATGAGGATGAGAAAATGAAGATACCTTAGCAATAATATTCATAAGATATGGATAACTCAGTTAAAATTTGGTTGAAGAATATGAATTCACAAAAGAAAGAAATATTAACAGTAAATACACATTTTAGTTTAGCAGATGTATTAGAAGTACCACAAGTGTGAGCATCAGTGTAAAATCTGCATTTGGTAGACTCACAATCCCTTTCTTGTTGGCCCTGATCTGCGTTAGGTAAAGAAGGTGCAATCCTTTGATTTCTTAGGTCTGAGTAATCAGCCCAGCCCAAGACCTGGGTATCAATGACTTCTGCCAAGTCATGGAGCCTGAGAGGTCAATCAGAGCACTTCCATTTGAAGTGGGAATGGACACTGAGTAGTTCAAATAACTTATGCCCACTAAAACATCCCTAACAAGAAATGAATTAAAATGAAACATATTCAAAATGGGACAGCAAACATATTAAAAATGATGCAATACAATTATTCTATTTTTGTTTTTTCAGACAGATTCTCATTCTGTCACCCAGGCTGGAGTGCAGTGATATGATCGTAGCTCACTAGAGCCTCAAACTCCTGGGCTCAAGTAATCCCCCTACCTCAGCCTCCCAAGTGGCTGGGACTACATGTATGAGCCACCATGCCTGGCTAATTTTTTAATTTTTGTAGAGACAGAGTCTTTCTATGTTGCCCAGAATGGGCTTTAATCCCTGAGCCCAAGCAATCCTCCCATCTTGGCCTCCCAAAGTGCTAGGATTATAGGTATGAGCTATGGCACTCAGTCTAATTATATTTTATAGAATCATACAAAAACAGAGTTATTGAAATCTTTACTTATGTCCAACAAAGCTACAGATGTTATTTATTTGTAATATTTTAAATTATAGAAATTCCTTATGCTGATATTAACATATATATTTCTAGAGTTTTTCCAACCAAAATTAAAGAAAAAATATATATACACATATATATTTGTATTCTAAAATAATATATCTATACACATATTAATTAATACACACAGAAACAGATATAACCTCATATATGTTTAAAAACAATTTGTTATCCAAGTTTTAAGAACTTTAATACTAAATGCACTTACATCGTTTATGTACATGTTCTAATTTTTATAGTTGGTGTGTGTGTTTATATGTATGTGTATATACCATTTACGTTGCATACACAGATTGACAATCAAAGCCTAGTATTAGAGTAAAGAAGAATCCCATAGAATTGACTTCATTTAAAGCTTTAACTTCTCACAGTTGCTATGATGTACTGCTATGAAAATGTATCATTAAAGATGTGTCATAGACACAGTTTCATGGTTAGTAGCTCATAATTATATACTTAAAAGCGAGGCATACTCATGGAATGCATTCTAACTCCACTTCTTTTTACATTCAATAGGAATGTGTAAAACACCTTATAACTTACAATTCTTTGATATAGATGACTCATAATAAACAAAACTAAGTAAAATATCATTTATAAGTCAAGGGGTGTAAACTAGAAAGTGAAACTTTCAGATATGACATTTTCTCTATAGACAAAGAATGGTGCATTTAGCCAAAGAATGAACGGGTCATATTTCATCTAATGGATGTGGTAAACTTGTAATAATATCAAATAACCACTGTGTGATTCATGTCAGAAATATAGTTTCATTGCATTAAGAGTATTTGTCAGCTACTGTGGCTAATGCCATGCTGTGATCATGCCACTGCACTCCAGCCTCTGTTACAGAGCAAGACCTTGTTTCTAAAACAATAAAATAAAATAAAATAAAATAAAATAAAATACAATTTTTGTAGGACCTAAAGATGTTTCTAGAACTATATATATGTTTCCATTAAAGTAGAGGTAATTTATCCAGTGGATATTTTGTTTCTTCAATAATTTAAGTACTCCAATAGGTAATTTTGATGAAGTAATTAAAGTCCCAAATTATACACCGAAAAAATAAATAAATGGAATATATAGGACAGAATTCTGCAAGGAATAACAATGGATTCATTTTGGTTAATGATAATTGCATGTATAACACTTAGGCCTTTAAAAAAATATAGCTCAAAGAGGATAAAAGGAATGTTTGCCTTACAACAACAATAGAGTGATTGCAATAGAGAAGTTTACTATTCTTAGATAACACTTTAACCACTGTGTCAAATTTTTACCAGTTTATTTTAGGTCTCTTCTATATTTTCACGGCCGTCACATCTTAGGGGATGACTTTTCTTTGTATTCCATAGATGTTATAACCTACAATCTTGTTCCATTTTCTGTTCCATAGTTACCTCAGTAGCACCCATACTTACTACCTTAAAGAGATGTACCTAGTGCCATTCACCCTTTTCTCTTGTGCAGTTTTGCCCTCTGCCTAACTTGACACTATTTGATAAAAGAAAAAATTCTGCCAAATTAACTTTAAAGGAGTTTAATTGAGCAAAGAACAGTTTGCTAATCTGACAGGCTTCTGAGCCAGCCTAGGCTCAAAGACTCCAGCGCAGCCACGTGGTGGAAGAAGACTTACAGACAGAAAAAGGAAACTGACCTACGGATATCGGAAATGAGGTATGGAAACAGCTGGATTGGTTACAGGTTGATGTTTGCCTTATTTGAGCAGGCTTTGAACAGTTGGCTACATTTGATTGGCCAAAACTCGGTGATTGGCACAAGTGTAGGTTACAGTCTGTTTACCACACCTTCAATTGTTATTGTTCACCGTGTACACAAAAACTAGATCAAACTTAAAATATGTAAGGAGGCAGCTTTAGGCTAAACTTGGTTTAACATGCATAATCCGTCTCTGAAGGAAGAGACTGGTCACCAGAAGCTCTGATGAAAAATCAGATTCTCTTAATTTTGGGGTTCTAATTCTGTGATGTGACCTACTGCATGCACGGGTGAACATATAGCTGCAATTTGTGTCACTCTGTGGGGGTTTTGGAAGTGATGAAGAGAAGTCAGCTGTGCCTTCTATTGTTAGCAAAAAAAAAAAAAAAAAAACACCTGTGTCATCGCAAGAACAGAAAACCAAATACCGCATATTCTCACTCATAGGTGGGAAGTGAACAATGAGAACACTTGGACACAGGAAGGGGAACATCACACACCGGGTCCTATTGTGGGGAGGGGGTAGTGAGGAGGGATAGCATTAGGAGATATACCTAATGTAAATGACTAGTTAATGGGTGCAGCACACCAACATGGCAAATGTATACATAAGTAATAAACCTGCACGTTGTGCACATGTACCCTAGAACTTAAAGTATAATAAAAATAAATAAATAAATAAATAGAAAAACACCTGTGTCTCTGACCCAGGGATCTGATGCCTTTTCTCAGTATACACATGTGAAATTGTGGTACGCCAGCTTTGTAATTATGGTCAAATCTGAAATTGAGAGCTGTCACAGTTTTTGGCTTACCAGTTCATCTGAGCAGCCGTGTTTCCTCCTGCGTGAGGCTGTTTCATACATAGCAACTGTTCATTGTTACCCCTTCAGGTCTCCTTATGGGAAGTGATAGGGAGAGTATATGGTATTGTTCATTAATGACATTGTTCACTTTTTAGTTTTGCGGTAAACCCTTAAGGCAGCAACGTTGTAAGCAATGAAGGGTATATATAATAAAATGTTAAAGGCTGAATTTTTATTTCTCAAGAAAGTTGATGATAGCCAGAGAGTCGTGGTGCACACCTGTAATCCTACCACTTTGGAAGGCAGAGGTGGGTGGATCACTTGAGCTCAGGAGTTGAAGACCAGCCTGGGCAACATGGTGAAACTTCATCTCTACAAAAAATGCAAAAATAAGCTGGTCATGGTGGCGTGTGCCTGTAGTCTCAGCTACTCGGGATGCTGATGTGAGAGAGTCACTGTGCCCTGGAAGTCGAGATCATACTACTGTACTCCAGACTGGGTAACAAAGTGAGACGCTGTCTCAAAAAAAAAAAAAAAAAGTTTATGATACAAATTGACTTTTCATAAATGCTGTAACAGTCACGTCTACTCTGTGAGCCACAGTAGTTTCACTGGCCATGTGAAAATCCAAAGATGCAACTCTGAGGAAGAAGCATCAGCAATGACTGCAAAAGTTACTTGTATGTTAATATTAGTAAGTTTACGTTCAAGATGGAAATTTAACACATGTAGCCGCAGGCCTGTTTCTTTAATAATCTTTAAGACATGGACTTATCACTTGGATGAAATGACTGTAATTGTGAATTACTTTTGCTCACTTTCAACTTCATGTTTCCTTTTTGTATTCACTATAAGAAAAATAGTGAAAACACAGACACTAATTGTTGGTGCCTTTAACAGTGAAGAATATTTATGGCTCTAGTTTTATATTAGTGATATCAGATACTTCAAACAGAGAATCAGATAAGTAAATTCTAAAAACAGTTTATTGTATCAACAAATCCTGGAATCAAAGTAAAATGTTGAAAATTCATTCTGTTGAAGGTGAAACGTATGACCTTATTGTGAATGTTATTGTAAATTTGGTTTCAAAACTGAAGTTGAAGTTTCTTTTACATGGTCAAAATTTATAAATTGTATACAAAATTGACATATTTTATATGTATGAAAAGTAATTGAACTATACAGCTTTTGAAAACACTGACGTTGAACAAATAAATACTCTAATACTACAGTATGCACTTTCTATCCATTGCCAAATTACTTGGACTATTAACTGATAACAATTGCAAATTTTTATAAACAAGCCATTTTAATTTTAATTGCATGATGTTTTCAAATCATTTGAAAATTTTAAATCAAAATATGAAAAAATAAAGAACCAGAATACTTTATCTATTTGTTTGTTTTTTTTTAATTTATTTATTATTATTATACTTTAAGTTGTAGGGTACATGTGCACAACATGCAGGTTTGCTACATATGTATACTTGTGCCATGTTGGTGTGCTGCACCCATCAACTCGTCATTTACATCAGGTATAACTCCCAATGCAATCCCTCCCCCCTCCCCATGATAGGCCCCGGTGTGTGATGTTCCCCTTCCCGAGTCCAAGTGATCTCGTTGTTCAGTTCCCACCTATGAGTGAGAACATGCGGTGTTTGGTTTTCTGTTCTTGTGATAGTTTGCTAAGAATGATGGTTTCCAGCTGCATCCATGTCCCTACAAAGGACACAAACTCATCCTTTTTTATGGCTGCATAGTATTCCATGGTGTATATGTGCCACATTTTCTTAATCCAATCTGTCACTGATGGACATTTGGGTTGATTCCAAGTCTTTGCTATTGTGAATAGTGCTGCAATAAACATACGTGTGCATGTGTCTTTATAGCAGCATAATTTATAATCCTTTGTTTTTGTTTTTGTTTTTTTTTTTTTGAGACGGAGTCTCGCTCTGTTGCCCAGGCTGGACTGCAGTGGCCGGATCTCAGCTCACTGCAAGCTCTGCCTCCCGGGTTCACGCCATTCTCCTGCCTCAGCCTCCCGAGTAGCTGGGACTACAGGCGCCCGCCACCTCGCCCGGCTAGATTTTTGTATTTTTTAGTAGAAACGGGGTTTCACCGTGTTAGCCAGGATGGTCTCGATCTCCTGACCTCGTGATCCGCCCGTCTCGGCCTCCCAAAGTGCTGGGATTACAGGCTTGAGCCACCGCGCCCGGCCTACTTTATCTATTTGTATGTAGAAGTTTTGTTGTGTTTTTGTTTTACAAAGCTGGCAAGCAATAAGACATTGGATTTTATCTCCAAAATCATGAGGGAAGAACTGGACAAAATAAATGATGAGAGCTTAAAGCATATTGAGAAAAGGGACTTCGGGTTATATTTGTCACTAGATGTTCCGTTATTGTACTTTGGAGGAACTCAGTTTATGGGAAGAAGTTTGGTGGGCTCTTAGTTTTAATCAAATATATTTAAATTCTGTACGTCCTAGATTGAAATTGAAAATTTCTCACATTTCTCAGCATTGAATAAAGATGTGGAATAGAAATGTACTTCACTTGAATTTGGTTATGGTTTGCATATGGTATATACATCTATTAAGTTCTGATATTACAACAATTAAAAACTCAGGTTTGACATATTTATTTTTGACATGGTCAACATTTTTACATTTTATCCAAAATCGACTAATATTGTATAATATTGTATAACTGAACAAATGAATATTTGTGAAAAAGCTAATGAGTGAAATAAAAACCTTTCATTTTTCAGCATTTAAGAAAAGATAAATAAAGATGATTTATAATGATGAGTTTTGTTTTTCAAAATATTTGTTGAAAAACATTTAAAGGCAGGAAAACTACTACCTATTAAAATATTTAGGCTGAAATATTAAGACATTTCCATATGAAATAAACACTAGACTTGAGAAAATTCTCAACCTACTGAGCTTTTCTAGACAGAACGTTTTCTTAGTTAAAAAATGTTAGTGTCAGGCCGGGGGCAGTGGCTCACGCCTGTAATCCCAGCACTTTGGGAGGCCGAGGCGGGTGGATCACCTGAGGTCGGGAGTTCGAGACCAGCCTGACCAACATGGAGAAACCCCATCTCTACTAAAAATACAAAATTAGCTGGGCCTGGTGGCACATGCCTATAATCCCAGCTACTAAGGAGGCTGAGGCAGGAGAATTGCTTGAACCTGGGAGGCGGAGGTTGCCGTGAGCTGAGATCGTGCCATTGCACTCCAGCCTGGGCAACGAGAGTGAAACTCCGCCTCAAAAAAAAAAAAAAGTTAGTGTCTTACAGAGAAAATGTTATTTTTAACAATTATATTCAACTTTGTCAACAATTCTGGACAATACTGTATAATCTCCAAAGCATAGAGGATTCTATTGTCAATAGTACCTTCCTAAAATTGATGGCATTGTGATATGAGTTTCCTTTTAGAGTCTTTTGCCTCTAACTCCCAGTGTCTTGAATCTTAATGTTCAGCTCCCTAATATGTGGAAAAAAGACCATCAAACACACATAAACACACACATACACAAGCACACATGTGGAAATTCTGTCTCTGTGTTGTCTCTTTCTTTCTCTTACTCTATATTCTTAGCCTTATCACTAACTCTGTCTCTATCTCTGTCTACCGCTACCTCAATCTCGACCTCCATCTCTATCTCTATATATCTCTCTTATCTCTATATCTATCCCTAGTTCTATCTCTTCCTCTACCTCTACTCTACCTCTACCTAACTCTACTTCTACCTCTGTCTCTACATCTATCTCCATCTCTATCTCTATCCCTATCTCTACCTCTTCCTCTATCTGCCTCTACTCCACCTCTACCTCTACTTATGTCTACCTCTACCTCAATCTCTGTCATCTCTATATCTATGTCTATCTCTTCCTCTTCCTCTGTCTACCTCTACCTGTACCTCAACCTCTACCTCTATCTCTCTCTCTTTCCATTTCCATGTCTGTCTCTATCTCCATCTCTATTGCTAATGCCATTTCTTTCTCTACTTCTACCTCTTCCTCAATCTAACTCTACTTTTCCTCTAACTCGGCCTCTACCTATACCTCTATTTCTATCTCTGTCTCCATCTCCATCTCTATCCCTACCTCTACCTCTTTCTCTATCTATCCCTATCTTCATTTATATTTCTATCTCTATCTCTAGCTCTACCTCTCCCTCTCCCTCCACCTCTTCTCCCATCTCCATCACCATCTCCATCTCCATCTCTGTCTCTATTCTATCACTGTCTCCACCTCTCTCTTTCTTGCCTTTCCAGAATGATCTATACTGTTTTATGATTCCAGGCCTTAGTATATTTTATACTTTTGTTTTGACTTTCATTTCTTTCCTTTTCCACCTAGAAACTCCTTTTCATATTTCAGTTCCCATCTGTATTGTAAGACTTTTATTTTATTCTCTAGCCTACATCTTCTGTGAATACATTGTACTTATTTTAACTTCTGTGACACTCCTATAGCATGAGTCGCCTGAGTAAGATAACAGGTTTTCATTTTTTGAATGAGTGGATTTTATATGCAGTAAAATTAAAATATATACTGTGGCTTTGAAAATGTTAAATGCAATGAGTTATTTCATTTAAATAATTAATGCCCTGTTTATATATTTATCATTAAAATTACTGTAAAAAAGTTCAAATTGTATGTTTACCTATTGGATGCAAAATTAAGTTGTTAATATAAGTTTGATATTCATTTTTACATAAAATAATTGGGGAACACTGATTTAAGAGACAGATTTATAATAACCAGTTATTTAATCTTACTTTTCTCTTAAAATATAATTAAAATCGAAATTCTTACTAAAATCTTATTTAGAGAACATTTCTTTATATTATGTATCTGTCATCTTTTATTAAAATATAAATTTTATATTCTATTCTCTTTTCTTTAGAAGATAATGATTATAGTCAAAATCTCATTCCTTTTGACAATAGGTAATTTCTCCTTTACTTTCTCATTGTGGAAATCATGAGACATAAAATTTAAAATGCTTAGCCTTATGTTAATGATTCAATGGAGTATTCATTGAGGCAAAACCACTTTGGAAGTCATTCCTGAAGAATTATCTCATCTTTGAAATAATGATCCATGACTGGAGAAGTCCCATGACTCTAGGAGAGAGCATTAGAAAGATAATGTGATAGAATTACTTGGAGACAAAGAAAGAGGAAAAGAGAAATATTGTCACAATACTGAGGAGCGGCTTGATTAGTACTCCTGTGTCTATTCTCCCTTGTGTATTTATTTCAATTGTTAGAAAACTATGCATTTATACTCAATCCCTGGAAACCCCCAAACACACATGCTTTTTAAATTTATTTTTTTAATGAGCCATACAAAAAAAAAAAAAAAAAAAAAAAACCTGGTACATTTTCTCAGAGATGGGCATAGCCTAACTGCTGAAAAATACAATGAGATTCAAACCAATGTGCTCTGATCAGAAAAGTTTACCCAAGCAAAGTAACCCCATTCTGCAAAAGTTGAAGTTCGCCATTAAAGTCAAGTAAGAACTGTAATGTCCATGCATTTGATCAATAAACTCCTGCTAAATGTATCATCATTTCAGTTAGTTTGAAATGAACTCAAACAGTCCTTTTAATTGAGTGAAGGTAACTATTTACAAATAAGTGTGCTTCCATATAAAAGTGACACAACTAATTCTGAAAATTATCTAATTTGAAAATTCTCCATTTTCAAGAAACTGTCATTAAGGCAGTATCATAGAGCTCATAATAAACATTATAACGACTATGAGTAGACTTTTGTTGTGAAAAGCCTACTTGAAGGCAGTTTGTTACAAAAAAACATATATCAAAAATTTTTTGGAAAATTTTTAATTAAAGATATGTGGATTTATATCTATTTTCCTTCTTAACTTCTTGATAACTGTAGGTTGCATGGTAAAATCAATGGAAAAATGTACAACCTTGAGGAGTTACATGACAAGGGTCATTAGATGTTAAAATAATTTTCTCAGACTGGGGTAGGTAGCTCATGGCTAGACTAACATGTTTTGCCAACTACAGAGAAGCCACAACAGCTGTGAATGAAACATTATTCACACATTTGAGGTTCTGTCACTCATTCTTCAACAATGTCAAGCTTTCCACTTGTGTAAGCTTGTTTTGGTTTGTTGATGTTTATATCCAGGAGACAATTTGACTCCCTGTTGAAATATTCTAGATATGCCTTTTTCATGTAGAGTTAAGGAAGTTAATATACCCAAGTAAAGGAAACTGATGTCATTCAATAATACCAACAAGCCCATCATTTAATTTGTAACAGCTCATTGTATTTGTAATGCAACATCCAAAAACATGACTTAGCATCAAGATTTTTGGGGTCCGTGCCCGTTCCCTGTGTATATTCTCACTCCTCACTTCGTTCTCTTAGACCACTAACATTTTCTGCTGCTGCTTTTGGGATCTCTCTAATACTTCTGTCTGCTATAACAATGTATTAGGTTGGTGCGAAAGTAATTGACAATTTTTGCCATTAAAAGTAATGGAAAAAAAAAACACAATTACTTTTGCAACAACCTGATATAACAAACTGATTTAAAAACAAACAGAAATGTATTTTCTCACAGTTCTGGGGGTTAGAAGTCCAAAATCAAAATATAGCCAGGGCCACACTCTTTCCAAAGGAAGGAGAGAATATTTCCTTTCTTCTTCTACCTCTGGGGGTTCCTAACCTTTCTTGGCTCATGGGAGCATAACTCCAATTTCTGTCTTTATCTTCAGGTGACCTTCGTCTCTATGTCTCTGTGTTCCTCTTCTTAAAAAGGCATCAGCCTTTGTAGTTAGAACCCATACTAAGTTCAGAATTATGATTTCATCTCAAGATCTTAATTACTTGTGTCTGAAAAGATCATTTTCCCAACAGAATCATATTCTGAGGTTCTTGTGGACTTCAATTCTTTGGGGTCACTAATTCATGATATATTATTAATTATTCTCTTCTCAGATATTTAGAATTAATTTAACAGAATCCTAAGGCTTGTGTAGTTCCACACTTTTGTGGAAAGTCAAAATCCATCTTGGGCAAGAAACTATAAAAGGGTACCATTTCCAATTTTCTACTTACCAGAAAAAATAAAACAAGTAGTAATATTTACTCCATCCCACACCACTGTACTGATACTAAGCTATGCCTCTGGCCAGTGTTTTGGATTCCACATCCCAAGAATTCTTGTTATATGATGGAATGTGCCAGTTGGCAGGCCTGCAGAATTACAGCTTCTGGTGCAACAGCTGTGTCTTGATGTGTGTCCTCAGTTGAAAGAGAGGCCCCAGAGCACAAATTTTTCGCTACTTCCAAGATAGACTAAAAGAAGGAATCAACATCGTCAGACATGAATGTCTGTTCCTGCTGACATCACTGAAATAAACATGCTATTTGGCAGGGCCACAGTGTATGTGTGCTGGGGTAGAAGGGGTAATGAGTCAAAGAGCCCCTAACAAACAGAGCCTAGAGGAAAGCTTGTGTGCTAATACTTTAGGAATGGGTGCAGTACCAGGTCATTAAGGTTGAGGGGAAGAAAATCACATATAAGTTGGCATGCTACTGAGCTGGCCCCAGGAAACACAACTGACTAATGAGTGATGCAGGGTGTCTGTGTAGAGGCCAATGAAAACACCTTCTCCACAGTGATTCTGTGGGAGAAAGAGTGAGTAAATGTGAAGACATGATTTGTTGGCTCCTCAATTTCTCCTGACTCTCAATGGCCAAATATACTCAAATGGTTTGAAATCCTCAACATTTCTGGATTGTGTTACCTAGTCCCCCCTTGAAAATAACTGGGGAGGCCAGATTCTTCCTGGGTTTAGGTAGCTTTGCACTGGGCACTGTAGTTATTGCAGCTTCCACCACAGCAGGTAAGGAGAATACGCTGCTGTCTGGCCCATGCCAGGAGGGAGGCTGAGCTAGCAAAGCAGTGTCATGAGATGAGGCATGGAAAGTGACAGAGAGCTGGGACACTACATTGAGCAAGTGGCAGAGGCCTGGAAGGAACTAGTAGGGTTGAGAAAATACCCTCAGGAAATACCAGAGTTCCCTGGTAATAAATAACGAACAAATTTTAGTCAACTGCTCAACCCATATAAAAATAAGCAGGGCATGTCACAAGAACTATTTGAGCCAGAATTAGTCTAGTAGGTCTAGTTACCAGCACAGCTCAAATAATTACTTCGAATTAATGTTTATACTGTTTTCCAAATCAGGATACCAGAGTACATTACCTAACAAGAAATCAATTCTTTAGAACCCAGCAAGAGGCCCATCTAATCAGATAGTGGCTTTCTTCATCAGTTTGGGTTGTTATTACGCATTACCCTAGAGTAAGTGACACAAACAGCAGACATTTCTCATAATTCTGGATGATGGCAGTTTGAGATCAGGGTTCCAGTCTGATGTGAGATCAGTTTTGGTGAGGGCACTCCTCCACTCCATAGATGGCTATCTTCCCACTGTCTTCTCATATGGGACAGAGAGAGAGAGAGAGAAACAGAGAGAGGGAGAAAGGTAGAAAAGAAGAAAGCTATTTTCTGTCCCTTTTTAAAAAATAAGGGCACTAATCTCATCATAAGGAATCTACTCTCATGATCTAAATACCTCCCAAAGGCCCATCTCGAATTATTATTACTTTGTACATTAGGATTCTGACACATGAATTTTGGGGAGACACATTCAGTCCATAGTAGTGGCCTCCAGCATCCATCCCAATGTTTCCTTTGCTCTTCAATATCCTCTGGAACCACCACCTCCATACTACACAGACTTTACCTATTGTTTTCTTCTCTCTCCTCATCTTATCCTCCTTTCTGATTCTAACTGTGGTGGACACAAATTCTCACCCTCCAGGCTCAACAATTCTCAATGACCGTCTGGGTGCTACGACTTGTCTTTGGGAATGCAGTTTCAAAGGGCCAGTTTGTGACAGGCTAAATGCTTTGAAAAGCTTCCACAGGAAAATAGTTTCATTGGTTAGTTTAACAGGCAGAGTTTAAACCAAATTATTTTGTGCTTTTGTTTGATCTGTGTATTGCCAATGCTAAGAAATTCCAGCTTAATGGATACTTTCTTTTGAGTGGCATTCTGGTGTTAAATTTGTTGCATGAAATGGATGCCAGTAAGTATTTAAGTGCATAAAACATCAGAACCAATTGTGATAGGAGGCATTACATTAAGTAAATATTATCATTATCCTCTGAAGCCATAGGCGAAAATCGTCAAGTTGATAGCAAGTGAGAGGCAGATAAGGGATGGAGAGTAAGGTCTGATAATATTTAAGTATCTGTTTCCTGGTGTCTTTGAGTTTGGCTTCCATTTTGTCATTTTCATAATTTTGTTATATGCAATGTGAGCTCAGCTGCCTCAAGTTAGAAATACCATTGGAAAATACACCTGGTATATAGGCTTGGCATGTTCTTTCTTTTCTTTTTTTTTTTTCTTTTTGAGACAGAGTCTTGCTCTGTCGCCCAGGTTGGAGGTCAGTGTCACCATCTCACTGCAAGCTCCGCCTCCCAGGTTCAAGCTATTCTCCTGCCTCAGCCTCCTGAGTAGCTGGGATTACAGGCGCCGCCACCATGCCCAGCTAATTTTTTGTATTTTTAATAGAGACGAGGTTTCTCCATGTTGGCCAGGTTGGTCTCGAGCTCTGGAGCTCAGGCAATCTGCCTGTCTCAGCCTCCCAAAGTGCTAGGATTACAGGTGTGAGCCACCACACCTGGCCCCATGTTCCTTTCTTAAGCAACATTAAATAACAGAGGATGTCAGAGAGATCTTGCCATCCTTAATCCTCAATTGCACCTGTGAAGCCAAGTTGGGTCTAATTCAATTGAACTGGCATGAGAAGCAGCTGTTATCTAGCAGAGTATTTGTTCAAAATTAAAAGAACGTGGTACTTACCAAGAATGCCAGTGCAGCAGAACTGGAACTTGTTCTATCAAAATGACTAGCTATGTCCACGGTTAGGGAATCTCAAATCCAAATTTATTTATTTTATATAAGGGAGACGTTACCTTCCTTGCTTCTCGTATTCCAATAGTCTTCTTAAATTTCTTGCCTAATCGTAATTACTGGTATGAACAATATAGTAGATGATTCAAGTTTGAAATAATTTTTAAACACTTTAGACTTAATTAAGTCCGCATGGTCATAATTTTTGGTTAGAGTCTGCATTAAGAGTAACATTTAAGTGAAAGTCGATCAGCTGATGAAGTCAAGTATCTAAACTGATGAAAATGCCTTTCAAGAATATAAAATTCAGTCAGGCATAGATTTTTCAAAACAAGCTTCACGATCTTGTGTGTTTGTTGCAACCAATTCTATTTTTGTTACAGGCACCGTGGCACTACTGTTAATTATTATAGAAATTGAGGTCTTTGTTTCTAGCTTTATGATCATGGCCCCAGTGACTGCTTCTCCCAAACAGATATTTGTTCAATTTTACTCCCTGCTCTCTCAGACACTTTGGGGACAGCAATTTTTTTCTCCAGCCCGTGGACTTTGAGAGTGCCATTCTCTTTGGGATTCAGTACATACCTAGATATACTTGCGGAATGTTGAAATATACTTGGTCATCTCTAACTTCAAGTTTTTCTGTCCACATCCCCTCCATACTCTGCCCCATTTTCTTTAAGATTACTAATATCCTAGAACTTCTCCTAACCCTTCCCAGCCATTCACTACCCAATTGAGATAGAGTGCTCCAGAACTTTCTCTCCCCCACTAGCGCCCTGTCTAGCCTCATCAAAAACCTTTTCTTACTGACCAGGCAAACTAGAAAGAACCTGATATTTCATTTTATTTAATTTCTATTTACTTATTTATAAGTATTACATGCACTATATTTAAACTGTTTACATATACACACAGAGAGAGAGAGAGAGAGAGAGAAAGAGATTTGCATATTAATAGAGTAAATTGCTTTTATCTAAATCAGTAAACCTCAACCTTGGTAGTATATTAGAAACGCTTGAGAAATTTTAAAAAACCATCAATACCTAGGTCTTGGCCCTAGGGATTCTGATATAATTGACCTAGGGTATGATTTCCTGCATTTATAAAATATTTCCTAGTGATTCTAATGTGTAGTCAGCACTGAAAAAAAAATGCCCTAAAGAAATATGTCTCTTTAAATGCACAAACCTAGACACCTCTCCTTTCATTTAAGGGATCTCTGGCTCCTCCAAGTAGTTTGAGAAGCTGCGTCTTTGGCAGCATAGATCAGCTGTTCAGGGACTCTCCCCATTCTTCTTCCCCTTTCTCTTTTCGGCTTTGAGACTGGTGCTAAATTAATCACTACTATCATCAAAACTACGATATTTCATTTTCCCATAATTCCATCACTGTGCGTGATATAGAGTGTGGAACATGCAAAAATATGAGCTTCTAAGAGAAAATAGATATACTTGTTGAATCAAGAATCTCTGCCTCTGTCATGTCTGACTCCTTGCACCCATGATTTAAATTTATCTCTTGGCAGAGAAGGCATGAGGGAAATTCTGTACTATAAAAGGGTGCCTCCATGAGATTTCCCCTAAATGTTCAGATAATCAAGGTTACCCAAATGGGGCAGCAGGGGACTATATAAAAAGCTTAACTCATTTGTTCAGCAAATATCCATTAAGCGACTACTATGAGCTGCTATATGAAGTGCTGGGAAGACAGTCAAGATGAAGCCCCTGATCTCAAAATGCTTCCGGTTCAGGAGTAGAGTGTGGCTAGAGGCTGGGAGAAGACAAAATTCACTAAGTAGAAATTTAAATATAACCATGATAAGCATTGGAAGGTGAAATTCAGGGAGCTGTTAGTTTGAGATGGGTTGTGTGACCCAGAAAAGGCTTTATTGAGGTAACAGTATTTCCATTGAGAATTAAAGGGTAGGAATGGTGGGAAGGGCAGAATCCTGGCAGAGGGAAAAGAAAGTGTTTAGATTCAGAGTTGGGAATGGCTTTGGTCATTAAAGAAAATAAGTAAAACAAACAAACAAAAATCAATATGTTTGAAGCAGAGTAAACAAAGAGAGGGGCTGGTAAAAAAAAAAAAAAAAAAAAAAAAATGGGCTAGAGAACCAAGCTGAGGCCAGAATCTACAGAGCCCTGGAGGCCTCTTTAAAGTATTTTCATTTTATCCTAGGAGGAATTAGAGATCACTACAGTTTGTTATATAAAAGATGACTCTCAGAATTTAAAAAAATATAATTTTAAGGTTTAATTATTTATTCATTGCTACTTTGCTCAAACATCATCTTCTTAAAGAGGCCTATTCTGTCTCTTCTATTTAGTACAGCAATCCGGCTGCATCTCCACCCCTACTCCTCCCAGTGGCCCTTAATATACTTTCTTTATGCCTGCTACCAATCAAGTCATTTACTCATTTATCAAGTTTATTGCCTATTGTTTGTTTCTGCTCACAAGTGCAAGCACCACATATGCAGAGCTCTGCAACGTCTGATGCTGTATTGCACGCAGCTTCTTAGAGCAGCATCTAATATAAAAGAGAATTGTGCTCAATAAGTATTGACTCAGCACATGAACTTCCCTAGGAAAATCACTTATCATATCTTTGTTCTTTATCAAAAATTCACACTAGGCAGTTTAAATTTAATTAAGGTAGTACATAAAATAAATTGCTTTTTTTTTTTTTATTCCTTGGGAGCTTTGTAATGAATAGTCTCAGCATTATTTATTTAAGCTTTGCAGCAGACATGGTCACATTCTCAGCAGAAAGGTCATGAACAAAATATTCTCATCCAAGGAGATTTTTTTGTAGATTAGACTCAAGAGGTCCAACATTGGCAAGTCAGCATGTGTGATATTTTTCTAGGCCTGTTCTCACACATATCCATTTCTAATTCACAATCCACAGTACAGACTTCACATTTATAGGAGTCAATTTTTAAGTTCACGTAGTGACCCCTCAAATGTGTACCTATGTAATCTGTAGCAAAAGCCCAAGTACTTTTGTACCTCCGGAGCTATCAGTGCTAAGAAAATGGTGGGCTTTTGTTTTTAAGGATGCCACTCTTAGTCTATAGAGGGTTTGAGCTGCTGACCAGTAGAGGGCACCTGCCACTCTTTAAAATTGCCTCATGGCCTGACTGTATAGAGACACAGGCTTCACTGATTTATAAAGAAGTTATTTTTGCCTTCAGATTATTTGTATTTCCTTTCTGATCATCCAATATTATTGATTTCTAACATAATTCATATGTCACAATAAAAATAAAGATGCAAAAAGGGAAAAACTAAATCACTAATAGTACGATTACCCAGAGTTAGCATAACCACTATTAATGTTTGATATTATTCCATATTATAATATATGCATCTAAACTCCATTTATTTCCCCAAACGGGATCACAAAGTAAATGCTATTTAATAACTTAAAAATAGATGAAATATGCAAGATGAATCTAGAGTTATATCTTATAATGCCAGAAAGTCCTCAAAAAAAAAAAAAGGAAGAAAAGAAAACCCACAATGATGGGGGCATGTCAAAGGGTCCAAGCAATGAACTGAAAAAGCTCCAAGTGTCCAAAACTGGAATAATTTGGGAAACAAACTCAACAAAGTAGCATTGGATTATACTCCAAATTATAAAATCAGTGTCTGAGCCCATACAGGTATCGATACACAATTGAATAGATAGTAGAGAAGAAACAAATCTGCCTTGTAGAAGAAAACCAAATAGTCAAAACAACCCACTTCTTCAGTGTGAGCTGTGAATAGTGATTTTCTTCCAAAGGGTGAAATATGGAAAGAGTTGAAAAATAGTAAAATTACAGCGAAAAAACCTAACACCACCTTAACTGAGTGACCAAGGTCAATATGAACAAGTTATGTTGACTGTATGTAGCTCTACTATGTTGTTAGGAAACTAACACTTTATGTTGTTAGGAAACTAGCACTTTACCTCTATGATATTCCTTTACCTCTATGCACTTTACTTCTAGCACTTTACCTCTATGATATTTCTCTATAAGAGAGGAAATGAGGACCTGAAAAGGCTGAGGCAATTTTCAAAATCAGAGTTGGTTGTATTTACTGACCAATTAAAATGCAAAGAGAGAGACAAGGCAATTGAGGCTGGATAAAGAGTTACAGATGGGCATCTGAGTGAAAACGTGAACTGCATCCACTTGTGAATGGACATGTAACATCACACACACAAATTGGCTGCAATATCTACAAATGCCAGTTTCCCTGGAAAACATCTACCATTGCTGTTTTTTTCAAGTTGAGACAAGTGAAAAAAAAATGTATAGGATTTTGAATTAGAAAAACTGGGGATCAAAACCTAACTCTGCTATAGTAATTTTGGGTACGGAAGAGAATGTGAAAAGTAAAATGTCACATAAGTTGCAGGGTTTTTAAGAGAGCTGATGGCATTGCACAGAGAGTTACAAGAAATCATGGTGTTCCTCCCACAACTGGGACCAGACAAATCATTATAATTATTATTAGCTGTCAAGGTTGGCAGAAGCAAGCTATTTTCTGGTTTCCTGTTAATATACGATGATGGAAGATAAATCATTTTCCCAAGCAACCCTTCTGCCATAAGTAAATGTCTATACATTGATCATATATTTAATAATATTATTTTTAATTTTCTGGTTACGAAATGTTCCTTCTCTCAGAAATATTAAGGCCTCCAAGTACTATTGCAGTAGTCTTTTAAGCCCTGTGGCTTTTAAGACTTTTAAGCTCTGTGTAAAGCTTCATGGAAAATACCTAAAGGGGTTATTTCTTCAGTTCAGTGATAAGTTTAGGCAGATGTAAATTTTCCAGCTCCTGTGGTAGAATTCTACAAGCATAACCTATATTCTATAGCCATTCTATTACATTTCCATAAATGTGCCCACTGATGATGTGATACAATTCATGATGCGTCAGTACAATTTATTTCAAATTTTCAGAAATAATCTGAAAATTTATTGTAACAATAACGATTTCCCAGTTGATGTCATGACAAGAATAAGCCATATGGAAATAAGCATGTCCACAGGAGATATTAATAGAGTGTACTTGCTATTTTTAGTCTATTACCCTCATTTATGAACATAACAATGTTCGCAACATCAGTTTTGAGACAAACTGAACATTTCTTTTACATTGATCGAAATTGTTGTCATTTAAATTGTTATCAAATAAATGCAATTAAATAATTAAAATATACAAATAGTTTCACGCGTCCTTTACTTCCAAAAATCTTCTTCATATAGTAGAGTTGATAAGAAGTAAAAGATATTTTGAACTTTGAGTTGATTCTGTAAGGTACTGAGATTCTTGGGGATGATGAGACAGGTGGATGTATTTTGCATGTAGATTGAATCTGAATCTTCAGGACCAGAGAACATACTTTGATGGGCAGAATAACGGCCACCCAAAGATGTTCATATCTTAATCTCTGGAACCTGTGACTATGCTAGCAACCTTAATATGGAGAAATTATCCTGGATTACCCACATAGGCCCAATATAATCAGAAAGTTTCTTCAATTTGGAGGGAGACAGAAGATTCAGTATCAGAGTGATGTAAAGTGGAAGACTTGAAAGGCCATTGTTGGCTTTGACGATGGAAGACCTCTATGAGCCAAGGAACGTGGGCAGCATCAAGAAGTTGGAAACGTCAAGGAAATCATTTCTGTACTAAACGCTCCAGAAAGAAACACTGTCCTATCGATTCCTCAATTTTTAAAACAATGAGGTCCATTTCAGACTTCTAACCTGTACACTTATAATATAAATTTGTATTAAGCCACTAAATTTGCTCTAATGTGGAAATTACAGTAGGAAACTAACATATCGGTAGCCTTTATGATATTCCAGTAACTAAATGCGCTGAACCCCAAATCAATATAGATCTTATTAGTGACATTTTGCACTGCAGCAAATAGAGTTATTGCAAAATTATTGCAAATGCATAGTTATTAAATCCCCCCCCCACACACTTCAGTTAAACTAATTCAGTCAAACTAAACTAATTTAGTGTGTGAGAAAATAAAAGAAGCAATTCATTCTAACTAAAGAATAAGCACATCTTCTCAACAGTATTGTTCTATGCTATTCTTTTGCCTTCCTGCTTTTGCAAAAGCTACTAAACTTACTTTGTTATTCTCTTATTAACTTTATCCTTATTTATTTTTGCTGAATAATTTCTATTGTCTTTTAATATTCAGGATCGGTATAGCCTACTCTAAACAACATGCCTAGACCACATCTGGCCAGTGCAGTCATTTCTTCCGATGTTTCTGTATGTTTTAGCCTAACAGTCCTTCTACTGCTCTGTAATATACCGCTTATGTGTTTGTTTTCTCCTTTGCAGAGAAAGTTGTTGGAGTAAAATATCTATACCTTACTTATCTTTGTATTCCCTGAATGATTTCTACTGCTGTCTACCCGGCTGGTACCCAGTGTCTTGGTCCAAAATGAAGAAATGCATGAGTGATTGGCTGCTTCTTAAACTTTCTTAGAACCTTAGGCCATTAAACAGTCCTTCTTCCCTAGTGTATAAACATTTGTATAAACTTGCTTAGTGTATAAACACATGTATAAACATGCTTAGTGCATAAACATGCTCACTTGTCTCCTATCTGAAACAAAACGAAACCAGCCAACAAACCCTGAAGCTGTTTCTCCACTTCAAATTTCTCTCTACCCTTGGCAGGGCGTGGTGGCTCATGCCTGTAATCCCGGCACTTCGGGAGTCTGAGGCAGGCGGATCACTTGAGGTCAGGAATTTGAGACCAGCGCTTGTAATCCCAGCTACTCAGGAGGCTGAGGCACAAGGTTGCAGAGAGCCAAGATTGCGTCACTGTACTCCAGCTTGGGCAACAGAGGGAGACTTCATCTAAAAAAAAAAAAATTCTCTCTACTCTAAAAAATGCTGCCTTTAACTGTAAAGCTTGTAAGAGTGACCCACATTCATTGCTCCAACTTAGTCCTCATCTTTTCATAAAATTGCCTCCTTCCCAGGTTAATTAATTTGCTGGGGCTGCCGTAACAAAACACCACTGACTGAGTGACTTCAACAAGGGAATTTTTTTTTTTTTTTTTTGAGATGGAGTCTTGCTTTGTCACCAGGCTGCAGTGGAACGATCTCGGCTCACTGCAACCTCTGCCTCTTGGGTTCAAGTGATTCTCCTGCCTCAGCCTCCCGAGTAACAGGCACATGCCACCATGCCCAGCTAATTTTTGTACTTTTAGTAGAGACAAGGCTTCACCATGTTGACCAGGATGGTCTTGATCTCCTGACCTCATGATCCGCCTGCTTCAGCCTCCCAAAGTGCTGGGATTACAGGCATGAGACACCACGCCTGGCCAAAATTAATTTTCTTACTGAGACCAAGGTGTTAGCAGTGTCTTTTTTTCTCCTGGGGCCTCTCTCCTTGGTTGCAGATGGCCACCTTCTTGCTGGGTCCTCAGATGGTCTTCCTTTTTTGCACATCAACCCAGGGTGTCCCTCTGTGTGTCCAAATTCCTTCTTCATATGAAGACGCCAGTCAGATTAGATTAGGTTCCACTCTAACAAACTCATTTAACCTTTTGGTTTAGTTTTGTAGATATTTTGTGGGTAGATGTGATATTTTCATACCTATGTACAATGCGTAATGATCAAATCAGAGTAAGTAAGATATCCATCATCACGTCAAACATTTTTTATTTTTATTTTTATTTTTTTTGAGATGGAGTTTCACTCTGTTGCCCAGGCTGGAGTGCAGTGGTGCCATCTCAGTTCACTGCAAGCTCTGCCTCCTGAGTTCAAGTGATTCTCCTGCCTCAGCCTCCCTAGTATCTGGGATTATAGGTGCACACCACCATGCCCAGCTTATTTTTGTGTTGTTTTTTTGTTTTTTTGTTTTTTTGGTAGAAACATGTTTCACCATGTTGGCCAGGCTGGTCTCGAACTCCTGACTTAAGGTGACCCACCTTCCTCAGCCTCCCAAAGTGCTGGGATTACAGGCATTAGTCACTGCCCCCAGCTTCACCTAAAACATTTTTCTTTGTTTTGGGAACACTACAAATCTTCTCTTCTAGCTATTTTGAAATATATAATAAATTATTCTTAACTATAATTTTCCTAATGTACTATCAAATATTAAAACTTTCTCCTATGTAACTGTATTTTTGTGCTGCTAAACCAAAGTTCTATCTCCAAATTGTTTACATTCTGAGGTACTAGGTGTTAGGACTTAAACATACACATTTTAAGGGAAATAATTTAGTCCACAACACCAGCCATAGGTCAATACAAATGGTCTTTTTCAGTCCTTCAGTGACTTGATGTTGACTATACAATGAATATTGTTCTGTACTTTCTGACTGAAATTATTTGTTTTTTGGCAAAAGTTGAGCACCCCCTTTCTTCTTGAAACTCTTCTTCCTTGATAGCCAACCTGCTGCTCTCTGATTTCCTTTGATTCATCTAGCCTTTATCCTCAGCTTCCTGCATGGTCTTCTTTTTCATTGTCCTTTAAATGTAGCTTAAGCTATAGTCCTCTGTCCTTTCTACATCAGCTTCCTAAGTAAACTCATCCAAACATTTTGCTTCATATTCCATGTATATGTTAATAAATGCCAACTTTCTATCTCATGCCTCCGTGTCCAGCAGTTGACATATATTAAATGCCTATAAGGCCGGGCACGGTGGTTCATGCCTATAATACCAGCACTTTGGGAGGCTGAGGTGGGCAGATCATTTGAGGTCAGGGAGTTCAAGACCAGTCTGGCCAACATGGTGAAACCCCACCTTTACTAAAAATACAAAAAATTAGCCCGGCGTGGTGGCGCGTGCCTGTCATCACAGACCCTCAGGAGGCTGAGGCAGGAGAATTGCTTGACCCTGGGAGGCAGAGGTTGCAGTGAGCTGAGACTGAACTCCAGCCTGGGCAACAGAGCAAGATTCCATCTTAAAATAAAATAAAATAAAATAAAATAAAATAAAAACCTATCAGATATCTACTCTTAAACAGAGAATGTTCCAAATAAAATGTGCTGTATTAACTGCTTGCACTTGTTCTTCCTTTTCCATCCACATTTGCATGCAAGAGACATCCATTTACCCACAAGCCCACACCATAGATGTGTTTCTTAAATTCATGAATTCAATCCCCATCTTCTCCCCATAATTCTGAGTTACCACTTTCTAGCTCCCTTCATTTTATTCCAGTCTCATAAATACTATTCAACTTAGGACACTCATTGCTGCATCCTGAAATACTGCATCACCACTTTGCCTGGCTGCTTGGCCTCACCAGCTCTCATACCCCATGTCCAATCCATCTTCCACATTATTTTCAGAGTGATGTTTCTATAATTGCAATCATGTTACATAGAGGCTCGAAGTACATCAATTTTCTGCAATGTTTTTTAAGGTAATGTTGTGATATTTATCACAAATGTTGTCATAATCTGAATTTTTACTGCCTCTCATCATTTTTTACCACTCCACTACTATCCCCCTCCATTAACCGAACCATTGACAGTCCCCATGTGTTTCATGCCTTTGTGCCTTTACAGCTATAATGCATCTTGAAAATGAAATCCTCGGCCTTTTACCATCTTGGACTTCCTTCTGAGCCTTCAAAATTCAGACTACACATTTCTTCATCGAGGAAGCTTTTCCTGCCTGCCAAGTCTGACTTAGATGTCTTTCTTCTGTCTTCTACAATGATCTCCATATCTTTCAGTTATAGTACTTATCACACTTAATTTTGGCATTGATCTAAAAGGATATATTCTCCTAGAGGAAAAGATGTGTCATATTTTATGTATTTATTTTCTTGATTAATTATTTCTTTTTACTATTTCTGGTACTTAGAATAATAAATGGAAATAATTAAACTCTTCTGAAGTAGAGAGATGATGGATGCCTGATGGTAATTATTCAGCAATAGTAAGAAGAATGGAAACAGCAAAAGATTACAGATGGGAAGGCTTTTAAGGAGGTAATACAACAGCTCAGAGAAAAGTCAAATAAGAATAGCAAGATCCGCCATTCTTACCTCACAGGATCTCTGTGTGAATGTGTATGCGTGTGTAAATGTGTATTAAAGTATCAAATAAGATAATGAATGTAGAGATGCATTTAAATGGTTAAATAACAGCCACATACTCATTTTGATTTTATTGCCGACACTGTTTCAAGTTGTACAGATAGAAAAGATGTCACATAGAATTATTGCAATCTAGGAAAGGTCGACTCTGAACGTCCACAATACAAGTCGGTCCAACTTAGAATAAAGTGGATTTGCCTTTAGTGTATATCTTTTACAAACTTCCATATATTTACCAATTACTATCTAATAAATCAACAATTTTTAAACATAAACACATGCACAGGGCTATTTTGGGGTCTCATTTCTGACCCCTCTTTTCGGAATGTCAGATAGAATTGGAAAATTCTATGCGAACCACAATTCAGACAGCCTTCTTTGGTCACACTAATGCAGAGGATGACACTCAACAGAGTCCTCTCCACAATCTGCTTCCCCTTTCAGCAGACGTCTAATCTTACACTCAGGAATGTATTACCTAGTTTTAGTTATTTAGATTAGAAACACATGTTTCAGGCCAGGGACTTTTCTATAGAAGATAAATAAATATCTGCATATACTTAACATTTATTATGCACTTACTATGTCCCAAGTACTATGCTAAACACTTTAAAATCTATATCTTATTTAAAGCTCAAAATAACCTTTGTGATGTAGATATTGTTATCCCATCTTAGAAATGAGGAAGCTGAGACACTGGCCACACAGGTAGTAAACAGGTAGTAAGCACTGGAGTTAGGGTTTGAACTCAGTCCCTGATTATTGATGATAGACTACTGTGCTTAGGCATAACAACTTCTCTAAATAACTTCTCTTTGTTTCTACAAATGATGATGCTTTCAAATTTGTTCTAACTACATGTATATTTCTGTAGAGACTTTGGACATGAATATAATATTACTTAGTAAAACACCAGTTACTAAATGTCAGCTTAACTAGTAATTATCCCCTCTTCCTTGGAACTCTGTTCACCATAGCTCAGATGAAAAGTGAAATGGAAACAAAGAAACTTCTCTTCACATACATTTGAAAGAAAATCAATGTAACCTCTTTTTAAATTTGGAGCACACTAGGAAAAAATTATTTTAAAAAAAAGTGAGGTCAGCCGGGCTCAGTGGCTCAGTGACTCATATCTGTAACACAAAGGCTATGTGAGGCTGAGGCAGGAGGATCACTTTAGGCCAAGAGTTCAAGACCAGCTGGTTAACATAGTAAGACCCAATTTATAAAAATTTTTTAAAAAATTAACAAATGTGGTGACTCCTGCCTATAGTCCCAGCTACTCAGAAAGCTGAGGCAGGAGGATCACTTGAGCCCAGGAGTTTTACGCTGCAGTGAGCCATTATCTTGCCACTGTACTCCAGCCTCGGTGATTTAAATTCTCTTTTTAGTATATTCCCTGCAAGAAAAATAATAGTCACAAAAAACAGAAACAGAAATATTTATCGAGCTAAAATATGCATAAATATTAAATATATTTTGCTAGGTGCCAAAAAAAATCAGATCCCAAAAACTATACACGTCATGATTCCATCTGCATAAGACTCTGGAGAAAGCAAAGCTATATGGACAAACCAACAGCTCTGCTGTTGCAGGATTTTGGAAAAATGAGGATGGTTTGACGATAAAAAGTTACCAGAAGAACATTTTGGGGGTGATAGGACTCTTCTGTATGGAATTGTTGTGGTGTGTACACGGCTGTATCCATTTCTCAAAACAAATCAAACTGTACACCACAAAAAATAATTACCACTGCATGTGAACGTTAAAAGCATACCAGTCAGTGTATGGGGAAAGATGGAATGTAGATTGCAATAAATGGATTTAAATGTCTTACAAATGAATCACACACCCACACTCCAGGGGATGAGGAAGAAGGGAGCTGTTCTTGGAAACTTTGAAAAACATTATTTTGACTGAATATTGTATGGCTAAAGGCAAATAAACTGTACACAAACACTATAGTCTAGTTGGTAATGAACTACAAATTTTTAAATTATTTTACTTGTATACTAAGGTTGAAAAGATAAACAAATATATTCTTGATAATGAAAGTCAGACTTCCCAAGAAGTTATGAATGAGAAAGGAAGGAAACAGAGAATGATGCCCATGGTGCTGAAGTGAACTGCATGTATGTGTTAACAGAGAGATAGGTGTGAATGTATGTGTTAACAAACATACATACATTTTCTGTCTCTATCAACTGAGAACTACTAAAAGCACTGACACTCCAATAGCAATGAGCACACTTAACACCCAGTTCTTGGTTTCTAAATATTATTTTTCAATAATAGCACAATCACACATGATTCCATGTTGATGTTATAAAAATCAGAATATGTAAATAATAAGAGAGAGGGAATGTTTCTTCCTTACAAAAGAATCTTACCTAATAAACGTAGAAGAAATGGGGTAAATAGAACATCACTATTAGAACATCACAGTTGCAGACAACATCCACTCATGGATACGGAAATTAGTGGGTAAAAGTTTAAGTGGAAACAAGATGCTTGTAAATGCAAAGAATCTCCCTATTATACCCAAATATTTTATAAGTATAAAGGGAAACATATTTATTTTAGTTGTAGAATCCACATAGTATCATTTTAACTAATTAATCAAAATTAACATTACCAGTAATACATGTCAATATAATGTATCTACTGATATGAGGTGGAGAGAATGGCACATTGCCTCGATAGTATCCTTCCCAATAATTCATAACCTCAGTATAATCATGAGGAAACACCAGGCAGGTGCACATTAACTGACATTCTACAAATAACTTACAAGTCTAATCGAATGTGTCAAGGTCATAAAAGACAAGGAAAGACTGAGGGACTGTCACAGATAGAAAGAGCATAGCATACAGGTCAAATAAATACATGAGATACTAGAGGCGAGCTAGGAAGAGAAAAGGAGCATGACTGGGAAAACTAGTAAACTCTCCACCCCACCAAAAAGAGTCAGTAGTTTAGTTACAATAAAGGTACTGGAGTTATTTGCTTTAGTAACTCTTTTCTGATTCTGTAAAATGTTAACACAAAGAGAATCTGGGTGACGGTTACACTAGATTTCTTTGCACTGATTTTGTAACTCTTCTGTAAATCTAAAGTTATCTCAAAATAAAAAGTTAAAATATTTTAAGCCCAAATTACTGTATTTTAATTCTCTTTTTAAGAAACTGGGTATTATAAAAATCTGTATAATAATTTGTGAAGCTTAGTCGAATTTTTGATGACTGTACTAAGCATGAACTGGGCTCCTAAAGAAGCTGTTAAAAATACTTTTTAAAATTTTGTTTCCCAATGTCTAGGTTAAAGACAGCAAAAATAACAATAAAGTACAGAAGAGTAATGGCAATTAGAAAAATGTTGTTACTAATATATTAATTATGAAAATGATACTCAAAGTTTGTCTTTTTTCATTTTTTCACTTGAAAAACTGCAATATTTAAGTTACATCACAATGGAGAACTTGGGGAGTGAGTAACAGTTCATTTTAAAGGATGTATTGTTTTTTAAGTAACTATAATTTACATCTGGTTTTGTTCTACGACTGAAGGCATTTCAGCTTATTGTAATTGTTAGAATGGCAGTTTTCTCACATCTGTATAATAGAAAATAGAAAATGTCTTTAGAAACAGTGGCATACTGTTGCAGACATATTTAACAAAGCTCTATGAAAGTGTATTTTATTAGGATATCACTCTATTAAAAGTGGTGTTTTAGGTTTTACCCAGATCACTATTAAATTACATCATGGAGAAAACAATTAAGACTGAAACTTTCATTTTAACTACTCAGAATATTTACCTACAGCAAAATAACTTCTTAAGGAAGGATAATGATAGAAGAGCATAATGATAGAAGCAGCCAAGTATCAGAATAGTGATTCTTTGCTTTTGAATGGGTCAAAATCTACTGAAGACTCTGATGAAGAATATAGATTTTCTAACTCCCATCTCTTACCCTAAACCAATATATACAAGACTGATATGGTTTGGTTGTGTTCCCACCCAAATCTCATCTTGAATTGTAGCTCCCATAATTCCCACATGTTGTGGAAGAGACCCGGTGAGAGGTAAATGATAAATGGGGGTGAGTCTTTGCTGTGCTGCTCTTGAGATGGTAAGTCAGTCTCTGGAGATCTGATGTTTTTATAAAGGAGAGTTACCCTGCACATGCTCTCTTGCCTGCCACCATGTAAGATGTCCCTTTGCTCTTCTTTCTCCTTTTACCATGATTAGGAGGCATCCCCCACCATTTGGAACTATGAGTCAATTAAACCTCTTTCCTTTATAAATTACCCAGTCTCAGGTATACCTTTATTAGCAGCATGAGAATAGACTAACACAGTAATTTGGTACCAGGTATTGGGTTGCTGTTCAAAAGATACCCTAAAAGGTAGAAGTAACTTTGGAACTGGGTAACAGGCAAACGTTGAAACAGTTTGGGGGGCTCAGAAGAGGACAGGATGATATGGGAAAGTCTGCAACTTCCTAGAGACTTGTTGAATGGCTTTGACCAAAAGGAGCTCATCTCAGATGGAGATGAGGAACTTGTTGGGAACTGGAATAAAGGTGACTCTTGCTATGTTTTAGCAAACAGGCTGGTGGAATTTTACCCCTGCCCTAGAGATTCATGGAACTTTGAACTTGAGAGAGGTGATTTAGGACATCTGGTAGAAAAAAATTTCTAAGCAGCAAAGCATTCAAGAGGTGACATGGGTACTGTTAAAAAGCATTCAGTTTTATGTATTCTCAAAGATATGGTTTGGAATTGGAACTTATGTTTAAAACAGAAGCAGAGCATAAAAATTCAGAAAATGTGCAGCCTGATGATGCGATAAAAAAAAATCTTCTGAGGAGAAGTTTAAGCTGGTTGCAGAAATTTGCCTAATGAGGAGCCAAATGTTAATTGTCTAGACAATGGGGAAAGTGTCTCCAGGGCATGTGAGAGACCCTCCAAGCAGCCCTTCCCATCACAACACTGGAGGACTAGGAGAAAAAAAAATGTTTTGTGGGCCTGGCCACAGCCCCGCTGCTATGTGCAGCCTAGGGACTTGGTGTCCTGCATCCCAACTGCTCCAGCTGTGGCTATAAGGAACCAAGGTACAACCCAGGCCATGGCTTCAGAGGGTGCAAGCCCCATGCTTTGCAGCTTCCATGTGTTGTTAAGTCTGTGGGTACACAAAAGTCTAGAATTGAGGTTTGGGAATCTCCACCTAGATTTCAGCAGATATATGGAAACACCAGGATGTCTAGGCAGAAGTTTGCTGTAGGAGGGGAGCTCTCATGGAGAACCTCTGCTACAGCAGTGTAGAAGGGAATTGTGGAGTTGGAGCCACTACACAGAGTCCCTACTGGAGCACTGCCTAGTGGATCTGTTGGAAGAAGGCCGCTATCCTCCAGACCCAAGAATGGTAGATTCACCAACAGCTTGTATTATGCACCTAGAAAAGCTGCGGGCACTCAATGCCAGTCTGTGAAAGCAGCCAGGAGGGAAGCTGTACCCTGCAAAGCCATAGGGGTGGAGCTGCCCGAAGCCATGGAAACTCACCTCGTGCATCAGGGTAACCTGGATGTGAGACTTGGAGTGAAAGAAGATCACTTTGGAATTTTAGGGTTTAATTATGGCCTTACTAAATTTCAGACTTGCATGGGCCTTGTAATCCCTTTGTTTTGGCCAATTTCTCCTATTTGGAACAGGTACACTTACCCAATGCCTGTATTCCCATTTTATCTGGAAGGTTATTAACTTGTTTTTGATTTTACAGGCTTATAAGCAGAAGGAACTTACTTTTTGTCAGACGAAACTTTGGACTGTGGACTTTTGAGTTAATGCTGAAATGAGTTAAGACTTTGGGGGACTGTTGAGAAGACATGATTGGTTTTGAAATGTGAGGACATAGATTTGGGAGGGGCCAGGGGCAGAATGATATGGTTTGGCTCTGTCCCCACCCAAATCTCATCTTGAATTTTAGGTCCCATAATTCCCATGTGTCATGGGAGGTTTCGAGGGTGAGGTAATTGGATCATGGGGGCAGGTCTTTCCTGTGCTGCTCTCATGGTAGTGAAAAAGCCTCAGGAGATCTGATGGTTTTATAAGGAGAGTTCCCCTGCACACACTGTCTTGCTAGCTGCCATGTAAGATGTCCCTTGCTCTTCCTTCCTCTTCTGCCATGATTGGGAAGCCTCTCCAGGTAGTGGAACTGTGAGTCCATTAAACCTCTTTCCTTTATAAATTGCCTATTCTCAGTTAAGTCTTTATTAGCAGCATGAGTACAGACTAATACAAAGCCTATTCTATCAAAATTTTGCAGGCATTCAGAAAAGATTTATAACACCCTAAGTATCATCTTTGGAATAAGGTTGAAAAATTGCTGGTATAAGGAAATGTAATATGGCTTTAAAATATTAAAGTAGAACTTTGTAAATAGGTAATCTAACTATTAGTAAGTTTAGAAAACATGGCAACTTTTTGCACCAAATTTTAGTCTAAAATGTTAAGTTAGCCGGTTGGGCTGGAAAGATGATGAAAACTTTATCTTCATAATTGTTTTCATTTCCAAACGTGTGTATTACCATCCCCAAAATAACAGAATTGCTTTTTTGGATGAAGATCCATGTATTTTTCCCCCACTGAACCTCTATTAAAGTCCCTGATAATTTTGTTGTACTTCTATAACCTATTCATGAGTACTGTGGGTGTTTTAGAACTCCAAATTTGAGAACAAGTATAATAGGTATACTATGGGTTCTGCAAGTTTCTTTACTTAATCTTTATATCATTTAAAGGAAAACATTTTTCTCACTGACATCTAATATTACTGAAAGACAAAGCATGGCTTTAGCGCAAAGGCCTATTTTTTATTTGGTGATGTTTAATTTTATCATAGTAGTAACCATGCCCACTGACACTAGATTATATAAAATATATTTTTTACTTGTTAAGTCTGCACTCAATTGCAAGATGAGGCTGAAAGCCAAGGGTTTTAGTAATGAAACTACACTGTTGACATTTGACTGTACAATATACACAGTTAAGGCAAGTTACACATTTGGCAAATATTCTAAGATCCAAATTTAGCAGGCACTTCAGAATAATTTGGCCTATGACCAGGTTTACTTTAGATTAGGGACATGGCAAGAGTTCTTTGTTTTACTTTATACTCTAAGGAAGGCAGTTGATAAATATATTATGTATTTATCATAGAAGTCAAAGGAGATTTTTACTATGAATATCGAAAACAAATTAGGCTAGAAAAACAACTATTTTTCTTTCTCTTTACTATTATTAAACAACAACTACTACTTAATATCAAGCCCCTAAAGTATGGGACAACATTGCTATTTTAAAATGTTACATATTTGCTAGATCCTGTACCCTGGTGATGAATAATGCAATACTCACCAATGAATAGAAACTACATTTTTAATTAAAATATATTAAACTGAGAAACAAATTGAAAAATCTACAAAAATAGTCCTCCTGTAATTAAACACTATAAATGGGCTCTTTAAATTTCAAAAAGAATAATCTGTTAATGTAGGACTTGATATGCAAGGGCATAGCTTGTATTTATAGATAAACTGATCATAAATAAGAAGAAATAAAGTTAACATTTTAAATCCATCATGTTGATATATACTTAAATAGGAATATATAACGTAATACTTTGGTTTTATTTTTAAATCAGTAAAGACCATATCTTGAGCAGTTTGAAGGTTTTATCTAATTGAAAACCAGATATCTTTTTGCCCCTTTTTTCCCTACAAACAAAAAATCCTGTTACTCTCCCGATGACTTAATGTAATAAACTTAATAGTGTAATCTTGAATTCTAAAAATTATTAACTAAAATAAACTACATGTCTTTGAATTTGAAATAATATGGCTTTTACATCCACTGGTAACCTGCTATAGTTGGAATATGTATTTTCAGATAAAGCACTGGATGACATATTTCACTGTGTAGCATGTCTTTTAATAGGTACACACAGTCAAGTATGAAGTAATTTGTCCATGGTTAGAGGTTGATCAAAATGATTTTAGAATTCAGGTTTTTAAAAATAGGGCAGTAGTATAACTACCACAGTAATGGATGATGGAAGTCAAATGCCCTTTAATACTCGTAAGTACCATTATTAATAAATGTGAATTTATCAGGAGATGAATGACATGATTATCCATGTTTCTAGTGTACAACTTCCAAATATAAAGGTTGGATAGAGATTGGGGAAGTAAAATTATTTGAAGAGAAAAAGACACATTGTTCAGTCCAATGGACAATTTATTCTTTCAAACAACTGAAAAATATTGTAACCTCTACGATTTTTCAAAGTGAACCAAAATTTGTAATTAACTAGAATATTGCTGATTTTTGGTTATCAAAGTCTTCTCAAAAATTTAGGATTCAGGAGCAAGAGAAGATGGTTAATCACCAAATAATATATTTATTCCTTCTTTTATATCAATGCTAAACATTAATAAATAATAGGCTATTGGATGCCCATCACTGGCAACCTGCCTGTTTTATATTATAGTGCATGCTTCATGGAGCGAGTGGTGGAAGGGTTAGTATTGCATTTCACATTGTTTTTTTACAATGAAGAAACACCACAGAGAGGCTGTAAAGACTACAACAAGGTTGTTCCAAATTAAACAAGTTAGAAAGAAAAACAAATTAGCAGTCAAAGGCTGAGTGAAGTGATAGCTTAAAAACAATGCCAGATGTCCTGATGGGGATTATTTTCTCTATGTGCATTTGAAAGTGGAAACTCAGCAAATACCCTAGAATAAAAACCAACCAGGGCAGAGTTGATATCAACATATAAACATTTCAGCTCATCAATTTGAACAGCCACTGTAAATGAGTGGGACTAAGTGGCTACACCGTCCTAATCTAAACATAATTTGCTTTGCTCTTGGCATTTGGTTAATATTCATCTCTTTCACTTCCAGGTCTTTGCAGCTTTCATGATAACACCACAAGCTTCTCTGAGACACAGCCAGTGACTGAGAAGGTAAGATCTTCCTAATGGGCAGCAAAGTTCAGAGAATATCTATAATAAACCTCAGTGGTGAAAATAATTTCCCTGTTCATTTTATATTCGACCAGAGGGGTAAAATTCAGAAACAGGATTTAGTAATTCAAAATCTATTATGAAAGTGGGTGGACTGCCGATTAAAATAATTATTTTGTTATTATTTCAAATGCTTTTCAGTGAACATATCACACTCAGAAAGCAGAAGAACATCGGATTTTATAGCAAAAACCTAGTTACGTCATTCAAAATCATTTGGTTCTGGTAATCAGAATGCTAGTTCATGACCTCCTCCTTCAGCCATGTCTTCTCCAACTAGCCTTCTCCGCCCCACTCGCTTTGCCTTCCTCTTTCCTTTGGGAATAGCAGAGATGGCTTTCAATCTTATAATCTCAACTCATTCACTTGCTTATTTAATCATCATGGTCCTAAAATCCACATTTGTAATAAAATGAGCTACTGAAAAAATTCTCATTTTTCCCTATCACTGAGCACACTTGAAAGAAAGGAAATCCTTTTAATATAACTCTATGTATCCAATGTGCACCTGAAAGACTCCAAACCTCTAATCCTATATGACTAAAAAGACGGCATATGAAAGAAAATATCAGTCCTCTGACATATGCTGACTGCCGAAGGCAAATGTCCCACACATTCACTCATGACACCAGTAAATTTTACAGTGAACTTAGATGATTTAATTGTCCATCTTGACCCAAATAAAGATGTAATCCCTTAATAGAAATACTGAATTTGAGATAAGAAACCAGACAGAATACATGATTTGTCAAATGCATTCAGAAGGCAAAGAAATAAACTAGGAATCACACAATCATTTGTTGTTTTATCTTTCATTCTGATTATGACTATAGAAAATTCAATGCATGTTTTATTATTTATATATAAATTAAGTCTGATATTGTTCATTCAAAATAAACAGATTAACATGTTAGCATGTTTAAAATCTCTAAAAAATATTTGGAGTTAAAATTTTTCTGAGTTTTGAAATTTCTGAACTGAATTTAAATGCTATCAAAACTTAGTTTATTTTTCCTCCTTTCATTAAGTCCTATGTGTTATGTCAAACCTCTTTTATCTGTCCCTGCATAACAAAAACTCGGAAAGGTCCCTGGTTTTTGCAGTTACAAATATAAGTTCATTTTTGTTAATTACCATTATTCTTCAGGGGTTTAAATTACCAGTTTAATCTAAAACCTCAAGCTTATATTTAATGTAAGGCCTCTTCTCTCCCTTTCAGTTGAGATCATAGCTATGGAAACCATTTCAGAGGACTGGTTAAAACCCTGGGTTTTGCTTGTCTCATTGTGATTTTGTTTTATTGTCTACTACTTTCTTCTTTTGATATTCCAGATCCTCCTCAATTGAGCGAAAAAGAATACTTAGAGACAGGGCAAAATTCTTTATATCTACGTAGGGTTTTTTGCAGACCTGCCTTCCTTGTCAATATTTCTGAGTATGACAAGAATCCAAATACTTTTTTATCCAAGGCCTGTGTCAATAGAGTCTTCAGAATGTCTCCCGTAGGTGTTACACACTGTAATTCTCCAAGGTTAACTCTCTGGTAACCTCCTATAACCCACTTTCATCTCTTGCCTTCTGGAAATATCCCTCCAGATATAGCTCAGGAAGCTAGTTTTCCAGGTTGGGACCACATCGAGCAGCTCATTTCAGTTACGTTCCATGGCATTTGCTTGGCCCAGAGGAAACACATGCATTCATGTCAAAGCATATTTGCTTCATAGTTTACCGGACTGTGCACTGAACAAGTGGAAAGCATGCATCATGGAGTTGTACAGCTGGGTGGCTCTGCTGACCATAACAAACGTTGGAAATGCAGGCAACCCCCTTCCATTTCACGAATCTCCAGAAAATCTCCCATTTTGACCCTATAGAGAACTAAGAAAAAATAGTTATGGTTTGTAGATAATCTACACTTTCTCTTCTATGCAATTAGGGAGTGTGGTCAGCTGTTTTTTAATGGATTTAATGAATATTAGCTATAGTTTAGCAAGTTGTGCATGCCACTGTCTAACTGCACATCTCTTTCAAATACTGGTGTGGTTCTCCAATATTCTTCTTCTTTTTTTTTTTTTTTTTTTTTGAGGAGTCTCACTCTGCCCCGCAGGCTAGAGTGCAGTGGCGCTATCTCGGCTCACTGCAAGCTCCGCCTTCTGGATTCAGGCCATTCTCCCGCCTCAGCCTCCCGAGTAGCTGGGACTACGGGCGTCGGTCACCACACCCGGCTAATTTTTTGTATATTTTAGTAGAGACGGGATTTCACCGTGTTAGCCAGGACGGTCTCGATCTCCTGACCTCGTGATCCACCCGCCTCGGCCTCCCAAAGTGCTGGGATTACAGGTGTGAGCCACTGCACCAGGCTGGTTCTCCAATATTCTTATTGTTTGGAACTTCAGTCAAAACATTGAGAAAAAATAGTAAATACCCTACTCAGCATCCATTTACTTTAATAAGTAAGCATTATTTTGGTACAGTCACGTTTTACAGCACGTGTTGTGCATTGCCTAAATCCACTTAATGGTTTCAAGGCTAACGCTGCAAATATCCCTCGATTAATTATGTTTGCTTCAGGTTTCAAACTAATGCTCTTCATCAGATTTAGAAAGTTTTTTTTTCTTGATTCCTACATTACATTTGTCTAAATTATAAATTGCTCTTATTTTTTTAAAGAAGAATTTTTTCTCTACATCTATTGACATGAACATCTGGATTTCATCCATCAGGTCCATTAGTATGGAGAATAGCATTTGTTCATGATACATATTTTTAATCAGTTAAGAGTGCTGCCAGCTGCAATTAAATAAAACTAACAATGACTGAAGTATTTGTTTTTTTTCTTCAAGTGAGAGTAAGTTGAAAGATGGCAGTAGATGAAGCAGATCGTTTCTTAAACATGGAATAAGGGATCAAGGCTTTTGTCATCTTTTCCCCTTACCATTCTTTATTTATTATGATTTCACCCTCATGCTTTTACCTAAGTATTTGAAAGTAGCTATTAGAGCTTTGGAGAACAGGTCATTATTCAGAAAAAGAAGACACAAAGAAGGGTGGTCCCAGAACCTCTGTTTCATTTCATTGAGAGAGAACAACATCTCCATGCAAATGCCCAACCAGATTTGATAACATCTCATTGGCCACAAATATGTTCAAATGGCCTGCTTGCAAACGAAGATGAGAAAGGGAAATTTAAAAAAGGAATTACTTACTAAATAAATAGCTTTCATTGGCAAGTAGAAAGTGGGGTATAATATTAGGTAGGCATGCCTATAACTTGTCTAGAAAATCGTCCTTAAACTTCTGGGTTATGATGGATTTTATGGCAATATTCTTATCATTTCTTATGTAGAATATTAAAATATTTCTTCAAAAGTCAGATAAACCTGTAACCTTCCTTCATTACAAATAGTCCTATTCTGATTTGGGTATCAAAACTACACCAAACATATAAAACAACTTTATAAGTGTCCATATTGTTTATAGTCTGGAAGCCTTTTTACCATTATAGAATCGTTATTCTTTGAAATATCCCAAGCATAGATATAATGCAGTCAACATTATATGGCCTTCCCCCCTTGTTTTTGTTCTTAAAAAAAAAAAGCTGTTTACTTGGTATCCTAAAACAAAGCCAAACTTCTTTTCTAGCCATCTTCAAGAATGGAATATAATGTTATTTGCTATAGTCACCCTACTGTGTAATAGAGCACTGAAATGTATTTTCCTGTCTAACAATAGCTTTGTACCCATTGGCCAACTTCTCCCAGGCCCCTGTCCCCTTTACCCTCTCAAGCCTTTAGTAAGTACTATTCTATTCTCTACATCTAGGAAATCAACATTTTTTAGATTCGACATGTGAGTGATATCATGTGATGTTTGCCTTTCTGTATGTGGCTTCTATTACTTAACATAATGTCCTCCAGGTTCTTCCATGTTGTTGCAAATGACAGAAGTTGATTCTGTTTTATGGCTGAATAGTATTCCAAATTATCACCCCACACACACACTAAAAAGATAAATGTGAAAATCGATAGATATGGTAATTACACAGATTTGATAATTATAATACACACACATTCATTGAAGCATCACATTCTATCCCATAAATATGTACAATTAAAATGCGTCAATTATAAATTTTAAAATGAAATTTAAAAAATAAATTTGTTGAAACTTCTCTGTTACATGCCTCCAAGTATTTGCTCATTAACCCTTGAGAAAACTGGCTTCCTAGCATTGGCTACATTAGAATACCTTCTAAAGAACAAAACATCTTATTTGTTTTTTGTTCATTTTTATTTTTTATTTCTTATTATTTTACTTTAAGTTCTGGGATACATGTGGAGAACATGCAGGTTTGTTACAAAGGTATACATGTGCCATGGTGGTTTGATGCACCCATCAACCCGCCATCTAGGTTTTAAGCCCCGCTTGAATTAGTTATTTGTCCTAATGATCTCCCTCCCCTCAACCCCTGCCCCTAAAAACCCCTAGAGTGTGTTGTTCCCCTCCCTGAGTCCATGTGTTCTCATTGTTCAACTTCGACTTCTGAGTAAGAACATGCAGTGTTTGGTTTTCTGTTCCTGTGTTAGTTTGCTGAGGGTGATGGCTTCCAGCTTCATCCATGTCTCTGCAAAGGACATGATCCATCCTTTTTTATGGCTGCATAGTATTCCATGGTGTATATGCACCACATTTGCTTTACTCAGTTTGTTATTGATGGGCATCTGAGTTGGTTTCATGTCTTTGCTATTGCAAATAGTGCTGCAGTAAACATACATATGCATGTGTCTTATAGTAGAATGATTTATATTTCTTTGGGTATATACCCAGTAATGGAATTGCTGGGTCAAATGGTATTTCTGGTTCTAAGATCCCTGAAGAATCACTACGCTGTCTTCCACAATGGTTGAACTAATTTACATTCCCACCAACAGTGTAAGTGTTCTTATTTCTCCACAGCCTCACCAGCATCTATTATTTCTGGACTTTTTAATAATCACCATTCTGATTGGTGTGAGATGATATCTCACTGTGGTTTTGATTTGCATTTCTCTAATGATCAGTGATGATGAGCTTTTTTTCATATATTTGTTGGCCACATAAATATTTTCTTTTGAGAAGTGTCTGTTCATATTCTTTGCCCACTTTTTGATGGGGTTGTTCTTTTCTTGTAAATTTGCTTAAGTTCTTTGTAAATTCTGGATATTAGACCTTTGTCAAATGGGTAGACTGTGAAATTTTTCTCCCATTCTGTAGCTTGCCTGTTCACTCTGATGATAGTTTCTTTTGCTGTGCTGTGCTCTTTAATTAGATCCCCTTTGTTGATTTTGGCTTTTGTTTCCATTGCTTTTGGTGTTTTAGTCATGAAGTCTCTGCCCATGCCTATGTTCTGAACGGTATTGCCTAGGTTTTATTCTAGGGTTTTTATGGTTTTGGGTTTTACATTTGAGTCTTTAATCCATCTACAGTTAATCTTTGTATAAAATGTAAGGAAGAGGTCCAGTTTCTGTTTTCTGCGTATGACTAGCCAGTTTTCTCAGCACCACTTATTAAATAGGGAATCCTTTCCCCGTTGCTTGTTTTGTCAGATTTGTCAAAGATCAGATGGTTGTAGATATGTGGTGTTATTTCTGAGGTCTCTGTTGGTTTTCTTTCTTTTTTTTTTTTTAATGAAAGACAATGTCACATTTCTCTCCTTGACAATACTAGAATAATATTATTAGTTGGTGACATTGCTATGTTCTAAGGACTGTATACCTTTATCTTTAGTAGATAATGTCAAAATATTTTCCAAAGTTGAGCCAATTATACTTCACTAGCAATGTATAAGAAAATGGTGGCTCTATATCTTTAACCATCTAGTGAGTGTGTAGCTGTACCTCTTTGTGATTATTCAACCATATTTTTATGAAGTTGGATTTTTTATACAGTCGTCCTTCTGTCTTTTTTCAGTCTTGATTAATTATATCTTTTCAGACTTTGTGTTTTAAATAAAGACCTCTATCTAAAAGTCAAATAAATCCTTACCAACATTTTCTTATTTATTAGTCTTCTTATTATAATACCATCAGGTGTACAAATGTTTTTTGGTTACATGTATGAATTGCGTAGTGGTGATGTCTGGGCTTTGAGAATATCCATTCCCTGGCTGGGTGCAGTAGCTCTCACCTGTAATCCCAGCACTTTGGGAGGCTGAGGCTGGTGGATCACTTGAGGTCAGGAGATCAAGATCAGCCTGGCCAACATGGTTAAACCCTGTCTCTACTAAAAATACAAAAAAAAAAAAAAAAAAAAAAATAGCCAGGCATGGTGGTGGGTGCATATAATCCCAGCTACTCAGGAGACTGAAGCAGGAGAATCACCTGAACCCGGAGGTGGAGGTTGCAGTGAGCCAAGATCTTGCCACTGCACTCCAACCTGGGCAACAGAGAGAGACTCCATCTCAAGAAATAAAAATAAATAAAAGGATTATTGGACCCAATAGGTAATTTTTCTCGTGTAATTCTCTTTCTGCCTTTCCTGCTTCTGAGGCTCTAATGTCCATTATAGCACATTGTATGCCTTTGTGTATCCATAGCTTAGCTTCCCCCTATAAATGAGAACATGTAGTATTTTGTTTTCTATTCCCAAGTAACTTAATTTAGGATTATAGTCTCCGGTTCCATCCAAGTTGCTACCAAAAAAATTTTTTTCTGTTTATGGCTAAGGTAGTAGTCCATGGTGCATATAAAAAAAAATCATTTTGTTCTGTTTATGGCTAAGGTAGTAACCTTGGTACATATACATACGTACACCACATTTTCTTTATTCAGTCATTGGTTGATGGCATTTAAGTCTATTCTATACTTTTGCAACTGTAAATTTTGCCGTGATAAACATATGTGTGCAGTGTCTTTTTAATATAATTAGTTATTTTCTTTTGAGTAGATACCCAGTAAAGGGATTGTTGGAAAAAATGATAGGTCTACTTTTAGTTCTTTGAGAAATCTCCACACTGCACTCCATAGAAGTTTTAGTAATTTACGTTGCCACCGGCAGTGTATAAGCATTCCCTTTTACATCAGAAACAACATCTATTGCTTCTTGACTTTTTAATAATGGCTGGGGTAAAGAACAATCTCATTTGCATATTAATGTGCATTTCTCTGATGATTAGTAATGTTGAGCATTTTTTCATGTTTCTTGGCCATTTGTATATCTTTTTTTTAGAAATATCTTTTCATGTGTTTGCCTACTTTTTAATGAAATTATTTGATTTTTCTGGCTGATTTGTTTAAGTTCCTTGTAGATTCTAGAGATGAGCCCTTTGTCACATGTATGGTTTGGAAATATTTTCTCCCATTCTGTAAGAGGTTTACTCTGTTGATTACTTTGTTGTGCAGAAGCTTTTTGGTTTAATTAGGTCCTATTTATTTATCCTTTTTTTGTTGCATTTGTTTTTGGGATCTTAGTCATACATTATTTGCCAAAGCCAATATCCAGAAGAGTTTTTCTTAGGTTTTTGTCTAGAATTTTTGTGGTTTCAGGTCTTAATTTTATATCTTTAATTCATTCTGAGTTAATTTATGTATATGGTGCGAGATAGGAATCCAGTTTTATTCATCTGCATGTGATCATCCAGTTTTCACAGCATTTTATTGAATAGGGTGTCCTTTCCCCAGTGTGTTTTTGTCTTCTTTGTTGAAGATCAGTTGGTTGTAGGTATTTGGCTATGTTTCTGGGATCTCTTTTCTGTTCCTTTCCTTTGGTCTATATGTCTATTTTTACACCATTATCATGCTGTTTTGGTTACTACAGCCTTGTAGTGTAATTTAAAATTGATTAATGTGAGGCCTCCAGATTTGCTTTTATTGCTTAGGATTGCTTTTGCTATTTGGGCCCTTTTTTATTCCATATAAATTTCACAACTATCTTTTTAATTTTGTGGAAAAGTGACATTGGTATTTTGGTAGGAATTGTATTGAATCTTTAGATTGCTTTGGGCAGATGGTCATTTTTACAATATTTACCCCCACAATCTATAAACATGGGATGGTTTTCAATTTGTATGTGTCATTTATGATTTATTTTAGCAGTGTTTTTTCATTCTCCTTATAGAAGTAATTCACCTCTTTGCTTATGTATATTCCTAGGTATTTCATTTTGTTTGTAAATATTGTAAATGGGATTGAGTTCTTGATTTAATTATGTTTGGTTATTATTGCTGTGCTACTGATTTATGTACATTGAATGTTTTTAACTTGATACTTTACTGAATTTATTTATCAAATTTGGGACTCTTTTGGAGAGTCTTTAGGGTTTTCTAGGTATACGATTATAGCATCCACAAACAGAGATTGTTTGACGCATTTCTCCAATTGGTATGAGCGTTATTTCTTTATTTTGCCAGATTGTTCCAGCTAGGACTTCCAGTACAATGTTAAATAGAAGTGGAGAAAATGGGCATCCTTGCCTTGTTCTAGTTTTTAGCAGAAATGTTTTCAACTTTACCTTTTAATATGATATTGGCTGTGGGTTTGTCACAGATGGCTCTTAATATTTTGAGGTATGTTTTCCTCCTTTGCCTAGTCTCTTGAGGGTTTTTACAATAAAGGAATGGGATACTGGATTTTATCAAATGTTTTTCCCGTGTCTATTGAGATAGTCACATTTTTTGTTTTTAATTCTATTGCGTGGTGAATCACTTTTATTGACTTCTGTATGTTGAACCACGTCAGAGATGGAACTCACTTATTGATAATGAATTATCTGTTTGATATATAGTTGGGTTTGGTTGACTAGTATTTTGTTGAGTATTTTTGCCTCTATGTTCATTCGGGATATTGGTCTGTAGTTTCTTGATGATGTTGTTGTTGTTGCTGTGTTGACCTTTTCTGGCTTTGGTATCAATGTGATAGTGACTTCATAGAATGGGTTAATGAGAATTGCCTCCTTCTCAATCGCTTGAAATAGTTTCAGTATAATCCGTGCCAATTCTTCTGTGACTGTCAGGTTCAATTCAGCTGTGAATCTATCTGATCCTGGACTTTATTTTGTTGGGAGACTTTTGATTATTGAGTAAATCTCACTGCTTGTTGTTGGTCTGTTCAAGATTTCTATCTCTTCCTGATCTGAGTTTAGGGGGTTGTATGTTTGCAGGAATTTATCCATTTTTTTTTAGATTTTCTAGTTTGTACGCATAGAGGTGTTCATTGTAGTCTCAGCTGGGCAAGGTGGCTCACATCTGTAATCTCAGCACTTTGAGAGACCAATACAAGAGAATTGCTTGAGCCCAGGAGTTCAAGACAGGCCTAGACAACATACGGAGACTCCATCTTTATCAAATATATATATATATATATTTATATATAAAAGTTAGCCAACTGTGGTGGCACACGCCTCTAGCCCCAGCTACTTGTGAGGGTGAGGTGGGAGGATCGCTTTACCCCAGGAAGTCGAGGCTGCAATGAGCTGTGATTGCATCACTGCACTCCAGCCTGAGCGACAGAGTGAGAGACTACTAAATAGTCTCATATAGTCTTTTGCATTTTATGGTATCAGTTGTAATGTCTCCATTTTCATTTCCGTTTGAGATTTGGATCTTCTGTCTTATTTTCATGGTAAATTCAGCTAATGATCTATCATTTTTTTTTTAAACTTTTTGAAGAACCAACTTTTCATTTCATGAATCCTTTATATTGCTTTTTTGGTTTCAGTTTCATTTAATTCTGCTCTGATCTTTGTTATTTATTTTCATTTGCTTGTTTTGAGGTTGGGTTGTTATTGTTTCTCTAGTTCTTGAGGTGTGACATTAGGCTGTCAGTTTGTGATCTGCCATTTTGATGTAGGCATTCAGCACTATAAACTTTCCTTTTAGCATTGCTTGTGCTGTATCCCAGAAGTTTTGATAACTTTTGTCACTGTTACTCATTTTGAAACAGTTTTTAGTTTACATTTGAATTTCATTGTTGGCTAGAAAATGATTCAGGAGCAGATTGCTAATTTCCATGTATTTGTATAGTTTTGAGGTTTCTTCTTGGAAATGATTTCTGTTTTTATTCTGCTGTGGACTAAGAAGACACTTTATACAATTTTGATTTATTTAAATTTATTGAGACTTGTTTTGTGGCCTATCATATGGTCTACCTTGGAAAATATCCCATGTGCTGATGAGAAGAATGCTATTCTTGTTTTGGGGTAGAAAGTTCTATAAATGTCTGTTACATCCATTTCTTCTAGAGTTTAGTTTAAGTCCAGTGTTTCTTTTTTGATTTTCTTCCTCAATAATCTGTTTAGTGCTCTCAGTAGAGTGTTGAAATCCCCTACTATTATTGTGTTGCAGTCTAATTCTTTTTTTAGGTCTACTAGTATTTCTTTTCTGAATTTGGGAGCTCTGGAATTACATGCACATGTATTTAGGATTGTCATATTTTCTGGTTGAATTGTTCCATTTTGTATTATATAATGACCTTCTTTGTCTATTTTTGTTGTTACTTCTACACAGTCTGTTTTTAGCTGATATAAGGATAGCTACCCCGGATAATTTTTGGTTTCCATTTGCATGAAATACTTTTTCCCACCCACTTCTCTTGAGTCTATAAGAATCTTTATGAGTTAGGTGTATCTCTTGATGATAGCAGACATTGACTTCTGTTTTTTAATCCATTCTGCCAATCTATATGTACGAAGTGGAGCATTTAGACTATTTACATTCAATTTAATGTTGGTATTTGAGGTACTGTTTCTGTCATCATATTGATTTTTACCTAGTTGCTTTGTTTTTTTTTTTTTTCATTGTGATACTACTTTATAAGCCCTGTGAGTTTTATACTTTCAATTGTTTTTGGATTTGAGCATTTCAAGCTTTTCTTTAAATATTTACAACTCCTTGTAGCATTTTTTGTAAGACTGGTCTCTTGGTGACACACTCCCTCAGGACCTGCTTTCTGGGGAAGACTTTATTTATCCCTTAAAATGAAACTTAGTTTTGCTGGATACAAATTCTTGGCTGGCAGGTATTTTGTCCTAAGGACAGGACTTCAATCCATTCTGGTTTGTACAGTTTCTACTGAGAAGTCTACTGTCACTCTGATAGGTTTTCCTTTATAAGTCATCTGATGCTTTTTCTCACTTCTCTTAAAATTCTCTATTTCACATCAACTGGAGATAGTTCAATGACTATATGCCTTGATGATGTCTTTGTTGTACAATAAATCTCCCAGGAGTTTTTTGAACTTCTTATATTTGGATGTCTAAATCTCTACCAAGACCAGGGAAGTTTTCCTCATTTATTCCTTTAATTAGGTTTTCTAAAACTTTTTGCTCTTTCTTCTTCTTAAGGAAAACCTATGATTCTTATGTTTGAATGTTTTACATAATCTTATATATTTTTAGAAGTTTTATTAATTTATTTTCATTATTTTTCTTCATTTTTATCTGACTGGGTTAATTCAAAACCTTAGTCTTCAAGCTCTGAATTCTTTCTTCTGCTTGGTCTAATCGATTGTTAAAAATTTCCACTGAATGTTGTAATTTTCTAAATGTGCCTTTCATTTCCAGAAGTTCTGTTTGGTTTTTCTTTAAAATAGCTATCTCCTTCCAAAATTTTTCATCCATATCCTGAATTGCTTTTTTTATTTCATTATGTTGGTTTTCAAATTTCTAATGGACCTCACTGAGCAATTTAATAATCAAAATTTTTATTTCTTTCCCTGGTATTTCGAAGATCTCATTTTAGTTTAAATCCATTGCTGGGACATTAGTGTGATATTTTGGGTATGTTATAGAAGTCTGGTTTTTTATATTGCCTGTATTACTTTTTCCTGGTTCCGTCTCATTTGGGTATACTATTTCTTCTTATTTTTTTTAAATTTATTGTTGACTTGACTGGGTTGTTTTAAACTTTTTCCCCTTAAGGATGTGACTTTAATGTGTATAGTTTATGGTCACCTAGCTCTGGCTCTGGATGCTTTCAGTGGCAAAGGCTCTGTATGAGTGACTTGCTTATAGAGAATGTTTATATGATGACTGCTTTTCAGATGTGGGTTATAGCAGTGTGCTGGATATATGAGTAAGTTCACTGTCTCCCATGAGGCCGGAATGGCACAGATCCCATGAAGCATGTCTTGTTCCCCAGTGGCATGCACACTTTTATTTCTTTCTCACTATTTTTTTCACTGGGTTAAACAGTTCAGCCTTCAGGCCAGTAGTGAGTGTCCATGGATAAAAACTGGCTGCAGCTAATGCCAGTGGGTATATGCAACACCTCAATGGTGGGCAGAAGTCCCAGCTTTGACAGAGGTGACTGGGGAAGCTTTCAGTGTAATGCACTGAAGTTTTTTCAGGGGATCAGAGGCAGATGCCTCAGCAGTCCTTCAGATCACCAGGAAAGCAATCCGATTCAAACTTAGTAACACTTGTGAAGTTTGTGTGTTCCTGATCAGCCTACTACATGTCCATTCTGTGCTTTAAAATGTTCAAAGAACACACAGATTATGTAGCCCTAAAAGATAGAAACTAGTAAATTCAGACATCCTAGAGAACATGCCTGAAGTAATACAGTGTTTTACTGAAGAAGAGATAATTGATAACAAAAGGATAAATAGTGTAAATATTAAACATTCTTGATTTGGAAAAACTCAAAATGGTAGCAAAAATACATCAGGTAGATAAAGGGGAAGTATTGCAGTGAGAAGGTAGATGTTCATTTCAATTCATGTCAGCTTTGAGATAAGTTAGAAGGATCTCGATGAGGTCATAGGTTAACTATGAAAAAGAGCTATATGCATAATTTCTGTGATAGAAATAGCTAAAATTATAAAAACAACTCAGTTTTTCACACAAAAAATAGAAATGCAAAATCAGGCAGTTAAATAGTGTAATTTGTACTAAAGTAGTGGCTTTCACATCTTTTAGATGTGAAAAGGATCCACTGTAAGAAATTTATTTTACATCCTTACCCAGTAGACATACAAATACCACATGCTCCATCCATCCACATAAACACACACACACACACACACGTACACACACACACACACACCTCACAAAGTATTAATACTGTTAACATGTGCCTTGTATTCTGACTTTTTCAATTTCATTTCATTTTATTTTACTTTTTAAAATGCTATCACAGTCTACTCTGTTGAAGTAATGACTCCCTACAGGAAGGTGAGAGAAAACAGATAAAACAGAGGCAATGGGAAAAATATTAGGTAGTATTGAAGTTAATTGTGTTGAAGAAAAATGAAGACCTATGCATTCATTTAAAATATAATAAGGCCAAAAGCGGTGGTTCATGCCTGTAATCCCAACAATCTGGGAGGCTGAGGCAGGCAGATCGCTTGAACCCAGGAGCTTGAGACCAGCCTGGGCAACATGGCGAAATCCCATCTTTACAAAGAAAGAAAAATAAAAATCAGCGAGGTATGGTGGTATATGCCTGTAGCCCCAGCTACTCAGGAGGCTGAGGTAGGAGGATCACTTGAGCCCGGAAGGCAGAGGTTGCAGTGAGCCAAGATCACACCACTGCACTCCAGCCTGGGTGGCAGAAAGGTATTCTATCTTAAAATTAATTGATTAATTACATATGATGAGAAATTTGCAATTAGACCTGGACTACAAGCTAGAGGAAGAAAGCCAATAACAAATAAGAAGTAGACAAATGAATTGTAATTTTATGTTCAACATAATCTGGCATAAGAGTAATAGTAATAGAATAGTAAATAATAATTTTAGAACTTTGATTATCAACATTTTTATACCTTAAAACATCTAAGGAACAAAACACACTGCCTTTCCATCAGTTCAAAAGATCTACTAAGCCAGTAATTTGCAAGAGATGCACGAGAATCTTGGAAAGGGAGCTGGATGAATCTGGGGGAATTTGGAGAAAAATATTATTTTATGGAATCTTACAGTCTCTTTAAAGGATGTGTGTCTTCTCTCAGAGATTGTCTGCAGAAAATGTATCTGAGTAGAAGTTTAAGTTAAATAAGGTCGAGAAAGTGAGCACAGAAGACAAAGTTTTGATAATCAAGGAGAGATTTCAGTAACCATTCTTCAGAATTTTTTAATGTTTTCCATGAAGACAATTTCCAGTGTTATTATTTCATGAATGACTGCTCTTTTCTCATTTCTTTTTCTTCAGTAAAAATTATACTGCAAATAATCTCCAAAATTTTACACTACAAGAGCTTGGCCAGCTTTGTAGTCATTGTTAACTTCCTCAATGAACATGTTTGCATCATGCCCAAGGAATGTAGACACCATATGGAATTGAACTATATTTTAGTCCCAGATTGTTCTCTTCAGTTAGTGATTAAATGATAACCTGCTGAAAACAACACCACTTCATGAAAGTGGCCTGTGAAAGGGGCTTCATCTTCTAGCTATTTACAAATTAAAAAGGAGAGTCAGATCTTATCGGATGTTATGAAAATTTTCTGTAATTGCTCTCTGCATTTATAAAGGATGCTGATATTTTTTCTGAATTATTCCGAAATTACCTTTCTTTAGGTAAACCACATCAATTTAATTAGAAAAACTACAGAAAAATTCTGACTTTCATCAAGTTCTAAAAATTTTCAGACTATAGAAAAGAGAAATCATGCTACCGCACTCCAGCCTGGGCGACAAGAGTGAAACTCTCTCTCAAAAAAAAAAAAAAAAAAAAAAAAAAAAAAAAAAAAAGAAAGAAAAAACAAGAAAAGAGAAATAAATATATGTTCAGTAGATTCAAACTTTTACAATGCAAAAGGCAAAGGAAAGTTTGGATTCTATAGTCTCCTTTTACCATTAAACATATTGTATTATAAATTGTTCAAAGAATTATAAGTAAATTTCTTAGGAAATGTATCACTCCCTACTTTCTAAATTTTCAATGACTTCGTTAAAGCAAATTGGAGATAATAAAGAATTGCCCTCATTTTTTTCTTGTAGAAAGAGGTTCCAAAAGGCAGATGATTCCCTTGGAACTGGCTTTTCACATGGGATGCAACAACTGTGAACAAATATGTTCACATATCAACCTTAACTTTTCCAAGTTCAAAAAAGTTACTGAACTTTCTGACAATTTGATCCAGAAAAATCTTTCTGCACAGTTCAGCTACAGCCTGAAAGTGTCCACAGCAAAGAAATTTGGAAGAAATGAGCATGGTTGCTATTTTAACTGTCATTTAACATTGGCAGTATTTAACATTAAAGACACTAAATATGGTTAAGAGTTATCAGCCCAGAATGCAGAGGATAAATGTCTATAAAATGTTCTTAGGTATTTTCAACAGATTATATACTTATTTACATATTCAACATTATACAGATCATTTAGTTTTACTATAAATGTGGTGATAGGCCAGGCACGGTGGCTCATGCCGGTAATCCCAGCACTTTGAGAGGCTGAGGCGGGTGGATCACGAGGTCAGGAGATCAAGACTATCCTGGCTAACATGGTGAAACCCCGTCTCTACTAAAAATACAAAAAATTATCTGGGTATGGTGGCGGGCGCCTGTAGTCCCAGCTACTTGCAAGGCTGAGGCAGGAGAATAGTGTGAACCCAGGAGGTGGAGGTTGCAGTGAGCCGAGACCATGCCACTGCACTCCAGCCTGGGTGACAGAGCAAGACTCCGTCTCAAAAAATAAATAAATAAATGTGGTTATAGATTGGGTGCAATAATGAGAAATACAAACTAAGTTTATAAGCACAATAAAGTGTATTCATTTTAATAATTCCCCTTATCTTGTAAGCTTCTGGCATTTTTGGCATTAGATCATGTATAAGGAATTATTTACTTTGGCTGTAAAAGGAAGAGACCTCTCATCCTTTCCTCTCAGACCTCTTTGGTACAGAAAATTAACTGCTCAAAACAAAGAAAACCACCTATGGTTTCAAATATTTGTTGAACAAAGTTATATTCAATATATTGTTACTTGACTTCCCTTGGAACGGAAGGAAGAGAGGTCTATTAGCTCTGGTTCTTTGCTACTTTTGCAAAATGCTCTCAGTTAAAATAATAAAATAAAATGTCTCCTACTTGCCTCTCAAATTAAGTGTATACCCCCCACACTCAAATTAAGTGCATACTCCCCACACTCCACTCCATGTTGACATTTTAGATCCTAAGCCATAACAACAATATCAAAAACAATTGATGAGTGTCATGCACTCATCATCACAATCTTCCCAGCAACACTCTAAGTACTATTATTTTTCCCATTTTGCAAGAATCTGAGGCCCCAATAGGTTAAATTAGTTAACCATAAAACTAGTGAGAGACAGAACAAGCTTAGAACCCAGATACTCATAGATCTTACTTTACCAGGCTGAGCTTCTGTGCCCCTATTCATGCTATTCTATCTCTCACTGCCCAAATTTTAGCAACCTCTCTCATGATTCCCATTCCTTGTGTTCACAAACATGCAATTTCTCACTCCTTTTGGCTCTCATTAAGATGATTTGCCATCTTATTTGAGTAGACATCAGGCTCAAGCTTGCTTTACTCATGTCCAGAAAGATTTGGGCTACAAATCACATCATAGAGAAACAACCAAGGCATAAACACTTTTTGTTGACTAATCAAGAAACGAAGTTAGAATTGGTTAGCTATACAACACCAAACGTCCCGGCTTTTTGGAGCATTCTACTCTCCCTTCTACAAAGTGTTGGCGATACCTCTGCTTATGGTTCCAAGAAGGCTACAGAGTTTCCAACATCACATCCTCAAAAACCATCATCAAAAGTAAAAAGGAAATGGACGCTCGCATATGTCTTGCTTTTTATCATGGAATCCCAATTCTCAGATCTCCCAAGCAGTCCTGTTGGTCAGAATTAATTAATTTAATTGTTTATTTAACATACATTTATTTAGTCGTTGTTATGTGCCAGGTAGTGATACAAGCACTAGTGATCCGGTAGTGAACAAAACAGAAAATCTCCCTGCTTTTATATTTATATTCTACTTAGGAAAGACAAACACTAATCAGCAAAAACAATAATATAAACATATGGCAGGCTGTGATAAGTGATAAGATTTAAAAGCAAGTTAATGGCAGAGTAAAACAAGAGACATTTTGTTTCAGGTAAGATGGTCAAAGCAGCTTTCGTTGGGTCAGGCACGGTGGCTCATGTCTGTAATCCCAGCAGTTTGGGAGGCAGAGGCGGGTGGATCATTTGAGGTCAGGAGTTCAAGGCCAGCCTGGCCAACATGGCAAAAACCCATCTCTACTTAAAATACAGTAATTAGCCAGGCACAGTGGCACAGGCCTGTAATCCCAGCTACTGGGGAGGCTGAAGTAGGAGAATCACTTGAACCCAGGAGGCAGAGGTTGCAGTGAGCCAGGATCATGTCGCTGCACTCCAGCCAAAAAAAAAAAAAAGAGGCCATTTTTGGTACAATCATATTTGAATTTAGATATGAATGAAGTAAAGGAATGAAATGTACAGATATTTAAAGAATGTTCTTTTTGAAAGTCCTGGTGCCCAGCAAGGATGCACTGAGAAGAAAGAACATTTTCAGGAGGAAAAAGTTAGAAAATGGTATCAGAGAGGCATCAGGAAACTACCTTGTATAGAGCTCTCAGCCTGTAGTAAATAATCCAACTTTTGATCTGAGTGAAATGTGAAATTGATGTTGAGTTTTGGAAATGGCATTGATATGATCTGACCAACATTTTCAAAGATTCACTCCTGCTCCTCTGTGGAGTATGGACTTTGGAAAGGGAATGGGAGCTTGGAGAGATATTCATGGAAGCAGAAAAATCATATAGGGGCTCTTTTGGACTAACCCCGTTGAGGTGCTATGGTGGCAGGATGGAAGTGGGTGCCCACCATTAGATTCTGGAACTATTGTGAAGGCAGAGGAAGCAGGATGTATTGATGGATTTAATGTGAGGTGTTAGGGAAAAAGATAAACTAAGAATAATTCTGTGTATTTGAATCGAGCATATTAACAGAATGGAGATGCTCTCTGAGTCACAGCCCCTGACTTACCAATAAAAGAGGCTGGGAAAGCATCTGGTGTTTAAAATTTGTGTAACAAGAAATATGATCTTCTAGTAAAGGAGGTAGAAACTGAGTATTTTTCTTATGTTTCTACTATACCCACACTCATAATCTATTTTTTTAAGGAGACATCTTGTGTCTCTAGTCACATTTTTATGGTAACTCCACCAAGTGTGCTGTTGGACATCCACATTAGAACTTTTCACCGTTCAGTTGATTAAATACACATAAATAAGGTTTCTTTAAGCCTTTATCTTAAAATCAAATACATTGAAGAATGGCTTATTATAGTGTTACTTTTTATCCTTAAAATTTTATAGATGTATTTAAGGAATCAAGTATTCAGGCCTTTGCGTCAAATGCATAAAATAAATGCAGAGTAGGATCTTCTCAGATGATAAATCAACATGAAAAGATAATATTGTGACACACCTTGGTTCATGATGAATGATATAATAGATGATCATTCATTCATCATCAACGAAAATGTTTCACAGGGATTCATGTGGACTGAAGTGTGTAGGTATATTTTTATAGATGAAGCACTGAAGGGTTTTAGAATAGTGAGTTGCCAAAAAGAGGAAAAAGTGCTCTTGGTTAGTTAACATAAATGAACAAACTGGTAAAAGGAAGTGAGATAGAATCATTTGGGTACCTAAGTGAGTAGGTCAGTTTATTGGAGCCAGTAGCTCTACTTGGGGATAGTAAGATTACTGGAGCCAGTAGCCAAGCTCTACTTGGGGATGGTGAGATTAAGAGACCATTGAAGATCAGATCAAGGAGGTGTTAGAAATTCCTGGGGAGCCCAAAGCACAGGGCTTAAACTAAGGTTAAGGAAAGTTCCTGAGTTTTTGGAAAGAATAAGTGATTTAAAAAGGAAGTGTTTTAAGATAAATTTGGTAGTGGCATATAAAATGAAAGGGGGTTTGGAGGAAAAAAGATAAATTTTCCCTGATAATGTTCAGGCCTCAAATAATAAACGCTAAAGTTCACTGAAAACATCAGGAAATTCAATGTGTCAACAGTGGTGGGAGAGAATTTAAAGGAAAAGTTAAGAAGATTTGGGTATGGAGAATAAATGGACAGGAGGGTACAAAGAAGAGCCCATGATTCTGAACTACAGTGTTTGGGAAAAGGATGCTATTGACAGGAAGTACTGGAGGTTTTCTTTCCAAAGAAAGTAGATCAAATCCCTGAGAAACAGAAGGACAAATATTGTAGATGTCAGTGTCACAGAACAAAGTCAGCTATCATGTGGCATCTGTCATACCCACCTAAAATTTAACAGGTGACAGATTTTTCCTATCTACTCAGAACCCTACTTAGCCTTTGTACTACCATTTTTTTTTCTTAAATCCAAACAGTTAATAAAAAGAATTTTAGATGCTTGTGATAGCCTCTCTCCAAGGACCAAAAAAAAAAAAAAAAAAAAAAACTAACAAAATAATGTGGAAAGAAAAATTATTAAGATAATATAAAATAACTAAAAAAAAAAACCTCCATATATTATTGAATAGAAACTTAGTGTTATTAGTTTACTAGTGCTCCCATCATATATTATCACAAACTGAGTGGCTTAAAACAGAAATTTATTCAATTACAGTTTAGGAAGCTAAAGTTCAAATTCAAGGTGGCAGCAAGGCTATGCTCCCCATGAAAGCCGTAGGGAAAAACCTGTTCTTGCCTCTTGTTGGTTTCTAGATGATCCTTGCAATCTTTGGTGTTCTTGGCCTCTGGCTACATAATGCCAATTTCTGCTGTATCCTCACATGTTCTCTGGGTCTATATCTGTGTCTTTTCACCTCATAAAAACACTAGTCATTGCATTTACGGCCCATCCTAATCCAGTGTGACTTCATCTTGACTACATCTGTAAAGATCATATTTACAAATAAATTTGTATGTTGAGGTTCTGGGTAAACCTGAGTTAAACCCACTATGTTTAAGATGAAACATAAGATCAGAGTAATATGAAAAGCAAACTATCAGAGAGTAAGGAGCTCAAACATAAAAAAAATAAAAAATGACTGCTTATCTTTGTTCTCATGCTGCTAATAAAGACATTCCCAAAACTGAGTAATTTATAAAGAAAAGATTTAATTGACTCACTGTTCCACATGGCTGGGAAGGCCTCACAATCATAGCAGAAAGCAAAGGGGAAGCAAGACACGTCTTACATGGCAGCTGGCAAGAGAAAGCATGTGCAGAGGAACTCCCCTTTATCAACCATCAGATCTCATGAAACTTATTCACTATCCCCAGAACAACCGGGGAAAAACCACCCCCCATGATTCAATTACCTCATTACCTCCCACCGGGGTCCCTTCCATGACATGTGGGAATTATGGGAGCTACAATTCAAGATGAGATGGCGGCACAGCCAAACCATATTACTGCTTAAACAAAAATTAAACTGAGGGCACTGGAAATAAAGACATGGAAATATCTCAGAATTTAGAACTGAGAGATAAAGTAGTAAGACATAAAAAAGAAAAACAAAAACAGAAATTATCATTTTAATAAAGAGGAGTTCTAGAAATACTAATTTAACTAAAAAGTTTTAGAAATATCAGTTAATCATTCTAGATTGTTAAACCTTAGTTTTTCAAATGTCAACTAATAAGATATATATAAATATTAACTTCTGGGAGTTCTAGAAATCTTCTTCTGTTATCTAACAGAAGATCTAACAAGAGATAATAGAAAAAAAAGAACGGAAAAAAGGAAAATATTTTTAAATAATGTAAGAACATTTCCTACCCCACCAGAAAACCTTCAAGTACAAATATTCTAGATATTTAATCTCAGAATCAATGAACAGTCAAACTGGAAAAAAAAAATCCTAAACATTTCCTGCAGAGAAAGCAAAACAAGTCAGTTACAAAGAATTGAGAAACAGATTAGTATAAAATTTCTTATCATCAAACCGGATGCTAGAATTCCACTGAGGGATTTCTTCAGATTTTTAAGAGTAAATTATTTTCAGTCAAGAATTCCATAAACCATCAATCAACTGTGGGACAGAATAAGAATAGTTCAGATTATGAAATTTATCACCTATTTATTTTCTTTGGAAGGTATTTGAGAGTATTCTCACATTCAAATTTAATTTGAAAAATAAAAAATGTTTCCTTGAAGAGGTGACATTTAAACTAAAACCTGAATTACAACATATCAGTCTTGTGAAAATTTAGGGAATAATATTCTAGGGGAAGGAGATCAAGCTGCTTACATAAAGACATTAATATCATGGTAGTATGTTCAGGATTGGTGTGGATAGGGAGTGGGAGTTTCAGAAGGGTACAAATATTTGGAGTGAAAATAAGAAAAAATATCAATAAATTTGATACTGAAAAAGAAGAGAACATGCATATGAAATTAATTTTGTCACTGACCTGATTTAAATGATATCTGGATTTGCTGATAAACTCAAAAATATTCTGTCTGTTAATTCAATCCCATCCATTCTCTAATTGGCTTAAACTAAGCAGAGTCATTGGTATAAAAACTATTTGAAGAAATTGTTCAAAATGATTTCAATTTGTCCTCTTCTATGTCAGCACAAACTTTTAAATTATGATTTAAACATATATATGCTTAAGATAGTAAAGTGATTAGGAATATAGCTTCATCTAGTTTAAATAGAAGACATTAACTAATTACATATTTCAAAAGTATCACTACTACATTAAAAAAAATGCATTTGGCAGGATGTTAGTTCTGCATTAGAGGAAAAAAGACCAAGAACTCCTCTCTTACTGTAATGTCATAAACATGCACCATAGAACAAGTACTGAGACAATAAGCACATTTAGTTCCCTTTAAATTTAACAGTGTTCAAATTTAACAGTGCCTTTCCCTTTTATTTTTTTTTTTATTATTTTATTTTTTTATTTTTTGTTTTGAGACGGAGTCTCGCTCTGTCGCCCAGGCTGGAGTGCAGTGGCGCAATCTCGGCTCACTGCAAGCTCCGCCTCCCGGGTTCACGCCATTCTCCTGCCTCAGCCTCCCGAGTAGCTGGGACTACAGGCGCCCGCCACTGCGCCCGGCTAATTTTTTGTATTTTTAGTAGAGACGGGGTTTCACCATGGTCTCGATCTCCTGACCTTGTGATCCGCCCGTCTCGGCCTCCCAAAGTGCTGGGATTACAGGCGTGAGCCACCGCGCCCGGCCGCCTTTCCCTTTTAAAGGGCAATGTTGAAATTGATTCTTTCTCCCTTCTTACAATTCACAAATTGCTCATGACAATCACTTGACTATATAATTAACTTCATACCTGGGCTTCTGTAATATGTTATACATTTTTGATACTTCCTGGATTTCTAATTGATTGATTGATTTTTTTATTAAGAGAAAGAACACACACTATTTTGACAATATTTTTAACATCATTCCTTCTTAATATCCACCTTAATGTCAGTTCTTAGCATCTTCTATTATTCCATCTTACCCTTATTATTGCTCTCACTGGCTTCCTTGACAACTTCACTAGTTCTTTAATTTTTGTGTCACGACTATTTTATTAGCATTTTTCTTCTTAAAGTTTTTGTTTCTTCTTTACTTGCATTTTGTGCTATGATGTAATGCTGAAGATCGTTATCTTTTAATTCTGGCAATCCTCTTGTAGAGAGGGATGGAAGATTTAAGTACATTTACCGAAGACAGTGTAAATGTTATCAAAGTTAACAATAAAATTTCTACTTGACAGAAGTTGGGCTGAAAGTGTATGAAGAAGTGAAAGCAAAATTAGGGGAGCAGCTAATCTCCTCTTAAAAATCTATTCCTCTAGATCCTGTCTACAGTTGATGGAAAATATTTAAATATAATATTAACTTTCAAAGATGGTTTTAAATATCCAGAATAATAATGTAAATGTTTATATGTGAATAGAATAAGATGAGAAGCCAAACCTGATAAATCATACACAAGTAATATCAACATACTATTAACCACTATAAACCAAAGCATTTAAATATGAATGGTTTTGAAGAACAAGGATAAACTTTAAGAAAAGCAACTAAGAAAACTAATAATTTGCCTTTGAGCCATTCTGTATGATTTGATTTTTGAAACCCTGTGCATGTATTGAATTCATATACACACATGTTTACACGTGTGCATATCATTTCAAAAATTATAAAGGTAGCTTTTTAAAGATTAGGGGTTAATTTTGGTGTTTCCCAGAAATTGACAGAATAGGAGGATACAGTAATTTATTAAATAAATATATATTTAATCAATATTTAGTACACATGTATTACATATAGAGGACAATATACTAGTACCAGAAATACACATTTAAATGAGTTTCTGCTCTTAAGGAATTCACAGGTGTACATCGGCTTATATATGGATACATGCCCCACGTGTGATAAGTAGTAATAGAATTACAAGTGAAGTAGAAAGGGAACCTGCCACAGGCAGTGGCAAATTCCCAACAAGCGTATTGTGAAGTCATGTGTAGTCACACTGTGGTGTTATTACATAATTATTTTATTTTCTTCATAGCTCTTATAAGAATCGAGTATTTTCTTTAATTTATTCCTTATTTGTTAGAAATGAAAGATCTATGACTGGAAACTTCCTCAATCTTGACTCGTTAGCCTAGAGATTGTTTTCTCTAATATATAGTAGGCCCTCAAATAATTCTTATTGAGTAGGTAAATTAGATCAATTGAAAAATGTTAATATGTGTATACGGAGAGATAATTATATATAATATATTATCTTGTATATTATATGTAGTATATTATCTTGTATATATAGAATGTATATATTGTGTGTGTATATATAGATATCTATAAGTCTATATATATATAGAGAGAGAGAGAGAGATTTTAATAGGATGAGTCGGCAGACTAGAAATTCAGGTAAGAGTTAATAATGCAGTTTTGAGTCCAAATTCCACAAGAAATTCCACGCTAGAAGTGCATTCTTTAGGCAGAATTACTTCTTCAGAGACCTGTCTTTGCTCTTAAGGCTTTCATCTGATTGGATGAAGCCCATCCACATCTTGAAGGATGTTATTATTATTATTATTATTATTATTATTATTATTAGAGATGGAGGCTCACTCTGTCACCCAGGCTGGAGTGCAGTGGTGCAATCTCGGCTGACTGCAACCCTCACCTCCTGGTTTCAAGTGATTCTCCTGCCTCAGCCTCCCAAGTAGGTGGGACTCCAGGCATGCACCACCACACCCAGCTAATTTTTGTATTTTTAGTAGACACAAGGTTTCACCATATTGGACAGGATGGTCTCGATCTCTTGACTTCTTTATACACCTGCCCAGGCCTCCCTAAGTGCTGGCTTTATAGGCGTGAGCCACTGGAGAATAATATTACTCACTCAAAGTGTACTAACTTACATATTAATCACATCTTTTTTATTATTATTATTATACTTTAAGTTCTAGGGTACATGTGCACAACGTGCTGGTTTGTTAAATAGCTATACATGTGCCATATTGGATTGCTGCACCCATCAACTCATCATTTACATTAGGTATTTCTCCTAATGCTATCCCTCCCCCAATCCCCCATCACCCGAAAGGCCCCAGTGTGTGATGTTCCCCGCTCTGTGTCCAAGTATTATCATTGTTGAATTCCCAGCTATGAGTGAGAACATGCGGTGTTTGGTCTTCTGTCCCCACAATAGTTTGCTGGGAATGATGGTTTCCAGCTTCATCCATGTCCCTGCAAAGGACATGAACTCATCCTTTTGTATGGCTGCATAGTATTCCATGGTGTATATGTGCCACATTTTCTTAATCCAGTCTATCACTGATGGACATTTGGGTTGGTTCCAAGTCTTTGCTATTGTGAATAGTGCCACAAAAAAACATACGTGTGCATGTGTCTTTATAGTAGCATGATTTATAAACCTTTGGGAATACACTCAGTAATGGGATCGCTGGGTCAAATGGCATTTCTAGCAAAAATCACAAGCATTCCTATACACCAACAACAGACAAACAGAGAGCCAAATCGTAGTGATCTCCCATTCAAATTGCTTTGAATGGGAGATTGCTTCAAAGAGAATAAAATACCTAGGATTTTATTGCTTCAAAGAGAATAAAATACCTAGGAATCCAGCTTACAAGGAATGCGAAGGACCTCTTCAAGGAGAACTATAAACCACTGCTCAACAAAATAAAAGAGGACACAAACAAATGGAAGAACATTCCATGCTCGTGGATAGGAAAAATCAATATCATGAAAGTGGTCATGCTGTCCAAGGTAATTTATCGATTCAATGCCATCCCCATCAAGCTACCAATGACTTTTTTCACAGAATTGGAAAAAACTACTCTAGAGTGCACATGGAACCAAAAAAGAGCCTGCATAGCCAAGACAAGCCTAAGCCAAAAGAGCAAAGTTGGAGGCATCGTGCTACCTGACTTCAAACTATACTACAAGGCTACAATAACCAAAACAGCATGGTACTGGTACTAAAACAGAGATGTAGACCAATGGAACAGAACAGAGGCCTCAGAAATAACACCACACATCTACAACCATCTGATCTTTGACAAACCTGACAAAAACAAGCAATGGGGAAAGGATTCCCTATTTAATAAATGGTGCTGGGAAAACTGGCTAGCCATATGTAGAAAGCTGGACCTGGATCCTTTCCTTACACCATATACAAAAATTAACTCAGGATGGATTAAAGACTTAAATGTAAGACCTAGAACAATAAAAGCCCCAGAAGAAAACTTAGGCAATACCATTCAGGACATAGGCATGGACAAAGACTTAATGACTAAAATACCAAAATCAATGGCAACAAAAGCCAAAGTAGACAAATGGGATCTAATTAAACTAAAGAGCTTCTGCATGGCAAAAAAAAAAAAAAGAAAAAAAAAGAAAAAAAAAAAAACTATCATCAGAATGAATAGTCAACCTACAGAATGGGAGAAAATTTTTACAATCTATCCATCTGAGAAAGAGCTAATATCCAGAATCTACAAAGAATTTAAACAAATTTACAAGAAAATAACAACCCCATCAAAAAGTGGGCAAGGAATATAAACAGACCCTTCTCAAAAGAAGACATTTATGCAGCCAACAGACACATGAAAAAATGCTCATTATCACTGGTCATCAGAGAAACGCAAATCAAAACCACAGTGAGATACCATCTAACGCCAGTTAGAATGGCGATCACCAAAAAGTCAGGAAACAACAGATGTGGAGAGAATGCGGAGAAATAGGAACGCTTTTACACTGTTGTTGGGAGTGTAAATTAGTTCAACCATTGTGGAAGACAGCGTGGTGATTCCTCAAGGATCTAGAACTAATCACATCTTTAAAAATGCCTTCATAACAACATCTACAATGGTAGTTGATCAAAAAACTGGGCAACATAGTCTAGCTAAGTTGACACATAAAATTAATCATCACAATACGTAATAGCTCTCTGAGAGGAAATGCTCTCAATTTTTAAAATTAAAATAAATACTTACATAGTACTTACTATGAGCCAAACACTATTCGAAACCTTTTAAAAAATAGTTCACTTAATCCTTAACCATCTCTATAAAGTAAGGCCTACTATTCCTCATACTTTAAAGATGGGGTTGTTAACTTTTCCAAGCTGAGATCTGTCCAATAAAAACAGAGCTGGGATTTAAACACAGCTTTGCTTCAACCACAATATTATATTGCCTCATGGTTAATCAAGCTTGAACTGTCTCTGAGTAACAGAAATGAAATAGAAGAGTTCTGTATCCTTCTCATTAAAGAATATATTAAAGAATATATGTTTTCTCTATAGATAGTGTTTGAGTTTGTATCTTAGACTGAGACCTGGGGGAAATATGTATTCCAGAATCACTTCCAGGTGGTGAAGAAGTTGACACATACAAGATGGTTAATCTAACTCACTGTCTTGCTTCTTTAATATTTTAAAGCAATATCAAAATTTCATTTACAAGGATATCCTTAAGATGGAGTGGAAAAAATAAAACCGAAATGATAGTTACAGAGGAATTGCACCAGGTACGGGCAGCATCAGTCTCTGATTAGCTTCAGTTGCCCAAATGTTACATACTCTTGCTAAAACAAACTACAATTCGAATTATTTATAGGTTTAGATGTATGTGTTCTCATGTTTATTGTGAACATAGAGAATTAATTGCACCTATTCTTTCTTGTATAGATAACTACATTGCCAGGGCAGTAATCTGTCCTCCTAGAAAGGAGGAAAAAACATCAGGTTCTATATTTGGCTGCATATAAATTTTACTGACTATGATAATTCATTGCTTCTCTTCCTTCACGTCGGTACTATTATAAGCCTTGTGTGTTCTCAGTGTCTTGGACTCAATACTCTAAACCCAGATATTTTTTTCTAGCTTATCTTCTGGAGAAGCATGTTAACTCATAACTAGGAAAATCTAAAAGTATGTTTCATTCCCTTTGGTTAACCCAACATATTTATTTGCCCTACTTCTCTAGTACAACTACTTGGCCCCTAAGTTTATAACATTAGAAATGTTAGCAGGGTATATACAGTGACATCACCCTCAAAGACTGCATGAGCCATATGTTATCTTTTACCAGCTGAAAACACTGTATCATCCCAGATACAGATTGACTGTGTTGTACTTCCCAAGTTTGCTTTCTGTATTTCCTGACTGTCAAGTTTATTTGGTGGTTAGACACTGACAGTAGAGCTTCTTGTGCTTTAATGTGGCATTGTATAGACATCAAAGATTTATAGTGTGTTGAAAGGGACATAACGGACTCATTTGTTTTTGTTCCATGATAAAGACAGTATAAGTAAAGCAAGTCTTTCAAGTGCTTATAAGCTGGTAACACGTGGCATGAAGTTGTCCCGCTCATTTTCGTGTGTCTATTTTTTGGTAGAAGATGGAAATTAGTTACGTAAGTTTAATAAAGTAATTGAAAATACACTTTTTTTTTTACTTCAAACATGATAAAGTCTCTGAGATTTTTTAATGAGTTCTAGGAGTTACCCAGTAACAAATAAAGTCCAAACTTTCTCTTACTGAAAATAATAGTGGGCTGAGCACTTAGAACTTAATAAAATATGAAGTGTATAGACTGGCCCTAAGGTCCCTTTTAGCTGTATGACCTAATTAATGATTTTATACTTATTGTCTATTTCTCTCTGTTACCACTGAGTTGCAGTTTCCTGAAGAGCCACAAGTTGGTTACTGTAACTTTAAATTATTTTTGCATAATTTATTTTTGTGCATACTTTAGTGAAATATATCTAAACAATAGGTAGAGTATATTTGCCTTTAAAAATCCTGATTTCTTCTGAAGATCCAAATACTGTTTAATTATTTTTATCTATATGACTGGCACTAGAAAGTGTTAAAAGTAAACTATAGTTGGATGAGGAGTAGAACAAATGTCTTTTTTTTTTTAAAATATTAAAATTGTCCTCTCATTTATTTATTTATTTTTATTATTTTTTTTGGACTTTATTTTATTTTTTTTATTTTTTATTTTTTATTTTTATTATTATTATACTTTGAGTTCTAGGGTACATGTGCATAACGTGCAGGTTTGTTACATATGTATACTTGTGCCATGTTGGTGTGCTGCACCCATCAACTCGTCAGCACCCATCAACTCGTCATTTACATCAGGTATATCTCCCAATGCAATCCCTCCCCCCTCCCCCCTCCCCAAGATAGGCCCCAGTGTGTGATGTTCCCCTTCCCGAGTCCAAGTGATCTCATTGTTCAGTTCCCACCTACGAGTGAGAACATGCGGTGTTTGGTTTTCTGTTCTTGTGATAGTTTGCTAAGAATGATGGTTTCCAGCTGCATCCATGTCCCTACAAAGGACACAAACTCATCCTTTTTTATGGCTGCATAGTATTCCATGGTGTATATGTGCCACATTTTCTTAATCCAGTCTGTCACTGATGGACATTTGGGTTGATTCCAAGTCTTTGCTATTGTGAATAGTGCCGCAATAAACATACGTGTGCATGTGTCTTTATAGCAGCATGATTTATAATCCTTTGGATATATACCCAGTAATGGGATGGCTGGGTCATATGGTACATCTAGTTCTAGATCCTTGAGGAATCGCCATACTGTTTTCCATAATGGTTGAACTAGTTTACAATCCCACCAACAGTGTAAAAGTGTTCCTATTTCTCCACATCCTCTATTAAAAAGTCAGGAAACAAATGTCTTTTAATGGACTTATCCATGTCCATCTTTTGCCTGGGCTACTTTCTGATGATAGTAGTTTACTATCATCTATTCTTGCAATCTTGCTACATGTTGCTTTCATGCAACTTGAGTGATCTTTTTAAGGGGAAACTCTGATGCATGAAGAACATGAGATTTCAGGATGCCAAGTGACTTGCTCAAGGTTCTATAGCTGATGGAATCAGGAATTATATTCAGGACTGCCTGATCAAATTCCTCAACTAGGTAATTTGGGATTCCACCTCAAATACTAATTGGCTGTCATGTCTTCATTTCTAAATACATTGGCATGGACACAGTGATTTTATCTATGCCTATTAATTTAAATTGAAATGCTAGAGTAATCAGTTGTCTAATCAGGAATTTAGATCTAAAGACCATCAATTAGTAGTATATCAGAAACCCCAGACACACGAAGCCTCAGCTATCATATCCACATTAATACTTCACTGATGGACCGGTAGAAAAATTTAAATAGTTCTTATTGATGATTTTAGAAGAGTTTTCAAGCAATGTGCTTTAGTTAAAATATATAAAGGATGCCCTCAAATCTTATACGAACAGTGTAACAAACTCTAGCGAGACATGTTGCTGCAGCATTGGCGCTGTATTCCCGAAAGTTCTTGTGCTCAAGTCATTGACTCAGGAGGGTTTCTAGATGCTTGATGCAGAGAATAATGATACTAGAATAGTGCCTGTAGTGAACCTTGAGCATAAGGATGTGGCTGAGCCTATAGAAGAATGAAGATTTATAACTTTATTCTTCTGTGGGTTCAAACTCGCAGAATAGATATTTCAAACCAGTTCATGTTATTTGTCTCTGTCTGAGGCAGAATTTGATCTTAAGTGCACTTTCCTTTCAACCTTGTGGCAAGTATGTAGCAGTATCTAACTGAAGAGTCTTTGGGGACTATGATTTTTTTAAATGTATTTTTAAAAATCGTGTATATTTGTAGTGTATATGATGGTTTTATATATATATATAGTGTATTGTGAAATGGCTAAATTGAGCTAATTAATATTTACATTGTCTCACATACTTATTTTTACAGTGAGATTGTGTAGAATTTACCCTTTTAGCAATTTTCAGGTACACAATTGTCATTAACTATTGTCCCCATGTTTTACAATAGATCTTTTGAACTTACTCCTCCCATCTAACTGAAATTTTGTATCCTTTGACCAACAGCTCCCTTATTCCCCCTTCTCCTCCTTTCAGATCCTAGTAACCACCATTCTACTCTCTGCTTCTAAGATTTTGCCTTTTTTAGATTCCACATATAAATGATATCATGTGCCTGACTTTTTTCACTTAACATCATATCCTCCAGGTCCATCTATGTTGTCACAAATAACAAGTTTCCTTTCTTGTTTTTTTAAAAATTGAACCAGATTCCATTGTATGTATACAATTTCTTTATCCATTCATCTGTGATGAACACAGGTTGATTTCATATCATGGCTATTGCGAATAATCCGTCAATGAATGTGAGAATGCAGGTATCTTTTCAACATACTCATTTGATTTCCTTTGGATATATACCCAGAAGTGAGATTGCTGGATCATATGATAGTTCTATTTTCAATTCTTTGATGAACTTACATACTGTTTTTCATTACAGCTGTGCTAATTTAAATTCTCACCAACAGTGGGGTGTGTTTCCTTCACAGCCTCACCAGCACTTAACTTTTGTCTTTTTCATAATGGCCATCCTGACAGGTGTGAGGTGATTTCTCATTATGGTTTTAATTTGCATTTATCTGATGATTAGCGATGCTGAGCAGTTTTTCATATGTCATTGGGAGCTATTATTATTTTCCAAACAAAACCTAACAGATAAACAAAAACAAATGAACTTAGATGTTAACCTACTAGGTCGGGAACCCTGGGCCAAATGGATAGTAGGACCATCAACCACCATAGGTCTTCGTGGGGTAAGAACAAATTGGTAGGAGATATTTAGGGCCTTTTGATAAAGTTTATGCTGAACATTCAGAATAACATCTCTTAAGTTAGGCATATGCATAAAGAATTAAAAGAAAAGCTTTAGGTTAGAGATGTGGAAAGTATACATTAAAAGTGAGAGAAGTGAAAGTCATGAGAAACTCTAAGGAGACTCTTTTTAATAAGAAAAGATAGCAGCCAGGAGATGGAGATCACCAATAAGACAGTTATTTCCCCAAAGTTAAAGACCATGCTATATGTTTTCAACACCAGCACAATAAAACACATGTGGTATATACAAAGTACTAAGTAAACATTGTGAATAAATAAATGAATAAGCCTATTTGGCAAAAAGGCAATAATAAAGAGAGAAATAATTAGATGTGTTTATTACTAAACAGAAAATTCTGTTGCAAAATCTGTGCAGGTAAGGATTCAATTTAATAATAGATAATATATTGCTTTAGTTATAAAATGTCATGATTTTTATATAGCAGTAAGCACTTTTCAAAACCTTTTAATCTGTATTTAATATTTTACTCACACTTTTAAAATATTTTATTTCTTGTTTCAAGTGTATTTAAAAGTAGCTGTTATATTTCAAACTGAACAAGTATTTCTTCTCCCTACATTTATTGTCCAAATGCAGAGTTTATGTAAAATGTGACAATTTTAGTCTAAAAATTTAAAATAAAAAAAATCGCTGCATAAATTATTTCAGCATTGAAAGACTTTAACTTAAACCATTCTGTATGTTTCTACTTACCTAGGTTTTTAAAAATTTTATTGAGCTAACAGAGGTAGATTTTTGATCTAGATAATCAAAGATATAAAAGACAGCTTATAAGAAGTTCAAGCTATTATTTTAATCTTCAAATGATTAAAAACAAATAATGTGTTTTAACCCCCAAACTGCCTCTCTACACAAAATGTTACTTGCTTGACAGGCAAAGTTTTAGTTCAGACAATTACACAGTAATCCTGGATCCCTGTATCTAAAATACATATAAAAAATGTTTTAGCTACTGTCAGTTTGACTGAGACCTAAATAAAAGCTATTTGACTTATATTGAGATCTCCTGGTATACTAATAATCAATCTCACCAAAAAGGTTTTGGTCACATGACTCTCAAAGTAAGCATTATGCTGAACTCCTAAGATATTAAACTTACTTTAATATGTACCTTAATATCAAGGGGGACATCATTATATTATTTTGTTGCATTTCTTCTCAGTCTTTAGACTGATAATTTTAGGAAATGTCATAAAAGAAACAAAGATACATAGTTTGAAGGCAAGTTACGTTGATTTTAGTTTCAGCTATAGTGTATCTATAATCAGTACTATTCATATTTATCCCCACATTAAGCTTTTACTGAGATGTTTCCAGCACTGTAAGGGGATGGGAGCTAAAACTTGAGTAAAAAGATGTGGTTAGTCTTTTCCCTCAAAGAACTTACATGAAACAAATATCTTTAGTAAACTGGCTATTGCCAGATTTTAAACACAAATTCTGTATATCTGAATTCCTTACAATTAGAAATACACACTCTTAATGTGGTTAGATATTTCTGAAGCAGGTTTATGTTCAAATTGACATGATATTTTAATGTCTGATGAAAAACTAAACTTACTTTTTTTTTTTCCAAAAGTGGCTGAATAACTGACTGCCATGGTTACTCACCCCAGAAGTAAGTGTTGAACAAAAACAATTGTAATATGTTTACAGACTGTGTGGGTCAAGAATTCAGGTAAGGCAGACCAAGGATGACTTTCTTTGCTCTGTAATGGTTAGGGGCTTGGTATGGAAGGCTGAAATGGTGGGATACAACTCAAATAGTTGGAGGCTAAAATAATCTGGGGGCTCTTTCACTCTCACCTGTCAACTGCCTGGGCTGGGATACTCTGAAGAGTGGGCTCGTGTGGAACTCTTCACCACAACATCTATACATGGCTTTCCCACGTGGGCTCCCTTTCATGATGGCTTCTTTATGGTATTTGAATTTCTTACACAATGACCGTGCCAATTTCTTACATAATGTAAAAAGCTGAATGGCGTTTAACTACCAAGCCTTGGAAATCACACAGTGTCACACTTCATTGGTTGAAAGAGTTACAAAACCTGGCCAGATCTAAGAATAGAGGATACAGATCCCGTCTGCAGATAGAAAAAGTACCCAATAATTTGTGGCCACGTTGTAAAAAATAAAAAAGCACACCCTTTCTATTCAACACTTCCAGAAAATACTATTTATGATATGATTGGCCCTTCAGGGCAATAACATTTTTGTGAAGTAATATGTGTACATACTGTCTGTGTATCAACTATCTTTATTAAAGTCAAAAGTTTTACTTTCTCTTGGTATTTGTGCAGCAAAGGTAAACAACCAGATGAACTAGTTTTCATCAGTGTGATGTCACAGAAGTATTTGGGATGTCATAAAGGTATTTGAGATGTCACAAATGTATTCTGGAATTGCCATAATATAATGACTATTTACTTGAAATCATACTTGGAGTCTAAACATCAGCGCTACATAACTTGGAAAAGTTAGTTTCTTTGCTTTTCAGTTTTCTCACCATTATATTGGAGGCCAAATAAACACTAACACACAGCGTTGCTGTATTAGTCTGTTCTCACACTGTTGTAAAGATACTTACTGAGACTGGGTAATTTAGAAACAAAGGAGGTTTATTTGACTCACTGTTACATAGGCTTAACAGGAACCATGAGTAGGAGGCCTCAAGAAACTTACAATTATGGCAGAAGGTGAAGGGAAAGTAGGCACCTTCTTCACAAGGCAGCAGAGGGAGTGTGTGAAAGAAGCAAAGAGGGAAGAGCCCTTTATAAAAACATCAGATCTCTTGAGAACTCACTCATTATCAGTAGAACAGCATAAGGGAAACCACCCCTATGATCCAATCACTTCCAACCGGGTCTCTCCCTCAGCATCTGGGGATTCCAATTCAAAATGAGATCTGAGTGGGGGCACAAAGCCTAATGATATCATTCCACCACTGCTCCCCACCAAATCTCATGTCCTCACATTTCAAAAACAATCATGCCTTCCCAACAGTCCCGCAAAGTCTTAACTCATTTCAGCATTCACTCAAAAGTTCAAGGTCTAAAATCTCAGCTGAGACAAGGCAAGTCCCTTTTGCCTAGGAGTCTGTAAAATCAAAAGCAAGTGAGTTACTTCCAAAATACAATGGGAGTACAGCCATTGGACAGATGATCCCATTCCAAATGGGAAAAAAATTGGCCAAATCAAAGGGGCTAAAGGTCCTATGCAAGTCCAAAACCAAGTGGGCCAGTCATTAAATCTTAAAGCTCCAAAATGATCTCCCCTGGCTCCATGTCTCACATCCACATCATGCTAATGCAAGAAGTAGGTTCCCATGGTTTGAGGAGCTCCACTCCTGTGGCTTTGCATGGTACAGCTCCCCTCCTAATTGCTTTCATGGGCTGACATTAACTGTCTACAGCTTTTCCAGGTACATGGTGCAAGCTGTCAGTGGATCTACCATTCTGGGGTCTAGAGGATGATGGCACTAGGTGGTGCCCCAGTGGGGACTCTGTGTTGGGAGCTCCAGCCCCATATTTCCCTTCCACACTGCTCTCTCAGAGGTTCTCTATGGGGGTTGTACCCCTGCAGCAAACTTTTGCCTGGACATCCAGGCATTTCTATACATCATCTAAAATCTAGGCAGAGATTCCCAAACCTCAATTCTTGATTTCTGTGCACCAGAGGTCCAACACCACAGGTAAGCCACCAAGACTTGAGGCTTTCACCCTCCAAAGCAATGTCCTTAGCTATATGTTGGCCCCTTTAAGCCATGGCTAGGATGTAGGGTACCAAGTCTTGAGGTTGCACAGAGTAGGGAGGGCCCTGGGCCCAGCTTATGAAACTATTTTTTCCTCCTAGGCCTCTGGGCCTGTGATGAAAGGCTGCTGCCAAGATCTCTGACTTTCTCTGGAGGCATTTACCCCATTATCTAGTCAATTAACATTTGGGTCCTCATTACTTATGCAAATCTCTGCAGCTGCTTTGAATTTCCCCTCAGAAAAAGACTTTTTTTTTTTTTTTTCCTATTGCATTGTCAGGCTGCAAGTATTCTAAACTGTTAGGCTCTGCTTCCCTTTACCTATAAGTTCAAGTTTCAAATCATCTCTCTCAAGTTCAAAGTTCCATAGATCTCTTAAACAGAGGCATAATGCTGCTAGTTTCTTTGCTAAAGCATAGCAAGAGTGACCTTTGCTCCAGTTCTCAACTAGTTTCTCATCTCCATCTGAGACCACCTCAGCCTGAACTTCATTGTCCATATCACTGTCAGCATTTTGGTCAAAACCATTCAACGAGTCTCTAGGAAGTTCCAAAGTTTCCCACATCTTCCTGTCTTCTTCTGATCCCTTCAAACTGTTCTAACCTCTGCCTGTTACCCAATTGCAAAGTTGCTTCCATGCTTTCAGATATCTTTATAGCAGTACCCCACTCCTGGTACCAATTTACTGTGTTAGTGTGTTCTCACACTGCTATAAAGATACTACCTGAGACTGGCTAGTTTACAAACAAAGGAGGTTTATCTGACTCACAGTTCTGCAGGGTTAACAGGAAGCATGGCTTGGAGGCCTCAGGAAACTTACAATCATGGTAGAAGGTGAGAGGGAAGTAGGCATTTTCTTCACAAGGTAGCAGGAGGGACTATGTGAAAGAAGTGAAGAGGAAAGTGCCCCTTATAAAACCATCAGATCATGTGAGAATTCACTCACTATCATGAGAACAGCATGAGGGAAACCGCCCCCATGATCCAATCACCTCCCACCAGGTCTCCCCCTCAACACCTGGGAATGTCAATTCAAGATGAGCCTTGGGTGTGGACACAAAGCCTAACCATATCAGTTGCTGTGAGAATTAAATGAGAAAATATAATTGAAAACATTTAGAATAGCATTTTGTGCTTGGGAAGAGTGCAACAAGTATAGATAATTCATGGACCTGAACAATAAGACTCACTTAACAAAAGGAATTCTGTTAATGACCACAGATAATGACCTAAATTCAAGTGTTTAAATATCTAAACCATAATCAAATTTATTTAAATTAAAATGATTTTGATATCTAATATCAGCCAACTTTGTGCATTTTCTCTTTAGGTTTAAAAGACAGATATCAATGCAGACAAGAACTCACTGAAAAATCAGTTTTCTCACCTTCAGAGTTGATTAGACTTCTACTTGAGATGAAAAAAAAAATCTCATATTAAAAAGGACCTCATCTAGACATATAGAATGTCTTAGCTATTGGCTCTATATAGGGTATAATTTTTCCATGTTAACTATTCAATTGCTTCTGCAGTTGAATCTTGCTTCGCCAAATGAGCTCTGGATTTATATTTAGTCTGTATGCGTTAGTAACAAAGTATATTCTTTGTAATGGTGAGAATATTATAAAAATCCTACTCTAGATATACAATTGGTTGAACTTTCAGGGTGTATTTAGCAAGTGCATATCAGCCAAGTGAAGCACTGTGCACACTTGGTGGGCACAGGTAGACAATATTACACAAAGGGATTATTAGGCTGGAATGGCTTGCCATAGGGAGCTGTCTTATGGAACCTGAATTCTGAAATAGTGAATCACAGCAATAATAGCAAAGTGTCTTACACTATACTTTGGCATCATTAATGTTTTTAATGCCATCTGGAAAGGAAAGAAGCAAAAGTTTTCCTGGTAGGTGGCTTATAAAACTCTTCAGATATTTAGTGATCACATGTAATGTTTAAAATATTTAAGGCACTTTTGAAAGAGTCATTTGAAGCACTCAAAATGATTACCTCTCCTAATTCACCAAGTGCTTGCAAGATTTGGTTTTTAACAAGCAAGACTGGTTTTGATTTATGAAGTGCCAAAAAGGCACCTGAAAGAAAAAATCTACTTGAAATTTTGCTTTATTTTAAGAAGGCCTGAAAGACAGTTTTGTACAAAAGTAAAATAAAAATAAAAAACATAAATTCTCTTGGGTTAATATTTTACATGCCAAGTTGAGCCTGGAGCTCATTTTTACTGCTGCTTTATGAGTCTTTAAAATAGTGATTTATAATGGAAAGAGTGACACAATCTTAATTATAACATGATGTACCAGGTATTATAATGAGCAAAGGTATTTTTCTCAAACATGTATAGCTTTTAACTTTTTCTGAAAGGCTAGCAGTTTTTTCATTATGATCATAATTCTCAATTATGCCTAGATACTAACCTACAAAGTTTCTTTTCTTAAGAAATATGAGCATCCTTTCGGTTTTGTTTTGTTTTGTTTGTTTTCTTCTCAGCGGCAAAAATGTAGCAGCAAAATATTCCTAGAAAGATGAGCCTTTTGCTTGAATGACAACATGACAGTAAAACATTATTAAATAATACAACATGCAAAATTCAACAACACTCCACCCTCACATAATTATTTTATAATTACAGAGTTTGCCTATCAATATTAGGCTCTGGCATTACAATAGGGTATCCTTCTCTCAAAGGATCTGCTGTCTTACAGAGGCATTACTGCGGGGGGCATTCATACTTAGAGGAGTTACAATTTCTAAGGTCCTGACAAGTACTGGAAAGAAAGAGGAGGGAAATCTGGAAAGGACCTTGGCTTTTAAAGTAGAAGAGGATCTCCTTTGATCGATCTTTCCAGGATCAGGAACGCAGAAAGACATGAGAGAGTCTGTCTTTTTGTAAAATCAATGCCTGCTGAGCATGCCCTTGTGTGTGTGTGTGTGTGTGTGTGTGTGTGTGTGTTTGTGCATGTGTATGTGACTTAAACTGGATTCTACAGTGCCCTTATGCTATCATAGAAATAAAAGAATGGTCATTAATGTGAATGTCAGTGAAGAGAGACTTTATTATGAAATTAGCATTACAAACTTTCATAAACTATAATTAATGGCCTAGTAATGCACTTTCTAAAATGTGGCCTTTTTTCTATTTTAAAAGGAAGCTATGTTCCCCATTTCTATAGTTCCTAAAATAGAAAGAATGTTATGAAACACTTTATTATGAAGATGATACTCATTTCATTGAGCAGAACAAATCATTAAAAAGCAATGCTACATGTAATTAATATGATAATTATTTTTATGTGCCATTTGGAAATATAAATAAAAATATAACAATAATTAAATACAAATATTTAACAAAATAGAGAAATGCTTATATGTATAAAGGGACAGCAATCAAAAACTTATTCAGGAAAATATTAAAAACATCAAAAATATTATCTTTCTCAGTTTGGAGAACAATATTAATTGATGATTTTAATATTCACTCAATACCCTAGGTCATTTTGTGGGCCATATCCTAGTTCCCTACTCATGTTATTTAAATGTAGCTGAAAGCAATAATAATGGGTTGCATAACTGAAATTTTAAAATATTTGTATAATGCATCTTATTGTTAAAGTAACTAGCAAAACAATGGTCATATTATGGGTAGTTTGGATAAAACTGGTTTGCAGTGGGAATGCCCCCTAATTTAGTCATGCCTAGAGAAAATGTGGGCAAATTAAATTGTTTGTCTGAACAATCTGTAATTCACAGAGTAGATTTTTAATTACTGATTATGATCAGGAAATTACAAGGAGGTTAGTTCATATCTTAGGAGAAAAATTCACCGATTTATTATAAACAAAGATTGGATAGTCATGGTTTGTTTTTTTCATGGTCTCCTCGCTAACAGGTCTTCTGTTTCTCCACTCAAATACTATTATATTGTGGTAAACTTTTACCTTTTTTAAGATATTCACCTTAAATATCTAATCTGTGCCAATATTGGTGCCAGGCAATAGTGATATGAAAAAAAGGAATTTAAAAATTAGACAAAAACTTCGTCCTCAATAGCTTGGATAACTATGTGAGATAATAGATACGTTAATTATCTTTAATTAACACATCTTTGTGCTAATAACTTCACTATATATGTACATCAAAGCAAATATAAACAAACAAAACATAAAAAGACAGTTCAGAATAGACTGACATTTCTCTCAAAATAAGATGCAATAATAGCATAAAAATGTTAATAAGTGAAAACCACTTATGATTATCAATAAACTCCTACTGTTGAGTATTTAATATAATAATTTATACCATGTCAATTTTGTCTTGTGACAAAAGACAATTTATTTTTATCTCTCACAGTCTAATGGGTTGAGTAGCCTCAGTACTCTTGTGTGTAGCTGATATCAGATGACAGCTGAAATTGGGTTGGATGTCCCAACATAGCACCATCAGTTGCCTGGCAGTTGATGTGGGAGTTTAGCTGGAAATATTGTCCAAATTGTCTACATGTGGTTTCTTCACATCACTTGAACTTTCCACAGCCTGATAACTGGTTTTCAAAAACTAGTATTCCAACAAACAGAACCTACTAGAAACTGACATACTTTTAAAGACTAAACCCGAAACTTGGCACAGCCTCCATTCTCCCATAATCCATTATGGAATTTCCCAGATTCAAAAAGAAGAAACACAGACCACTTCCTTTCAATGGGAGGGGTGTAAAAGGATTTGTGGCCATTTTAAATTTGTAACAGCCTGAATCACTCATTTTTTTGGTCACCAGTTCAAAGACTCTCAGATTCACCTTCTATTTGAGCTACTGCTATGCTAAGTTCCAGTCATGCTCTATCCAGTTTACATGGACACAACCTGGCAGCATCTCACTTTCAACTTCTCACCGGGACTTTCCTGGAACTGCCATGTGGAAGGCCCATGGGAAGGAGAGTGGGAAGAGAGTCAATACATTAACGCATTCTCCTTTATTCCCCCCAGGCAGATGGTTCTGAAATTGACACCATAAGGTTCTCAGAGTGTCATGTGGGATTGAGTAATTCATTGCTCCAAGTGGTAGGGTAGTGATTATATTGTGCTTATGTATCAAGCTAAAGATTAAAAGTTAAGGAGATATAGCTAAATAAGAGATCATGATTCTATGGACTGAATGGTGTCCTCTCTACATTTATAAATTGAAGTCTTGTCTTCCATTTGACTGTCTTTGGAGTAAGGAAGCAATTAATTTTAAAGATGTCATAAGGGTGGGGCCAGATCTGATGGGATTATTGTCTTCATGATAAAAGACACTTTCTCTCTGCCATAAGAAGACACAGTGAGAAGACAGCCATCTGCAAACCAGAAAGAGAGCCTTCAACAGAAACTGATTTGACTGGCACCTTAATCTTAGAGTTCCCAGTCTCCAGAGCTGTGGGATTAAAAAAAAATACATTTCTGTTGTTTAAGCTACCCAGTATATGGTACTTTATTATGGAAGCCCAAGCTGACTAAGAATAATTTTGGTACCAGGAGTGGGGTTCCACTGTAAAAAATACCTAAAAATGTGAAAGTAGTTTTGGAAATGGATAATGAGTGGAGAGTGGAAGAGTGTTGAAGTGCATACTAGAAATATGGGTGAGGTCACAGATGAAATAAAGGATCAAGTTATTAGAAACTCGAGGAAGAACAATTCTTGTTATAAAGTGGCAAAGAACTTAGCTGAATTGAGTTGTAGTGTTTTATGGAAAGAAAACCTGTGGTGAGATTTCTAAGCAAAGTATTGAATGATTGCCTTTTGTCCTCCCTGCTGCTAATACCAAATGTGAAAAGAGAGAGATGAATTGAAGAAGAAATTGTTAGCATAAATAAACCAGAACTTTGAGATTTGGAAAATTCTCAGTCTAACCATATTGCAAATTAAAAAAAAAAAAAGAAGAGAGAAAGTTTTCTTTGAAGAGGACATTGATGGTGTGACTAAACAACTATTTGAAAAAGAGATCATGAATAGATTTAATGAATTATTTCAACAGCAGAATCTAAAAAGAGAGATGGGATTGTATTAGCAGAGACATTGCCAATTTGAATTAAGGGAGAAACCAGGATGGAATGAAGCAAGCAAGCATGTTGAGCTTGTTGGGTTCCACAAGAAGAATCTGTAACAGGGCCATAAGTCTATTTGATTTTGAAAGTGTGTATTCTTAAAAAAAAAAAAAAAAAAAAAAAAAAAAAAATGGAAGAATCAGTGACTAAGGCAATTCTGAGAGCCTTAGGGCTGCCACTCCCACCTCAGGCACATGGCTCAAGGCTGTATCCTCCTCAATTTTAGCAGGTGGAGATTTAGCAGAGGACCTTGGAGGCAGGGACAGTTCCCCAGAGCCAAATGGGCAGGGCTGCCCTGCAGAGGTGTGAGGCTGATGTTGCCAGCCCAGTGGGCCTGGAAGGCAGAAAATCAAGACAAATAAGATGATTCTTGTGCCTTAACATCTAATGAAATTTGTCTTGATAGGTCTTGGACTTGATAGGGACCTGTCTCTCTTCCTTCTTTTGTATTTCTCCCTTTTGGAATGGGGATGTCTTTCCCATGCATATCTCATCATTGTGTACATAACTTTTCTGATTTCATAGGTTCACAAATGGAACAGAATTTTGCCCAGGAATAAAGTGTATTTCAAGTCTCACTTATATCTGATGTAGATTATATTTAGATGAGATGTTGGAGTTTAGAGTTGATTCTGGAAAAACTTAAGATTTTGGGGGCTGTTGGAGTGGAATGCACTAATTTTGCCTGTGACTAAAGTCATACATTTTGGAGGGCCAGGGATGAAATGGTAGGGACTGAATTACATCCCCTTCAAAATTCGTAAGTTGGAACCCTGTCCTCAATGTGACTATATTTGGTGTATGGAAGTAATAAGGCAAAAAGAGGTCACAAGGGCAGGGTACTGATCTGATTGGATTAGAGTCCTTTTGAAAAAAGACACCAGATATGTTGCTCTCCTTCTCTCTATACCTGATGAAGGCACAGCAAGAAGGCAGCTATCTGCAAGTCAGGAAGAGAGCCCTCACCAGAAAGTTTTTGATCTTGGACTTCCCAGGCTCCAGAAATGTTAAATAAAAACAAATTTCTATTGTTTAAGCCAGACAATCTATGGTATTTTATTATGGCATACTAAGAAACATGTGTGGCAAGCAGTCTTCTTGTAATAAGTGATTTCAATAATTATTTCTTAAATCAAAATTCTATCCCTTATTGTAAAAAGATAATCTTCTTGTCTCCCCCAGGTTGGTGGGATGTACTGCTAAATCTTTTTGTTTTAGTCTTTCTCTGTTGCCCAGGCTGGAGTGCAGGGGCACAATCATAGCTCAGTGTAGCCTTGAACTCCTGGGATCAAGGGATCCTCCTGCCTCAGCCTCCTGAGTATCTAGGACTACAAGTATGTGCCACACCACCCAGCTAAATTTTTAAAAAGTTTTTTGTAGAGACAGGGTCTTGTCACCATGCCCAGTCTGTTCTCAAACTTCTGGGTTCAAGGGATTCTTCTGTTTCTGCTTATCAAAGAGCTGGGATTACAGGTGTGAGCCACCATGCCCGACGAACTGGTATATTTCCTAAACATTAGCAACATAAGCTGATATATTTTTGAAATGGAGGCTTCCAAACTGACACAGGCACAGGAAAGTCAGTCAGTATCCTGTACAGAACACACACAACACTTCAAATATTCCTGTCACTTCAAAACTAACTTTCACATAATTCTTCATTAATTGTCCTGTAGAATATGATATTCCATTTTCATTCCCCACTATGACTCATGTGTCCACTGGTCAGCTTCACTAACATCAAGATTTCCAGGCTCTGAGAGAAAACGCTAATATTTAATATTTAATTAATATTTAAGCAAAACTAGCAGAGTAAAACAATCAGTCCGTTGCAACTGTTGAGGTTTTGTAAGGTGAAATTTTCTCTTTAAGCACTAAAAAAATGTTTACTAAAGTAGGTTATTTCTTAGTATTTTGCAGCACATTACTGTTCTTAAAATTTTTATACAGTTGTAAAAAATTATAACTCCCTCAAATCTTAACTAGTGTTCACCCTAGTAGCACTTGTCTGTGGAGCCCAGTTATTTCCCAGTAGCATGTTTGACATCTATTAAGGGTCATTATTAGATGACTCAATTTTACACAGCCAGAAAAAAATGCAGAAAATCCCACAAATCCGATTTCTCACTTCCATATGCATAAGCTGAGTCTCGGAGAAGTAAAAAATGACCAAGCCCGTGGTAATAAGTAGTGACAGAAGCAATCTGAATATATTAGGTTTCAGATCAATGCTGTTTGCCATGTACAATATGTTCCTTTTCTATGTCTACTGACTAGGAATATGTTTGGAGTGTGTGTGTGTGTGTGTACGTGTGTATACTAAATGACTGTGTAGTTGTAGCATTATCTTTGTGTGGAATTCCCCTTGTGGCTTTCAGCTCGCTTCCTTTTCCTCTGGGATTCCAGTATGTGAAGGCAAGATAAACACAGATTTATGTAGTACCATTTTATTACAATATAATGAGATCTTTGTTTTTAGCTTTTTATTCTCTGTTTCTGAGAGAAACAATATATATGAGAACAGGTACTAACAACACTTAAATAAAACAGGGTTTCATCTTCTCTACAGTTGGTATCTAGCTTGAAAAAAGTTAAAGTTTTTACAATTATTTATTAGTTATAAAGGCAAAGTGATTTTCTTTGTTCATTCAAACCCTTGGAAGAAGAAAGTTTGCACGTAAATGCGATGAATTTGAAAATTATTTTTGCAATTCTGTTCTCATTTATCTATTGAGTAATTTCTAAAATGTAATTTAAAATATTATGAATTTTTCAAAGGAATCCAATATGTCATATTCTCATTTAAATAAATATTTTTGTGGTGATTTGGTGGTGGTGTGAGGCAGATGAATGGAGTCCTGCTGAGTTGTGTAGAGTTAACTCAGGTCTGCTGGAAATGTCTCATCTTTGTTACTTCTCAATTATCTTCAGAGATATTCATCAGGAAACATGCAACACATCAGTGTAATCTTGCCTATCTCTGACATGCTGATCTGAACACCAAGCCATTTCTCCTTTGATTGCTTTTATTTAAAATTAAAAGACACTTAACATATCACTTTACACCCAATTCTAAAAGCAAAGATCTGGAGTAAAAAAAAAAAACAAACAAAAAACAAACAAACAAACAAAAAAAAAAACAAAAAAAAAAAACGCCATGTCTTAGATATTACGAACAGTTGTTCTATCAATCAACTATTTTATTTGTTATCAATCATAAAAGTTCAAGTATTTCTCATTCCAGATTTCAGAGTAAGGCTGCTAAAAATGATATCACCACCACCACCAACAACAAAAACAGTAAATCACAAATAAATGAATGCATCAACTTTATATCAATACTGGAATTGATTAAAAATACTTAAAAAGATAGCCACAATTTTTAAAAATAAAGCTTTCAACAACAGAATTATTAAATATAATTTTCTTTGTTTAAATGCTACTTGTCTTTATTTAGTACTTTCCAAATAAAAAATTCCTAAGATAATAATCTTTAAAATGCTTTAATTTCTGTTTAGTGATTCATAACTGCCTTTTTCAAATAATTAAAAAAAAAACCCTCAGTGTTTTTTTTAGAAAACAATTTTTAGAAAGAGAGTGCAGATTGTTTTCCATCATGCAGTTACTAATTTGGACATGATTAAGACCTCGTGTTTCAAGACCTCACACAATAACCCAAGATTAGTGTAGTGTTTACTGGATATTTAAATAACCTGAAATATATTTGGTTATGCTTCTTTCTATGGCTCAAAGCTCTTGGGTGATCTTTGTTTCTGTGATCAGAAAACAGCCAGGATCAAACACACACCTAAATAGCCCTTGGTAGGCCTAGGAAGACAGAGAAGAAACAGTGCTGTCAAGAAATTGTAGACCAGGTACGGTGGCTCACACTTTGGGAAGCTGAGGTGGGCAGATCATTTGAGGCTAGTTTGAAATCAGCCTGGCCAACATTGTGAAACCCTGTCTCTACTAAAGATACAAAAATTAGCTAGGCCTGGTGGTGTATGCCAGTAGTCACAGCTAGTTGGTAGGCTAAGACACAAGAATCTCTTGAATCCAGGAGGTAGAGGCCTTCATGCCACCACATACCAGCCTGGGTGACAATGAGACTCTGTAGAAAAAAAAAAAAAAAAATTGCAAAAGTCCTTGGGGAAACAAAACATATATCCAAGAACATATCCAAAAAATGAAAAATCAAAATAATACAACATTATTAACACTCTGTCTACCTGATCCTAAGGTAGGATTTTCAGATCCCAGTTGAGAAGCTTTCAAAACTTTCCTTGAATAGACACCAGAAGACATTTCATCATATAATCCTTCCTCAGTAAGATAATGGTTGTTTCTATTTGTCACTGAAAAACTTCTTTCAAGATGAAAATCAGGAATTTCCTCCCATAGGTTTTGGAAGGTCATTTACTCATTGGCCCATTGGACAACAAAATCACTAGGAAGCATTTTAAAATGTATTTTTAATATTGGTTTTTTATGTCAGTGTATTTTGTCTGAGAAAATGACTCACGCATGTGATTGAACAGCTTGGTGACTATCATTAATAATAATGTAGTATGTTCTTACAAAATGCTAAGAGAGTGTTCTCACCATATTAATAACAACTACGTCAGATAATACATTTGTTAACCAATTACATTTAATCATTCTACGATGTGTATGTACTTCAAAACATTACGGTATACATGATAAACACACATAATTTTATATGTCAATTAAAAAATAAATTTGAAAAAATAAGACAGGTATATTTTTTATCATCAACAAATTCTTTAATTAAAAAAATATTGCATTTTTTCAAGATCCATTTCTATTTATTGATTTTATTCACAAGATTCATAAAATCAATATTAAAATATTAAATACATAACCCTAAACAGTTACACTAAAATATACCTACTCCTTATGCTTTGTATATGTAAGCATTAAATGAATTATTTTGACATTAGTGAGTTTGGACTAATTTGGTTAAAATATTTTAGTGGTGCTCCCAATTTCGGCAGCTATTGCTTATATTTCTTGCAAAATCCTAAAATTCAAAGTGGTGACATCCAGCTACTATTTCATTTCTGGGTTAAGTCCAGTTGTCAGTTCCTAATCTCATCTTCTTTCCCACTTTCTTTCCTTCTAGCAAAATACATTTACTTAAGTCTTCACACCTACTTTTGTTTCCAGCCAGTTTCCAACTGTTGACTACCTATTTCCCATTAATGCATGGAATTAAGTCACTTAGTTCCCAATGGCACAATTTCTGAGATTTAGGTATACTGTGTCAAATGGAAATACATTTTTAAAAAGCTCTAGAAGTAAGTCTAGTCATTGTTCCTTTGGTAGTTGCTATTAGACCTGTTACTTATGTATATAGCTTATATTTTCACATCTCAAAATACGTGGAGTCTGATATGGTTCGGCTGTGTTGCCACCCAAGTCTCACTTTGAACTGTAATAATCACCATGTATCAAAGGCGTCAGAAGATAACGGAATCATGGGGGTGGTTTCCCCATACTGTTCTCATGGTAGTGAATAAGTCCCATGAGATCTGATGGTTTTATAAACGGGAGTTCCCCTGCACAAGCTCTCTTTTGCCTGCGGCCATGTAAGACGTGTCTTGCTTCCTCTTTACCTTCTACCATGATTGTGAGCCCTCCCCAGCCATGTGGAAGTGTTAGTTACTTAAAACTCTCTCCTTTATAAATTGCTCAGTCTCGGGTATGTCTTTATTAGCAGCGTGAGAACAGACTAATACAGAGTCCATAAGAATTGTATGTTAGAACAAGAACTGATAGGTTAATTATTCCACAGGTAGTACAATGACAGCTCAAATCATCTGCTTACAATGACTGTCTAAAATTAGTTTGGGAAATCAGGAGCTCACTTTCTGGTTTTAAAACAGCACAGTCAAGATGGATAGAAAATCATACCCTCCGAACTCATGCCTTCTTATTTGGGAAAGGATTAAATTTACAACGTTTCTTTCTCTGTGTCAAGTCTATTTGTTTATTTTGGGAGAAAAATATGTTCCTGCCTCTGAGTTTCACCCCAGAATCCCTTTGGAGAATAATTGGATCAAGATGATACATTCTTGGTTTGGAAAAAAAAAAAAAAAACCACAGAATCCATAGCTAGCATTTTTGGGGTTTGGTTTATATCCAAGTTTCAATAACTGGCACTTAAGGTAAGTCCTGCACTCATTTGTTCAGGGCTTGATCTTTTCTGATGGCTAAGGGCAAAGTGTTATGCATAGCTGGCTAAGATTCTGGGTGTAGGTGGTTCTGACTACAGTTGGCACTAACTGACAGGAAGGAAGGGATTTCAGAATTTAAAGGGGTTTTATTCATGAAGAACACATAAAAAGAATACAATTTTCTGTACTTTCAAAGTGATCCCCCTTAAGCAGCTGCTTGGTATAGGCTTTAGCAGGTGTTGGCAAATGACAAAGTTATGTTTAATAAATGAGAGTAGCTCTAGCCCATGGACTAGGCCACTATAGTCCATTCTGCAGCATCATTGCAAGGTATGGGAAAGTATGCTCTTAGTATTTTAATGCTTAACTTCAATACATATTTTTTACACTTTTTTTCTTAACTTATGCCTTTTTTTAATGTGAAATTGATTCCCATAGGGATTCTGGTTTTTTAAAAAATATATTAATTAATATACATTATATTATATAAATATATAATATAATATATATTATATTATTTTCAAGATGGATGTCTCACTATGTTGCCTAGGCTGGCCTCAAAGTCCTGAGCTCAAGGGACCCTCCTGTCTCAGCCTCCCAAGTAGCTGGGAATACAGGTGCACGCCATCGTGCCCAGCTGGGATACTGTTTGTTAATCAGCAACAAAAGTATTAATAGTTCCAATGAGTAAAAAATAAATTAGCTGATCCCTGTGCCAACTAGATTAGCAAGAAGGCAAACAGATTTCTCTGAATAGCATGGCCAGCCATACGCTCCCTAATTTTTTTATACTTTTGTCCTTATACTGTTTTCCTTTGGAGCAACTACTCAAGGCTAAGCAGTGGTAAATGCTTTGAATGCTTTAATTTATCTTCTAACAGCTCAGTGAGGTATTTGCTACAAATTTACAACTGATGAAACTTGAGCTTAGACTTGTTAGGTAATTTCTGTAAGGTTATATTACTTCTAAGAGTGGGGTTCTGATACCAAAACCTGTAATTTATGCTATAACACCTCTGCTGAGTTTTCTCTAAGGTCTTCTTACTTAATGAGATGACACAGGCATTCCTTATGTTAAACATCAGTTGTTGTTTGTTTGGTTTGGTTTGGTTTTCTGTAGATATGTTATTCAGTTTTATTGGTCTGTATTTCAGGTGAGTTATGTGTTGCTGCTTCAATGCCTATTTCTGCATTTAGAAGTATTTCTACATTAAAATGCTAAGATGCTTTCAAAATCATTTTGAAAACGTAATTACACATCTTAGTACCTCAAGGAAGTAATATAGGTTCAATTTGCTCAAGTAAGATAAAACACATACTTTTATTACTCAAAATGAGTAAATACACAGTTGCAAGAGTAATGGACACATCATGACCTAAAGTAACAACAAAGAAGATACATCAATATAAAGCCTAAGAATTTCAGATACTCCAATTTCATTAGATCAAAATTTTCTTAATGTTAAACTTTATTTAGATTTATTAAGAATGCCCTAAAACCTCAGTTTGGAAGCACACAAATTATTTGCAAATTTTACTTTCACACTTCAAAGTTATTTTAATTAGTAAAATTTGTTGTAATTTCCTGAATATTGTCACACACACAAAATATAGCATTTCTTAATAACTTGATTACTTTGATTGAAATCCATCATGTGAAAAACAACACAATCTTGGCATATTCCTATTCCTAGTTGTGTGTGTGTGTGTGTGTGTGTATGTGTGTGTGTTTGTGTGATGGAGTCTTGCTGTGTGGACCAGGCTGGAGTGCAGTGGTACGATCTCAGCTCACTGCAAGCACCGCCTGCTGGGTTCTCGCCATTCTCCTGCCTCAGCCTCCCAAGTAGCTGGGACCACAGGCACCAGCCACCGTGCCTCGCTGATTTTTTGTATTTGTTTAGTAGAGATGGGGTTTCACCATGTAGGCCAGGATGGTCTCCATCTCTTGACCTCATTATCCGCCCGCCTCGGCCTCCCAAAGTGTTGGGGTTACAGGTGTGAGCCACTGTGCCCGGTCTATTCCTAGTTCTTAATAAAATTCTATAAAAACAACAGTGTATGTAATACAGTGGATTTCCATCAAAATAATGAGAAATATAGTGAGCTTTACCATCATTTATGCAGGCTTTTCTTGTTAAATATTTGTCTTGCTTGGTTGATTTAAACTCTTCTGGTTTTAATGCATCTTACTACATCTTGACACAGGAGTGTAAAACCAGACGGGTCGAGTGTTTTCGGGTAAACAAAACAGTAATTAGCCGGTTATTCTTACTGATTCTGTTGAAGCCGAGAATCCTGTACCCACCTCTGGGGTGAAGATGATCTTTAATTTATTATACAAAAACCGTGATGAGAAAAAAAAATTGCTAAACTAAGTTACCATGTACAGTATGTGGGATCATAAGTACATCAGACTTCACCCTGAATTTAGTGGAAGTTTTCTCATCTTTTTCTGATGCGTAGTCCGTTTAAAATAGAAAAGTTGATTTTAAAGTGCAGGAATTACAAAATGTTGTCAAGCAGTTTGATAAAATAGATGTCGTTTGGCCATATATATAAAACAACCTCGTGTTAGAATCGAATGCTACCTCGAGAATATAATTTAATAAAGGTATAAAATGGCTTAACTGTTGAAAAGTGATGAGAGCATCACATTCTTATTCTTTAAGATGGGAAAGCATATACAGGGTGAAGATGACTCCTCTGACAGGGTAGTACACATAGTACACTAGTGATCATTCTTAAGTCTCTGTAAGTATCATCTATGTTTTCTGTTACTTTAATATGTGCTATGGTTGTATTACTCATCATCATATAACTTTTTCATATGAGCCAGCATGATTTTTTAAAATTAAACATTGAGCCGGGCGCGGTGGTTCACGCCTGTAATCCCAGCACTTTGGGAGGCCGAGGCAGGCGGATCACCTGAGGTCAGGAGTTTGAGACCAGCCTGGTCAACATGGCGAAACCCCGTCTCTACTAAAAATACAAAAATTAGCCGGGCGTGATGGCAAGCGCCTATAATCCCAGCTACTTGGGAGACTGAGGCGAGAGAATCGCTTGAACCTGGAAGGTGGTGGTTGCAGTGAGCCAAGATCGCACCACTGCACTCCAGCCTGAGTGACAGAGTGAGATTCCATCTCAAAAAAAAAAAAAAAAATTAACATTGATTGAGTTTTGAATATTGAACTGCTCTTGTATCCATGAAATAAAGGCCACTTGGTCACAGTGTACCCTTTTTTTAAATATAGTAGAATATAATTTAATAAAGGTATTACATGGCTTTAAAAGGTATAAAAAGGTATAAAACCTCCCAAAATCAGTTTGCTCATATTTTGGTAAGGATATTTGAATTATACTTATGAGGGATATTGGTCTATAAGTTTCGTTCTGTACTGTGTTTTTCTCTCTTTGTCTGGTTTCAGTATCAGAGTAAAACTAGTTTCATATGATAAATTTGGAAATATTTCTTCCTATTCTATTTTCAGAAACATACCGTGTATCACTGGTGTTAATTCTTCCTTGAATTGTCAGTGGAATTCTCCACTGAAACCACACCGGTCTGGAGACTTCTGTATTGTTTTTTTATATTATAACTTCTATTTTCTTAAAATGTATTCAGGCTGTTCAAATTATCTACTTTATATTGGGTGATTTTTGACAGTTTGTGCTTTGTAGACTATTGCTCCATTTTATCTTAGTTGCCAAATTTTTGTGTATAAAGTTGTTATCAGTATTTCCTTATTATTCTTTTAATGTCTGCAAGGTCTGAAGCGATATTCTTTACCTCACTTCTGATATTGGTAGTATGTGTTTTCCGCCTTTTTTTCATCATCAGTCTTGCTAAAGGCTCACCATTTTCATTGATTGTTTAAAATACCAGCTTTTTTCCATTGACTTTTTGTCTTTTTTTTCCCCCAATTCCATTGATTTATGTTATTTATTATGGTAGCAAGATAAAATAGAAGCCCAAAACTATCCTTGGCAAACTTTTTTAGTTAGGGAGTAGCATAAAGTATATATGGGAATGATAACTTGGTCCTTTTTACTTAGTAATTCTGTGGTTAGTAACCTTCAAGGGATCTAGGAAAAGAAAAGACATCTAAATTACCGCAAATTTTAGTATAGGAAGCTACTACCTGAACCTTATGTTTGGAATAATTGATTTGATTACAAAAAAAAAATAGGATTGCTATTACGCAAGGCTGACACGAAGAAATATTTTAGTAGTGGCCCGGTGCAGTGGCTCATGCCTGTAATCTCAGCACTTTGGGAGGCCGAGGTGGACGGATCACAAGGTCAGGAGTTCAAGACCAGCCTGGTCAACATGGTGAAACCCCGTCCCTACTAAACATACAAAAATTAGCCAGGCATAGTGTCACACGTCTGCAATCCCAGCTACTTGCGGGGGCTGAGGCAGGAGAATCGTTTGAATCCAGGAGGCAGAGGTTGCAGAGAGCTGAGATTGTACCATTCCACTCCAGCCTGGGTGACAAGAGCAAGACTCTGTCTCAAAATAAATAAATAAATAAGAAGAAGAAGAAGAAAAAGAAATATTTTAGTAGTGATTAACACTACATACAAATCTTAGTTTATAGGAATATTAAGGTGGGATTGTGACAGAAAGAAAAGATGAAATACTTCTCAGATTTGAATGTAGAATATAACAGAATCTAAGAGTTTCCTCTTCCATTTTCCACCATGAGTTGAAGCAGCCTGATGCCCTCACCAGATGCAGCTGCCCAATCTTGAACCTTCCAGCCACCAGAATCATAAGCCAAATAAACTTTTTTTTCAACTACCCGGGCTCGAGTATTCTGCTATAGAAACACAAAACAAAGACACTAGGAAAAAACCATCCCCAGGGATGGTAGATAAGGCCTGCTTCATAGACATGTGACCACTGGCAGGCACAAAGGGTCAGTGCTCAGAAGAACCTTATGCTTGGAGTTTAATTTTCTGAGGTCACCACCTGAGAAGAGACATTCTAAATAACTTTGCATTTGAATTTGTGTTGTGTAAGTAAAGACCTATGAGATCATGAAATATGCACTGAGAGATTAGAGCTTCAGCTCTTATGTGGTTCCATTTTTTGCCACTCCTTAGGATGCATTCTTGGCTGCCTTTCTTCTCCATCCTCTGGAACCCATGATCCCTCCCCCTCCTCACCTGCCACCACTGCCAGCCTCCACGCTGGATAGTCACTCGGTCAGGTCATGTTAAAAGGGGAGTCTCTTTTGCCCTTTGTCCTCTATGAGGAACTTGGGAGAGGCCTGGGAAGAGTCAGAGTGAGGCCTATCACTACCCCAGCTATGTCATGCCCATGATGCGTTTGGTGGGCAATTTAGCAGGGGATTCTTGCACACCCCCACTCCACGTTCCAAGCACATCTTGCACATCTTATGTGGAGGTTTTGATCCTTTGGAACTTTTTATCTGTAAGAAGTGAAGATTGACTTCCCCTAATCTGGTAGCAACACAGCATTTTATTTTGCACTGAGCCTGAGGAATTATATACCCGACCCTGGTGGTGGCTGTGCTGAAAGCAAAATCTAAGAACTCTTCCATGAACTCTATGAGTGAAGTATACGCAAAAGAAAAACAAGTTTGGGACTGTTCCTCTGTGAGAGCCACACATGAATCCTTAAACAATTTCACTACAAAAACATCTGTTTTAAATATCACAATTATCTGATATTCCTCTTTCTTCTTTTTTCTGTTCACATTCACTGAGAAGAGGAGTATCGCAAGGAGACTAATGGTAGTGCTGTGAGGTATAATAAATCAAGCAACTGTTATGTGGAGTTTTCTACAAATGTCATTGTGTTTCATGGAAGTGGATACCAATAAGACCTCAACCTGAGCAACTGTCAAAAGCAAAGTAGAAAACAGACACAGTCACATTTTATTTATCATTCACATTATTATTTCTCCAGCAATGATTTATTTAGCACCTAAAATAGATCAGATCCTAGTTTTTGAGAACAGAATAGTAAACATGAATGAAATATCTTCCTTTCCACACACCCCGGGGAGCTTACATTCTAGTGGAGGGAAAACAGGAAATGTATCTATATAATAGTTGTAACTGAGAAACACTCAAAAACATACTTTTCCTTCTTAGTATACCTTCACGTGTAATCTACAATTTGCATTTTAATAATTCACGGTGATCACTAAAATGATAGATTTCAAAACTATAAACTGGAACTACTGATTTAGAATTTCTAAGAGTAAGCCTGGAAATATGCATTTTACAATCTCCCAAGGTAACTCTAAATCATGATATTATTTGGGATCTTCTGGCCTACGCAATGCAGAGCAAATAAAAGTCAGCACTAAATAATGGTGCAGAAAAACAGGCACAGCAATATGATTTGCACAAAGTGTTAATATAAATTGTTTTCCATTCTCTGTAAAGTGTAGTTAATGACCTTCTTTCTACATGTTTGTTATAAAGTGATCAGGATTATTTTAGATCAGAGCAGAATTTGTCTTAATTTGCAACATTTTTAATCTCTGAAAGATTTCTAAAAGCAATTAAACCTCCCAAAATAAAAAAAAATTTCCGCAGGAAAAGCATTATAAAACTTAATATTTCCAACAATAATAAGAAATATGTTCAGAAGTACACTATTGTCAGCAAAATAGAATTTTGTAACACATTGTGTTAGTCAATATAAATAGAAAAATTTGTAAAATTATTATTCTAACTAAATTGAAAAAATAACCAACAAAATTCAGCTTTATACTACATTGGATACATTTATACTACAGTAGGGCAGGGAAGTAGAATTTGGATTGAAATGATATAATTTAATCTACAAAATATAATTTAATTAGTAATTAGCCATGAGCTTCAGAGATTCAGTGAAAATAAAACTATCAAATCAACTAAAATTGATTTAACCTATTTTCTTAAAAGATGAGGATAATACATCAGAAATCTCATTTATGATATAAATATTTCTCTCTGTTTTAAGTGAATTACAACTGCAAAGCAGGAAACACATTAGTATACCACTGTTGAGACTTTAACAGAGAACCATTTATACTGGTGTTGTAGGAAGATTAATTAAACTAAATGAAGGAAAATTGGACTGCTACCCAGTACACAAGCTGAGAGCAATCAGGAAGAGAAGTGAACTGTGGTTCACTTCAGGATCCTTTTTTCCAAATGAATGTGACTATTCTTAATCATGGAGAAATGTGCCATATGCACAAACTACAAGTATTCTATCCATGAAAATGAGCAACTCTCCTTCTTCCCAAGACCTAAGGATCATCTGGGCAGGTCTAACAAAAACCACAACAGGTTGTATGAGGAATTGGCTAAGCTTTCTTTTAATTTCTTTTGATTTACTTTGCATGGGAATCTGCCTTTGTTGGGAGAATTCTAAGGGTGTCAAATGCAGACATATGTGTCTGTTTTGGAATCTAGTGCTGTGGAAAATTACCAACAGATAGTAATGGCAAGATCAGATAGGGTGGGGCGGTAACAGAGACTCGTTTGGGAGGGGTGAAAGCCAACGTAATGAACCATTCAAAAATTATTTGCATGACTCAACGGAGAGCATTTCCTTTTCCCACGTTTTATCACCTACTGTTACATCAGTGGCTTTGACTTCCTCTCTACATCATATCAAATCCCCTTGATGTCAAATTTAAAACCAACTCCCTATTTTTTGATAAGATTAGGTTCTATGTCACTCTCAGTCCACCTTTTTTCTCACTATCAAATACCATTCTTCCTTTCATCATGCATTCTGCTATAAAAAGTCGACTTCTACTTCTATCAATCAAGGCTAGCTAAATTGTTTTTCCTTAGTAAACTTTGCAAAAGAATTTTCTCAAATATTAGGTGAATGTGTATTCCTGCACAGGGCAGTGGTTCAGTATTTACTAATTATTAGCATGTATAGTAAATGTATAAGTATAGCAGATATATTTAAACTTTATTTTGAACAAATTTTAAACTTAGAAAAAATTGTGTAAATAGTGAAACTGATTATCCTGTTTTAAATGTATACACATATACACACTACATTCAATTTATATACACACTCTGATATTACGCAGCCATTACCATTGAAACAATGACAATGGTGATGGCTATATCGCTGGATATTCTTGCATCTTTTAGATTTTGAATTGATTATTTAATAAGTTAACTTTAAGGTAAGTTTCATGTTCTACCTTTTTGGTAATAGCTTTCCCTAGAACACTGTCATGTACTATATATTAGTAATAGCATAAATTTGATATGAAGAAATTTCCAGCCACCTCTGATCGGTATGAGGCTGGTAAATAGCATTCAGTTTTAATTATGCAAATAAAATTCATATAACAAAGGCATAGTTTTATGTGTTTTCTTTCTTCTCCCTTTATAAAATCCTTCTGTATTATGACTAAGTTTATGTATGTATTAATAGCTATGGTTAAATATTTACTGATTGTTCTTGGTAAAATTAAGGCCAATGTTAATAAATATTTAAATTAAATCAAACTACATGGCATACCATTATATGTTTTAGGATTGTATTGACAAAATCACTCAGAGTCCAAGAAGTACCAAGAGTTATGATGCTCAAGATTAATATGACATGCATATACATTGGTTAAAGCAAATTCCATAATTATCCTTTCCTTTCTTTTTTTTTTTTTTCAGACAGTGTCTCATTCTGTTGCCCAGGTTGGAGTGTGGTGGTGCTATCTCAGCTCACCGCAGCATCTGCCTCACAGATTCAAGCAATTCTCCTAACTCAGCCTCCCGAGTAGCTGGGACTACACACGTGCACCACCAGCTAATTTTTGTATTTTTTAGTAGAGATGGGGTTTCGCCATGTTGGCCAGGCTGGTCTCGAACTCCTGGCCTAAAGTGATCTGCCCGACTCGGACTCCCAAAATGCTGGTATTACAGGTGTGGGCCACCATGCCTGATCAATTATCAATTTTAATATGTTCTTCTTAAGCTTTTATAGTGGATGAAGAATTCTTAGAAGCCAATACTAATAAGACAACAAAAATTCTGCATGACCACAAAGACAAAGAAAGAATGTTGGTTATTTCACACAGAAACAGTATTTTTTATGTTAAAAAATATATTCTATGCTTGTTAATACTTTACATTCATGTGTCTTAATCTTTGCTTTGAAACTAATGCTACTACTTTATTAGGTGGCTTCCATTAACAGAGTAGTTATTAAATCCCAAACATAAGACACAATTTTTCCGTCAAAATTTAGTTGTTTTTTTTAAAATGAGGCATATCTGAAAATACCTGGCAACTCTATAGGAAATCTAAGTGCAGATGCCTCTCTAGGCACAACAACCTGGTCAATAGCCCATCTACATAGCAAAAACTTTGCGATGGCTACATGTAGTTTGCATTTAATTCTCTACAGAACCTGATGTAAAACCTTAATCATAACACATTAGCAGACAGTAGCTGCCCAGAGATCCAGGGCCTTAGAATTGAGTCACCAGTGAATAGACAGCCAGGATAAGAACCTGAGGGGTGCCCAACTGAGCATCTGAATGCCATGTGGTGACCTAATTTTTTCAGGACGACTATCCCTGGTTTTCAGCCAATCTGAGGAAAGAGCTGGCATCTAAGAATTTCAGGTTCCAAGACTGTTATTTTACCATTTTGATCTGTAGCAAGAAAAATAATTTCTTAGACATTTGAGAATCTTTGCTATTAGTTGAAGTATCCCTTAACAGCACTATTACTTACCACTAGTCTAGTTATACAATGTATAACTCTAGGACGTGCCATTTAAAGGGTAACCTGTATGGATGGTGCCCCTAGAATTGTGTAGCACACAACTTGTATGGTTGTACATCATGACTCTCAGTACTGTCTTAGAAGCATGATTATTCTTGAAATAACAGAGCTACCCCTTGAAATATTTTATGTGCAAGGTTATTAGAATGCTCTTTCCGTTCTCTTTATTGTTTTAACTGACAACAATTAATTACTTTGTAATTACTAAGTATTTCTTGCTGGTTATAATGACTTTAAGTAATACAAAGTATCACAAGTAAAAGATTAGTTTTTTATTCTTGTACTTCAAGTTCATGCTCCTGAGGTAATGATTATAAATGACTCAAGCTATCTGATATGCATCAGCTCAGATCCTGTAATTTGTTATTACACATGCTTATTGTATATTTCAACCAAAATTAGGTCATACTGAACCTTCCAATTTGACATTTGCTTTTTTTTTTCTCCAAAATAAAGTATGTTCTGGGCATCTTCCCAAGTCATTATAGTATATTGATCTGCTTTACTTCTTTATTGTGTAAAATTGCTGCCATCTGTTAATATCACAAGTGAAGAGGAGGTAGGAGAAAAATGAACTTGGAAACAGGTAGTGGGAATGCGAATCTGTCCAAACACATGGGAGAGCCAGACAGCAATGTTTAGTTCAAATGACTCTCTTTTTTGAATTGAGAGGCCGTTTTGCTGTATTGACCAGGCTGGACTGGAGGGGCCATTCACGGGTGTGATCATGGCACACTGCAGCCTTGAACTTCAGGGCTCAAGTGATCCTCCTGCCTCAGCTGAGGCTACCTACACCCATCTGCAAATGCTCAGAATTCTGATTCTTGATGTGCACCATAGGAGAATCTCCATAAATGTTTACCAGTACACAGTTTGAAAATAAGACCCAATATATAAGATACTAAGCTACTATAGTTAAAATGCATAAACCATATTCATGTATGTATGTTACATTACTAGTAAGTAGAAGGATAGATCAATGTTGATTGGAAAAAAGCAAGCTTCCCAATCAAATTTATAAAATTGTAAACATAAGTAGTGAGAAATGCAGTGCTATTGATTGTTCATAGATGTGTGTGTGTGCACACAAACACACATACACACAATGTTCAAATGTGATAAATAGCTTAGTGATTTCAAAATTTGAGTTGGCAAATAAGTTTTATATCAATGCATAGAAAAAAGGAATCAAGAAGATTTAAGTAGGTGTATAGTAAATTCAACATGAAAAATTCAACATGAAAATGCACATTTACATAGTTCATCCTGCAATTTGTACTGATGAAATAATTAGAGTCTTAGAAATGGAAGTTTGGGATTTGTCCTGCTTAGTTATTATGAACAAAAGAGAGTAGCTTGCTTTTAGAGAAGGAGTGAAATAACAGCTTTTCTTTTATCATCAAACATAGCCTATTTACAGAAAGATAAATAAAACATATGACAATGTAAAAATAATATACAGCATCAAGAAATAAAGATTCACTCTCTCACCCAAGCACATGTTGTTTCTTTTCTGTAGATAAAGGAAGTAATTCAACACAGGGTATTTTTGCCAAAAAATAACATTAGAAAAGAAAGGGAAAAATGTCTTTTATTCAAACAGTGAATGAAATATAACTGAAGCACTCTTCGAAAGCCATTTTAAAATTATGTATTTACTTACCTACTTCTTATTCTTCTTTGCTTTTTAAATAGGGACCATTTAAGCATGTGTAATATCATGGAACACATGCAATAGTGGTTTAGATAATTGCACATACTTTTCCACATAAAATTCAACCTATTCTCTCCTGTTCCCTCCCTGGTTGGAAAGAGCCAAAATAAATTGAATATTCATCCAACACAGATTTTTTTTTTTTTTTTTTTTTTTTTTTTTTTTTTTTGAGACGGAGTCTGGCTCTGTCGCCCAGGCTGGAGTGCAGTGGCCGGATCTCAGCTCACTGCAAGCTCCGCCTCCTGGGTTTACGCCATTCTCCTGCCTCAGCCTCCCGAGTAGCTGGGACTACAGGCACCGCCACCACACCCGGCTAGTTTTTTGTATTTTTTTTAGTAGAGACGGGGTTTCACTGTGTTAGCCAGGATGGTCTCGATCTCCTGACCTCGTGATCCGCCCGTCTCGGCCTCCCAAAGTGCTGGGATTACAGGCTTGAGCCACCGCGCCCGGCCCCAACACAGATTTTTATATGTCTATTCTGTCCTAATCAGGGTGGTCAAACATGCAAATTCCTTCTTTTTAGCAAAACCTGAGTGCCACTCATTGGAAGGATTAAAGCAGAGTGATTTCCATGTAATATTTATGAGCATTTAATTTGAATGTATTTTTTAAAGTCTGTTATAAAGATGACTACCAGTATATCTTGCTAGACATAGACTTGTAGCAGGAATTTAGGAATGTCCTCCTGTGGAAGAGAGTACCTTTAAAACATTTCAACAAGATAAACTGGAAGATCCATTAAGTGAATGTCCGTTTATCCTGTTGGAATTCATATGAACCCAGTTAAAGTCATTTGGCCATATTTTTTCTTCAGTGATGCAAGTGTTGCTCTCATCTGGCAATCAGATGACTACTAAGTATGTTATTAGAGTACATAAAATAGAAAGCTTGTGATAAACATCAGAAAATAAAATTGCACACGTATCTGGTCAAGAAGTAGAGCATGAAAGCTGTCTTCCAAAATACTTGTAATCTAGTTCAGCCACGGTGTATATCAGATTGAAAAGCAAGTTAAACAGTAAGTGTAATTTTCATTGGTAATTCTAACACAGCTGTGACATATTTAAAGGCATAGTTAGCAGAATGGGAACCAGGTGATACTATATAGCTGATTAAGGAAAATATATGTGAAAATAGTAACTGATTAGAGAACAAGTATTAAAATGTGGAACCTGATAGTCTTCTTCCAATGAAAATAAACATCAGTGCACTCTCTGCTCTTTCTAAATCACGGTTCATTGCTCAATTCAGCTTGCCAATTTAAATGCATAGATAAGCAAACTTCCCTTATTTTTTATGTGTGCAAACTTTTAAATCAAAATTTTGATCCGGGTACATTGCGTGAATGGAAAAATAAGTTTTCCCACTAATGACAATGAAGTTTACACACACACACACACACACCCGGTGGTTGTTTGCAATGTGCTTTTTTTAAGGGGGTAATCTATTTTAATGAAACTCGATATTTATATATTTACAAAAAAAGAAAAAAGAAATGATAGCTTAATAAAAAAGTACAACTGAGCACTGAAGGTTGAGATCCCCACCAGCAGCAGGCCCACCCACCCTAATGTTTCATCTGGAGAAAGGACAGTGGGAAGGAGAAGGGTGTCTCAGCCCAGAGATGCCCCTGTCTTCCTCCCCTGGATTCAATGTGGTTTCATCCTGATATTCAGCCCCTCATGTCCTCATTCCTAGTTAGGAAGATGGTGGAGCTTGGGAGCTAGAGAGGGGTGGTGTTGGTGAGGAGCAGAGGGAGGTACAAGGCACAATGGAAAAAGTAGAAGAGAGATCCTGAAGAAGGGCAAATGAGGTTGTGTCCCCATGGGAAAAATAATCTAGGAAGTGAACCGAAGACCCTAGAAAGCTAGGGTCCGCTTTAGTAAGACACAGCTCCTGGCTCAAGGGAGCAACAAAAACCACACTAGTTTTGTCATTGATGGAGTATAGGTGACAACGAGAGAGAAGATGAGGATGCCAAAGCCCACCATCAGAGTGCCAAACTCATCATTCTCTTTAAATTAATCCTATTCTGTTCCCCAATCATGTACCAAACCATAGGCTGTGTATTCCTTCACTGAAAATTACCAGCTTATTAAATGTTGCTTAATTCCAATTTAATTGAGAGAAAGGAAGAGAAAGTATGTGTGCTTGCAATAAGGGCTTTTTTTTTTTGGTCTATAAATGGATTTGGGGGCATCACTGCCTGGAGAAGGAAAACACATTCTAAAGATGTAGGAACTCCAACCAATGGCAGCTCTGTGGGACAGCAGAACTGTACTTAGTCACTTGCTGAATCAACAAAGGTGCCACAAATGTCCTTTTTCTCAACCGTTTGCCCTTAAAGGCTCTGGTAAAATCTGCATTTGTGGAATGTTTGGACCTACTGAATCAGTAACACTGGCAGTGGGAATACACATTTTAATAAGCTCTCTTGGTAATTCTATACTTGTTCAACTGTGACAACTACTCTTTTGAGAAATCCATGCTTTTAAAAACATTCAGAAAGTGATTTTGGGCATCTTTTGGATACAATAATGTATTTACCAGTGTATTCAACTTATTCTAGATATTGATTCCCTTCAAATCCATGTTACATCTCAGTAACCTCGGAACAGGTTTCCAGGAAACTTATAATTTGTTTTATCTTTGAGTACTTTACAAGTCCTCATACCTTCCATTCTGTGATAGCCATTTCCTTGGTAGTTCCAAGTCATGCCATCTCTAATCTCTCATTCAGGTAAGTGGTTAAGCCAGTAATTATAGATTTTTCAGAAAAGCACAACTATTGCAGTGAGCTTATTATTTGACCACTTTCTTTTTAGATATTCACTTTAATGACATTTCTTCAAAGAATCTTTCCTAATGATCCTGGCTAAAATATACTACTATGTACTTGACATTTCCTAACATGCAGTATTCTTTTGTTGTTTATATTAATGCTCTTTTCAAAATTTATCATTATAATTCTTTATGTTTATCATCTGGTTCCCCGACTTGTGCATAAATTCTATCAGTATAAAGAGCATATCTAGTTTGCTTACACTTTTAGCTCAGTACATAACAACAGGCATTTTTTATACATACAGTGTGATTTATAAATGCTGGCTTATTTAGTGGACTTTTTTTATCAAATAAAAATGTATATAATCAAAACGTATGGGGTACAGCCTGCATAAGAGCAAACTGTATACCTTTAAATGTATTCAACACTGAATTTGAATTTTAAAATAGATTCTTTTTCAAACCATAAAGGGTTAGGATTTCATTGTAGGAATTTGGGGAGGGATGCAAATATTCAGTTCATAACAATGCTATTCCTTTGCCTCCCCCAAAAAAGTTAAAGTGAATTGCTTACCTTTTGGTGGTATAATTATACTAAGCGGTTTCAGAAAATCTACCGTGAATGTCCTGAAAGAGTGTGCATGTCCTGAGTGTCCAATGTATTTGTTTTCTGGGGATTACTTGATTTTATAAGTAGACCTTAAAAGAATATCATGAAGACAATGGGCACAATCATTTTTGCTTTTTGCTCTTGCTTCATATTATTTTATGAGTAGAGAGAGGTTTTAAAGTCTGTTCCAAATGAATTAAAATTATGTAATTGTAATCTATTCTTTAAGATAATATTTAAGGAAGTGTGTATTCTATCTATAAGTAAACTATTGATGGTTATATTTAAATATGCATCATCAAAACAGAGGTTGTGTGATATAACCCAGATTTTTAAAAATGTGAATGTTATCTTTGGGAATAAGATGTTAACTACCAAAAGTCAAATAGAGTGTTTTTGTTTGGGGTAGACTGTTTTAATATTTTATTTATTTTATATCTAAATACAGAAATACAACATACAGGTATACTTAGAAGGTTTGAATGTGGTTATATTAACATTCCATAAATTTCTCAAGTTGAATTAGCAAATATTCTTCAGAACTGCAGAACTACCAGATTAGGTTCAGGTATAGCTTGGCAGTAGCTTTTCCTGTACTCCAAGCTACATGATACAGCCCAAGTTATGGGTAACAGGTGCCCAATTTTACTCCCAGATCATCTACTTCCAAGTCTTTCTATAAGGATGTTTGTTTAATTCCCTAGGATGTTTATTTAAACTTTTCTCTCACACCATCCATTGACCTTAAACTGTATGACGGTGGACAAAACAATAATCATTGAAAAAATAATATAGTTCTTTTAAATTATAGCTTTTCCTATGCAGAGTTACATGGGAAAAAGGTGCATTTATCCACAGTCAGTGGAGAATCACAATCAATGGAGAAAAAGTCTTCCCCCAAATAGTCTATGATCCAAAGGCAGGGGGCAGAGATGTTAGAAATGGTCAAAATAAGACAGAAAGGTCCCTCTGTGAACCAGTAGGGAGATATCATGATTGAGAACTAATAATACATTTGTAGTGTTTAGAAATAAACAATTTTCCTTAGCATAGTCTTATAGTCAATGAGGACTATGATTTTGGGGGTTCACCTTGCGAAGCTGAAAACTCAGGGACTGAGATCTTATAGCTACCTCGTGATTCTAGTTTAAAAAAAAAAATCATTTAAGTTCTAGAAAGACGTGATACACAGGCTGAATCTGCTGACCAGTGTGCCAGGTTTCCTGTCAGTTGGCAGTGTACCACATGGAATCATCTTTTCTTACTTGAACGTAATCTAATCATTCCCCAGCATTGGTCCTTGAACCTTTTTTGGTTTTGGATCAGTCAGTAGCAAAGACAGTTATTTTCCACAGCGTTTTCTTGGTATGTGTGGGCGGGGAGGTGTGCAGAAAGATGGGGAAGATCACGCAGAGAGGCAACTCGACTTCATCGAAATGCCACAGCCCTCTCCAAGTAGGAGGATAGCCGTCTAATATTCTAGTTGGTAAAATGCTGACACTCTGGCTGAAGTATAGGCATTGGAGGGCATTAATGGGCACACTATTACTTTATTAAAATGTGGAAATTGATCAAAATTGAGTCTAAGACATATTGTTTACCTCAGCTGGAGAAATTTTTGCCAGCAATACATTGCTCTTTGGGAGATAAATTTATTCCATACGATAAACATCTAGCATCTTCAAACTGTAAGGGACTTTAGGCAATCCAAAGATAGAAGAGGGCAGAGCTTGTATTTAGAGAAAAAAGGAAGTGTAGTGAAAAAAGGAGATAAGGCATTTGGTGCATAAATACGGCCCATACGAGATATTCACTCTCTATCAAGTAAGGCAGAATTTCAGAGGACCAAGAGGTGCTTTCCAAGTTAGGGGAAAAGGAGATTTATAATAGGAGACTTAATAGAAATTACAATGTTTAGCATTTTACACATGGTGTTATATATTTGGTGATAAAAGGAGGACCATTTTGTAAACAAAGAAACAAGGAAATTCATGGTGTTTAATTAGAAACATTCAATTCTGGGCCCTCCCTGGAATAACAGATTTGTAATACCCAGGACTGGGACATAGGGACACATGTTTCCAAAAGCTCCTTATGTAAATCAAAGACAAATACAAGGTTAATAATCAATTTTGACAAAAAAAAAAAAAAAAAGACATGGTGGTGTTTATTCGGAGATTAATGCCAGAAAAAGTGAACCAATCTGTCTGAATGTAGTCTGTGTGTTGCTTTTAGTGTGTTAGGTTGCATCAGAACATTCTGCTCAATTACATACACATGAGCTATGGACAAAGTTGGTCACTGAGAAGTCTATCTCCCGATCAACACTGAAGGCGTTTGGATGTTGGGAGGCAAAGTGCCGGAGAAAATGACACTGGTAAGATAGGAAGTCTTGCAAAGTATAAGAGGAAGGAAAGGAATGTTTGAACATAGACCTGATAGGATCTACCTAATGATTAGGTTTAGAGAGGAAGAAAATAAAAGGTAAAAGTGAAACATTCTTTTTAGGATAAAATATATTTTCCAATATAGGAGTAAGCAATTGGGTGTGTAGAAAAATTATAAATTCAATTTTGACATGCTAGAAAAATCTAATGGAATTTTTGATTGCCTAGAATTTGTCTATGAAGAAATAAAATCCACACAACTTATTATGTCAATAATTTATTTCATGTACATATTTATGATATAACTTATATACTATGTCAGTTACTCTAACCCATCTATGTTATTGAAATGAACACTATATCATGAAGAGTTGGCTTGCAAATAATAAAAAATAAAAATTAAGCAAATTGGCAAAGAGTTGCAATTTTGACTCAGAAAGTTGACTTAAAACTTTTCACTGTGGACATTCCTAATTACATAAACCAGAAAGTCCCCACAAGTCTGTGGGTTTTCTAGTTTTCCAGATGGTTTCTCAGACTTTGGAAAAAACCAAGATAGAAGAAAATGTGCCAAAGACAACTATAGATCTTGCAATAAATGGATTTAGTAATTTAAACACAGAAATGTAAGGAAAGATGAATAAGATTTCAGCATTAATATTTGGCAGGATAGTCGTTAGTGAAAAATGGTTACATTCCTTATCTTGTCTGTTGCAAGCTGTATCTACAAATCTGAACAATTGATTGAAGACAATATTCAAAATTAGATATATATTTAATGTGCAGAATGTCAAATAAGTCATTGTAGTTTTTCTTTTGAAGAAGCAGTCATTGTGAAAAATATTGTTAATAATTATTTAAGAAAATTACAGATAATGATTTTAAGAATTATCACTTTTATTTTGGTCTACCCTGGACTTTCTAGTAAGCTTTCCATTTAATAATTTAGCACAAAAATCTCCTAGCATAGCAGTAGCACCTGTTATATGATAGCTTTCCTCCATTCTATGATATTTGGCTAAAATCCAGAGACTGCAGTGTCCATAGCCAAATGTAAAATAAAGCTTCTGTGAAGTTTACATTGCTACGGTCTCATCAACATGAGTCAGGAGAATAAAGAGTAAATAATAAATAGTAAATAAATAAATGTCTTGTAGTCTACAAAACTTAATTGACCACTGACAATTTGAAACCTCAAATAGCAAATTATGGGCTAAACATCTATAAACTGTTTTCATCTCTTGGAGGAGAAATTTTCTGAAAAAAAACAGAGAACAATAAAAGTGATTTGGTTCAAAAATGATGAAAAGGGATGTATTTATTGTTGTTAAGGCCCTTGAATGTTTTAGAATAAATCAATTTAGATTCGTCAAACTTACAATACATTGAAAAAATGTGTTGTTATATTTTCCAAATACTATTGACTAGTAAAACATATATTTTTATTTTATTTTATTGTTATTTATTTATTTATTTTATTAGAGACAGAGTCTTGCTCTATTGCCCAGACTGGAGTGGAATGGCATGATCATAGCTCACTGCAGCCTCTGGTTTCTAAACTCGAGCTATCCTTCTGCCTCAACTTCCTAAGTAGCTAGGGATACAGGCACGTGCCATCATGCCCAGCTAAAATATGTTAATCTTCAAATTTCACATTTTTTGAATCTAAGACCATAGTTAAGTAAAAATAATTTGTGAAGCAATATGACATATATATATCCATATTATAAATTACGTATCTATGTACGTATATAGATATCCAGAGCAATGAAAGTCAAAGCAGATATTGTAAAAATATATTGGTGGCACATTTCTTCCCTTTGTTTACATTTGTAAAAAAAAAAATTCCAAATATTGAAAACTTAAGAGGCATCAATCCAAATAAAGAAATTAAAACAAAGTATCTTCACTTCTAAGTGGAACACTTCCCTGTTACGTTGATCCTTGAATGTGGTTATTCTTACTATTCTCATTTCCAGCTCTATCTCACTGATGATTCAATTTACTGCTTTAATAATTAAATGTTTTTGGAATCTCTTACTATTTTTAAGAAATAAACTAAATAATACCACAAATAAATTGACAGTTTATTTCTCTTTTTTTCCAAAGTAGTTTCCTTAAGATCAGAATGTGTATCACAGCATTAAAATCTTTTCATTTCTGAGGGAATAAAATATAGGACACCTGATTTGAATGCATTAGTGCTCCATCGTTGCTGTTTTCCAACCCAAGACATGCATTCTCAGAATATACATCTTTAAGTTTTGTTCATATTGTTGATTTTATGGCATGGTATATGGAGCATATTGATTTTTAGTTTGAAAATCAAATAATAGCATATACCTTCCCTGCATACCATTTAGAAAATCACCTATATTCATTCTGTACACATGCTAAACTCAGGCGATTTTGGCTATAGTTTGTACAGCATTTATTAGAATGTGTTTTGCAACTAGCCAGGGTTCATAAAATAAAATATTTCTAATGATATTTATGCTTATTTTATATTCTAATAAATATGGTATCCTATTAGAGTATTATGCTAATGTTGTTGAGATTATAGTGCTATTTGGGTAATTCTACTCAACCAGTAGTAGACAATCTTTTATGACCAAACTACTGAGAGTCACATGATTATTGTCAGTACCTGGGCAAAAGCTTCTGAGTGGACAGAAATAGTGTCAGCCTAATGACGCTCCTCTCTCAGCTTTCCCTCTGCATATAAAGAATCATAAACATCAAGCCTATTTTTCCCTATGCCACCAACAGGGAAAAACCACACGTGCCATTTTCTGCAGATCAAGTGGCAGAAACATTCCAATCTATGTATCATAACCACTCCAGTCCTTCTTTCTGTGTTGAATTTAAATTATTTCTGGAAAGAGTATCTGGTCTACTTCTAAAGACTATTGGAGCTAGTGTAACATCCTGATTGTCTTTGTCAGGGCCCTCTATTTGTCTGTTTCCACCTTATGATCATTTCCCTAATCTTTTTTCAAATTTATTCAGGTATAAATGAAAAATACACAGTTTATTCATTTCAGATACAATATAATGTTTTAAAAACATATGTATTGTAAAATGATTACCCTAATCAACTAATTAATATATCTATCACCTCAGGTAGTTACCATTTTGTGTGTGTATGTGGTGAGAACATGTAAGATGTACCTTTAGCAAATTATATAATGAGGTGTTAATAACTGTAATCACCATACTGTACATGAAAGATCCAGTATTTATTCATTCTGCTAACTAAAACTTTGTACCCTTTGTCCAACATCTCCCCATTTCCCTTACCCCCAGACCCTGGTAACCATCATTCTACTCTCTGATTCTATGAGTTTGACATTTTTGGATTCCACATATAAGTGAGGTCATGCAGGACTTGTCTTTCTGTGCCTGGCTTATTTCACTTAGCATGATGTGCCTCATCCTTTTAACACTTCCCTCACCACTCTCTTTCCTCCACTTTTCCTTCCATCCCCCTAGAACTCTGATTCCGTAAAAAAACACACTCTCATGTACTCTTAAACTACACATTGAATTTTTCACGATCTCCAAGTCAGTAATTTTTCTTCTTTGAGAAAAAATAAAAATAAAATTTATCACTCTCTTTTGGGGACCAATCACATTTGTACATAATCCAAATTATAGAATTTATTTAAATCCTTCTAAACCTGCCAATCTAGATTGCAAGTATCTGATACCAGTGCCTGTGTCTTGTTCCTATGGGACTCTCAGCTTGAAGTATAGTAGCTAGTAAATTTAAAATGAGCCATCATTTTATAGCTTTAACAATTCTGTATACATTTCTGTGAATTCTCCCTCTATATACCATTATCCTCAAAAATTGTACCCTTTTCAAAAATAGCTAACATCTTCTTGGGAAATGATCATTTCAGGTGCAACTCACAAAGTGTAAAATGCATAAAATTAAGAAATTATAAAAGCAACTCACTCCATAAAAATTGCAAAAAGCAGGAAATATAATCAAAAAATGTAAAAGTCTCTTCACTTTTGATTCACAGTTTTTAAAATGGAAATTGATTTCTAGAACCACTCTTGATCATGTCTTTAATGTTGACTAGGCACCCTTTAGGTAAATCTTTCTTCACCTGTAGTTTGTGTTGCAACTATATGTTTTTATGTTTTGTATTTATTTCTTTTATGATCTTTTGAAAACCAAAAGTATGTAATTTTAAAATTAAATTAAACTAGGAGTAAATCTAAAATTTACTTTCAGGATGCTTCTCCAAGACAAACTAACAGGGAAGTATTTATATGTAACTTTGATCTGTACCCACTCTCCCCAACCACCACCCCCACACGCTACTTAACAAACACACAAACACATACAGATATCTCATATAACTTTTGGGAGAAAAAATGTGTGGGAAATTACTATATTATTATTATATTTATTTTTGTTATTATGTTATAATTTTAAAGTGACTACGTTCAATCAGAATGGCAGTAGTCTCTTTTCTTCCTCCTGAATTGATGAGCAGTGAAGGTTTTCTTTAGTGATTGGGAAGTAATTTTGTATTTTATCCTCTACTTAAAAGCATGCTATGTTTTGTCTTGCTTTTTATTTGGAGCGTGGCATTCGTATTCAGCATTGTTTTCCTCTAATGTCTTCTAATTTCCATTGCTTTTTTCCAAAGAGCGATGGAAAATATATACTTTAATATTATTATTAATTCTTATTATATAAACTGTGTAGTCTATCTCTTTTCGATTGAATTATTGTGCATGGGTACTCTAAATACTTCTTTCAATTTTATAATCCAGTTGGTTTTCTTTTCTTTAGTCTACTTCATTGCCACCATGTAGGGATTTATTTGTAGAACACTCAGGTTGACTCTCGTCTGTCTTTCTTCCCATGCTGCCTTCTTCTTTGGGTTTCTCCTATTTCTAAGTATTTTCAAGAAAGAGTTCATGAGAAATACATTTTATTTCTTGTAATCAATTTTTAAAATTCTCCTTAGAATCGATCTGTCATTTATTTTCATCTCCTCCGTTAACTTTTCCAGCTTTCTATACCTGAGTGGAGCTCAGAAATTACACCACCTTGTATTTTTCTTTGTGGGCAATATTTCTTAAATTGTGTTTGTGCATAATAGGCTCTTTTCAATGGAGATACAACTCTTTAGAGAAATGAAAGTTAATTATATTATGTCATTCCATTTCTTTGTTTCAATGCTTTTCTTCCCTTACAATCTTCTACCTGTCAAGGATTATACATTAAAAATTTCTAAATAATTTTTTCTTTCACATTCTCTCTCTCCAACTCTGTTAGACTGGAAAGTGTCCTCAAATTTACCTTCCATGGTATTACTTTTTAATGCAATGTAAATGTTATTTGCTGTTTGTTCTTAATTCATTTTTGTTCTATTCATTTTCTCTT